>NC_134311.1:71342340-72078381 GCF_949628215.1 Phalacrocorax aristotelis | reverse complement strand
AAAGGAAAGGAAAGGAAAGGAAAGGAAAGGAAAGGAAAAAGAAAAGGGGGAAAGTGAATAAACCTAGGCTTCCTAGGCTAGAAGGAACTCTTCTGAGAAGCTAATCTGACCTCCCACGTGCTCTAAATCATTGACATAGAAATGAGCAAACACAGATGAAAAAAAGTCCCCTGAATATTTGCTTGTCTAGAAGAATGAATTTGCTTGGTCTGGGCTGTGCCCTCTGCTGTGTTTGCTTTCTGCAAATATCTAGCCCTCGGGTTTTACCTGCACAGACATTTGGGGAGAGCCAGTCTCAATCTTGTGCACACAAATTAGTGCAGAGATGAATTGGCTGTTTCCGAATGCCAGGCAGGGACCAGGATCCAGCAAACCACTCCAAGCAGTCGTCCTGCCACCATGGGCTGCCAGGACCAGCCTCACAGTAACTGTTTTTAGAAAAGTCACAGATTTTAACAGCATGTTAAATAATTGTGACTTGCCATGTGCATCTGAGGAGTCTGCAATCCACTTCCAGGCATCCCCTAGGCAGAAAACAGGAGGCTAGGTTTTCTTTGTGTGAAGTTTCAACTTTGCTCCTCCACAAAGGGGTGTGAAAAGTGGCTAATGCAGGGGTGTGTGTTTGTGTACAGGCATGTTTGGAGGGAATCACATAAAGCTTTGTGTGTTTGCAAGGCTCCTACATGTGACTATGACCTGGTGCATGGTTTTATAAGGTCAACAGGATCCATTGTAGCCTTCCAGGCTTCTCTAAAGGGAACCCTCTGCCCAGCTGTTGCCAGATGTGAGGGCCAGGTGGTGTCTGCTTCTGCCTAGCCATTCTGCTCTGCTTCTGAAATGCTCTCACTGACTCTGTTTCCAACCCCTCAACTCTGCAAAACTCCTGCCCACTTGGCCCAGTCAGGCTCCTGTCTCAATCCCAGCATGGCTTGGTGCAAGTGTCGTGCTGCAGTGTTGGGCAAAACAGGAGCTATAGTTCAGCCCAGCATGGCTGGCACTGTTCTGCTGGGATGTGGGACATGAGACATGCTCCTTGTGACCCTGAGCAGCTGTGGGGACAGCGGGGAGTCTCCCTTCCAGCTGTACTTCTCCCAATTCCCCATAGATGGGAGCAGAGGTCTCCTTTTCTTCCAGCTCCAGTTTGGTGGGATAGAGCAGACCCTCTCCAAGCAAAGGATTTCTGTCCAAAGGAGGGGACATGATGATTTGCAGTCCATTTTTCACTCACTGGCTTTGAGGTCTCTGAAGAAGCCCAAAATACCTGGTCTGGATGGTCAGCCCTACTGTGATGGGGGATGCTGTGGATGGATGGGGCTGTGCTGGGGGGTGCTGCCTTGGAGCAGTGCCACATTGTGATGGAGGGAGGATGCTGAGCAGGTTCATGATTTCTCTCCAGAGCAAAGGGAGCACACAGGGAATGGAGACCATTACCTCTGGGTATAAACAACGAGCACGGCATGTCCAGTTGGTCCCTACTGTGCCTTTGCAGGTTGGGTTGATGTGTGCCCACTTACCCTGGTGGTGCCAAAAGCATGGACCTCCCCTTCCCACGGTCATTGTCAGCAATAGTGTTGTAGGGTCAGGATGACCTATACCCATCTCCTATGCTCCCCACGCCCATCAAAGCCACGGGGTGATTTATTTCTTCCACTCACCACACCCTCATATTTTCTGCAATTCTTCTATGTAAATCAGGACACTGATTAATAACACTTAGTGCTTTCCAGCTCTGAAGCACATTGCAAGTATTTCCTAATTAATCCTCGTAACACCCTTGTCAGGGAAGGCAGTGTGCCACCATCCAGACTTCCCAGGCTTGCAGCCTTCTGGTGGACAGAGGTGGAAGTGTTCATCTGCACATCATTAGCCCCACGCTGCTGCTGCTTAATGAGTTTCCTTGCAGCAGAAGGGAGTGTCGTGCAGCATGGTTTGGAGCAGATGGATCTGTCTTGCATGCCACTCCGAGAGGGTGGAGAGTAGTGCAGTTCCCAACTTGCTGTCTCTTTGTGGGGCTTATGGCCAGGGGCAGGAGGATGGTGTCTGTGGTGCTCTCCCACCCCTGGCGCAAGGGTCCTGCAGCTCCCATGCACCTGCAGCCAGTGAGTGCAGCTGCAGCTTCAGGGGGCTTGAAGAACCAACGCTGCCGCCAACCTGGGAGCAGTCTGCAAGCAAGATGTAGAAATCACATAGGCATGAAGAGTCAGTCAGGAGAGGGTTAACAGCCTTCTCACAGACACATGTTCTGAACTGTTACCTCCTGGTAGATACTGCAATGGCCCAAGCCGTGTTTGCTGTTCTTGGAATATGGAGCCTGGGAAGGGGTTAATATGGAGAGTTTTGTGGCCGCAAGGTAGGATTAAGAAACAGATCATTTTTACCCCAAGCAATTTCCCTGGTAGATCATTTTCCCACCTCCCCTCTGCTATTATGACAGGTAATTGTGACTGAATGACAAGTTCACGGCTCCTTTCTCAGTCCTGCTTTTCCTCTTGCTCTATCTTGCAGCCAAGTCATGAAACCAGTTGCTGGAGATGTCAGGTCCCAAGGTACAGCCCTCAGCCTCGTCACAGAGTGCATCAGCTGAAGGCAGGGAGGACGGCTGTCTGGGATACTGGCCTAGATGCCAGCATGCCTGGTGGCTTGTCTTGTCTCCTGCACAAAGTCCATAAGCTTTGCACCTGCCTCCCACAGCCTCAGCTCTGGGCAAAAGCTATTTAGCCTCAGTTTTTTTTGGCAAAAGCAGAGCTGGATGGTGGCTGTTCTCACCTGTTCAGGGTAGCTGGGAGGGATGGGGAACCACGGTGTCCTCCTGCCACCTCTCCCACCATGGTGCATTCCTCCCCACCAAGCCCCTTGCTGTGTACCTTTGCCTAGGCAGCCCTGGCTCTGCATTTCCCTCCAGCACTTCCCAGAGAGGTGGGGTGGCCCCCTGTCCCCAGCCCCTCAGGCTCATTAAAGAGGCTCATGCTGTGCCCTCTTGACACTTGTAACACGGGAGCACATATCTTCAAAAAGCCAGGCCCTGGCAATATCCCCTGGGCCTGCTGCTGGCTTTCCTTCCCCTGCTCTCACAGCCCTCCCCAGGAGGGCTGTAAATTTGGCAGGAGCTGCATTATTTCCAGACCAACCCCGTCTCACGTTTCCCCTGCCACTAGCTTAAATGTCACCCCTTCCCGCTGGCCCCAAAGCCTCCCCCTGCCCCACCTGCCTCTGTTGCTGCTGGCTGCTCACACTGCCGGTCTTCCCAGGCAGAGCCAGGACCCTCAGCTGGCACAAGCATGCCAGGCAATGGATTTGCAAGTACCCCTGCATGCCCACATTGCCCTCTGTGCACACATGCACACACAGAGATACAAACGCAGAGACATGCATACGCAGGTATGTGTACTCCTCTCCTTGCATGCAATCTGGGTGTTTGGAGGCTCTTCCCAGTCCATCCTAGGATTTTGGATGCTTTGGTGGCAGAACTGAAAATTACCTGCCTTTCTGTTCCCCCTTGGGGATGGAAACCGGCTCACAAGCACTGCCAGCATGAGACTTGTCCTGCCCCATAAGCAGGGACCTCAGCTTCATGTGGACATGCATTGGGTTGGAATCCTCTGAGACATCTGTGCTGTGGGGCATCATCTCTCCCACAGCCTTCACAGGGGCTTGGGGGCTGCTCCATGTGCAGAGCCTCTATGGGAGACAGAGATGTAGCAGGGCTCATATAATCCCCTCTCTCTCCCAAAAAGTGGCCAGAAAAATCACTGCAGCCTGGGGTATGACTCAAACCACAATGTCCCCTTCCAGAGGGTCCTGCAGCATCCTTCTCTGTGTCACCCAGAGACAGAGGTGAGGTGTTTCAGGGTGTAAAGCTCCCTGGGTACACTCCTGATTAATACCCTGTCCTCCCCATCGCTGCATAGGGATCAGCTTCACGGGGCCTTTCCTGCCAGGAAAGGTGGTGCAAGCAGTGGTGCAAACAGGGCCCTTTTAATCTCACCCTCTTTTTGGAAGTTTTCTGGGAGAAAGAATTGCTTCCTTCTTGCACCCACTGGGTCCTTGGTGTCTGAGCTACCCTTGCTTGGAGGATCTCAAAGGCTTGTTATCCATTAACCCGACCAGAGAGTTTCCTGGCAATTAATTTTTAATGGGTTGAAAAATTCTCCGCCTAACCCTGCTTTCTTCAGAACAAGCCTCCAAAGCCGTTGCTCACCCTCTTGATGTTTCTAATCATTATCTCCTAGCTGTTTTAGAAACCAAAGCCGGGGAAGAGATTGGAAAGTGTTATTATTTCATTTGGGTTAAACTGTATCACTTCAAGTTTCTCTCCCCCTGGGCACGATCATCAGCATATCTGATCAGCAAACATCTGCCTAAGCCACCCGCTCACACCTCTCGGGAAACTTGGGGGAGAAAAAAAACCATGAGACAAGCCACTGACGTCACCTTCTGCCTTTTGCTCTTTCCCCCCCGAGTTTTATTTCTAAGGGACATTTGCATAGAAAGAGGATCTTTGTTTCTGAAGGTTTTACCAGCTCCCGCTGCCGATCCCCCTCATCTGGAAGCTTAAACCTTTCCCTGTCGTCACTGTGGAAATTGGAGGTGCAAGGTGGCATGGTCCCTGCCTCCTCCAGCCATGTCCCACCACCGTATCACCCGCAGATTCTGGCACTGAAGAAGCCTGGAGCACCAGTTTGAGATGCCGTGGTGGAAGAGAGTGCTGGTGCTGTGGTCTCGGCATGCCACCTTACCCACCCTGTGCCTCCTTTCCCTAAGCAGAACTTCACAGAGCATTTATGCGGATTAATTACCACCCATAAAGTTCTTTTAACATGTGAAGAGTGACACTGGTGCATAAACAACGGGAGTAATTTGTACAGTGCTCAAAGGGAACGAGGTGCTAAATTCGTAATACAGCAAACACGGCCATAACAATACATCAAGTATTGCCGGCACAGAGCGCAGCTCGACCATAGCACGTTGCAACCTGCAGCCTCCCCTGCAGCCTGGAAAGCCCCCGGACACCCAGCCACCTTCGCCCACTGCCTCTGCTGCCTGTCCCCCAGCAGACCTGCTGACATTATTGGCTAGAAGATTTTTACGACTCAGCTGGTTAAAACATGTCTGGTTTTTTCATGGGCGTTTCCCCTTTTTCCCAAATCATGTATGAATTTATTCTACTTTTTTTTTTTCTCAAGATGAAAAAGAAGGAGATGGAGGACAGACTTTCAAAGAACACTCTTTGGTAAAAATATCCATTTGCTCAATTAAAAAAATAAGTCCTTTTTACATTTAGCTCCCCTCCAATGGAAATTTTTAAACAAAACAAAATTTTTCCCAGGGAAAAAAATCTTTTTCTTGGTTGTCAAAAAGGCATATTTTATCCCCTCCACTCCTAAAAATAATATTGAGATGAAAAACATCTTGTGGAGTTGCAAGAGCTCTCAAACTCTGCGGTCAGTGCCATGCAGATGGAGGGAAGCAACAAGAGCATCTTCCCTTGAGGAAGTGAATGCTGCTCTAGGGAGATAATTGTAAGGATAAATCCTGAGGGATGGTTATTTTTTTTTTTTTAAATCTAGGGCCTGCAATGTCACCTCCTTGAAATCAGCATGGGCAAAGGATGCTGCACTGGGGGATGTGTGCATTGCATCAGCCAATATGCACAGAACAAAACCTGTCCTGCTGTGCAGGAGCTGCAGACAGGGCAGCACCTTGGGCTGGACCATCCAAACCTATCCCACCACCTTCAAAACTCATGCTGTGGAAATTAGGAAGGATGGTCCTTCTTCTGGAACATCACCTGGCAAGGAAAAACACCTCTGCTCTTGACCCATGGGCAAGCCTCCAGAACGGGAGGCTCAGAAGAGAAATGCAATTTCTTTATAGGGTTATATAATTGATCTGAAGTCACAGGAAGCAATTAATGTGAAGCCCCATGGTATTGTTTCAAAGCAAGGCTGGATTTTCAACCTCATAATAGCTAAAACCAAGAAAAGGGATCCAGTGGAAACTGCGTTTTGAATGAATGAAGCTCCTCCTGCAGCATTTGCAAGTGCAGCTGGTTTTCAGACAGATTTTTTTCCTTCTTTCTGTTGAAAATGCCAAACTGTTGAAAGCAAATCAGCTTGTGAAAATGCGTGGATTGTGAGGAAACTTCATTCTCACAGAAAGAAAAAGGGAGGAAGTGGTCAAAACATCAAAATGCTTGTGCATAATACACTGTAATGTATATAAAATAATTTAATAGTAATGGGTAATTAAAATCAGGACAAAACATTTTTATTTTATCCAACTGTGCTGAGTTGAGTGACTCAAAATGATTAAATTCCAGTTCACAGGGAAAACTCTGCCTTTGTTTTGTTCCGTTTTGGAATGAGGACTGTTTTGAAACACTGGACTCTCCCGAGGAGCAAACCCCGCATTTCCTCCCAGCGATAGCTGCTGGAGGAGGCAGGCTGGTCTGATGGAGGAGGGGAACGGTAGTCTCTGCCAGGGAGCTGGGCAAGACCTGGGGTGAATTCCTGCAGGAAAATCAGGTGTGGGACTGTACTGCAACACAGCAGAAGCCCATCCTGGGGTAAGGATGAGGACCTGAGGTGGGATGGACCCTGCGGGCAACTTCAGTGGTATGCCATGAAAATGCAATCTCCTGGGACCCGTGTGAGCCGGCTGGGCCAGTGGCTCCCACTAGGAAACCAGCTGGTTGAAAGCATACGTGCCGTTTAGGGGATAAAACATGCCAGGGTATTCTACCAGCGCAAACCCACCTCATTCCCGTTTGTCTGAGCATCTCCTCTACTCCTTGGGTCCTCTGCTCCACAGCCTGTCTCTAGTCTGGAGGTCACAGCTCTGGCTCACCACTGACCCCCACACCCTCCCTGTTTTTCAGGGGCTGTTTTATGAAAGCAGAGATAATCTGCAGAGCTGGTGACACAAACAAGGATGGGGAATTAAAACCATGTTCATCTCCAGCCTTCTTATGCGCTGCTGGCAAGTCACAAGTAAATCGGAGATGTGAGTGACTATCTTTCTCTGAGCACAGTCAAGGGAAGATAGGCTTGCTTTTTATGATTAATTGCTCATTAATTCATTTTACATTAAAACAAGTACTACTTTCTGTTTTCTCATTTGGCCTTTTTTTTTCTGTTTGTTTTTTTGAGAAAGGCAATGAAACAACTAGGCAAATGGGTTTCGAAGTGTCATTGTGAAATGGAAACTTGAGCCTTGCAAATGTGACTTTCATTTTGAGTTTTTTTTTTGCGTTTTTGTTTTCCCCTCACCCTCAGTTAAACTATTTACCATCCTTGGCATGAATTCATGAATAGTTTCAGTTGTCTCAAAACTGCATCTTTTTTGGCAGTAAACTCTCCATCTAGAAACATCACTGCACACAGTCATCACCTGCCCTTGGGCTGGCTGTCTAGAGCATGTGCTGCAACAGGTATATCAAGAAGAGGGATGAGGGCATGGAAACCTTGATGCTAAAGAGCTGCTTCATGGATGGGGCATAGGAAGCTGCAACTGTGCCTTCACATCACATTGACTGGGGTCATTTTGTTACGGCACACAGGATGACATGGGGATTTTCCTATAATTCGGGAAAAAGACTTCTCCCACCCATTTTAAGAGCAGTTTTGAGAACCTTGCATCCTAAAAGGACCCTTCAGCCACTGAAAAGAGGGTAGTTTTCACCAGGCAGCTGGAAACGTCTGCAAACTCTCAAAATCACAGTCTCATTTACAGTAGCTAAACAATCAGCTTTCAAGGGTGAAAGTCCCGTCTTTCAAGAAAAGAGGGGGTTTGGCTGGTACTCCCTGTGCCAACCCTCTTATGATTAAATGCCACCTTAAAGCCTTGCTCCATCACTGTTTTCACCTATAGGGCCAGCTGGGATCACTTTTCCTCTAACGGTAAAAGGATGAGATTTGCATGGCCAAACTCGGAAGTCTCTACCCCAGCTTTCTCTACCTGTGCTGGTAACTATGGATTTCCCTTACTGCTGGTGAGATAAGATTGGGTTTTTTTGAGGGACTGGTTTTTCTCCTGATCCATCTCCAAAATACATGGTCCATGCATGGTCCAGGAGGACACAGAACCGCCCTGGGTCTTCTGGTGAAGTGTGGCAGGACTATCCTGGAGAAAGTAAGGACCTGAAGCAAGCTGGTGGCATCCCCAGGACAAAGGCAAGGTTGCTCCAGGTTCTGTCTCCTCCCTCCCAGCCTCCCCATGGCCCACTCGCACCTTGTGCTTTCCTCTCTGCAGCCAGTAGTGCCCACTCCTTGTGCCCCTTTGTTTGGCTCTCCAGTTACTTTTTATTGCTCTTCACATCCACTGCAATTTATTTGGGTCTGAATGTGATAAACTCCACATTTCAGCTTTTTTTAAAAGCCAAATATTTGTGGAAAGTAATACTTAGCCAGACTCTTATTCCATCCTTAACACAAATCTAATCCAGATACAAGCTGAACAGCAGGACAACAACTGCTCTTAATACTCACCGTGTTTCCAGCGTCATAGTTTTCACGGAAGAGAGAAGATATCAGCTTTTCAATTGCTTTAGGATTCCCCATACCTGCTGCCAGGCCCGCCCTGGGCTCCCCAGCCTGCCTTCTCTCTTGCAGGCACAACTCTGACCCTTAAAACCCCAATCTTTGCCCCTTGCTGCTCCAGCCTGGCCTTCCTTAACTCAAGTTGTTGAAGAAACTGAACTGCCTGTCTTCGTGGGAGTGCACAAAGATGATCAGTGATTGAGGTGACCGCATTTTCAAAGAGGTTTTAGTCTATTAATTGAATTTAGTCTATTAATTAATTTTGATTTGGTCTATTAATTTTCAGGCTTGGTTCTGATAATCTCTTTGTTATCCCCCTTGTTCTCTCTAAAGATTTCCTTTTACATCTGTCTACCAAGCTCTAACGATGCTCAGGGGCTAAGCAGTGCAAATGCAATTTATGATTCCAAATGCTTCTTTGTGGAGCTTGTAAACCGGTGCTAATCCACAGAGATGATTAACAAAGCGGCTCTGCTTCAGCAGGGGCATTAGAAGGGCATTGATGGAGGAGCGGCTCCTGGGTCTTGGCTTTGTGTCTGAACCATCGCCAGATCTCCCCCAGTCCAAACCAAACCACGGAGAGAGGACAGGTCTGGAGCAGATGGGTTAACCCAGCATCCATATCAGATCAGGGTGACACAGGGTCTCCTGTCCTCCATCAGAGGAGAGGGGGGAATGTTACAGAGGTATTGCAAATCAAAGATTGTTCCCCTGCAACCGTCAACAAGCATTTCTGTCTCCAAGGAGCTCCACCATGCAATTAAGTCTTGTTTTTGACAGGAAACTATCTCCAGTTCCTTTCCCTGTGGGTCACTCTCTGGTCTCATGAGCTTGAGTTGAGCTCAGTTCCAAGGTCAAGAGCAGTCACTGTGAAAACCCATTGTCCATTCACCTTTTCAGTACTGCACAAAGAGCTGATCCTTCTTCTCAGGGGATATTGCAGACTCACAAGGATGATCAAAGGTGTGGAACAGTCCCCTCCTGGCTAATGCATGAGTAACTTTGCTTGCTTACAGTCCAGAAAAGAGGTGACTGAAGAGTATGCAGTAGAAGGCATGGGAAGGTGGTAGGAAGCAATGTGAGAAGAAGAGGACACAACGGATTGCTAGCAGGTGTTAAGGTGCAAGGTGTGATAGACTGGTGGCACTGGTTGCTGCATGATGCTGTGGATCCTGAAAGTTTGCATGGGTTTAAGGAGAGACTAGAGAAAGTCAGAGAAGAAAAACTCTTCAGGGTCTGTAATGAAATACACACAAACAACTTGGGACTCAGGATGGCTCCTGGCTAAATGTGGGGAGTGTGCTGTCAGGATTTATTATGACACATTTGCTTTGATCTTACAGGCTTTCTGAGACACTGGAGAAATGGGTGTTTAGTCCTACCCAGCCTGCCCCGCCTTGCTGTTCTTTATGGCTGTGTCCCCTCTACTGAAGCAGTAGGCTGGACCCATGGTAATGTTGACACAGAGTTGAAGCTAAGCTGACATCCACCACGCACTGATTCTTTCTGCGTGCATTGCTGCATGTGAGACCCATTCTTAGGGGGACTGGTTGGAATATCTCCTGATTCTGGGCTTGAGCACCATGATCCATCTCATGCCTGATCTCTTCACACTGCGTGAACAGGATCCAGACCTTTGCTAATGCACAGGACCCTGCAGGGCCTTCCCTTGTGGAGCGTCTCCTAAGTGGGATCTGAAGGCTCCTGGCACAGGCTGACAGGGCAGCCTGCTGTGGGTTTGTGTGCAGGTATGGATTCAGTTCTGCAACACGACATGTTCCCACCAGAGCCTACCTGGTTTGGATCTGCTCTGGAGTGTCTATCATCAGCTGCAAACTGGGACTCAGCTGTGTTTGCAAGCTGCATTTTGGATAGGTGAGAGAGAACAAAAGGCAACCTTACCTTCCTGTTTCCTGCATGACTTTGCCAGCCTTGGGTTTTGCCAGCTTCAGTCTATTTAACAGACCACAGCCTTCCCTGAGCTCACCTCTTCCCACACCTTCTCCCTGGAAACACTTTACTCTCACTCCTGAGCTTTCCAGGCATCACCTCACAACCCTTCCTACCTCCCTATCCCACATCTTCCTTCATTACCAGCCTCTTGAATGATCTAATTTAGCTACCACCACACACTTGAACACTGAGGTGCTCTGTGATTTACAAAGCACACTGCCTCCAGCGAATTCCTTGCCTGATGTTTTCAGAGACCTTTTGGGTAACAAAGCAGCTATACATCACAGTGCAGTTGCTTTTTTTTCCTCCTTTTTAGGTTTCAGAGGATTGAGGGATTTCTGAGAGTTCCTCGAAGCAGCTGCAAGTGTTTTGAGCTGAGAAGGTGAGCTGGACTCAGAGACCTGAACACGAGGTCTTTGTGTATTCACAGGAGAAGTTAAATTGCAGCTCCAGGGGCCTTTCTCATGTTTCTTGGGATTTTAAGCGATGAGCTAGCACAGGACAACAATGGCATTTAAAGACCTGAGCTGGAGGGAAACAGGCTGTCCTCTGTGTGTGCCCAGAAACCCACAGGGGAGCATGCAGACACTGTCCTGGGAGTCTCTAAGAGAGAGAGCTGAGTTCTTCCTCAGCTTGTGAGGATCCAGTTGCAGTTGTGCAGGCCCTTCTTTCCACCCTTGTGGCATGTGTGTCCTGGAGCAAGCAGATGCTTGGTGTTTGCATGAAGACACCCATACTGCAACAGATCTTTGGCTAAGACCTGGCACACTCATTTCACCATAAGGAGCAAAAGCAGCTCACCTGCTGTGGTCCCTGCAGGCCATGGCTGATGTGGGAGTGGTGCTGCACAGCAGCAAAATAGCCACTGAGCAATGACCTGTCTACTTGTGGGGGTTTTCATCGCCCCATCTCTTTGGCCATGGCACAGTTGGGGCTCTGGTGAGGGAAGATCCAGCAGCCAGAGAGGCTGCAGCCTGGAAAGGATCTCAGCATCAGGCTTTGGCTACCCTTATCCCCTAGGATAGGCTTTCTGGCCTCTCTCTGAGCTCAGAGGAGGACAGGGACAGCATTTTCCTGCTTTGCCTGTGTCTGGATGGGGAAGTTTGAAAGCACAGCTCTCCACTGTGCAGAAAGCCTGTGTGTTGGACTATGGAGGAGGAGGGGGCTGGCTTTTATTTGGATAGGTTCCTGTCTTTTCCTTGCCCTGGGAGGGAAGGACAGAGGTTTTGCTCTGCACCACAGCTCTGCCTTCCCTCACACCCTCTCCCTGGAGCTGGCTGTGGGTGAAACGCATGTGCGGGGGTAACAGCCAGGCTGGCTGGTGGAAGGGGAATGTAGGTCCAGGCAGACCCTCACCAGTGGCTGAAATCTCAGCATGTATGCCAAGTTCTGGAAGGGAGAACCATGCAGGCACCTCAAGTTTTAGCCAGTCAGGCCTTGCACAGCAGGAAGCATAATGCACCTCTCTGGGGCGGTGAGCTGGAGATTTGGCAGCTGGGGTTCCCAGGGACATGCTGTGTTTCCTGTCCTCCCACAGCCAGATGGAGATGCTACAGTGCCTAGCTGCATCCCCCATGCAGAAATTCCCTCAGAGGAGCCATCACCTCCCTGGGCTCCCCTGCTGCTCTGCCCAAGCTGTCTGACACACCATGCAGCCCTAGGCTCTCCATACGTGTGACAGAGACCCTGCAGAGACGCAAAGAGGCTGTAAGGACGTGCTCATCATATTCATTTCCACAGACCTGCTCAGCTAGATGCAAGTCAAGGTACCACAAAGCATCATGTCTGGGTGTCTAAACCCTCTCGATGGCTGGAGAGATCCAGGAGCCAGATGCTGGAGGCACCCTGGGGCTGATGCTGCAGGAGTGAGAGGGAGCATGTCACACCGAAGAGGGCTGATGACAATTAGTTCCAACCATAGCAAACTGTAATCACCGAATTGTTCAGGAATAATTATGTCTTGATAACAACATTACACTTTCTATTTCCTTTATTGCTGTTCTTGTTAAATATAATTACCATGCAAATTGTACAGTGTAAGCAAGCCCAGGTGATTAACAGGACCATGGGGGCCTTGGGAGCAGACTGAGGTGACTACAAGTACATATCTCTCTGCTTGCTTAGTTGTCTGCCCAGATTTCCACTTGGGAGATCATAGGATCAGAATCATAGAATCATTTAGGTTGGAAAAGACCTTTAAGACCGAGTTCAGCTATCACCAAGTCCACCACTAAACCATGTGCGTAAGCACCACAACCACACATCTTTTAAATACCTGCAGGGATGGTGACTCCACCACTTCCCTGGGCAGCCTGTTCCAATCCTTGACAACTCTTTCAGAGAGTAAATTTTTCCCAATACCCAGTCTAGACCTCCCCTGGCACAACTTGAGACCATTTTCTCTTTTTCTATCACTTGTTACTTGGGAGAAGAGACCAACACCCACCTCGCTACAACCTCCTTTCAGGTAGTTGTACAGAGCAATAACGTCTCCCCTCAGCCTCCTCTTCTCCAGGCTAAACAAACCCAGTTCCCTCAGCAGTTCCTCACAGGACCTTTTCTCCAGACCCTTCACCAGTTCTGTTGCCCTTTTCTGGACACACTCCAGCACCTTGATGTCCTTCTTGTACTGGGCAGCCCAAAACCAAGCCCAGGATTCGAGGTGCGGCCTCACCAGTGCCGAGTACAGGGGCACGATCACCTCCCTGCTCCTGCTGGCCACACTATTGCTGATACAAGCCACGATGCTTTTGGCCACCTTGGCCACCTGGGCACACTGCTGGCTCATGTTCAGCCGGCTGTCAGTCAGGACCCCCAGGTCCGTCTCCGCCAGGCAGCTCTCCAGCCACTCTGCCCCAAGCCTGTAGCGTTGCCTGGGGTTGTTGTGACCCAAGTACAGGACTCACTGAACCTTGCTGAACCGCATACAGTTGGCTTTAGCCCACTGATCCAACCTGTCCAGATCCCTCTGTAAAGCCTTCCTACCCTCGAGCAGATTGACACTCCTGCCCAACTTGGTGTCGGCTGCAAAATTACTGAGGGTGCACTCGATGCCCTCGTACAGATCATTGATAAAGATATTAAACAAGACTGGGCCTAAACCTGAGCCCTGGGGAACACCGCTTGTGACCAGCTGCCAAGTGGATTTAGTTCCATTCACCACTAGTTTTTGGGCCTGGCTGCCCAACTAGGTTTTACCCAGTGAAGAGTATACCCATCCAAGCCATGAGCAGCCAGTTTCTCCAGGAGAATGCTGTGGGAAATGGTGTCCTCAAGTGATCACTGACTGTAAAGTGGGTTCAGCTCAGAGAAGTGAGGAAGGACTGAGAGACATGGCTCCAAGGTGACCAGGTATCTGCCAGCAGGTCTGAGGTGGGCTCTGCTGTGAAGACCTCTAGATGCAGTGTGAGACAAAACAGGTTCTGACTTCTCATAGCTGACCTTCAGAAACTGCTTTGTACATGAGTGTCCCAGAGTGAAGGGTTCCCTCCTCTGTCCCATGCCAATTCAGTGCCCATCCCACACCCTTCATTGTGGTGTCCGGGCACCTGCTAAGCTTTGTGCGCTCCTATGGCTTGTGATTCATCAGCAACACTCTTCCAGCTCTCACTGTGCAACTGCCTGCACAGGTAGGAACTAGGAGATGCTCTTTTCTTCCTTCCTTCCCCTCTCATCAGCACATAGGTATCTGAAGGACGTGAACAGGAAGGCAGAGGAGGATCTGTTAAGCATAATGAAGTGGAGGAGTATGACAGAAACTGCTGAACAGAGTTCCCTGGGGAGGGCTGAGAGTGTTATCACCTGAGTCAGTGAAAAAGCTGCCAAACAAGCCTGCAGCATAGAAGGATGATCTTACAGACACCTTATGGGACAAGGATGGCTCCTCATTGCAAGAGCTGG
Organism: Phalacrocorax aristotelis; assembly: GCF_949628215.1. Taxonomy (NCBI): domain Eukaryota; kingdom Metazoa; phylum Chordata; class Aves; order Suliformes; family Phalacrocoracidae; genus Phalacrocorax; species Phalacrocorax aristotelis. Next base: position 72,063,991 of record NC_134311.1, on the reverse strand, counting down.
GAGCTAGGACACTCAGTACTCGGGGACCTGTAAAGGGTGAGCCCTCTGCATGGTATCCCACCACCTCCTTGTCTGCCCTCTTGTGAGGTTAATGGACATGGTGCCTCCCCTACACCTCTCATTTCTGATTGACCCTAAGGCCTCTAACCCATACCAGTGAGCCTCAGTAGCTCATCTTTGTCTCATGGCTGCGACACTGCCTCCTGATTCTGGCCATCATGTCTCTGCTGGACCAAGACCTGGCAGAGGCTTACTGCTGCAGGTTGTCCTGACTCCACTGCAAATCCAGGGCTGAAAACCAGAGCCCTTGCTCAGCAGTCAGCCCAAGGCTGCAGCTGGGGCAGGGCCAGATTGGGAGGCAACCTGCTTTTCCCATTCTCCTCTCGGCCACCTCTTTTCTCTCTGACTGTCTTTACCAAGCTGAAAACAGCAGGTCAACAGCACTTACCTGCTGCACTTCCCAGTGTGGCCATGAAACCTAACCTAGCTAATTATAGGGTGTTCAGCTCCTCAGAGGAAATTCTCTTTCTATATATACATGCATACATACATATGTGCACCGAGTTTATTATTATTACCATGCCAGACAATCCTTCTTCATTAGAGCTTGGAATTTGCTTTCGATGCTTTCAGTCAGATCTTTAACATTATTTAAACACAGTGGGTTTGGGAGAGTTTTTGTTATTTTTAATGCAGACCAGATTTTGCTGGGATAAGAGAATGAAATTGCTCTTCAGCCAGACCAACTAGCTGCCTCCCTGGCTGCAGGAACCAGGAGGGTCCTTGTTGCTGAATTCAGCCTACAGGCCCTTTGAAATCACAGCCAGGTTGCCAAGGAGGAGAAGGGGAGGATGAAACCTTGCTTTCCACCTGTGCCACGGCTCAAGGGTCTGTGTGGACCAGGATGGCATGCCGAAGGCTCTTGCAAGTTGGGGTGAGCATCAAGCAGGCGCCTGCAGCTCCCTTGTCTTCCTCATGCGTCACCGCACTCGAGGATGTCAGGAGCACATCTGGCACGCCCAGGCGCGTGATGGGGAAGGAGTCCCCATGCTCGGCACAGCTGGGGCTGTATGTCTGCTCACAGGCGCCTTTGAACACCCGGCCCTGCTACGTGGTATGTACCCGGCTGCAGTGCCACACTGGGACCTCTGTCTCTCCAGGACCCCATATGTCAGAGGCAACATGTCTCATCTTGGATCCCCCACCCAGCTGGGTCTGGTATGTGGGTCCTGGAGGAGGGAGAGGCCACAGCCCTTCACTGGGAATGTGTGAGATCCATGCGAAGGAGGGAGGGAGTTGTCTGAGATTCACACACCGCAGGGACAGGGCCGTGTCCAAGTGGTCCCGGCTGTGCAATTGTGGGAAAGGCAGGGACAGACTGCTTTTGTGAGCAGTCCCAGTGCACCTAAAATGAGTTATGTGGGAAAAAAAAGTACTGTCATCAGGGCAGAAGGTCATCTGGATGATGTTAATTTTAAATGTCCTTTTTGGGGGACTGGAAGAAAGGAAGGAAGGAGAGAGAGAAAGAGCAGAAGATAGAGAAAAAGAGATAGTCCTTCAAATTCTCCTCAGCAGCTGAAAAACAGACACAAGTTGGGTATCAGAATAGCATTTCTTCCAAAAAGTGAAAAAAATTCCCTTATGAGATATCTCTGACGTAGAAGCACCCAGTGGAAGAGATGGGAGCAAACCACCATCTTGCAGAGATGCCCAGGTGCAAGGGAGAGTGACTGAAGATGAAATAAAATATTAGCACTAGAAAAAACATGTATAAATGGGCCATGAATAAATATAAGCTGGAGATGAGAAGAAACTACCCAACCAACAAGAGTCCTGGAACTGTCTTCTGCAAAGCAGCAATGAGGAGAGAGAGATTAAAGAAAGTACAGAGTGGGGCCCAAGACTGAATTAACATTTTGCCTCATTTTTTGATAAGACCAGTGCTGGTGCTCATGGGAGCAAAGGCATGAAGTGTAATTAGAAATGAGGGTATGGAAATTACCACAGCCAGTCTGGAAGCAAAGCCTGACAAACCCAGTGCTCTGATCTTGGTGGGACTGGGCAACCTCCATCCCAGGGAATTGGCAGGTCAGCTAGAGAGAATTCAAGCATCTTGCAGGGCATGGTGTGGTGTGGTGTGGTGTGATTAACTGGCTATAACTGAGCTGAGGCTGGGAACTCAAAGCCATTTCCTACCCCTGAGTGTAGGAGGCTCTGAGGGGATGCTGCCACGGTGGCCAGGCAGGCGATGCTGGTAGGGCTGGAGATGCAGCCCTGAAAAGTTGGCGGGACCCCCAACAGGATTGTTTTGCAGTATAACCAGACCCATGTTCAACCCTGGAGTTTGCAGAGCAAGAATTGTCCTCAGCAGTCCCCACTGGCGCAGCAGAGAGGGAGCTGCTCCTCCACCTTTGCTTTCCAAACCACTACTCCCTTGGCATCATCAGTCGAGAGAGCTGCCATCCACTTGAGGCTCTCTCCTTCTTCTTGTCCTGATTATTATGATCATTACTGTCTCATTTCGAGCTGTAAATCAGAAATATTGTGCCTCGTATTTTTCCCCCCTGGGGAACGCATAACTAGGGGTGAGATTGGCTCTGAAGTTCAGTGCTGTTCTGTTGAAAAACTGCCTCGACAAATCGAAACTGTCTCACTTTTTAGAAGAAGTTTTGATTGGAATCAATCTTTCTTTTTTTTATGAGCATAAAAAGGGAGTAGTTAAAAGTAAGATTTATTCCAAATTCATCTTATCAGCTCTGAGACATTCAATTTTGTAATCAATTCCCACAGGGGTTCCACCAAGAAGCCCATATTCAGAATCAATCTTGTATTTCATTAGGTTATTTCTGGTGTTAAAAAATAAGATTGATTCTTACTTTATGTTACAGTGCTACAGCAATTTATTTTTTAATGATATGAGGTAAGAATCAATCTCTGGCTGCTTCTTCCTTTTTTCGTTCCGTTTTTTTTTAATCCTGCTTTTCCTGCATTGGTTTCCTTAGAGCCAAGAGAATTTAGCAAGTTCTGTAGGATTTTCAAATTATTCTTGTGCAAATTTAGACCCTGTTGGTGCCAGTCTGCTACTCATGGGATCTACAGAGCACCAAAAGACCACGTGAAGGCCACAATCTGCCCTACCCTGGGATTTCAGTAGCGCATTCCAGAAAACTGCCATAGGCATCATTTTCCAAAGGCCCAAAGCCATTTGTGCCAGAGTGCAAAGTGCAGATTTTGCTCTTGTTTTGTAGTGGTGTGAAGCCTCCAGGTCTCAGACTTCTGGGTCGCAGCAGGGCATGACTCATTGCATGGCTGGAGTTTTGCTGGGACCTACAAATGTTGCTTGCTAGCTCATGCCCATCTTAGCAGATAGGGCATGCAGACTGGCTGTCTTCTTGCCCATGTGCGGCTCTCCAGCCCCTAGCAGCTGGCATCCTGACCTCCCTGGTCTCCCACATTGCATCCAGCATCCCTACGAACAGGTTTCTTTCTTTCCTCCCCCAGGGAATCCTGTGTTGCTGTCCAGGTGTGGATAAGCCTCAGAGATCCTCGTCCAGGCAGTACTCAGCAAGGACAGAAAGAAGTAGCCACCAGAACCCCAGTCTTCTGCACTGGGAGGCAGAGGGAGCACTCGTCTCTACTTCTTTCCTGCCTGCCTCTTATCACCAGCATGAGCAACGATGTGCATCTCAGCCTGTTCTCTGATGCTGATGTGATGCTGCTACTGCCTTCTCTGAGAGGAGTGGGAGAGGTCTTCTGGAAGTGCAGACCTCCAGCAGGGCTCTGCCACCCTTCTCACACCTGGGCAGCATCTTTGGAGGAGTTTTACATCCCGTCTGCTCCCAGCACCCCAGTCTTTGTCCAATGGCACTGATTGTTAGCCTGTAATCACAATTACAATAATTATCCATGACTAAATTAATCGTTAACAATTTATAATGAGTTGTGATCCATCATGAGTGATTCAGAAGTTACTCAAGCAAGCACAGGTGCTTTTCACAGGTAGCTGGGAAATTCTCTTGCTCGCAGCACCTGTACTTGGATGTCACTGTGCTGGCATTTGCCTGGCTATTCTCAAGATATTTTGGTTCAGCTAGTGCAACTGTTTGAAGGCTCAGCTTTCTCCTTTCTTTCTTCCATTTCCCTTTGTGGCTAGGAACAAAGCACAGGTTTCCACAAATGAGGGAAATAAACTGCTGGAGTAACTGACCTGGGAGGTAGCCCATGAATCAAAGATCCCTGAAACTCAAGAAAATTGACCTCATGGAGTCTTGCTGGCCCTGGTGGATTGAGGCACCCAGGGCAACCAGCCTTCATGCTCCCAGGGTACAGAATTTGACCCTGTGTTGTGCAGATATGATTCACAGACAGCAAGGGCTGGGCTCTCTCTCTCACTATGTGGGACATGCTGGGGCAAGGACTCCAAGTTTTGCTCATGGCGGTGGAGTCCTAGCTGCTCTTTAATGTACCACTGGCCAGCTGGCCTTGTAAGATTGATGTTCCCCAGATCTCAGCCCTGTGCTTACAACTTGGCCACCCCAGACAGTACAGGGTTTGAAGGAGAAGCTGAACAGTGACAGCCAGAGCAGCAAATCTTTTCCTGTCTCAACACCACTGCAGCCCTCTGAAGTCTCTGCCAGAGCACTCATTACACAAGATGTGACTGAAATCTCAGCACCCAGCAGAAGTGAAAAGTTGTCTCAAGGTTTATCTTACAACCAGCTCCCCAGGCCCAGGTGCACATCCCCAGCCAGGCAGGTGGGATCTCTGGGGTTGGTTGTCTTTCATGTCCCAGGCTCAGTCTTGACCTCAGTGGACGGCTGAACCCTTTTGCCTTCAAAAAGGTGACTGGGAAGCAGCAGAGTTTACCAGGACCTTTCCCCCTTCCTCTCTCCCAGGGTGACAAGCCCCCAGGTCATCTCATGCAGTGGGCGTACACTGGCAATGTGATGAGGTCCATGGCTTGGCTGCACTAGGAAGGATGGAGATGTGACACTGTAGATTGGAAGGGGTCCTTTCCCATGGTGAAAATGCTGCCAGGTTTCATCCCACACCCTTGGGACTTCTGAAGCAGCATGGCAGGTGTGGGAGATGTAGGGAAAACAGGCAATGGGAGCCTCCAGCAAGTTGCACACCCCGGATGTATGGCTTGAGGGGTCTGTATGAAGCACAGGTCCCTCCAGGCTCACTCACATGTTGTGCCCTTGTGCACGTTGTGGGTGCAAATCTCCAGTTTTGTCTCTCTCCATCTGCCTGCTAGGCTGGCTGTCTCCTCATGCGTGTCTCTTGCTTGTCTCTATCTTTGTCACTATGTACATATCTGTCTGTCTGTGGCTCTGTTAGTCTTCAAAGGCCCTGAGTTCATTTGATTTCATTATCATTTCCCATCTCTTGAGCTCTATCTCTTTGTTTTTTCCCCTTTTCTCATTATAATTTACATGCAGCTTGGGTGCATGCTGGAAATGAAATGCGAATTTGATAAAGCAGCCACGGCTCTCTCTCCCAGTCATGGCCTGAAAGCCCTGTACCCCTTGGAGAAAAGCAGGCTCTTTTTTTTTTTTTTTCATAAAGGGGGAAAAAAAATTGATTTTTTTTCCATTGCACTGGCACAGAATGAAATTCTTCCAGCAATTACCAGGAGATAATGGCCTGAAATTAAACAGTCCTATCTCACTGTCTAACTATAGGACTTTTTATTTTTTCAGACTATTGAATACCAAGCAAATAATAATCAGGTACGCATTAGGCATTCACACTCAGGCTACCTGGGACATGAAAGTACATACACATGGCAGAGCTCCTTTTATTGTTTGTTATGAACAGCAAACCGTCAAGATATGCAAAGCTGTATGCAAATGGAGAGAGGCATTAGCCTTGTGCCCAGCAATAGGTCGCTAAATCAGCTACAGATATCAGTATAACCTTGCTCATAAGGGCCTATCCTGGACCAAGTGGGTGGGGCAACAACCTTCCCCATAGATGTACCCAGCACCAAGTACATCTCTTCACTTGCCCACCTGTGCCCTCTACTGAAGTAAATGCTCGCATTCATGTCCCCACTTTGTAGTGTAGTGCTTGGAAGATGTGGATGTGAAGAAGGAGTCTGAAGGAAGGTGGAGATCAGGTCAGGTTTCTGGGGCAGTTCTGGATTGTGTGGAAATTTTCTGGACTCTACAATCCCAGACACTCCTGCACGTAATTGCACCTTTTTTTCTGCTCTCTTGATCTCTCAGGGGGCAGTTGCAGGGCTCTGCCATGGCTATGGATGTGGTTTGCAGTGTCTCAGCAGCTGAGCAGACAGAGCCAGCACATTGCTTCCTGCTGAGCCAGTCTCACTCAAAGTACCCAGGAGATCTCAGCAAAAACATAACTGAGCTGCCCTGATTTAGACACAGTTTGATGTACAAGGTGGAGGGAAGAAATCCAGGAGGTGGGACTCCTAAAACTGGAAAGAGGTAAAAAGAGGTGAGGATATGGCTGAGACTGAGCATCTGTCTCCCTGCGGTGTTAAATACCTGTGCATGCCATCTGCAAAAGGTTTGCAAGAATGAAGCAAAGGGCAGTGGGCAGGCAGCGACAAGGATATATATATCCTGGGACTTGCAGGAGCTGCCTACGCTTCTTGTCAATCTGCAAGAGGTATTCTGAAACCAGGTGCTGAATTCCAGAAAAAGCAGAGCACAGGGCCACACCTTGTTGAGTGGGAGCATTCCCCACCATGGCTCATCCAAGAGGCTACCTGGAGAAGATGGTAAGGCTGAGGATGGTCCACTTCAAATTGCATGCACCAATGGCCTGCCACCATCCTACCATCTGCACAATGGGGTACAGCTCACACAAATGCACCCCAGCTTGGGACCAAGCTGTGATTGCTACCTTAGAGCATCTCTCATCATCTGTCCTCATCCAGTAGCAGGGGTGCCTCCTTCACCTGTGACTTGTGTTGAGCTGAAACTCAAAGGGCAGGAATGGGCCATGGAACTGGGGCAAGACTGCTATGTTCCAGACTTCTGAAATGGCTTTTCCACCAGAAAATTGGGTTTATCTCATGTGGATTCCTTCTGCTTCAAAATTATTTCTAAAAAGACTTTTAAAAAATGTTAAAATGCCCTCCTTCAATACCTGCATGACCGAGGACCTTTTCTTTGCTTGGAAATAATTTCACTGTATAATACTTGTCAATTTATAGTCATGATTTCAAATCAAAATTAAATGGGAAGTCACACCAAATACTCCCAAATTCGCCATTGATTAAATGGTGAATATCACTGCATGATATGGTTTTGAGTGAGGGCGATTGATGGGTGGCTTTTCAGTTGCTGGGAGCAGCTCTTTCTCCTGAGTTGCGACTGGAAGATGTTTCAGTATCTCAGTAAGTCCTTCTGGACCAGGCAGGGCACAAGGGTGAGCCCCATCATCTTTCTGCAGAGCTGGCCACAGACCTGTGTAGGCAGGCAGGGGCTCTGCCTCTCTAACCCGAGCTGAGAATCTGCCAGAAGAGTTAACAAGATAACAGGGAATGGTGTAGCTGTGCCTATAATTTATTTAAGCTTTCAAAAGGCTTTTGATAAAGTCTCTCATAGGAGGCCATTAAGGAAACTTGGTAACCACAGAATGAGAGGAAAAGCCAAAGCATGGATTAAAACTGAGATAAGATGGGGAGGGAAGGGAAGGAGCAAATGGCCAATTCTCAGCAGACAGAAAGGTTAATAGTGGAGAGCCCTGAGGTCACTCGAGGCCCTGAGTGGTTGAATATATTTATTAACACAAGCACAAAGGGGCAGCAAACAGTGTGGCTGTAGAGTTCACTGGGGGCTACTCCAGTGGGGCCCGGTGAAGGTGGATGGGGGTGAGATGTAGCATGAGCCTTGTGGTGCCATGCGATGAGGTAGGCAGTGGGTGATGCTGCACCCAGAGCTGTGATCAGGGCTGGCATGGGAGCTGGGGCACCCCGGTGGGTTGTACCTGCTTGTGGGGTGCATGGTGGTGTTGTGAAGGGTGCTGCCCTGATCTCTGTCAGAGCCATCAGGGCAAAGTGAGCCAGCTCACATCCAACACAGAGGCACAATGATGAGGGTCAGGTGGTAGCAACCCCAAAATAGGTTAAATAAGCATGCCTTTAAGTCAGTGGGACTGATTTATACCAGCTTGAAGAAGTATCCCAATGGACGTATTTCAAAGGCCCAGCATTACCTCCTGACACAGATGGCCGTTGTCACTTTTCATATCAGAGATGTGGGTTGCATCTCCTTCTCCCCAGCGAGGCAGGACCACAGCTCTCTGGGCTCAAGTGCCATGCAAAAGCCAAGTTCATGAATTTAAATATTAATCTAAGGGATGATCAGGGTCCAGAAGAGAGGTCTGAAAAAAACAAACTGATGAGCATAAAAAGAAATATTGACTATTGACTCAGTGAATATTTTCCGTCCTGTGCAAACAGACCCATGGAACAAACAGTCTGTGGACACCTGATTAAACAGCGTTTATGATAACTGGTTGAGAATGTTTTTTAAATTACTTTTGTGGGAGCAAATGCAGATTTGTGTAAGAAGTTTGTTTTGGTTTGTTTCGTTTTTCTGGTCACAACCAGCTTGAAAAAATGCCTAACTTGGGAAATGGTGACAAAGAAGAGTTTGGAAACGGGGAGAAAGCTTTTGGTCTTTTCAAGGGAGAAAGAAAAGACTGCAAGTTTCAAAATGGCTTCTCATTTTGAAGAATGAACTATTTGGAAGTTAAAAAGAAATGAGAAAGGAAAAGCCCAAAATGATGCAAACCATTTTGAAACTATTAAAATACTGTATTTCCAAAATTATTAACATGAGGCATTTCCAAATTTTTCCATGAACTCAAACATTTTTTTTGTTAATTTCATTTCACAGTTTTAATGTTTTTTTTAATTTAGAAGTAAAATTTAGAAAATTGGTGAAACTTTTGGTGAGAGACTCTTGGAGAGAAAATTGCTCCTACCTCAAATCTGTGAGCCATGTAAGGAAGAATTAGATCTCAGCAGTAATCTCAGTCACAGGGTTTCCTAATCGTGTGCTCCATGTTTTGAACATCCGGACCCTTTTAATGGATTTTCCTAGGTTGATTATGCCATTATTTCACTGTGCATTTATAAAACGTGCTGTTCAAAGTGAACTGTAAATGAAAATTGCAGTTGTTAAATTGCTGGGGTGGCTAACTTGCTGGGTGCAAAACAAAACCGGCACCCACTAATTGGCCTTTAAACAAGGATGGTGGGGAAATGCTGAGACATGTCTCTGGCATCCATCAGGCACCATCCAACAGCATCAGGAAAGCAAAAGTCACTTGAAAGACCCTCAAGCTGCCAAGGTCAGTAACTTCCCGAGCTGCCATGCTGTGGCCCAGGGGGACAATCGGGAAGGCTGAGCTGTGTGCAAACTTTCTCTCCTCTCCCAGGTCACTTGCTGTCTGCAATGTTAATTATCCATTAAGAAAACAAACAAGCAGACCCATCTCCCTGCCCAAGGTGACTCCAGAGGGTACAAGGAGGCTGGGACACCCCTCCTCCCTGCTCTGTTGGCAGAGGGAAGAAAACATACACCTGACCCACATCTACACCACTGCTAACAATAATTATAACATAAAGTCAAATATATGAGCAAAATTCATCCAAGGGATGAACTTTCCAGCTCTGCTGTTCATCTAGCTTAAGACGAGACAGTCTGAGGCTTTTCAGCCTTCCTGGATCCTTCTAGTTTTCTTTGCTTTTGCCCTCTTCATCCTCATGAGAGACGGACAGGTAAATAAGATGCTGATAAAACATCCTTCAGCTGTATTTGCCACCTTGTGGATGTCACAGCATTTTGCAGAGATCCCTCCATGGTGGCAGAGAGCACCAGGAGGCGCGCTGTGTCTGCTGGGACCTCCACAATTTTGCCACCTGTGCCCCCAGCTGCCCCTCACCTCTCACTGGAGAGGCATGGGCCAAGGACATGTAGCCTGGGCAGATAATGTCACTTTACAACCCCACAGCTGCTTTGGACTTGTGGGCTGACAGGGCAGACCATCAAATGGGTTGCCCCAGGATGCACCTTCTCTCTTGGAGCATCCTCAAATCATTGTTTTTCCTTCTGAATCAGAATAAGGTCAAAGTATCGAAGTCTGCCATTTAGTAGGGTTATTGTCTTCCACTAAGCAAATATTATGTTAAGTGGAAACCAGTGTTGCAGCTATATTTAGTTCTATCTCTGGAACTTATGATGGCAGACCCCAAGAAACCTGATTAGAGACCAGATATGTCTTTGTCCTTAGGGCCCAGCAAGCACTCCCTCCAGCAAGAGAGACAAAGGCAAAGGCAAAGCCATAGCCATGCAGCTGGGATAAAAGCAGGTAGCACTTACTGTAGCTGTCTTGGCTCATCCTGGAAGAACTGTTTTGTGGACACATAACCAGGGGACTGCTGGGCACCATCAGGGGCTTTTCAGGCTGTTCCTTGATTTGGTGCAGAAGCAGCTCTAGTGAAAACAGTCATGTGCTTCTGTCACCATCCTTACAGACCTCAGGCACCAGAGCCTTAACTCTATGTCTCACCAAGATCTCCCTTGCTGGCATAGGTGAGTAGAGAGAAATTTAAAAGGAAGCTAAAAAATTACGTTTACCAAAGAAATGTCTTTCTAACCTGTCTGCCTTGAGGTCCTGCTTGCTGTAACGTCTATTCCATACTAAAATACGTCTCAGCTCACTGGCAAAGAAACACCCACCTGGATTAGTGATAATAAATTTTGGGACGTAAGTTGTGCAAGAACAGTACTAGGGACTGGTGGTACTTTGAGATCCCATGGATAGGGTGTAACAACAGTAATACGTGAATGGGAAATTAGCTCTGTAGTGAGATGTAAGTCTTGTGTCACACTAAGGTGACTCAGCTGATGATACTTGCTTCAGGCATCAGCTTTGATGTCAATCACGAGGTTCATGAGAGCTGATGTGAAGGGGTGCACATACACCAGGTTAAGGGGATATTATTTCAGTTCAGCTGCAGTTTTGGAAGGGAATTTGCTCTGGAAGAGTCTCACTGGCACCAGCATGGGTAGAAAACAGTACAAAGTTAAAAAGCAAGCTACGTGCCTCATCTGGTTTTTGCATCACTCAGCAAGGTAGCGGTCTCGTTTAACATATTTATTAATGATCTGGAAGGAGAGGTAAACAGCTTGTTAATTACATTCTCCTGCCTCAGTTGGGAGGCGTTGAAAATGCCAGCACAGATTGGGTAATAATAGAAAGAGACACCAGAGATGTTAGAAAGACAGGAAGGAAAGAAAATGAAATCCCTCTTGGGCTCAGGGAAATTGCAAAATAATCCAGGAGTGGGGGTTTTAGCCGGAACAGTGAGCCACTTTGGGAAAAGACCTGTGGCCAGCAGAGAGGGGTTTTAGAGCAGCCAAACATGCTCTTAGGAGGGGTGGCATGGGAAAGAGCTGAGCGTGAGAGTGGGAAATGATCCTCCCCCATCTCCCCGCCTGCATGCTCAGGCTGCTGTTCTCCTTGCTCTGTTATCAGAGCGGCAATGATGAACCGACGCTGTCTCAAGGAAGAGTTACAAATATGATCAGAGGCCCTGGGGAGGGGGGAATTGCTTCATGAGGAAAGATTAAAAGTACTTACATACGTCAAGCTCAGTTAAATGATGTGCAGGGGAGGTGGGATAACAGCTGACAAATATTTGAAGGGCATAAATCTAGCAGTGACAGTGGGCCATAAATATGAGAGAGAAGCTCTTGTGGGGTGCAGGTGTCATTTTGGGTATACGTAACATCTGTCACGCTGCAGGTTGGGGAAGCAGTAGTGCCTGTATGGCTGCTCCTCGGCACCAGGATTTGAGATACTGAAGGGAAGGGTGGAAGGTGAAATATCCACGTTTATCATTATGACTTACCACTCTTAGGCAATAGCACAGCAAGCTGCTGAAAGAACTGCGGGCAGAGGGGCTCCAGTCTGCTCCTTGTCAGGGACTGAACTAAGTGCTTATAAAGTAATAAGGAGGGGGAAAATTTTCTGCGTCCCTTTTGGCTGCTGGTGGATAGGAAGGGAGCTCAGAAGGAGGGAGATACCCTAGATGCTCTCAGCAAGTTGGGACCTCTGGCACAGGTACGCCTTAATATGTCTTTGATGTTCCAAGAAACTGAGACTGTGAGGGTCAATGCATGACTGCAAGCACAGGCTGAACCAAGGAAATGGCTGCACAGACCTGGCTGGTGTCTCCCTCCCTGTCAAATATAGGTTTTTAATTTCATGGTTAAAAAAGGTAGTCTGGGGATAAAGAAAAGCTCTGACATAGTGACTGCTGTGTGAGGAAAGATCTGTGCAAAACCACAAACACTGTGCTTTGTCAGAGAAAGTGGCAAGCAGTGGGGAAATGAGAACATGCCTGTCATTGGGGAACAGGCATATATGCCATCAATACTTGTCCACAGTCTCAGTTGGCCCTTAGGTCTTTCTGCTTTGACAAAGGTGGCTCAGAAAGCTCCTCAGGGATGCCAGTGGGGAAGCTGCATATCTATTTATGGATTCACTGGAAAAAAAATTCTCTTGTCTGTAGTGTATCAATCAGCAATAGGTGGAGGAGGCCTCTGGAGTTGGGATGGCAGCGACGTGAAGAGGATCTTCATCTTGGCTCTGTTCAGAGGTCATTGCCTTGGTGAAACAATGCAATAAAAGCTGAAGTGTCTAGAACCAAAGTTCTGGCCCTGTGAATAGCTCATGGACAGGCTGAGACTGCATAGCTTGGCTGGTACAGGTCAGAAGTGATGTGTCTGCTGGAGGATCTCCAATGCTGCCATCCTTACCCTTCCCTGGTCAGGATTTTCCCTCCATTGCAGAAATTCTGCAAACAGTACAAGGAAGTCAAGTCAATTGTCCAAGAGTCTTTTGAAGGAATGTTAGCTAAAGCACATGCGTTGCAGAGAACATTCCTGTGCAAGCTCCAGAGAAATGGGCCAGCAAATCTGGTGCCTTTTTCCTTTACTAAAAACGCTAAGTTGTTTCTTTTTTTGATGCATGACACACTAGCCTTCCTTGCACCCTGCAGGGTTCTTATGCCCTCCTCATGTTGGCTTTTGAACAACTCATCTGCCACTTCAGTCTGCATCTGACTGCGGGATCCTCTCAAAAAGACAAGCTCTCTGTGCACTGATAACTGAAAAGTGTCCTTTCAGACTTAAGTTCCTCTTCTTCAGCTCCTACTAAATACAGCATTTAGAGCTTTTATGTGCTTTTCATTTTCAAAGTACTTTACAAACATTAATAATACAACACACATGAACTCCACCACCACAGTAATACCCTAATCCTTTCTCTTATCTCCTCTTCGGGCTCAGAACTTCCAGCCCTACAGAAGCCCACAAGCTCTGGAGTTCTCTGACAAATAAACACCATTAAAAATAATCTCTGGTCCTTCTCTTCTTCCTCTTTTAAAAGGATCTCTGCAGCCCTTCATGCCAATAATCCATTAATCCTGTCAGCTGCAGGGTTATGAACCATGTATGGTAATTGACTTGAAGAGTACTGCCTTTCTGGGTTAGAGCTCTCTGGACTACCTTTGCAGCAGCTTTATAGAAGGAGTCCACACAAGGACTACAACCTTGTGATCCTGAGACTCAGTGTAGGCACTGGATTTTCCACCCTTAGAGCTAAACCCAGCTCTAGGCACTGGATTTTCCACCCTTAGAGCTAAACCCAGCTCTAGCAGGAGACTGGAGCCTAAGAGCCAGCAAACCCTTCTTTGCCAACCTTGAGTGGTGCAACTTGTCCTTGTGCATCTCGTACAAAACAGTGACAATGTGGTCCCTAATCCTGCTGCCTGCTCCATGCATGCCATGCAGACCAGACAGGAGCCTAGTGAGCAGGGCTGATCACATACAAAATGATCCTATCATATATTATGGAAAAAATCAAACTGGAGGTGATTTTCCTGAATATGCCAAGCTGCAAACTGCAGCAGTTCAGTGGTTGTTTCATGAGCAACCTGAAGACCCCAGCAGTGTAGCTGGGAACCTCCAGGAACTGAGTGGGACAGGGCTCAATTATTTCATTCATCCCAATGTACATTGTCCCTGAGTCAGAGCTCCCAGCATGCAGTTGTGTTTCATGGTGGGATTTCATTCTTGTTCCTTTAAGACAGGGCTTTGGTTTGCCTTGGCTTGTATTGCCCACAACATCCCTGCCTGTTGCTCTGGACACTGTATGGATACACACTGAATGATTCCAGTTTAAATCTGCAAAACAGACAGTGGAAGTGTCCGCCACAGTTTTCAGGTAAGGTGTGACAAGGCTAAGGAGTCAGCCTTGGTGTGTCTCTCCTCTGATTATATTGGGTTCATGACCCTTATGACCCTTCCAGCACCAAAACCAGGTCATTGCTAAGTGCTTTGAAAAAGCTGTGGATCAAGTAGGCAGTCTGTGGCAGGAACATGGCTTGATGCCAGCTTAGCACAGGCCCAGTGTCCTCACCACAAAGTTACCCTTTTTCTGGGCCATGCCTTGCTTTCACCTTGCTGTGGTTAGCAATGATCGTTGCAGACACCTCTACAGCATCTGTCTCTAATGCTTGTCTGCACATTTTTTTTTCTCTTTGCCCCCACTCAGATTTCACCAACCTTAAAACACAATTTCAATTTCTTCCCTTGATTTTGTATTCAGATTTAGCAACCTGCATCTCAAATTTATGCTTAATAATTCTCCTTATCAAGCCATCAAGTAATTTTCCTCCCTCAAATTACTGCCTCCCCCACTCTCTTTGCAACTCCTCCTCCTCTTTCCATCTCTTTTTCGTATCTGGCAATATTTCAGACTCCTTCCGTAATTTGCTTGACTGTGTAATTGATCAGAATAACTCAGTTTTACTACAATTTGCTTGAAATCCCTTTGTTAGCAATTAGAACACTTTGTTTAAAGACAAATAAGATTTAATGCAACTCTCTCTCATCCTTGGCAGCCTCCCAGTCTGGTCTTTCCATGCCTCCTTGCGGTTGTCTGCTCTCTGCTACCCTACTCAACAGCTGGCAACAAATCCTCTGTCTCTTGCCTCTGGGATTCTGCCCTCTGCCTCTCACCCCACTGACTCTGGCACTGCCTGGTCCATCTTCCCCACAGATTTGCCAAGGTTGATTATACTGGCATAGAGCATGTGGTGTGCCTTTCCTCCCTTCGCTGCCCGCTGTCTCCCTGAGTATGCTCAGGCTCCCAGTGCAGGAGCAAATGGGTCTGAATGAGTCATCAGGACACTGAAGTAGTTACGGACCATGCGAGGAATCACCTCATGCCCAGGAGGCAAAGAAGGTCTGTTATAAGTGAGCACATAGGATTATGGAGGGGAGGCAGGAGCGGGTAGATGATGTGCATGCTTCTGGATTTAAAGTCTCATCCATAGGTACATACAATAGCAGTGCCTTGAATGTATCTCAGGTATCTTTTCCTGAATGCCCTCAGCATTCTCAGCATACTGGAAGCCATTCCAGTGTGATAAATCCCAGCAATTATCTGTCATCCCCATTGGGAAATGTCTCTCCAGCTGTCTGGACTACTGCAGCCCCAATGCTGTCAAAGTCAAAGACCTCCCTGGTGTTCCCCTGGCTCATGCAGCCACCTTCTTTGTCCAGCTTTGTCCAGCAGCTGCAAACTGCCTACTGTCAGGGGGGCTATTCCTTCACTCTACCCAGTGTAGTGAGTAGGGCAACAACTGTTGCTGCAGGACCTGGGTTTTTGTCTGAGACTCTTGCTGCGGTCTTAGGTTCATTTGGCCCTGGTCTTGTTATAAAGTAGGCTAGGTGGGCATGGAGTTGCATATGAAAGGGGTATCCGTCGGTAAGTAGCACATGGTGGGTAGGGTAGATGGGACAATGACAAGGAGCCAGGATCTGGGTCTAGACAATCAGCTGAATATCCCCTGATTTGTGCTCAGTGCTCATCCTTTTCTCTAGACTCCCCCATAGCATCCTCCTGTCCTTAAGCAGAGCCCCATCTTCCCAGTTCGTGTGCTGCATCCCCATGCCATGGCAGGTAACAGAGCATGGCAGGTCCCAGCACAGGGGCTACATCTGGGATACAGGGTTCCCTCAAGGGAGATCTCCCCCATCACATGGATGCTTTCTCCAGACATGGCTGGCCAGCTGTGAGGCAGTCAGGCTACCAGCAGTATCTCACATGTGGGGACCCAGCACTGGAGAGGGTCTTCCTTGCTGTACTGCTGGTGCCTGAGATCCTGACCACGCAAGAGGCATCACCTGCAACCTGAGAACCCCTGGCCTCGCAGTGCATTGTTAACTGCAGCAACACCGGTACCTTGAGCCAGCTGGTGGCAAGCCAAGTGATGCCAAGAGTAGAGCAAAACTGTCTCCCCCCACTCTGGAAAAGCCTCATCAGAAGCATTGTATTCAGTGTCTGCCTTGCCTTGGGAAACTGCATATGCATCTGTCTGGGAGGAGGCAGCCGTGCAGGCTCCAGAACAGTGGTTATTTCTCCCAGGGGACTTTAGATCTAGCAATATATTTTCAATAGCCTGATGCTTTGTGTGCTGGCAGGAGGAGCCAGGGGGAAGGGCTCATCCAGCTCCCTTCTGCCTGAGTGGGTAGTGGAGTCTGTCAAAGCAATGGAGGAAATCCATGCGGTTAACACGGTGTGTCATGGAATATCAAAACATGCCACAGGATTTCCGGCCAAAATGTCAAGTAGGGTCTCATGAAAAAATATCTGACACCGGAATTACCCTCTGCCAAAGCTCAGTGGAATTGCACTGCGGCTGGACAGTAAGAGCCTGTTATTTGCAATCGACTCAGAACTGCTCTGTTAGCAGTGGGATTTGGGCCGCTGAACTCCTTCCAAGTATGTTTCATAAACCTGGGTTTAGCTTCTTGCTCTGAAAGCATTTTCTGCAGAGCATTTTGGATTCTGCGGCCGGCCCCATGCCCTTTGGCACTTTGCATTCTGAACAAAGAAATGCAATGTTTTAAATATTTCAAAATGTGCTCAGGAGGCCCTGCACATGACGAATGTAGGTGACCAGGGACATAGAGTCTTTGGCTTTGTAGGAGCTGTGACTAGTTGATTTAAAAACCCTCAGCTGATTTTAAAACCCCAGTCTAAATCGATATGAGTTTTGGAGTTAAATGCTTAAGAAGAGGAAAGTGATATTGGATGACAGCATGCAGAATGGCTTGCTACAAGCTGACCATCATGGAATTAGCCCATTTGGATTAAAAAATGACCTCTTTTATACCAGCATTTGCAAACTGGCATTTCTGGTCTGAACTGTCACCTGGGCTCACCCAGGACTTGAAGACAGCAAGGAAGGGAAGGAGGGCACAGTG
Source organism: Phalacrocorax aristotelis (assembly GCF_949628215.1). Classification (NCBI taxonomy): domain Eukaryota; kingdom Metazoa; phylum Chordata; class Aves; order Suliformes; family Phalacrocoracidae; genus Phalacrocorax; species Phalacrocorax aristotelis. The sequence goes on along the minus strand of NC_134311.1, from coordinate 72,046,664 downwards.
TAGGCGTGGTGCCAGCCTATCAGAATGGGTACCAAAACACACCCTGGTACCGCAACTACTGCTACACTTGGCCAGAGGATCTAGTGGTACATAGAAGGGACAGGAGCCAGAGGAGGGACCTGGCTGCTGGGGATGGATCTGGGGCTGCTGCTGCTGGAGGCAGCCACGCTTCACAAAAGGGATGGCAAATAAACCACCATGTTATTTGCATTTTGTCCAGGTTTAATTCCTAATTCTTATTGGTGGCCTGGGTTTTGAAAGGAACCTGTTGCTTCTGTTTATCTGTTTTGGATCTTTTGAAAACTGAAAATATTAAAGAGATACAATTAGCGATGTATTACTGACAAAAAATGTAGGTTACTTGTTCCAGGGAATCTCTTGGAATTATTCATTTTCCCTGATGTTGCTGCTGCCATTCCTCACCACCACCAGCCACGAGCAGTATTATTTTTCCCAAAATGGCTTTTTAAGAAAAATCTGGGTATTGAAGAATTGTGGTACTCCTTGGCCTGTAAGAGGGTTAAGTTGAGAGAGTCAGAAGTCAGTCAGCGTCTTTGTCAGTTCTCTGCAATGGCAGGAGCCCAGGTGGCTCACACCAGGCTGGGAGGGAGACAGTGCCACTTACTGCTGCGCTGGGGCTCTAGGGCAGACGTCTTGGTGCTGCTGGCTGTGATCCTGGCACAACCAGCTTGCAATGCTCATCCCCTCAGGGGGCAGCCATGGAATTACTTTCTGTATTTGAGCAGCTCTGGTTCTCAATGGTAAAATGTGTCCTTCGAAAGCAAGCAGGTTGCAGATGCTGATGGAGACTAACGAGGGGCAGATGTTTTAAGGTAAATCTTCCTGTGTCATCTCAATCCCTGTGAGCTTTCTGGGGTTGATTTCTCTGCAACAGGAGAGTTAGCCCCTTTCCATGCTGAAGCTGGTTGCTTTGACATTCATATTTCTGTGTACCAGAAGAGGTCAAAGCCATGTGGCACCTCCTCTTATTCTGATGAAGCAAAACCTTTGGGTAAAGTAAGAACGGCTGTCATAGTCCATTGCTGAGGATGGCAAATCCCAAGCCCAGCTGTCAGTAAGCTAAGCACACCATGTGCCTCTTCCTTAATATGAATTTTGCTGGTCCCCAGTCTCAGTGCAGGATGTCTGATCTGGTGTGAATGCAATGTCTCTTAGCTTATATTAGACTTTTACAGTCTGACCCTGGCATCTCTTCAGACTCCTCTTGCAGGGTGGAACCCTGCTTGGCCTCTGTTTCCCCCTCTCTCTAGCTCTTCCAGGCTGCAAGGTGACAGAGAGAGGCATATATTGCTTCAATTTATTGTATGCTTACCTACAGAGCCTTGAGACCCTGAAGCATGAATCTTGCCCCTCATGTTACCTCTCCTCTGCAGAGCTCCTCGCTGGTCAGGACAGCCCTGATGTAAACTTGGCCAGAGGAGCCAAGACAGCAAGAGTCAAAGGAGCAGAGCAAGCAGTTTATGCTGTAAATCCCAATCCTTGCAAAACACGCAGATGAGATTCAAATTCGCCCCCTTTTACAATATGAGTAGTCATCACTCTTCTTCCTTCCCTCTGCTCCTTAGTGGGGTCCAGAGGCCAGTTATAAAATGTTCCTGTCCCTGATCCCATCCCGATGGCTCCCGATACAACACCACATTCCTTCTGCCCGCGGCCTGAGCTCCTCTGGCTCGGGGGACGGGAATCCGGAAGGCTGATGCGTGCCTGTGTTTATTTTTTACACACCCTTGCTGTTTTATGGTGCTTTTTGTGGTCGAGGGGTCAGCTGGGAGCCAAAATAATTTGCCTGCCTTGGGAAAAGAAATGTATCCATTAGCTTGGCTCCAGTTGGAAATTTTCTGCTCCTCCCTCCTCCCTGCCGGAGAGGCAGAGCATCTCCAAACAGCCCCAGGGACAGCTGACAGCTTGCTGCATCCAAGTTGTGTCTGGCAGAATTAGACACCATCTCTGGGTTATGCTGTCAGAGCAGCTCTTGGTGGGTCATCAGCAGCCACGAGCCTGGGAACTCTAGGCTCAGAAATCGGGTGGGGGCATACCACTGTCCCAATAGGGAAGGGTTCTGTCCCAGTAGTGTTGTGGTCTGTTTTCTGGGGGTTGAGCTGAGAGGGGTTCTCCTGTTTCCCCTGCTTGTCCTCTGGAAATAGGGATAGCAATGGCCATGCTCCACCTCTGAGGGCTTCACACATTTCGTCTCTCTGCTGTGCCTGTGTTCTCTGGTCATGCCTCATACTGTGCTGGGCACAAATAACCAGAGGACGACCTCAAGCCCTCCTCTGTTCTTTGAGAATGGAAACCTGGTGAGGTGTTGCCTTTCTAGGTGGTCCTTCCAAATCATCTCAGCCTCTCCCTCCCTCTTGCCAGCATGAACAGCACCAGTCCCCATATTTGTGCAAAACGGGGACCACAGCCCAGAGGAGATATCAGGATCTGCTCCACTGGGTTCAGCACTCAACATGGTAATTCTGAAGGAGAAATTTGTCCTATCAAGGTCCACACAGCGTCTGAGTCACCTTTTACAAGCTTCAGAGCACTCCATGACCTTGTATTTCAAAAGGCACCTCCCAACTCTAAAGCACCGTGAGTCCTGCACAGGACTTGGCTTTGGTACTTCACAGGCCCTGAGTATCAGCATCTGTATTTGTCTAGCAGCACAGGGCAAAACAAAGAAGAGCCAAGGTCCTTCTGCAACCTCACCATGGGGCAGAGAAGACCCATTTCTGAGCTGAGCCCTGAAGGGAAAGTACTCCAGGCCAGGTGGCCCTGGCCAAGTGTGTCTTTCTGATCTGCTGCTTACATATTGTACCAGCTCTCCAGTCCCCTGCCTTAAAGACTACTCAGCTGATCACCAAGCAGAGGAGCTGATAAGCTGGAAGACTGCAGGGGATGGAGAGAGAAGCTGCAGGAAGAAGTCAGGGCAGAGATAAAAGATGAATCCTCTCCATGACATGATGTAGCTTTTTCTCTGTGGCTGCAAGCAACGTGCTGACAACTGCTTTACCACCATCACCCTCCTCCCCCCATCAGAGAGAATTTTACGTCAGTGAATGGCCTCAGTTTGACAATCCTGGACAGTGAAATCCTCTGTCTTGCCCTGTAGAGGAGGGTGATGGACAATAGCTTCCCATACTGAGATTCTCCAGCCATGCCCAGAACAGGGGAAACAAGCATGTGAGGGCTGTGGATCAGAGTCCAGGCTGTGTTCAACTGTAGGAAGACGTGCAGGGCCCACTGCAAGCTGTGTTTTGTTTACAAAGCAATCTTGTCTTCTGTGGGAACAAACCTAACCCTAATTAAGCTCTTCCACAGGTCTAAGGACAGTTTCTAGTGTGCACACAGTCCTGTGTCACAGCTGAGGTGTCAGGGGTGTCAATGCTACAAAGAAGCAGGGATGGGACTCTCATCATGGGACTGGGAACCGGAGGATCGCCATGGGATATCTTCCCAAAACTGAGGTGTTTTACTGCTGCCATATTGCTAACACACCCTGCCCAGAAAGGCAGAAGTTTGAATATGCATCTACTAGTGCGTGAGGAAGATGTTTGAGCCACTATATATGCCTCTGTCGACAGTGACGTTCATGGAGATGATGGATGTGACACCGAACACCTTGAGTGTACTTCTGATTCAAGAAGTTTGGGGGTTTCCATGTATCATAGAGAGGAAATGATCCTTCAGTAATTAATCAAGGTAGTGATTAATGCATTCTTACCTCAGCTGAGATTTAGAAAGATTATTTCTCAGTCACAGCTGGAGGGAAGTAAGATAATAAATCCCAAGTGGCTGCGGGAGTGAGCACAGGGAAAAGTTCGTTGTCCTGTCTAACACAAGTACTGGGGACAGTGAGTGAAATTACCAGGTAGCAGATTCAAAACAAGCACCTAATGCAGTTGTGGACTCCTTGTTGTGTGTTGTTGTGAGCGCTAAAGTCTTTAAAGCGTTTCAAAAACGCTGCTGGAAGCATCAATGGAAGCCACATTTATGGCAGAAAGTCCCAAGATGCAAGTCACAAGGCAGTGAGAAATATTGATTAGATATGCTGGCTCATGCTCCTGCTCCTCTCTTGGCATCTGCTGCTGGCTACTCTTGGATGCTGAGCTAAGGGACCTTTGGGATGATCAGGCAAAGCCGCTTTCATGCAGTAGTTGATTGCAAGCTTGGTTAAATTCCAAGTGTCCTGTTGCCTTCTCCCCAACCTGAGTTGTGCGGGCAGCTCACAAAGCCTCAGCTGTGATGATGCTGCTGAGCACCTCCCAGCTTTCTGTGTCCCTTGGGTGTCTCTGTGCAATCATCTGCTGTAGCACACGCTGCAGCAAAGACAATCTTGTTCGTAAATGAAACGAGTCCAAGAAGATTTGTCATTTGCATCGCTGAGACTAAACAATACCCTTTATTTAAGAAAATAATAAAATAAAATGAAATCATTACTAGCACTGTTTCTTCAAACTTGTAGTGATAAACACTCAGGCAGAGCTTTGCTAAATAATCTGGCAGCTTCCCTTCTGCAGCAGGAGATAAAGAAGGAATAACAAACTACCTGGAACTGGCTGCACACCAGCCACCACTCCATCAGCACAGATAGGAGTTAATTATTTCCTATCGGCCGGCTAGGTCTGGGAAATAAGGGGCAATGATTTCAAGGCTCTTTTTGTTAAGCAACAGCGACAAAAAAGGGAGAATATTAGGATTATTGTCTGCCTCTTTCATGAAGAGTAACAAGGATGGTTGGAGCAGAGCAATTAAGGAAGAAGGGATTTCATCTTCAACAACTGAGTTAATGAAATAAGAGATATGTCTATGAGAGGGATCCTTGAAAATGGTGAGAATAATGTAGTTTATCACAGGAAGGATATTTGAATAACAAAGATTTCAGTCCCTTATTGTAGTGCAGTGATGGAGACGTATAGTGGTGAAAGAAACACATGCTCTGGCCTTGAGCTGAACATAACCTGCAGGGAATTATTCCACCGTGGGGGCTGCCTCCACCACCTTTTCCCTCCACAACTTTCCCATCACCTGCTGCCCTGCCCCGCCAATGTAAGTGGTCTTTTTAGGAGCCCTGGAAGATTCCCCTTCTGCTTGGAGGTTTTGCCACAGGAGACAGTCTTCACACTTCACAGAATTTCCCATGTGAAGGTTGGGTGCGAAATACATAGGGATTCAGCTTCAGGCTGCTGTGCTCAGAGCCAAATGCAGCAGACCTGGACCCAAGCCCTCCTGTGCCCTTGCTGGCACCCAGCACTGGGGGAAAATAGGTCCATTTTTCTTTGCTGTCCCATGACCCAGCCCTGAGGCAGAATATCTTCTTCATACTTATTTCATTGTGATGACCAAAGCAGACTAGTATTTGCCAGTATCATAGTGATGCAGGACTGCAGACAGGGATCCTAAAACTCTTTTCTTACACAGATGGCTTCCACACCAGGAATTCCTTTCTCTAGATTAAGATTTCTCTCCCTGTTTCAGCCATGGCTCCATTAGCAGTGTGATTTTAACCAGTTAAAGCTATGCCACTAAAATTCTTGATTTATAGTTTTGGAGTTATTCCTCTTCACACATGGAAATAGTTATACAGGCATAAGGCGCCTTTATCCTGAGATAACCAAGTCCATGCGAAGGCAGGTTGTACCACTTCTAACAATACCAGCACTGTTAGAGAATTAGCTATCACTTACTAAATGCAGACAAGCCCTGTGTTAGAAACTCCTTTTAAGACTGCTGTTTTTTATAAAAATGTGCTCCATTCTTCTCTAAGTCTAATGAAATACAATACAGGAAATCAACATGGCATCAGATATTTATTAGAAATGTAACCTAAACCTGAGAAACATGTCAATGCAGTAAAAATACAGATTTACAAAGACAACAGAACATGGTCAAATGCATCATAAGAAATAAATCAGAGACTAACTTCAGCTTATATTCAGAAAGATGACTGTTCTTCATTCACTTTAATCTTAAATTCCTCAAAATAAGACCTCATTTATACCAGGAACAAGCCACCAAGGGTTATATTGCATTAACCTTCTAGCGATTTCTTCAGATAAGATGGGCTAGGTTTCTTGCCTGAGCACAAACTGCCAGACTCATTATAGGATGTCTGGACAGGTTGCAGTGAGGGGTTACACTGCCTGAACCATTACCTGCACCTTCTGGCCACACAACTGAAGACACTGTGAGTGCAGAAGATCTCAGCTTTTGTCCTAGTGATGGTGGTGCTGCAAAAAGAAATACAGACATGTCCAGCTAATTATTTATAACCTAGTTCACAAAGGTCCTTGTGTCAGACATGGATTTATGGGAAGTCACACATATACATACTCGCAGGCGTGTTACATCTGCCCTGGGACTGTGCCAATCCCACATTACCTATTAAGCAGCCACTGATGGTGTTTATCATCTAAGACGGAAAAGCTTTATCATCCCCCACTAATATCACTGATTTGCAGCTTCATTTGTGTGATTCTGTGTGATCTGCATTGAGTCTGTGGGCCTCTGAATACCTTTACTCTGGGCCGGGACACCCTTGTCCAAGGGGTTTTATGTGCATATCACAGTCTGGGATCATCCTAAGAGGCTTCTTTGCTCCCACTGGGAAACTGGGATAACCAGATGCAATTCATGGACTCTCTTTGCTTTTTGCTGTGGAGTGGCTGTGTCTGTCAGTTATCTCCTACCCTATGCATGGGCAGGTCATGCTTGTGGTTGGCACGGGCTGCTGCAGGACAGGCATATGCACAGAGTGGTCTGCATAGGAGCCACTGCAAACCCAGGGACCCGTGTCCTTTGAGCTAAGTAAGGGCCATAGGATCAACTTGAGCTGCTAATGTCCAGTTGGACTAATTGGCTTTCCACAGGCATGTGTACTTGGTGAATCAATACCCCATTGAAGAAGTTGGCTGTGGATCTACATATAAGGAGAATGATGGATGTCCCTTGCCAGGCAAGGGAAACCTATGTGACTCAAATGAGCTGTCAGCCTCAGGCAAAGAGAATATCCCTGAGGCTTAGCAGCCACCTCAAGATGCTGAAACTTCTCTTCAGTGCTCCAATTTGTCCCCACTGACAGCCTCACAGCCATACGCGGGCATGTACCAACATCCCCACTGATCCAGCATACTCCTCAGAGCAGGTAAATACCACCCCACAAGTGAAGGACCCCACATAACAGCAAGTCTCTGCTCAGCCCTTGCCGCACAGCTGCAGTTCCAGGTCATTAGGGTGCTGCTGGAACCAAGGCCATAGAAGCCAGAATGGGGTGAACAGGCAGCCCCCTAAGCATAGCAGTGTGATCAGGGCTATGCACATTGTCCCTTAGAGGTACTGGGGTGCTAACAGAGCATTGACCGTCAATCTGGCTTCTTGTCTGCTGCCATCCTTGGCCAGCTTCTCCAGAGGCTCCATGTGAGTGGAGACAGGCATATGCTCCCATGAAGAGCTAGGTCACTTCAGAAATCCTTGCTCACCTGATGCTCTGTGATCTCCAGGACCAATGAAGCATCAGGGCAGGTCCTGCTTTGGGAAAGCTGAGTGCTGAGCTTAGAGGGACCCTTCCTGTGAAGAGCTCCACTGTGAAAATGACACCCTGGTAGACTTCGGCCATGACAAGAAGGTGCAGAACTAGTATCTAAATCATGTCCTGAGCTGGACACTGTAGGGAAACTGCAGCACTCTGGGCTTCCACATGCAGCTTTCAATGCCCCGAAGAGACTGCTGTGCCCACACAAGGGCCAGATACCCACGCACCCATATCTTCAAGAGGATTTAGGAAATTGGCTCACATCAGCTCCAGTAACAAAAGCTGTCAGAGAGCTTGTCCTCCCACCTCATCTTTGGGATCTACAACATCCTCAGCAATCATTAGCTTAGCTTCCCACCAGAAACTGGCTGCAATCAATGGCTCTTCTGAGCTGTTTGCTGTTGCAGTGTAAATGCCTCCAGCACAGCAGGCTTTGGTGTTGCTCCTGATACTGTGGTTTCTATTTAAGCATGTCAGGTTTTCCATCCTGGGTAGCACTGCCTGTAAAAAACAACGTGAAGTCTCTTATTCTCCAGCAGGTTAAAGGTCTCTTGAGTGCTCTGCCTGCTATATAATCTCTGCTCCACAGCGGCTGCTCCTTATCTGTCTCAGTTATTTGAGCTTGGCATGTGGACTGATCGGTCCAGCTGGGAGTGCTCAGATATGCACCTGTAACTCAGCTTACTATTATGTTTTGTTTGGGGTTTTTTTTGTTAATAATATATATATTTTATATTTATGTATTTGTTAAAAACTGGTAGGCTCAAAAGCACCCAGCCAAAATACAAACCAGTGTTGTGGCTGTTGTTTATACACACAACACTTGATAGTTCTTGCTTCGTACAACTTTCAGGGTATATAGATGAGACAGACAGTGGAGGAAAAAAGCAGAGAGAGAAATAACCTCCCAGCAGGGACCTGCCAGGAGACTGAAGTCCCCTGCATTCCCCTTATCCATGAGTTAACACTGAGTAGTTAGTGCTTCTTTTTAGCCCATCCCCATGAGGAGGCATGCCCTGGGATACCTCTGCTGGCAGAGCAATACAGATAGCATTCGAGCAAGAGGCTGCTGCTCATGGGATTGCAGCTCACAGAGGAAAATCCCTCAGCTTTCTCTTTCAAGCTCCTCCAGGGTCAATCCCAAGCAATGTAGGCTCTAGCAGTAGCTGTAAATGTGCTCCCACAGAGGAGGAGGGGACAGCAGTTGTGGTCACCCTCATCAGAGCTGCACCCACTCACCCTCACTGGCAAAATGTGGACAAGAATATTTGGCCTTTGGGTCTAACTCCCTATATTTCTGCCTTGTCTTGCATGGATGTACTTAGCTTTGACCCACCTGAACACATGTAAATGGCCTTATCACTTCTTGGCTCTTGTACTATTTAATAGGAGTAGGTGTTAGCATCACACTTCTGTTGCAGTTCATAGCCATGCAAATTCCTCTCCCGATGGCTTTTCCTTTCCCAGGGCCTTCAGCCCACCTTCCTGCAAAGTTGTATGGACACTTGGAAGCAGCTTCCTTCTCCAAATCAGCTTGATTCTTCTATCCAGAAGATTTATTTAGGTTTGTTGCAAACCAGTTATTTGTATGTCAGAATGTGATACAGTTGTATTGAACCATGATGTCTGTTTTGTACCTGTATTGGAAGATTGGCACTATAGCAGCATTTGTTTGAACTTGCCTGCAGGCAGCCTGTTAGGCTGGAAGATGGTAACGCTGCAGCGTGGGGCTGTTGGCTTTGATTTGGCTCTGAATATCTGGCTCATCTCCAATAGCTTAATGGTCTTCCTGCAAAGGTATCAAAGCAAGCAGAAGGGGCAGGGAAGACAGTGTCTATTTACTAGTGGGGCGCTGATCTGTGGAGGGACTGAACATTTGCAAAATAAGAGCTCACAGAGAGGCCAGCCTTGGGCAGCACTGACCCCGAGCAAGATTTCAGCTTCGACAAGAATAACAATAATTTTGTTACAAAGCAAGCTCCACATGCAGAGTACAGCATCGCTCCTCAGATTACATACGTGCAGAAGGAATTTCCCATAGGACAGCACTGGTTGGAGGTCACCCCTCACCACAACCACATCAACACACCCACAGCGGCAGAAGTTTGCAGCCTATACTTAGCACTTTCTTTTAAGGCCTCAACTGGAAGCTCAGCCTATACAAGGTCATTCAAGGTCTCTGACGCCTCTCCAAAAGAAGGATGTGCTGTATCACCTGCACTTTGAAAAATAAGTCTTGGCACAGAGGTGCTACAGAAAAGCTACTGCAGGATGGGGGACAGCAGGATGTCCCAGGAGTACAGGTGCTGTCAGCTGTGGCACAGGGCAGATACTGTGCATGGCTTACTGCCAAGCAAGAAACCTTCTAGGCCCAGAGAAGTGAGGTTGAATCTACTGAGGCTCATGACTGAGACCACTCAGTGCATACTTTTGGTGTAAATGTGTAATGCTGGCATTGTGCCTGATGTCTCTGCTCAGGGACATGGAGCTGCCGGGTCACCGTAGCTGACTGCACACGCAGAGGTGAGTGCAAATGAGAGGCAAACTGTAATAGCAGTGTCCTCGGTCACCGTGTGTGGGGTTACTTGCTCGAGGAGGAGACCTCTTGCAGTACATCTGAGCCCTTAGAAGATTAGCGTGTGCTAGCATGTTCATCCAAATCCAGAAGGAGTGGGGAATTTTATCCTGTTTTAGTATCCTGCTTTTTGAGCACAGCTCCACACCTTCACTCCCCAGGACAGTAACCAACAGCATAGCCAGTCTTCCTCTGGGTCTGCATGTCAGACCTAACCGGTGTCCCAGTGCAGGGAACATTTTGCAAAGGAGACGTGTCTGCCAAATACCAGACTTTCAAAAATAATTATTCTTTGGTTATTTTTCATAAAGCTTCCCATATCTTGTGACACCATGTTAGAAAGTGGGAATTAATGTTGTGCGGCTCAGCCTTTCTCCCTTTCAGCAAACACTGATTGTTTTTTGTTGGTTTTCTCCTGTTTTGGCAGGTTTATTTTTCATACATGTTTGTGATTGACTAGTACCAGTGAAAGAAGCCAGACTGACAGCCAGCCCCAGGAAATCACAGTCTCTCGCTCTGCAGAAGACACAGCAGCGAAGGCAAACCATTTTTCCCACACAGTCCATCCCACCTGGACCTGGGTGCTGCTTCCAAGAGAAACAGAAGTACCAATTCCTGGTGCTTTTACAGGGCTGTAAAGAACAAATTTTTAAAATCCCCAAACAGATACCATGGTCAAAGCATAAAACAAACTTCTCTGAGAGCAAGGGACCAGGTTGGCTTACACCAGCTCTGCATCTCATCCCCAGACAGGCTGCATTAGTGACTAATCCTTGAAAAGCCCCAGGTAGGGGTCGATAAGCAAATGTTATTCCCCAGGAGTGCGGCAGGGAAATTGAGCCTTTGTGACTCATTCAGCCCTCGGCCTCACTGCTGAGACTGCAGGTTGTGGAGATTTCTGTGATGGAAATGCTTCAACAGAGCATCACAAGCAGGGGTTTCTGAAGTGAGGCACTTAAACGTAAGCTTTGCCCCCAGGTAAATGGTCTGATTGGAAGCCAAGGGGAGCTGCGGTGGCAAATTGCTATTCAGCTCTGCCTCATGCAGGCTGGATGTCGCACAGCTAATGAAGCAGGACTCGCATTGGCAAGGATAAAATCCGACTTTGCAGCAATCATCTCCTCCACAGCACACCCCTGGGGAAGGCTGACCCCATCCTTCAGACTGTCCCCTCCCAGCATGGCCAGGAGAGGCTGTGGCACTGGTACCTAGCAGGGACATGGGGCTGTGTGTGCAGGGCCTCTCCTGATGCAGCTGGATCCACAGGGCTGTTGGAGACAGTGTTGTGCAGCCAAAATAAATGGTGCTCTTGTCAATACAGAAAACTTTCCAGCTGAGCTGGGGAGCCCCAGGAGGGAATCGAATTGCTCAGCAATGTTAGAGCTTTGGCGCCCTCCATCCCATTCACCCTCTCACACTGGACTCACACGTGGGCAGAGTTCAAGATGTCCCATGCAGCACTCACCTGGGAATTTCCTGACTTTTCAACTGCAACTTTTTATATGAATGATTGTGTTAGTTTCTTTTAAAAGCTATTAAAGGTACAGGAAAGACATTACCAGGTCAGGCTACCAATCGCAGGCTCTAAATCCATGTGGGCATTTTGCGGGACTCACACACAGGATGCCATTTGGACAAATGGGACGTATTAGTGGGGCTCCCTCCACCTTGCACTGCAGAGGTTTACATGTGTCAATCATGTCTGAGGGTCTCGCAGAGGTAGCCAGCAAGTGCAGGGCAAGTGGAAAATATCTTTGCGTGCATGGTGATACTGTCTGCAAATGAGTAATATGTGCTGCACTGGAGCTGTGCTTGCTGAGCCAGGGGAAGTGGGGATGTTTTGTGCATCCATCAGACACACATGGTTGCAGTGCATACATGTGTGTGCTGGTATGTAAAGGTACGTCTGTGATGTTCTCATATGTGTAAGTTTAGGGTGTGTTCATTGTATGTCTGCAATATGTTGAACATGGTTATACAGGTTATGAGACTGAGTCTGTGTGTATGCAGCTACAGTCTGCCTGGAAGTATGCCAACTGTGCTGATGAATACAACTTGTGTGTGTTCACAGTCAGTGCACAGGCATTGTATCTGTAATAACTGTTTCTTCGTCACTGAGGTGAATGTGTGTGTTGTGTTTGTGTGTATTCCTGGGGTATGTAGGTATCCTGCCTGTGTGTGCCTGCTGCCCCAGTAAATTAGTGTTTGCATGTGTAAGGCTCTGTTTGTGCACTCAAGCAAATCAACCACCCCACCCCTGCACTGTGTGTGTTTTCCTGTGGGCTACTCATGCCTCCTCCAGTCTCCCTCTCATTTCCAACCACTGCTGCTCAGCGCCTGAGTGGGGAATACTGAATAAACAGCAAGAGCAACTGCCTGCTGTACAGGATGCAACCCAGAGCAGCTGGGTCTTGGCCGGAGGCTCCAGCATTGAGCTGGGGATCAGCACCCAGTACACCCTTTGAACTCATCTCCAGACTTGCATTGCAAAGATTTTTGTCCCTGCTGTGTGCAATGGAGAAAGATGTCTTAGGCAGACATGTGTCTGTCATGTCCCAGCTTTGGGTTAATTAATAGTCTTCCATAAGGAAACAGATCTGGTTCTGCTCACACTTATTGTTTGTCTAAGTCCCACCACAGGCTGTCTGTGCCTTGTGCAAGACTGGATTCAGGTGGCTACAAGCGATCGGGATCCTGAAGCTTCCAGCAGTTTTTGCCAATAAGCTAAGTCATGGTGCAATCTCTGCTCGTGAGCTGGCCCTTGGGCAAGGTCAGCCTGGGCAATTCCCGATGGAAAGAGCCTGTTCTGTGCACAAAAGTAGTTGCTGCAGCAAAGTCATCCAATGGAGAGGACTGCCAATAATAACACTGCTTCCTGGCCAACGGCATTTCTTTTGGTAAGGCACGCTTTCTCAGTCCATTGCAGAAGTCATATGCCAAGAGCAGTTAGAGTTAGGGACGACCAAGTGTTCATTCACTGTCATGAGGCAGGATTGCCTCCATTCTAGACAGGTATGTGTTTAACCTCTTTGTAGATGCCTCAAGAAATGAAGACTTTACCTCTTCCCCACACAACTTGTCCTAGCACTTCATTGTTCCTAGTATTAGAGGTTTCCTAACATCTAAACTGAACCTCCCTCCTAGATCAGGACTTCTTGTCCCATCACCAGTGTCCATGGAGAATTCCTTTCTGATTTGAAACAGCTTTTTAAACATTTAAAAGCTATGCTCATGTCTTGGGCTTCTCTTTTCAAGACTAAAAAGCCTCCGTGCCTTTGATCTTTTCTTACATTGTTTTCACTGCTTTTGTCTGGACAGCTGCCAAAAGGTCCATCTGTCTCCTGAAATACCCCACACACCTTGGACACAATTTTGCCTGTATCTGGAAGTCCAGGTTTCTGGAGCATTGCATCTGTTTCAAATTCAAGTCACATTCATAGCTGTTGAGGTTTACAGAAATGATGGGTAGAGGTGAGCAGAGAAATGTCCTGTGAGAAATCCCAAGCCTGTGGCACCTGGGTGCTTTTCTTCTCCCAATACAGGACAACAGCTCAACAGATGGGAACTATTCATGAGGTGCACTGCTGGTTCCGAAGCACGTGGACCTGCTCTGAGTGCTGCTGAATTTCATTCCCCATTCACTGTTGCGGTTGGGACAAGCTCAGTGCACTTGGCATCCTGTCTGTGATGTCCCCAGCCTCTCCAGCAGACAGAGGGGCACTGCCCTTCTCCACCTCCAGGTACCTGCACAGTGGAGCCACTCATGTCCTCAGGATGCTCTGGGACTGAATGCCAAGCTGGCAGTCAGTCAGAAAACTCAGGTGAGGGTGAAACCCAATTATCCAGTGGGTATTCTGAGATGTTGACTGTCTGCTCTGGGTAAGGGATCTGAGATGGCACGGTGAGAAGTAAGGGATGTGATTTTCAAAGGGTGCACACTTAGGGTTTCCTTCAAGACCCATTTTCATACCACATCTGCAGCAGGATAGTCCAGAAGCCACATAATCCTTGTTAAATACAAAGAAATGCTGTCTGTACTCTTTTCTTGTGAAATATGAAGGATGAGAAAAGCCTCTGGTTCACAAATTCCAGCCAGACTGGAAAAGCCAGAGTAATGGCACAGCTCCGCACCTTCCTGGTGCACTGCTTACCCATGGGGTACATCTTCTCCATGGGAAGTGGGGTGACCTTGCTACAGCATCTCTGGGAGCTTTTGCCCACCCACTAGCAGGTGCTTCAATGAGATGTTTCTTTCAATGAGAGGAAACCAACTCCTCTGGGAATGGCAAAGCCAGTAATTTTGCCCTTTATTTGTAAGGTGTTCACTTGGTTTGGTTTTTTTAATATTTTTTTTTTATGTGTGTGGTTTTTTTGTTCCCTTCATTCATGGATATTTTAAAAAATGAGGGAGGGAAAGAAAGTGAATGAATGAAAATCCATTAAATCTAACCAGTAGCTTAAATGTTTATGCCACGTCTAACTGCCTGATCCTGCCATTACTTTCTTCTACATCCTGCTGTACCTGCAATTCAAGAAAATTGCCTCCCAAATTGCCATCTTTAGTTTGAGATCCACGTACAACTTGACTGTAAGCAGCGAATGGAAATGAAATGGACTAAAAATTTAATCCAGCCAGGATTTCCTTGCGTTTTTCAATAGTCCTTGCTGTCAAGCCGTAAGTCCTGCTTATTAAAGGTCATGTATATTAGAGAATGAGGCAGAAAGAATTACAGAAACTGACATCTTTAGCAGTGCAACTAAATAAAAAAAATTGATCTTTGCTGGCATCTACACATTAGCCTCTGTATAGAGGCAGAGAGACCTATACAAAGTTATGTTTGTTACAGTGACATGTACATGCAGAAATCTTTGGTGGAAAGCTTCAACATTCAAGCTGCATTGAGATTTGCCCTTAGAACGGGCTAAAATCCCTCTGCTTCACACTTTAGTGATCGGATTTCATCTCCTAATTTGACCTAACAGCCTCCAGAGATTAATGAAAATTTCCATGTAGGTTTTTTTTTCTCATTTTCCAAGTGAAGTACTCTTCCATCCCCCCTTCCCTAAGAAGGTTGTCAAAAAATACCTTTTTTGGAAATGTGGTCCTAGTTATTCCTTCTTTACTAGGGATTTTCTAGATAAACCACTTCTGTCCTAGTTTTCAGTAAACACACTCACAACTTCACACGCTAACGTCTCAGCTGTTAAACTGGTCCTCAGATCATCTGCATTGAGTTCTCCAGTTCCCAAAGGGCAACCTCTTGCATCTAACTCTCTTTCTCTTTGTTTCTCCCCTTCTTCCATTCTCTCAGACTCCTTTCAGTAATCACTTATTTTTAGGACCATTAATTTGAACGTTCCAAAACTCAAAGGCATAAAAAAAAAATGTAAAGAAAAGAAAACTCCTCATTTCTTTAGAGAGTGGTGGTGAGCCTGGGGAGGGATGAAGAATGGGGGATGAAACAGAAGGAAGGAGCAAATTTGTGGAAGAACGGTTCTGCAGAGAATCATTAACCACCAATATATCAGTGGCTTAGGATGCCCCTGATTCCCAAATTTCTGATGACTGGGACAGTATGACTGCCTTATTCATCTAATCTTGTCCAGGTATCTGCTTTTGGCCATCTCTGGGAATGGACATGGGGTCTTTAATCTGACCCAGGTGTGACGAGACCTGGACCTTCTAGGCATGCTTGTGCCTGGAGTCATGGCATCTACCTGCGGGTTCCTAGCTGAGGGGACCGTGCCAGGGCCATGCTTGATCTCAGCATGACTTTAGAGAGATAACTCTTGATCCACAGGCCCCGGCATCTGAATTACATGCTGGAGCTGACTGCCTCTCTGAGAGCAGCAAGGACAGTGGGTTTCCTAGTAGTAAGCAGGGTGCATCACTGTTTTGGGGATGGTCTGCAGAGCTGATGGAGAGGTTGGCATGCCAGCTCCCACTTGCTGACATCAACAGCAATCACCCCAATGGACAAGGGCATGTGTTGCTGAATGATCCTGCCTGACGCCTTGTCCCACTTCTGCTCGCCACCTCATCATGTCCCCACTGAAAGGACTGGCACAATAAATATTCATAGTGCACTTATGGGTCTATTAAAAGCTATGTCTTTTTTTTCTCCAAGGTAGGTTCATCTATTCTGATTATGCTAAGGGCCTACCAAATCACTCTCTCTAAATATGCCGTCGCCCTAGTGATAAATGCAGCTGCTGGAGTGGGTCCTTTCTGGCATTAATCGAACACTTTAATGAAGTCAGTGTGCTGTTCATATGCATTAAAATGCTCGGTCCCAGCCTGAAGAGGCGCAGTAGTTCTCTGGCTCTTGTTCCTCTGCACCAGAGGTAAATAAAGCACTTAAGACCTGTACTGGGGAAGAATGAATATCAATTGATTGCTGCTCATCCTTTTAGGAACTCCCTACCCTATTTCTGAAGTATAGACGGTCTTCTGTGCCTCCTCTCCCAGGATTACATGGGAAAGTGGCACAGGTGGGCTCTGACGGCAGTTTTGTCTCATTCCTGTGGTGTGTGACAAACTTGTACACTGATCGAGCCTCCCAGATCCCTTTACAAACTACTGGCTTCCCAGTAACGAAAGGACACTGGCCAGAGCCAGGGAGCCAGGAGGGAGCTGTCTGAGCAAGCAGGGAGGCACGGTGGCCAGGTGAGATGGCATCATGCACTCCCAGGTTCTTGACTCGTACGTCCACAAGGATGATAGTGGGCTTGTACCATGAGAGGGGTGGTGGGCTTGCAGGGGTGCAGGCAGGAGAGAGGCTTTCCCTGGGGAAGGGCAGGAGAGAAGCTTTCCCTGAGGAATCCTAATAAGGGTGGGATGATGCTTGGCTTCAGAAGGCCTTTAAGATCACTGGTGTGGTCAGCAGTTTTAACATGTGGATAAAGAAGCCTGCAGCAAGGGAGGTGAAATGAATGATGGGCAGTCCATGAAGTGTGCTATCCAGGGAGGCTACAAACCATGGGCAATACAAGGGGTATGTAAAGCTCCAACTTCAGGTCCCTAAGACTCTTATGTACAGAGAAACTGGGTATCAGGGCTCCTGTGGGAGTCCAGGGAGATATTTCTCCTACCCTTAGACACTGAAATTCAGTCAGCCAAATTGCTCTATACTTAGTTGCCTAAACAAAAATGTCTGCCATGTGGGTGTCTGCATGTGAACTGGGTGCATACACATCCGTTGTGGGATTTAATCTCTAACTGCACCCCCAGATAGGTTGACAGTATTGGCTGTGGCTCAGTTTGCATACACATAGCACTCCAGATGCATGTGGGACCTGCAGGATCCCTTCGGGCTTCCTGCTGGCCCAGCAAGGAGGGTATCCTATAGGTCCTGCACTGCATTTGCAAGCCCTGTGTGGATATCCTGGAGACCCTGAGATATCTTAGTTGGCATTACATGTCTACGGGTAGGCAACTGGAACTGAGCTGTAATTCCCAGAGAGCTCAAAAGCCAAGGTATGGCTGCGTGCAGACACCTGAATTCAGGTGACTGACATTCACCCAAGGTATTTTTCACCCCTGACTGTGAATCTCCATGTGAAGAGCTGGAAGGGCAGTTCAAGTTCTTTGGTACATTCAGGCTTGCCATTATCAACAAAACCCGCATTTTGTGAACTCTGGGTGAGAATTTTCATCAGTGGGATGCAGATAAACAACTCTGTAGGACCAAAACAAGACCCACCAACAAATTTCACGTAGGCTACAAAATAACAGCTGCAAGCATCACTAGCAAGTAGAGTTCAGAACAAATTCTCAAGGGAAGTAGTGAGACTGTAAACACTTCCCAGGCCCTGAGCATCTTGCATTTACTTATGTCCCATACATTTTGGAAAAGAAAAATACACTCCTTAGTTGGGGACCTGAGCCACATGGTAAATTCTGTCTTGTACCACATTACAAGTGGTTATGGTCCAACTGAACATGGACAGCTTAGAGGACACTGACCGCTCTCCTGCTTTTTCTCATATCCAATCTTTTTTTTTTAAAACATGTAAACCTTTCTTTGAGCTATTAAGTCTCTCCTCCCACTGGTCCTGCCTTCTGTCTTTCTTCTTTTTATGTTTTCCCCTGTTCACCTTCATGGATGGGAACCTCATTCACTGTTGCTGAAATAGGCAGTCAGCTGAAAAATTGACACTGCAAAAGGACTGGTGAGCTGAGTAGGTCCCCATCATAAGTGGCCAGGAATCTTCTCCTGGAAAAACAGACTCAGAAATGCACGTCATTTAAGGAGTTCTTTATCAAGAACCATTAAATTTTATATATTCTCTCTGAGTTTATGTCAATAGCTTGTGCTTGGTTAAAAACCGTTTCTGAGATGGTATCTCATGTCCCAAGGACAGCAGAAGACAGAAGCTTACACATTTCCCTTCAGTGTTTTCTCTAATCATATTTGGAATAAAAAATTGGGATGTATTGCCAAACTTGAATTTTAGTTCAGGTTCTTGACATTGGTCCCTCTCATGCCTTTCTCACTGCATTGCCAGCTCCTGAAAATCTTTACTAACAGCCATATAATGCCGACTAAGATGTGTATGTGCTGTTGCAACATGCCTCTTGATCTTGTTTTCACTAATCTAAGGAGGCTGAGGGCAAGACTCAGACCACTGGTTTCAGCAGGTAATAAGGAAAATAAACAGAATTCATGTCCTTACACTGGAGCCAACAATTCAGACTTGCACTCCCATTTCACCCACCCTTGGAGAGAAATTTGGCTACCCATGTACCAAAGGAGGCATTCAGTGCTCCTTTTCTGTGCCTGGCCCTAAGCTGCCATGAAAGGGGCATTTGATCTCTTCCAATCTGGGGTAATTTTTGTGTGCAGCATTGCAGGAACAGTTTCACTTACCATTCCCAAAGTGAGAACACCTTCCCTACTCCTGTTCTTGCTTCTACTCATTATACCTTGCATCTTGTTTGTCTATCCAAATATCACACAATAAATCTGCCATCAAAAGAGGGAATTGATGATGAATTGCTTGCCTTTTACAAACTCTTGATTTTCCCCCAGTTGTCTGCTTTCCAGAGACAGCACATTATGCTGTAAGTAATTCCTATGTACCTTGGCCCAAGTTATCCAGCTTTGCTTCTTCCTGTAGGAGAACACTCTCTGTTAAAACAGGCCCAGCTCCCCAGCTCTGAATAGGTGCCCTGTCCTTGTAAGCACTGACCACCTTGCTAATCTTTGTGTCAAACAATAGCTTCATTAGCAGCAATTTTGTTTTTCCTCCCAGATTATGGATGACAGGACACAGTCATGCCAGACTTCCTACCTACTCCTACAGACCTTGTCTCCTCAGAAACACCCCCATCTGCCCTTGACGCCTCATAAACAACTACTTTTTAGGAGATCGCTTAGCAGTTCCTAATCCATTTAAGGAGTGCTTCATGGACATTGCATCACACTAATTTTTTAATCAAACTCTCATGAGCTGCAAAGTCAAAGCTTTATAAAAGTCTAAATGTATTCTATCTGGGTAGTCACCTTTATCATACCAACTTTTTATTTCATCAAAGAGTGTTTGACAAGTCCTATTTTCTATTAGTCTGTGTTAACTGGCCCTAATTATGTTCCCACACATTAATTCTGTATTGATTGACTCCTGTATTAGTTTTTCCATTATTGTGACGAGATTATGTCAGACCTGCCAACCTAGAGCTGCCTGGGTTAGACCACTTTCTCTTTTATAATACTGGCACATAATGAGAGCTTTCCGACTCCTCTGGAATCTCCCTAGTGCTCCAGGAGTTATCCAAGACTTATGTGAAGGGGTCAGAAATTTCCTCAGCCAGTTCTAGGAAGACTCTTGGCTGCATGTTTGCAGATCCTGTTCATATAAAATGTGTTTATCCCTAGAAGAAGTTGCTTAACTTCCTTCTTGGTTGCTAGTAGAGTGGAAAGTATTTCGACATCCTTGTGTGATATAAACACATCCTTTTCTTTCTTTCCAAACTCAGAGCAAACATATTTATTGAACATTTCTGCCGCCTCTAAATCATTATTCACATTTTTTCTGTCTCCACATGGTTGGCCCATGACATCGCTGACATTTCTCTTTTTCCTAATTAGCCTAGAAAGCTCCTTCATGTTCAATAATTTGGATCTTTCCTTGCCATCTTTATCTTCTCCTTTCCATTTTATGTACTTCCTATCTTAAAATTTATACTAATTTGCATTTCTGCTTCATGTCCTTGTTTCACTTTGCTCTTGTAGGACTAATTGCTACCTTCATGTCAATGCTGAACTAAAATCTGTGTTTGCCCAAAATTGTTCTTATGGAATCATAGCTTTTAGGCCCTTGTAAACCCCCATTAAAGCTGTCCTGATACACATACATACTATATGTATGTGTATATATACATGTAAGTATACACAGTTATACTTCCCTCATCTTTGAGAATTTGTTTCCTGAAGTCACAGCACACATCTTTCAGATGGAATTTGTTTTTATTAGGTGTCATGAACAAGAGTCCTAGGAACAGAACTACTTGGATAGTTGATGCACCTGAGCAGGCACTTTGCTCTACCCTCCAAGGGCTTTTACACGTCACAGAGATGGATGTGGCTGAACATGACTGCTCAGGAGCAGGAAAAGGTGTCCACATGGGATAATTGGACATACAAATCCTCATGTTTTCTTGCTTATCTCACCTTTTTCAAAGTGACCTTCAGGCTTACAAGTAAGTCTTGAGTCTAAGACGTTCCTATCAGGGTCATAGATATTTTATAGCAGTTCTTGGGACAGTTCTGCTGATACATAACATTTGCTGTTGACTGAACACATCCATTTCATAAGATTCATTTGGAACCCAGATTTGTGTGACCAGGAACTGTGCAAGTCTGAGTATCATTTCAAGGAGAGAAGACAGCCGACGTAGCTGCAGGGAAAAGCTCTTTTACATTAGCAACATGTGAAACACAAGATGGATTTTGTTAGTCTAAGTTGAAGGTTTCTTGACTCAATTTGTTGAATGATTCAAAATGACCGTAGGTGTTGATAATGGGCTTCTATGAGATTTTCTATGAATTCAAACCCTGTACAGCTAGTATGACTTTATCCCAGTGGTGAGTCTGAGGACTATTCAATAATGACAGTCAGTTTGGTTTTTTCATGATCTTTGTATGTTCTTCAAGGTCTGTAAGGATGCCAGAAGATGCTTTATCAGGCTTCAAGCTGAAGGAATATGAGAAAACTTTGGCAAAGTGAGATGAAATTGTAGGTGAAATTACTGGTGTAAAGCAGAGAGCAGCTGTCAGACACACTCTTAGAATTGTTAAACACAAAGTTCAGTACATGGAAGGGATAAAACCCAGTCAGCTCAGCAGTAGTCAATGAGTTTGAAATGGATGGTTCAAGTCATGGTTAATTTATTCAAATTGGCTTTCCGTCTTGTGTGATAGACAGGTATGATATGCCTATCCCCCTTCGACATTTTAAATAGTTCTCACAATAATGTGTCAAATTGAGTCTTACCACTAGTAATAATGCAGAACGTTGACCTGTGACATTTGAAAATAAATGATGGGAGCACAAATGCACTCCTTCCCAAGCAATCATACTTTTCACACAGGTGGAACATTTTTCTTCCAACAAGCATTTTGTTCCAGCCATAGCACCCTACTCATGTCAATCACACTGGAGATTCAAAGAGCTTCACCTGTTCAAAACAAACAGAAGGGAGCAATTCCTTTCACAACATATAATTAAGCTGCTGAACTCTTTGCCTCAGGATGTTGCGGATGAGAAGAGTTTACATGAGTTTAAAAGGTGACTGGACAAATGCATGGAGGAGTATACTACCACTGGCTATTAGGCACAATATCCTCACCTGCCTCAGGTTGTCCGTGTGGTGGAAATTGTTGGACCCTGGCAGGGTACTGAGGGAAAAATATCACTATATCCTTGCCATGTTCTTATACTTTCTGTGTAGGCATCTGCTGCTGCCCACTGACAGCAGTAGGGCTGTGTTAAAATAGACCTTTTCTCTGACTGAGTGCACCCATCCTTATATTCTTAATCAAATCAAATGGAAATGCCTGACCATGATTAAAATGGGCTTGGGAGTGGGATGAGGGTACCTAAAAGTTTGGTATGGCAGCTCTTCATCTGAAAGCATGTCACAAGAGCTGATGTATAGCTTGGTGCAGTACCACATCAACAACAACAAAAAAGTCCTTCTTGGTCTGGGTTTTCATAGCTGAGCTTGCACTCTCCTCAGCAGACACGATCTTAATGGTGAATGAACTTCAGGGTAGACTGCATTTGATGCAAGATAGCAGTCATTATTCAAGCTGACATTGACAAAATGACAGAGTGGTAAAATAATGGCACATTCTTTGATATTGCCTTCAGGGTCAGGATACTCACTGTTATAGGATGGTTTATCGATTGGGCTTGCCATTTTTAGAGCCCAGACAAGATGTCAGGAGGATTGCAGCTGGAGAATAACAAGAATTAAAGGATTTAGCATTGGTTTGTGGTCTTCATGGAGTGTGAACGCACAGGTTTCTTATGGTCTCTGAACAAATGATCTGAAACTTGTACACCTCCCAAATGATGATGCCATGGATAGAAGGTACTCTGAAAGCCAGCAACTTTCTTGTTGCTGATCTCATAATTTTATTCCTCCAAGCTTCCAAGAATACCACATACAGGGATGGATTTCATTTTGGGGCCCACAGTGACACAAAAAAGCAGCTCTGATTTCATAGCTGCATGCATTCCTCTGAAGAATGAAGGTTTATGCAAAGTCTTGGTGCACAAGGAAAGATGCCAAGCCAAATGTATTTTTAGCTGTTCAGCCAGCTGGGTTTCTTGTGTCTGTACGAATTCACTGCTTTTCCCCA
Source organism: Phalacrocorax aristotelis (assembly GCF_949628215.1). Classification (NCBI taxonomy): domain Eukaryota; kingdom Metazoa; phylum Chordata; class Aves; order Suliformes; family Phalacrocoracidae; genus Phalacrocorax; species Phalacrocorax aristotelis. The sequence goes on along the minus strand of NC_134311.1, from coordinate 72,023,683 downwards.
CAAGGATGATCAGAAACATCACTCTTGCAAAAGTTCTCAGTAAGTATCTGTAAAAATTGGTGAACCCAAAGGTGCTGTGAAGCTCCCAGACTCTCTTTGGAGCTCATCCAGCAATGGCAGAAATGCTTCAGTTTTATGGTTATTCCCTCTGAGGAGATGACGTATCCAAGGAGTTGCACTTTAGTGAACTTTTCATGTTTTATACACAGTCTGTTTTCTCAAGCACCAGCTAGAGAGGACCAGCACTGTCCATGCAGCTAGCCAGGACTGAGCCTAATACATCTATGCAGGCATTATTGATATAAGGCACTGATTCGAACAGTCTGAGTGGCACAACTAAATATTCAAAGTAAATGTGTTCTACATAGACTAAAACCTTCTAGTCAACACCTTAATAAATACACACCAAGCTGCAAGCTCTATTTAAGCCCAACTCCATAAACATCCTGGCACTCTGTCCTTTTCAACAGTTCATTAATTAAAGACAGATGACATTTGGTTTTGATCATTATTTATTTTTCACGATTTGGTGCCGTCAATGACAAGGCATAAAGAGCCATCCTTTTTTAACAGACACAATAGAGGTACCAGAGGGATATATATAAATGAATGAAATTATTTGTTAGGCTTTTTTTTAAGGTATTCCTGTGGGGCTTGAAATCTAGTCTGGAGAAGCAGTAAATTATTTCAGCTGAGGTGCTGGCTCCAAAATTCAGACTGTCTATATAGCAAAAAGCCAAATTAAAGTACCAAGTACCTTTCATCCAGGTATTTTTCAGAGGTCTGGGGAAGAAATTCACTAGGGCTTGCTGCACGCAGGTGCGGTCAGTGTGGCCAAATTATTTCCAGGACACCAACAACATGTACAAAATAAATGGCCACTTTAGACAAACTGTGTCCATAATGATGGGATTTCTGTGAAATACAGAAGTGATGAACCGCAAGCAAGAGATGCCAAATAGCAGGGGTGGGTGTTCCATTTGTTGAATCAAACTGCATGATCTCAAGGTGATCTGGGATCAGGACTCAGGGAACTCACTCCAACACAACCACCACCAAATTCAACAAGGTCTGGAGGGGCCCCGGCTCTCCTGGACCAGAAAATCAAGCTTCAGGGTAGCCATGAGGTTCCCAGATGTGACAAAGTCACTCAAAGAAACCGTGAGGCACAGCAAGCAGAGCTGGCTTTCTGTATGTGTGGAAAACCTGGCTTAGCAGAGCTATCAACTTTCAAGTCTCACTAAGGCTGGGTGTTTTGCACATTTCCTTGGCTGGGCAACCAGTAAAAAAAAATGGATTTTTCGAGCATGATATAAACAAAGCCCAAGGAAATCTGTCCTGAACAGTCCATCTGGTGTCCTTTTTGGTCCCTTCCCATTGTATCAGCCCCCACTGGTATGAATACAGGTTCTGTGTCAGGAAAGTAAGGATGATCTGGGCAGGAAAAAGCTTTATTTGCCCTTGATTTTGCACACTTGCAGGCCTGTGCAGAGTTCAAGCAGGGATGTGTAGAGGTCTAGAGTGTTGACCCCAGCCAACTTAATCCTTTGCTTTATTGTATCAGCTTTGGCAGAAACAGACTATCTGAGACACTTCAGCCTACTCCCAGTCAAAAACCATGCACAGCAGATCAAAGCAGGACAGACACTGTCCGTTGCTTGCCAAGAAGGCCAGGTGGCAGAAAGCTTCTCACATGTCAGCAGGCACTAGGAGGAATTCAGGAAACGTTTATAGGCAGCTGACGTCTTCATGGAAATCTCAGGCTGCAGCTTCAAGAGTTCACCGCACCTTTAAGCACAGCTGCCAAGGAGTCAGGGTGCATGCAGCTGGGTGGGATACAGGGCTGAGCAGCGGTGCACAAGTTTTCCTGGAGTAGTTCAATGCAGAGATGACAACCAAGGGCTGGTTAGGAGCAGAGGCAGATGCAAAACAGAAATATGATTCCTTGTACCCATACTATCAGCTTTGTCTTTCTTCAAATCACAAACAAGTGTTTAATGTGAAACTTGTCCTCTGCTCTGTGTTGCTTTGGTGGTCTGGAACAGACTCCAGGAATTGCATCCAGTCAGCTGTCTGTTCCTATGCTCAGCTTGCGAGTAGATGATGCCCCAAATCTTAGTGGAATTTAAATGGAAAAAGGGCAAAAAGGCTAATCTAGGGTGGGAGCCAGGAAGATATTTAGAATTGGGAACATGTTAATGCAAAATTACTGTTCCCAACACCTCTTTCTGTCTCCTCCCTAGGACCAGGGATTAAATGGGACAGAGCTGCTGTGATTTGGCTTCTGCTCTTCATATGTTGAATTTTATTTTCCTATTTCATTTTTTATTGTCTTTTTTTCTTTTTCATTTGGGAAGTGACCCAAGAAACTGTGTTTCCCACATAGCCATTTCAAAGGAAATTTGATGCTGCAACAAGGGCCTTGGGGGAAATACTTTGAGAAAACAGCACCAGCTCTGTCCTTCCTTTCTTTTTTTCCTTAGGAAGAAAAAAAGGGAGAGGAGAGGAGCCCTCAGTGTGGGGAGATCCGAAGCTGGGGGAGATTGGGTTTCAGAAAAGCAGGCAGTGTGGCTGCTTCATCCTGTTTCTTAAGCCAAGGACTCTCAGACTCTTCTCAGCCACAGAAATACCTCGCTCTTCAAAGCCGATACTGTTGTGATCCATTTTTTTGTCCCTTTACCTTCCTGTCCCCACTAGAAGACTCTATAAAACCTCTCCTGATTTGGCTCAGCCTGCGACAAAGGTTTCTGGACATTTAAAGATGGAGACATGATTCCTTCTAGCCTTCCCTAAAGGATGAGCACTTTGGTGGGGAGAAACTCCTGCTCCATTGTGTGGCTGGGCAACCATTGGCAGCCTCCTGGATGTCCAGCAACAAGACTGTTCAGGCCAGGGGATGACACTTGAAGGCTAAGTATCCTCATGCACCCCACACCTGCCCCCAGAGCAAAGATCTGTTTTCCAGGGTTGCAGATTGTACGACACAGCAGCAATGGGGACCGAGAGGATATTTCAGGGCCTGATCTGAACGTTCAGAATCCTGAAGAGGATCCCACTCCCCAAAAAACCTCAGTTTGCAATATGATCCAGCCATGCTGGAGTTGGCTGAGCTTGGAGAAAGGAGAAAAGAGCCTTTCCCCAGCAGGAGCATGTCCAGCTGTTTCCCTTGCCTTGGATAACTAAACAAGGGCTTTGATCAAAGCTGCTTGGCATGAGCATCCATCCCTGCCTCTGAAATGCAGCTTGCCTTGTTGACTTGAGGAGACAAAATACTGGAGGCTGGAAGGAGCCAGCGCAGTGTGTGAGCTATGTCCTGCCTGTCACGCTGGCCAGGTGAGCAGAGGCCTGGGCATCAGGAGTTTGCACCTGACCTGCTTGAGCTGCCGCAGCTCATGGGCAAGCTGCGCTCAGACAGCTGTAGGGTCGCTGGCTCAAGTGGTGTCAGGAGAGGCAGTGGGTACTGATCTCAGGAGGCTGCTGGGACAGACACTGTCTTATGCCCTGCAAAGGGCTCTGACTCTGCGGGTCAAGCAGAACTGGAGAAATGCTAGCAATTCCCCAGCCATCTCTGCCATTCTGCTTTATGGGATGGGATGAGAATGATGGCAATGCTGCCCTGGCTGATACACAAATGCCCTGAAACATGCAACAGTTGCTAAAATTTTCTTCTTCACATTCCTCTTCCCCTATCCTTCACACCTATGGTGAACCATATAGCACTGCTGACTGATGCTGCCAGCCTGGATGGATTTAGTGCCTCCAGGCAATGAAGGCAAAAGCCAATTTGTCCCATCCGCATGTCCCTGAATGCATTTGCTGTCCAGCTATTGGTGTGCTCCTTCCACAGATCTGGGAGCTGTCTGGCAGAAAGACAGTGGGAATCAGCTCCCAGATCAGTACCACTCCAGTCCTTACCCTCTCACACAGCACAAACTGAGGAGTGTTGCAACAAGAACATGTGTGTCCCGCAAGTCTCTTGCAGGAGCAGCCTCATGTCCCAGCAGGTCACTTAGCAGGATGGGCTCTGGCTGCCTGCTCCCCAGCTGTCCCTCGACAAACCAGGATGGCATGGCAAACAAGGGTGTACAGGCCCACCACTCACACAGCCTTGCAGGTCACAGGGATGTCAGACAGAGAAGGTGTGCAGCTGAGCCCTGATCCTGTGGAAAGGACATGCTGACCAAATGCATAATAAGCAGGTAAAAGAGTTCTTCCCCATTAGCTTTCCCCTTGTCCTCCAAGCCTTACTTCACACAGCAGTCAAGAGCTGGTATAAGCCCTCACAAGCCCCTCAAGGTCTACTCAGACTCTGAAATTGCCCCAGGCTGGCAGCCTGCCCCTGTATACTGCAGAGCACTGAAAGGCTGTACCTGTTCTCCTCTAGCTGAACAGCCTGTTCATTTCCCACAGCAAGGTACACTTCCCTGGAGAAAAGGGTTGCAGACAAAGGCTGTTAGGTTAGAAAGGCCAGTCTTAAAAGCCCCAGTCCTCTCTTCCACCACCCGTGTTGGTTCCTAGAAGGTATGACTGTGCATTTTTACATTTCCACTGGTCGCCTCAGGTTGACCCTGGCTGAGCATCCCACAGTGTACGCAGGAGGCTGGAGGTGGCAGAGCAGGGGGCTGTAGCCACAGAGACACGTGATGTTTCCTCCACCAGCGCAAAGTGGTCCTGGGTGTGCGCACACGTGTGCATGTGCACAGGGGGAAATCCATTGCTTATGCTGGGAGTCATCTCAGCCACACCAAGCACTGCAGCCCAGCAAGCTCCATCTGCTTTCTCTCCTGCCATGCAGATAGCGAACCCCAGCTCTGCCCCAGAGCAAGAGACATCTTTCAGAACAGGAGAAGACTTGTCAGCCTCCAGCACGCTCTTGTGCCCTCAGCTAGGAGTCCAGGCAAAAGATTGTAGATAAGATCAGCATTTTTTTTTTTTTGCCATGTACAGGTTCACTCATCAAGGATGGACAGAGATCCATGAGATTCATTTCATGGATGGCTCCAAACAGCTGTGACACAGAAACAGCTTTCAAGTGCTCTCAGCCTGACTGCATCTAAGCAAGTGTCCTGGAGGCCTGATTTACTTTCTAATCCATCTACCTAGGTATTTCAAATGCATTGCCACTGCAGAATCTCGATCTCAGTTTATCTCCATATCCTATTGCATATTCCCAAAAGATGTTGAATAATGTGTCTCTGATATTACTTTTTAAGTAACCTTAATTGTCTGATTTTGATTTGTGTTTAAATTGCACTTTTCCCTGCAACCTGAGAGGCATCAGAATTCTACACGTAGTGTTCAGTTGGAAAGTATTTTCGTGTGCTCGTTTGGCGAGCACTCCCGTTGGAGGGCATATGCATGAGGGGCAGAGTTAAAGCTTCTGGGGGAAGATCAACTTCTGAATTTCCTGAGGTTTATGAGATTAAAACCTCACATTTAATGTTGCATTAAAAGAGAGCTGTCAGGTTCTATTTCACAGAAGATGTTGTTTTTGTGAAAAGTGCTTTTTACAAAACATATGACCAAGGTAATTGTTTGGGTTTGGGTGGGGGGGAAGAGGGAGTTATTCCAGGGAAAGCATGCCTTTTGAACAGCTCTGGCCTGAAGAATTTGGAGCCCTCAGTTAATGCATGAAAATGAAGCTGACTTCACAGGGCAGCGATGTTGAGTCTCCTGTTTTCTTTGCCAGGAGGGAAGGAAGCAAAGGAAAGCAGGCTGCTCGGAGAGGAGCATGATGCGGTACCTCAGCACGAGCCTCTCATGGCTCCAGACTCACCTGAAGCCAGGCTGAAACACCACAACCCAACTGGCTGGCGAAGATCTGTTTGCACATGGGTGCACTTAATGAGCAACACACTTTGTTCATTACATGCCTTCACTTTAAATCATAAAAGATTTCATGAAGGCTTTTCCTTTCCAAACATATGTAGATGGATCGCTCCTCTTTAAGGTGGCTTTTGTGTTCACAGCAGAGGAAAATGCTCAGCCAGGCTGAAGTTCAGGGCTGACATCAGTGGGAGCTTTTGTTAATTGAATTACTGTTTTGTGGCAGAATGTTTTAAAAATAAGCGGAAATGTCCCACATACTTTTTTGGCTGAGAGATCAAATGTATCCAAAGGAATTCAATAATATTCCTACATCTGTGAGTCCTGCCTGTCCCTGGAGAAAAAAAGTCAAATTCAGTCTCCACCATTGTTTGTGTTCATTATATTCCCTTATCGTCTTTTTGGCTCATGGGCAGTGGGGGGGAACTAGCAGAGTTCCTCAGGCCTCAGATAGAAACATATAGAGTCATATGCATATCACAAGAGCAGGAAGGACAGTATCAGAAAAAAAGACTCGTCCACTATTCATCTGAATAAGAGCCATGATTTGCTTTGAAGGCATTCAACTCCCCCACTGCTTGCTTTTCTTGTGAATACTTATTGCAGCAGAATCCAGGCTGAAAAGGTGTAGGTAAAAAAGGAAAGCACGAGGTGAGATTCTTTGAACCTGCATTCACATGCAGAGCTGCATGTGGATATGAATTTCCAGGCAAGTGTATCTTCAGATATGTATTGGCAGGCAAATCCCAAAGCAAGTACTTGCGCTTATATGAACTGATGAGGATTTATCTAAGAATTTGCTGGCAAAAGAATACTCATGTGAGCACTTAATCAGAGATACCCTAGCAGGGAAATACTTGTTCACAGGCTTGTCCACAAATGCATTAGCTGCAAATTCATATGTAAAAACTGGTGCTACAATCCCTCCATGTATGCCTGTGTGAGGGAATGTGTGCATGTATAGATAAGCAAGGCAAGCAACAAGCAAATAAGAATGCAAATATGAAGTGAGAAGAAAATGGTGCTTGATACTTATGCAAATGAAGTTGGGTACTCATGCAGTGGCTGTGTGAGTGCACGACCTGGGATGCTGGTGTGATCACACATGCAAACATATTCAGACAGGGCTTTTCTGTGACAGATGCTCATGCATATTGGCAATGCAGTCAAACATGAACGCATATCTATTCTCTTGGCCAATGTTCAGGCAATCAGGTATTAACTGGTGATTTTATGTTGGCGCAGGAAAACTAGAACTGGAGGGGTTAGGGTGACCAACCCTTGGCTGGCTGCTTAGGAATGTTTCATGAGTTCTTGCAGGAAGGAGGAGCAAAGTCACACAGCTCACACCCAGAAGAGAAACAGCTTTAGCTCAGATCTACACTAAAGTCATGGAGAAAGAACCCAGGTGGAACCGGCTTGCCAAGTCCTGATGTTGAGATGTCAAATCAGAAAACAGGAATGGCATCGAATCCCTCTAGATACATTTGATCTCCTCCACCAGAAAAATTGTGTTGGACATTTCAGCTTATTTTAAAAACATTCTGCCACTAAATGGTAATTTGAAGAGCTAAATCTCCCTCTGACATCAGCTCTCAGCTTCAGGTCAAGTTTTATTTAAGCTGCCTTAAATGGACATTGCCAAGCTGGAAAGAAAAATAATTCTATGAAACATCTGATACTTAAAAAGCAAAGACTTATTTCTGACAGAGGCAGTGCTTACCGTATCCCCCAAGAGCAGACTCTCCTGCACCACTGTTTGCAGGGTGGGATTTATCAAAGGAAATAAGGAAGTGAATCCCCTCTGCCAGAAGGCTCCATTGCAGGAAGACCACACTAGCCAGTGCCAGGCTTTCAATGATCATAATGGGCTTCAGGCAGCTGCAAATAATTCAGCACTGGGCACTATTTGTTGCTGATTTAAAGCCTATCGCATCCTGTGTACATACAGAGGGAAGGGAGCCATACAGCTGCAGAAGAACCAGCATGGCCTCGAGACATATCCTCCATGGAGTCTCCATCCTCCTGCTGCTAAGCCTGTGGAAAATAATGCAATTACCACTCTAAAGTAAGGTGTGTTTGAAAAGTGCATTTAATTAGACATGTGCTCTGATGGACTCAGTTTGTGTAACTCTGGCTATGTGCGCTCCTCCCCCTTGCCTGTGCTTCCTCATTAACAAAAGCCATGCTCTACCAGATTAATGATCTACTGATAGGCACTGGAGAGATGTTTCAGCTTGGATTTATCCCAGTTAAGCTGCAGAGACTTCACCAAGGCAGATAAATGGGAAGAAGAATTGCTGGTGCAATGGGACTAACACCTCCAGGTGGGCAGCAGGTCTTCGCAAGGCTGCATGCCTGGGGAGAGTGACAAACTCACACTGCAGAAGGAGCTTTCAGAGTCAGTTTTTAGTGGAGGTTCATAAAAGCACATAATGAAGGCTTTGGCTGGAAGTATCTAATTCCAGCTGGATTTCTGAGCCTGACCCCCTCAGAGATGCGATTCCCACCATTGTCAACTCCACAGCTGCCCAACAGCCTCCTCTACCTGTTGATTCCCATTTAGGCAGGCACTGGTTCATGGCTGGGGTTGGCTCACACTTTTCTTTGTGAGCAGGTAAGCCAGCTCAGAGCTGTGTGCAGGCTCCCTGGTTTCTCTCCAGCTGCCTTTTCTTCTTCAAGAAGAGTCTCAGACATGAGCAGGTGGAAGTGTCTGTGCTACAGGGAGGTACTGAAATAGCAGGATGCGAATTGCCCCTCCTGCCCTGCTCTCATCAGACAATTCCTCTAATCCTGCTCACCTATGCAGTTCATATGCTATTCTTACTCTCTAAGTAAGACTTCTCAGATAGGTAGGAAAATTAATTTCTGATGTGGGCCTAAAGATGTTGTAACGATCCATTACCTGTGTACAACAGCAGGGTCTTTTACGGTGTGTTTTTAACATCCCAAAGCCCAGTTTCCTTTGCAAAGGATCCTTTGATTCTACTATCCTGGTTTTACAAGTAGGGAAAACGGGACACAAAGGGGGAAAGAAAAGCTTTTGTTCAGCACTGTGCAGCAAGTCAGCAGCAGAGTGAGGGAGAGACACAGATCTCCAAGCACCAAGCGTTACTCCCACTTTGTGTTTGCTATGTGTGGTCGGCTAATGACAAATGAGTTTAATGGGGGTCATGGCTGCCTTGTCCCATATGCTGTGCAAGCTCAAGGAAGCCTCCCTTGCCCATACTAGCTACTGGCTTCACTGCTTTCATGTCTGTGCAAGCATGGGGGAAAGCCAGTCTCTGGAAATAGGAAAGAACAAAAGTTAGCACAGGGAAGACAGAGAGATTTGCTCTTACATCTTTGGAGAGAGCATTGCATTGTTTGTACCACAGAACAGCTCGCACTGTCTATCAGAAGAGCCTCTAGACTTGATCAGAGATCACAGCAAGCACCAGCAATGCCCTGCTGCCATGCATCCATCAACCCCACAGCGGGTGCGTGGATGACAGGTCTCATGGTGCCAAGTCCCCTGTGGCTCTTTCATGTGAGGGTTCCCCACTGCCTTATGATCTGGTTCATGAAGCAACTTCTCACCCATCTGGAACAGCAACATGTGCTCCTCATCCTTACAGTCACCTACTGCAACTAATCCTGTAGGAATCCAACATTTCTGAGCGCTTTATACCTGTGTCTGATTTGGATAAAATTAGCAAAAGCATTTAAAAACATACAAACAGATCCTGTCTTTTTTCCTTAGGAAATCAGCCTAAAGGTCCCATGCTAAACACATGTTTCTCTGAAGAATTGTTTCCTCTCTCCTCATACACACAGTCCATTTGCAGATTGTCAGCCCTTATGCTTCAGGTTCACCAGGGATTTAGTTGTGCAAATAGGAGCTGAAGAAAGTGAAGATTGAAGCAAAGCAAGGAAGGAGTACAGAGAGCTTGTCTGAATTACTACCTACCCCACCTAAACTGTCTTACATCTACACGCATCCAGTTCATTAATTAGGGCTCCCAGAGGCAAGCAAATTTAGGATCTGAGTGGGATCCACTATGCAGCATGCCCTCTGCACAACAAGTACCCCGTTGCTCCTGACCTAATCCAGGAAACATCTGTCTGGGCATGTGCTGCTGTCTGCCACGGGTGGAGGATCCACCTTTCACCTCACCAGCATTTAATCGATCACTTTCTTTCTTACATGAATTCATCTAGCTCTAACTTCCAACAGGGCTGCTTTCTTACAGCTTTCAGTGGTAGATTAAAGATCTCTTTGGTACTCGTAGCTTCTTCTGAAAGTGCTTAGACACTATTATCCAGTCACCTCTTCATCTTCTTTTTGATCTGCTGAATAGGTTTGGTGATTTAAATCTCTCAGTCTGAGATATATTTGTCCATTGCTTAAATTATTCTTTGCTTTTCTCTGGTCTCTCTCAAATTTTCCATGTCCTTTTTAAAATGTGGGCAGCAGAACTGGGATTTAGGGGCTTGGTTACAAATGGATACAAACCATTTTCCCTGTCTTGGGAAAACTGTCGAGATTGTGTCATGTTTTCCTGTCTGCACTGAGAAGAGATGTCAAAACCTTGATAAATGCACCCGACACCGTGACCCCAGAAAAAAATTGATTTGGAGCAAAGTAAATATTTCATATTGACCTTTTTTACAACATTTCAGGAAACATTTTGGGTTTCAGTTTCTTATTTTTTAATTTTTCTCTTGCTTGCTCAGTTTCTTGGATAGCAAAGTAATTTTGAAGAAAGAACTCCCAGCCCTGAAGAGGTCTTGGAAAAAACTCTTTTGACAATGCAGATTTTTACGTCCCGCACTTTTTTTTTCAGAATGACAAATGCACCGCCTCACCACTCCCCTGCCAAACGTTTCTCTTTTAATTAGCCACCATTCAGGAAATCACTCTCTTTGCTCCAGTTTCTTACATTTCCCTCATCAATACAGAGATGAGCTGCTCTAGCTGACCCTGCCCTGAGCCCAGGATTTGGACTAGGTGATCTCCAGAGATCTCTTCCAACTTCAGCAAGTCAGAGTTAGCATGTCATTTAGCAGCCTAGAGCAAATCTTTCAAAATTATGGCCAATTATGTTCATATTTCATGTGAACAGGCACAGGGGAGATCAGGTCCTGCTTCAGTTTTGCCTAAGTCGGTTCCCAAACTGTTGAAGAGAAAGTGAATCGTGGGGCCTTTTGGACTGGGTTATGATGTGGGGGTGCCCAGGCTTATTGTGAATGGGGAAGGGTAAACTGGTGTGCACTTTCTCAGCTGGAGAGCGGAGACTGGTTACACTGCAATGCACACGACCGTGCCCTTGTGTTTCCCTTACCCTCAGGCTCTTGCTCCTGATGGAAGCACTATCAGGAATCCGTGGATCAATGAGTTGGGGGGAACCCTGGGCCTGCGGATGGCATTAACACTGAAGAAGAAAGGGGCAAAAGAGATTTGATGCTGTGCATGGACTTGATAATCTTTTTTCCAGCGTATGTGCAGCATGTGCGTTAATCAAATGGGAGCTTTCAGGGAAAGCAAGCGGGATGGTCTGTGTTCTCCTTTTCCCCACACCTCACCAGGCTTCAAGTGCTTTATTGTTATCTTTGAACAGGATCATAAAAGTGGAAGGATTAGGCCCCAGCCATCCGCTCTCATGCCAATAGCCTTGTTGAAGTCAAAGGGGCTGTTGGGTGATGGGGTCTCAGTGCAGACTGCTGGCTTCGTCTGTGTCATGGAATACTTCCAGCTGGATAATTGCATCCTGCCTCAATAAATTCTCCCTGGAAATCCACTTGGATGCATCACCTTCTCTCCCTGCCTCTTTTCAGCGATGGTGGGGAATGGATCTAGGCAGTGAAGCAGCTGCTTCGTGTGGTCTCCGGAGGTAGCCACATTCCAGTTGCAGGCAAATGATCTCTGTGTTCATCAGGTTCATCAAATTGCTAGGAGAGTTGCAGCAGGGAGGGATGTGAAAATGAGTGCTACTGGGCAGAAGGGCTCTGAGGTGACACAAAATTGCTCTGCTCTCTTCTGCTGCCCTGTTGCAGCCCTAAAGCCAGATTGCTCCACCCTGGGATGTCAGCTTGAAACGCAAACAGGGAAGTGCAATGGGTTGACATTTGCATCGCTCTCATCTGAGCCCTTCAGTGCAAGGCAAATATTTGCTGGTAATATTGATATCATCTTAGAACCACAAAAATGAGGCCTGGCAAAAGCATATTACCTCATGTGCTTCCAGTACTGGGGCAGGATGTTTTCCTGCAGAATCATTTCTCCAAGCTTCATCCAATCCTATTTCAAGAATCCAGAAGACGGTTCACCACAGGGAAGGATAGACATGTTGATGGGCTGGGTGTCTGGGAGTCAGTCTGGCTGGAACACCTCTTGGAATAAAAACTCAACCAAATTAGCTATTGATGACCAAAGTATAGGCTAATAATAGAATATTTCTCTTTTAACACTTATTTTTATCCCGAGCTTGGTTTCTCAGTGCAATGTGACTTTCCATAAAAACAGGGCAGGAAGAAGAGCTGTGCCTAGAGACAGACAGGTGGATCATGTGGGGGACTGGACGCTGCCACATCTCCGTGGGCACCCAGTCCTGCCGGAGTCCTGTGCTGCAGGCTGTCCCCACATCAGTCCTGTTTGCATGGAAAAGCTGCATGTGGTGGGACTGGCTGGAAGAGGGAGAGGGCAGTAGGGGCAGGAATGGGTACTTCCTGGATCTGGCTTTGGAATAACCCTCCTCCCATGTTGTCTTCATCTCTCTCCCTCCTTTCATGTGGCTCTGCTTCCCATCTCTTTCAGCACATGCATGCATATTGTAAAGCAGCCCCTTCACCCACCTCTCTTTTCCCCACTTGCCTGCAGGAGTGCAAACTGCAAACACACCTTTCCCATCATCAAACATGGATGCACACCTCCTCCACACACCGCATGCAAAAACAGCAAGCCAGGCTCCCTGAATGTGAGCTCAGGGAGTTATAAAAAGGTAGATGTGTTTTTCAGGAACATGAGCAGCCCAGCTGAGCAGAACTTCAAGGGGGCCACTTCTCGCTCCCTTTCGTTTCCACTCCAAAGAGCGCGTGAATGATGTCCAATGGGAATGAGCTCGCCAAGAAAAATGCAGCTGAACTGCTGTCATAAGGGCTCTGTGCTTCACGCCATAAAACCAGAGTGGAAGAGCCGTGTGAGAAGCTAAGACCCTCACGCACAGGCCATAATGTTCTTTTCTGCTTTGAAGTGGATTTAGGGCTGGCTCAGCCTCTCTGGGGGCTGGAGGCTGCTGCTTATCCATGCAGCCTAGCAGCAGCAATAAGCAGCTGAACGTCCTCAAGCCCCCTCTGTACAGAAAGCAGAAAATGCTCCGCATCTCTCTTCCTCCAAAGTAGCAGCTGTAATCAAGGAATCACAGGATGGCTTGTCAAAACACATCCATTCCCCTCTCTCTGCCATGTTTTGGACCTGAACTCTCCCCCTCTGAGGTCTGTTAGCACATCCTCATTTTGACCCCATCTTACTGGCAAGGAATGCCTTGCAGGACACCCTGGATGGGACCTGGGTGCTGTCACCTCACCACAACCTGTCTCCAGGCAGAGAGCCTCTGAGCAGCATCCTCTGGGTTCTTGCTTACATCTGAAGAAAGATGGGTGCTGTCTGGTTCTCCTGGGATTTGTGAGCTTTACTTGCCTCCATTTTTCCTGTATATAGAGCAATACTGGGCTATTTTCTTCTCTTCCCTTCCCTTTTAAAAGATATGGGTGTTCAGCTGTGGAGTAACCCAGGCCAACTGTTTTCTCCAAGATCCCAGTCAGCAAGGTCCACCACCAGTTGCCGGATGACCAAACTTGTCCAGCTGCCCTGGTGTCTTGTGGCAGAGAATAAGAGGTCTGGCCAGGGCAGGCGCTGCTTACAATGACTGCCTCAAACTCTCTACCCTAGCCATTGAGCCTCTGTGCCAGGACAGTCCACAGGAGCTGGTCACAGGGCAAGAAACCCCAGCAGTGGGAGACTGTGGCAGAGCTCATCTGTTGGGCTCATCGGTTATTTCTTTCTGACCCCTTATCTCTCCCCATCAGTGGCTGGTTATGCCTGGGCAGAGCAGAGGTATAAACCCCATCTCATCTGAGAACTAACCTATAGGAAAAAGATTTTGGAAGAAGTAGCTCTGATGTTTGGGTTATTTCTTTCACTGCAAGCTATTGCTTCACAGCTGCCTTGCATGGGGTGGGCACCACAGCACAGACTGATGATAGAAAAAGACCATCCAGGTCTCAGAAGCTTCCATGCTTTAGCCATGGAAGCCAGACACATCTTCCTAAGCCCTCCTGGAGGGCTGCAAGAACAAGTAGCTCCTAATGTGTGACTTTTCTCCACCAGATGCAGCTACCTGAAAGCTCAGCATCTAATTTGCACTTGTCATCTGGGATGTCGCTTGTCTCTGAAACATCTTTTGATGCAGAGTCACCCTGTCTGTCTAACAGCCTTGTATGAAAAAGAATGATGTTCCTCATTCCCTGGAGACACCTGTTTCTCTCCAATGGCTATGAAAGGAACAGAGAGCAGCTACAGTGTAGATCAGAACAATAACATTAACACGGCCCAAAACAGGTGGGATGAGTCTTACTCTCTGTGTCAGATGGGAGGTCATTCTTGTATCATGCTGCATGCCCCTTCTCACTGCTTGTCTATAAAAGCAGATTTCTGATGGTTCTGGTACAGTCAGATCTCAGGACTGTAAACTACAGAGTTTATAGTACAAAGAAATTCCCAGGAGCCTGGATGACAGAGAAAGAGGAGACAAAACTGATATTTTCAATAACCTTTCTAGGATATAATGTTATTAAATTTGTGTTGGGTCTCAGAGTTACTCGGATCCCCCACATCGGCTGTGATGATCCCTCCTGCAGTAGGCATGGCTGGATATGACTCGTACCCATACCTCAGCCACTGTCCACCTAGGCTCACTTCAGCTAGTAGCGAAGTATTTTACCTTTCCTGCTGTGGTTGAGGAGACCTCTGAAGAAGTCTGCTTTAACCATTGAAGATAAATCTGCTGCCAGCCTAGAGGAGTCATCATGCTTGCTTTGCGTCCTTTGTAATGAAAGTCCTGGTGCTCAGATCAGTATGGCAAGCACAGGCTGCCTGCAAACTAGGCAGCTGCTGCAAAAATGTTCATACACACGCTCATGACCTTCTTCCCAATCAGATCTTCTAGAGGTTTCTTGCTTTATTAAGGAGAGCAGAGATTCCTGAGGACAATTAAAAGAACTTCTGTAGGCACAGACAGCACAAGTACAGATGTGTAGTGGTCCTTCAGGTACTGCTCAGAGATTAGGGGAACGCTGATAAAGTCAATGCCCAGGAAACACTTTTTCACTCAATTATGGTAGTTTAAAATAAGGTTGAAATCTTGGTTCGCCACGGTTCCCCAAATATACCTACCATAGTTCATGTCTCAAATGCATGTATTAGATACATTCAGATGGGCTGATAAGAGACTTGGGGAATGACCTCAGGCTGAACTGCAGGGAAAAGAAATTGTTTCCCCATTAATATCTCCACAAAATAAATGTCAACTGGAAAAACAGTTTCTGTGTAATCAATCTTGGTTCATAGGCACTGGGCTCTGACAATTCCTCTCATGGAAAGGAATATATTTCCCATAGATCTGTAGTGTTTCATACATTATAGCTTTCATAATAGCAAAAGCCAGTGCTTGGGTTACATTGAGCTTTTCTTTCTAACCCTTTGGTTTCACATGATCATAATTCTCTGAAAAATTTCTCTGTTCAGACTAAAACTTTCGCACTATGTATAGGGCAAGAAATGATGATTTTTCTTTCACTGAACAAAATCCTTTTAGCTATCTTTGATTTATTGGAATGTGTGTAGGGGAGAATTACACTTTTATGGCTTTTTAAAATGTATTTTTCTTCTTGGCAACTAACAAGGCTAGAAAAGCCCTTTCCTAACCTACTTGGCATTTTCATTCCCAAGAAGCTGAGCTTTTGTTGGGGGTGGGCTGGGGAAATCATGTACAAAAAAAATAGCAATTGAAGGATCACCTCCGAGCATGCTTAGCTGAGCTATACTAGGATTTTAAGGAGAGGGGGAAGAGAAGTGTTTAGATCTATTTCTTGCAAGACAACGTCATGCACAGTATCTGCTGCTGAGTCTGGGGCTGATTTAGGTTGGCCACTGGATTAAGGACAGGAATGCGTGGTAGAGTGACATCAAGTGCAGAAGGAAGGTGCATTTCTACTTGCAGTCTCACCGGCTTGTGTGATTTGGATTCTGAAGACATTAGCTTTTGATGTTTTTCTTCTAAAGAAGATCCAGCTCTGAGGGTCAAATGATACAGGGGAATATCATGTATCATTGCAAAGAAAGCGCTTTCTCAACTTCACCTTTATGCAGAAAAGTGTGAAAGCACAGTTCGGCAAGGCATCAAGTTTTCTCCAATCTCACATCCTGACAATGGTTCTCACCTTCCTCTTTGGCCTTTCCTGGTTACCCATGGTAAAGACAAGTGGTTGCTAAATCTCTGGTCAAGTGGCCCTTGAGGAATGGTCCTTCCCTGCTGCAACCCCATTCCAGGGCTCCCACAGCGTCATGCACCCTGAGCATGCTGCGCTTTTCCCTGACCCACTGTGAGGTAGAATCAGGCACACCCAGAAGAAAATACCTGCAAGACCTGCAAAACGTCAAGGTATATGAAAGAACCTCACATTTTCAATAAAGAGCTATTTTTAACCAGTGTCATTTTGCCCATGCGGACTGGTTGGTGCATTTGAGCACCAGGCATTGTCAATTCCATAAGCTCGCTCCTTTCCAAAGGACAGCAGAATACGAGAGAAATACAAACAGCTGCACAGTGCTTTCTTCAACTCTGATTTCCCCCTTATTAACAGGAAGTAAGAAAATGTCATGCAAAATTACTCTGTTAATGTGACAATAGGATTATATATCGATTCAATGAAGGATGGCAGGAAGTTGAGAGGTTGATCCCATCACAGCCACATCAATTTGTAGCCCATATTTGTTGTGCTATCTGCCTCCAGTCTTGGTGACTGTGGCAGCTAATTCTTGCAGAATTTCAGCAGAACTCCAGGAATCTTAGCTGAAAAGAAAATTTCTCTCCATCTCTGGAATTTTTAAAGCACCTAGGAACTTGTGCTCCACTTATTTTTGCCTTGCTTTCTGACCTGTGCAACGGAGGCTGTTCTGTTGATATAGTCTTTTTTTCCCAATTCTTATATACTTTCTATGCATTCCTATTCAGAGATTGGATTAATCCTACTACCTCAGAGCCTTTCCCCCTGAGATTTCTGTTTTCTATGCAAGAAAATTCTAGATGGCATATACAACCCATTTAACTAGATTCAGGCATTGCCCTGTTCAATGCATTCGGCTACCCCACAGAGATCCCTTCATGTCATAATGTTTGTCTTCAGAAATCTTAATTGTACACCTGTTGTTATTGCCTACAATTATTTGAATTTAAACCAAAGCTGGTGGCGATTGCCTGATCCCAGCCTAGTTTCTGCAACATGTTCTTTTACAAAATAATTTATTACTTACCAAAAATCAAATTTCAAACAGCATCATGCCACTAATATCTCAAACTATCTGGGAGAAAAATCTGCCATGTGCCTGTTCCCAACAATCTTAACTGGCTTCAATAATTGGTCTGGAAAAATATATTCAAAGGATTAAGCGATGCATTGCCCACGGGCTGTCAGTTGGATCCTTCCAGCCTTGAGACCATATATCACATTGACTCAAACTGGAGGGCAGTCTGGGATTATATGGCCATTAGTAGACAATTTGGAGGAAGACATGAGACTACAGCTGACAGATAAACCCTACAGTTTCCCACTGATGCCTAAAGCATGAAGTGCAAAGACCTTCCTAAAATGCATTCTTCCTAAGATTGAAAACACTTGATGTTTTACTACCTGTACAAATAACCCTGGACAAGACCAAAAGCCCGTCGACCAGGCTTTGGATCCTGATGAGCTGCTGCTTTCAGTGCCTTCTTTGGCAGGAAGCTGCACGGTTACTGTCCTTGTTCTATAGCCCATGCAGCATCTGACCCTAAATCTGTGGGGCAATTCACAGGGTTAATGGTGAACTGACCTTGGACCATACGCTGTACATTTAAAATACAGCCAAAGAAACCAGTTGTAAGGAAATGTAGAGTCTACAGTCAGGTAGGAACATATTTTAAGACTATAATATTGTGTATTAAAAGTATATTTACAACATAATAAGCCAGGCTGTATATTTCAAAGATCAATGAGATGGGGCCAGTTTTGATGACATTTGAAGTCTATCTCCTGGGCTGTCACATATATTTGAAGAATGCCTGCTATACATTTAGATCAACCCCCATCCCAAATGGAGGGGAACGCAGCTCTCTCCCCATATGGGGCTAATCTCCGGGAAGGCAGTGGGAGCACATGGTACCAATTCTGCACACTTTGGTCCCTTAACTCAGTCCTGAAGGCAGGGAGCTGAGATGGGGGCAGGGGTAAAAGACTGGTGTCACCCGTTTTTCTTTCCAGAGTGGGGTGCCTGCTGCTCACAGGTGATTAGTTTTGTTTTGCTCCCATAGCAGGGGAGAAAAATGACTAATTACAGGGAGTGACACCTCAGGACAGGAACGGCTCCTGATGGAAATGAAGAAATTGCAGCTCCCTTCCACTTTCTGGGGCAACAGCAAAAAGACAAACTGAACCCAGAATGAGCTGCCACCTCTCTCTGCAGCTCTTTTGCTGCCATGTCCTGCAAACCCAACTGCAAGGCTAAATATATATGTTGAGCACAAACAGCAAGTTAGCAGGAAGAAGTCTTACTTTGGGATAGCAGACCAACTACCATCGGAGGTGCCTTTTCAGCATCAGAGAAGCCAAACTGAGCCCATGGGAGC
Organism: Phalacrocorax aristotelis; assembly: GCF_949628215.1. Taxonomy (NCBI): domain Eukaryota; kingdom Metazoa; phylum Chordata; class Aves; order Suliformes; family Phalacrocoracidae; genus Phalacrocorax; species Phalacrocorax aristotelis. The sequence goes on along the minus strand of NC_134311.1, from coordinate 72,004,934 downwards.
CAGCCGCAGTGGTACCCTGTACACAAGGGCTGTGGGTGTGAGAAGCAGCCGGTTACTGCCTGTGCTAGGGGATGAGTAAAGAAATGTTCCTTATAGCGAAGGGAAACTGCAGTGGAGATTGCACTGGGAGACCTGGCTGAGAACAGAAAATATTTCTGGGAGAAGAAAAGTCCAAACTTTTCAGCAACTCTGTATTTCCTGGAAGTTTCCAAAAGCTGTTTCAACATTTTTTCTTTGCAGTACCACATTAATAAATTAAATCCCAGTTTAGTCAGTCTTGAAATTTTTTCAGTTTCCTCATCTCCTTTTCCTTCATGTGGAAGAAGAAAGTAGAAAGAGGGAAAGAGTAATAGTATGAGGGGGGTAGTGCAAGAAAAAGTCATGTTAATCCCCCAAACTTGGAAAACCACCATTTTCAAGGGAACATAAAAACCAGGGGAGTAGGTGGGAAGAGTATCTCTTGCTTAAAATTTTGAAACAATAAATACTGATACCTATAAATTTTTTTTTCAAACTGTTGATTTTTACTCTTCTAGTTGCATTAGACAAAGAGCTTCTAGGAAAATCCATGACGAGATGGGATAGTCAGAGCTGTGAAGTGTAGAACTGCTTGCCTTCCTTAAGCCACCTACATGCAAACATTATCTAAGCCAATTGCATGAGGATCCTATTCTGGATGTGTTCATCTTGCTCTGCACAGTTTGATCCATGCCCTTTGATGCTCTATGTAGAAATGACTGTGCCTCCAGGCAAGGGGCTGGGATTTGCTGAGAGATCTGCTACAACAGGGGGCTTTGCTGCAGGAGTGCACATTTTTGCTGCAGAGGTTTCTATTCACACATTCTATTCATGCATTTTATCCATGCATTTCAGAAGGAAACGAGTTATTCCTTAGCAGTGCTAGATAGCCTCACCTCCCTTTAGACATTAAAAGTGAATTGTCTTACTTAGAGCTCATTCCTCTTACGCAGCAAGAGCACAGATGTTGGCTTACTGAAAGGACATCCCACGACCCTTGGAGAAGTTGGCTTTGCTCTAAGAAGGGCTGCTGGACCCCAAATCTTGGTGACAGCTCACATTCACACCAGCAATTTTTAGACACATACCAGGAGAGAAGATGCCTATCCTGTGTTAATGGTGACCATACAGGATGTGGAATAAACTCTGGTAACCCTGTTGATACAAATGAGGGATGCTCAGGTTCATGTCCTTGTCTCTGTACAGCTCTGGAGAATCTCAGCGACCTTGGGGTAGTCCTGTTTCTTCGGGCTTTCCATCCCTCCCAGAACCTGTTGGCTCCCTGCAGTAATCTAGCCTCAAGCACAGGTTCCCTTCATCCCACTCCCTGTCCATACCCCAGCAACTGCTGTCAGGCCTCAAACTCTTCAAGCAGCTTCATCAAACTTTAATTACGTGACTACAATCTGTCCAAGAATTTTATGACATTAATAAGAATGTTCCTAATTAGCATTTATTGTTTATATTATTGAAATTCCAAATTACACGACCAATTGATTTTTCCCCATTGCCCTCATTAAGTCTCAGTGAAATGCATTTTAAAATAGATTGGCATTTAATTCCTTCAGAAAGCGCTGATTAGATCAAGGGCCTGTTTCACTGCGTTTGGTTGCATGAAGTCACGTTAGGTTTTAATTTTCCCTTGTTAGTAAGAAGCTGAGTCACTGACTGAGTTCCTCTTCCCCTGCCATGCAGGCACCTACTGGAAAAATCACACCCATGTCTTAGGCCCGGACTTTGAAATAAATGAAAGCAAAAAAAATGTCTCCAGACAGCAGATTCAATGTGAGATGAAATGCAAAGCTCAGCTGGATGTTGAAAGTGTTCAACTTGCTTCGTGAGTTGACAGGATTGGAAAGAAAACCTGGAATTATTAAGGGGTGTTTTGGTCTTTTCCTGACTTCTTAAGGAAGGGTCTGTCTGTACCTGATGCCTGTCCCCTGTCCTCTCCTCCCCATCAGCTAGACACATGTCTGGTCTGTCATGCAGAGCCATGAAAACTCAAGTCATTGATGGAGCTGAGGTCCAGCAACCAGATCATAACTCCAGTCGATGTACAGGTTTCTCACATGGCTTCACCAAATCACTTGATCCCCATCAATTTAAGTTTGCTTTCTATATGATGGCATAACAGTCTCTCCCCATCCCATATATTTGATAGGACTGAAAATATGTGGCTATATGGGGACTTTCACAGATATTAAAGCCAGCTTTCCCCTAAGCTCATTGCATGCCATGAAGACATCTTGTATGGTCTTGGGGATGTTTCTTCTTGGCCTCCTTGCAGATCCCAAAATGTGGTCAAAGCAATGTCACAGGCTGCTCTATGAATTGCTCTTTCTCATTATATTTCCTGGGTGGTACTCAGGTAACTCTGCAGACAGTGCTGTCCAGCAGAATGAACACTGTGCTGTGATGCGGGATGAAGAGATGCTGCGGTCTCGTCTCCTGTCCAGGACCTGGCCATCAAGTCCACCAGCGTCCTGTCTATATACCATAGGAGGAGTTTTCTTCCAGATCACAAGTCTGGTATCAGTGTAACTCTGAGCATCATGGCAAAGCATGTGCTTCAAAAAAGTCCCTCCTCTTTCATTGCCTTGTGTGTCCTCCTACATCAAATAACTCACACAAAGACAAGAGAAACAAATCAGAATTTATCCAGAGAAGTCTGCTGAAGGGGGACAATTCCCAGCTACCTAGCTGATGCTCTAAGTTTCTGTCCTAATTGTGCATTGCAATTAGCACAGTCCTGTGCTGGGCTGTGGTTGTGACTGTGCTGGAATAGCTGTGTGCACAAGTTGGTGGCAGTGGTTTGAAGGGCACTGGGGTGGGTAGATCCTCATAGACCCAGCATTGTATGAGGCAAAGAGAGACTATGGTACACCAACCAGTAATGTTAAAGGGAGAAATGCGTGAGGATGAAAGTGTTTTGGCATGTAGGTGGGAAGGACACTTTCCTTCCATGCTCTGTTTTACAGAACAGGACTTTGTTCTAACATGTAAGCATTGTGGACACTTCCCATCCCACCTTGTTCCTGCAAAGGGACAGAAGCCCACTCTCAGTATTGGCTTATCTCAAAGCTCCTTTCAGAGTTGTTGCAGGTTTTCCTTCCCTTGTGCAGGGGTGATCCTCTACTTTTTCCTCATACAATCCAAACTGAAATTCACCAAAATGTCTTTCTGGGAATGCCAGTTGCTGGACCCAGACTCTGTCTGCAGCTGTGCATGTTGGGGTGTGTGGGGGACTGTGTGCTTGGGGCTGGTGATGCAGGGTGCTGGTCCCAGGTTGATGCCACCATCTGCTCCTGTGAAAGTGGTGCGAAGAACATAACTGGCAATAAAAACACCTGATCCTGGAGCTCCTCTCATGTTGGTTTTACATGTGAAGCTAGACAAAACACAAGTGTTTATCTTTACTTTTGTGCAAATTTTTTTTACAGAATCATAGAATCATTTAGGTTGGAAAAGACCTTTAAGATCATCAAGTCCAACTGCTAACCCAGCACAGCCAAGTCCACCACTAAACCATGTCCCTAAGCACAACATCTACATAACTTTTAAATACCCTGATGGATGGTGACTCCACCACTTCCCTGGGGAGCTTGTTACAATCCTTGACAAAATTTGGAAATTTTTCCTAATATCCAGTCTAAACCTCCCCTGATGCAGCTGGAGGTCATTTCCTCTCGTCCTATCGCTTGTTACTAGGGAGAAGAGACTGACCCCTGCCTTGCTACAACCTCCTTTCAGGCAGCTGTAGGGAGCGATAAGGTCTCCCCTCAGCCTCCTCTTCTCCAGACTAAACACCCCAGCTCCCTCAGCTGCTCCTCACAGGACCTTTTCTCCAGACCCTTCACCAGCTCCATTGCCCTTCTCTGGACACGTTCCAGCACCTTGATGTCCTTGTAGTGAGGGGCCCAAAACTGAACACAGGATTTGAGAGGCAAATTGTTATTTTTGCTAGAAAAAAAGGTTTATTTCCTATTTTGTCAGGTTTTCCTTTTCACCAAAATGTGCAGCTACTCCAAACAGGATCGGGAACAGTCTGCTGAAAATTATGCCAAAACTGAAAACAAATTTTGCTGTCCACCATATTTGCTTACATGGAAAGGAAACATGACTGCCCACCCCACCGTCAGTGGCACCTAGCCACTAATGGAATCTGTGAGTAAAAGCAGAATTCATCACGCCCTTTCACTGTTTCCTTTTTTCATATAGACAATGCCAGCAAAGCTGAAGTCTTTTTTGCTGCCTAGTTGCTAAAATCTGGGGTAGATCTGTCCTTGGAAGCTGGTGGTACAGTGTCAGCAAACCTGTGTAAGGAGCTGAACCTGCATCCCCATCCTGGCTTCAAGGTGCATCCAGGGAGTCCTGGGGTTTCCACACACTGCTGGCCAAAATGGCTGTAAGTTGTTGAGCAGGTTCTTTTTACAGCAGAAATTGACCAGAGAGCCTGGGCTCTGCCTTGGGCTGGGGCTGCAACGGTCAGTGGTGCAGGAGACATGCTGCAGTGGTTGGTTGGATGGGGGGTGGAGGGGTGGTAACATCACCAGGGACAATTTTTAGGTCTCTGACAGCACTTCAAGCACTATTAAGGCACAGGAAAGGGTAGTCTTAGGATCTCACTTTGTAGAAGGGGAAACTGAGTCATGGAGCAATGGAGCATTTGCTCTGGAGCTTTGCCAGGGCTGGGAAGCAATCCAAGTATCCTGATTGTTGAGCCCTTGACCCAGACACCACCCCACGCTGCCTCTTTATTAAGCATCCTCTAAGACGTCTTAAAAAAAGACTTACAGAAAGGCTCTCTTGTTCTCTTGCAAGCTCTATATTAGCATCTGAAACACCCGTGCTAAATTTGAAGAGGGAGGGGGAAGTGAAAACGCATGAGTAGCTACTTTGATTAGGTAATAAAGTATCAATTTATTTTTTATAAATACAGAGAAAATTCAAACCAGCTGGAATTTGCAGTACCTCTTTGCACGCCACATTTCTAGCAAAATTTCTTTTGATTCTCTGGAATTTACCCTTTGTATTATAATGCCTCAGGGTGCATGGACACTCTCCTTGCTGTCTTTCTGCTGGTCAGCCAGCCACATATGAAGGTGAGGAGTTGGGAGACTTTTACAACTGTTTTCACTGATTTTTTTCCCTCTTGAATGCTAAGGGGATTTTCCACAAGGGCTGCACAGCCCATGGCACTTGGGGCTTTGGGAGAGCTGGTTATTTTTCGGACAGCTCAGAGACTTGTGTTGCTGCTGGTGCTGTGAGCAATAGGTGGCTTGCAAAGCATGCTTGCAAAGAAGGCTGGACTCAGTGTGTGTGTGCTTGGAAGCACACAAGCATGGGTGTGCAAGCCCATGTGCATGTATCTTTTGGGTGTCTGCTTCTCTTATGTTTGTGTCTGAACGTCTACCTGTGTCACCCAACATGACCTGTAGAAAGAAACAGAAAGCCTGCGTCTGTGAGGAGGAACAGGCTGTATAGAGGCAGGAGAATAGTTCTGAGGCTGCAGAGAGGGTGGGAATGATCCCTAGCCATTGGACAGGAAAGGAGAAACAGGTTTAAACTGCAGGAAGGGGATTTCAAGCAAGATACAAGTAAATCAAAGTGACAAGAATTAAGTGTTTGCTGACTGTCTGGAGGGAAGTAGGCTTGCTATTTTGGGGAATCTTTGAGAACAACATATCTGCCGGAAGGTTTGGAGAAAGTCTAGTTTTGGGGAGGGAGATGACTGATTGCTCTCTGCGTCCTTTTCAGCCCTCTCAGCTGTGACCCTATATCCCATAAGCTGCACCAGGAACTGAGATGCTGTCGTGCTGGTGGGAAGCAGCCTAAAGGCAATCCCAGCCATACTGTTTCCCCAGTGCCCCAGGGGTTGTGCTGGATTAGGTGAAACCTAAGATGTTCCAACCCCCCCAGATTCCAACCCAAAGAAAAGACATCTTCTGATAAAACTTGTTTTAATAATGACACTCAGGAGTGACTCCAGGTAAAGGAGCATATAGTCTCCCATCTTGATGTTGATAAAAGCAAAGGTAGATTTGCACAGAGTGGAAAGATCCTGTTACTGAAGGGGTTTTCCACTGGGGTCTCTGAGTTGTTGGGACTGATCCTACAGAGGGAACACAGATGTGGGGCCCTGGTGCAGCACTGCATTTCTCCAACCCGTGCTGCACAACACCTCACATCTGTAAGATCCCGTTCAGATCTTTCAGTTTTTGCAATTTTTTCTGATAGGACAGCTATATTTTGCAACATGCTGAACTCTACAAACAAGCCAGTATTCTATTTTAGACTACAGATTGATGCATCCAACTGGCAAGGAAATTAGCATGAATTAATTAGAGGGAAGATGAAAGACTTCAGTAAGCAGTGTTACGAGCAACAGCCTTTATTAAAGCTCCACAATACATTCTCCTCTTATCGTAGGATATAGCGTGCAATGAATACTAGATCTGAGCAAACCACTGACTGGGGCTGACAGGATGGTACCCGTGGTTAATTACCAGCTCCCGTGGTTAGCAAACCTTGCACTTTGGTTGCCAGAGGCAGTTTTGCACCCTGACACTCTCTTTTAGCCATCCTCTCCTGCACGGCTCCATTGGGCTCTGCAGCCTCTCACACAGCTTTAGCCTCATATAAACAAGCCCCTGTTCAGCTCAGCTGATAAAGAGGCTAACAAACAATCTGATAAGTAATAGTTTAGCTGGCAAACAATTTATCACATCAACAAAAGCATTTAAGGGGGAGAAAAGGGTGGGAGCCAGCAAGCTGAAATTCAAGAGACTTTAGCCACTGTGAGCTGCTAGTAAGGCAACATGGGGAATTTGCAAGGGTGTGTGTCTCTCCTTTCCATTCTATTGTGCAGTGCATGTATGGACTCCCTGTCTCCCAGAATTTCAACTCAGATAGGCAACCTCAACTCAACTTAGAGTCAGAGCTCTGACTTCTGGCTTTTTTTCAGCATCCTGGAAAGGCACAAGGACACACCCACTGAATTAACAAAGTTTGGGACAGTTTCTTAGAGCAGAGCTCAGTGCCCTATCACCCTGCCCTCAGCTCATCATGACATTTCTAAAAGATGGATAATGTGTGTGTTACACTCGGGTCCTCCAGGACAGCAGCTGATTTTAATGAGACATTATGTACTTTTACCCCTGTAGATTTAAAGGAATCACTTGGCTCCTCAGCAATGCCCTCCTTCGCCTCCTCTTCCTCCTGCTGCTCTTTAATTGCTCCTTTCTACCCCCTGCTGCTCCCTCAGACCAATCAACTCCCTTCAATCTTCTGATACACGTTATATATTTCTCGTTATTTGGGTTTATGCTGTTAACTATTTGCTCTTTGAATTCCCTCTTGGCCCTCAAGTTTCTACCATAAATGTGATAAGTTACAACATCTGTTCTGCCAGGGCTGGACTTCCACTCTCAAAAAATTGTTATTTTGCTTAAAAAAGCCCCAGAGCACTGCAACTCACAGCTCTCTGTTCTTCTTCCTCCATTTTCATGGAAGCATCACAACCGCCTGCATGACACCTCCGTGGCCATGGGAATGCAAGGAAATGACACCCTTTGGGTGAAACCTTTTGCAGTTTGGTGTGATGATCACATTTTGAAACCTTGTGCCAATTTTGCAATTAATTTGGGTTAGAGATGATGCTGCTTCAGTCAGAAATAAGCCCTTCCTACAAGCGCTAAAATTGCATTTTGACATTTTCCACAAGAAAACTGGATTTTTTTTTTGCAGAGGTTGCATTAGGAAATGTTGAGAAGGTTTAAAAGGAAACGAGGCTTTCTTTGAGCCAGAAGAATGCTTTTCACCTTTTAAGTTAACCCAAAGCTTTACTTCTGGGGCAAAAATATTTTTCAACTGTATTCTTAAAGCAAGCTTAGAAAAAAAAAAAAGAAAAAAAATGTCTTGTTTGTCTAAGCCCAATTCTGAGCCTAGCTTCTCTTAAGTAATTATTTATTTGCTGGCAGGGATTTTGTGTGTTAGCCAGCAGTGCAGCGTCACTTGGTGAGGTGCTAAAGGACTTCTGTACGCTGGGAAACACCTCAAGGAAGGAGGCAGGACAGAGTGAAAAACATTGCCTCGAAGGGCTCCCAAATGCTGTAGAAAAGATGAGGAGAACAAACAAACATCTTCCTTCAGTTCACAAAGCTGGATGGCAGCAACAACTGTGGTCCTTTGCCTGCCTGCCACCAGCACAGAGGCAACCTGGTCAACCTAGGGATTGGGAAAGTGCATTATTATTGTGCACAGGCTGATGGTAGAGAATCAAGCCTGAAGATCATTCCAGGAGTGATGGAGAGCTGGTCTCAGTGGGTGCTGGTGTTGTGGTGGGGTGGACACATGTGTTCTGAGGTCCCTGCTTGGTCTGTGCCCTGCTCCCAGACATGCAGAGCAGGCATGGCTGCTACTGCCTGCTGCATCTCCAATGGCAAACCTTGTCTTCAGGGAAATTCATGGCAGCAAAAGGCATTCAACTGGCAGCCGAGGAGCCCAGCATTTTCTCTTTCTGCCTAGTAGTGGATGGGTGAGTTTTGTACCAGCTTTCTGCCTTTTTTAGCAGAGCTCAGCGTGGGCTAGGAGGATTATCTGGGGCAGCTGGAGAGTCAGGAGGTGACCTGGGTTCAATATCTTGGCTTTCCACCACAGAGGTCGTTCCAAAGTGTGGGGAAGTGGTTGTGTGAGAAGCTGGGGGAAGTTCAGTGATTTTAAGAGGTTTTCCGTTCCAGAATGGAACAAAAGCCAGGGAGATTTAACCGTCTTCTTGAAGGAAAACAGCAGGGGAAAAAGAAAAGATGTGGGGATGACTCAAAGGGTTCTGCTTCAGTTTCTATTTTTTTCGTTTTTCATTTGGTTTTACAATGCATTTCCCTTTCTGAAACAGGGGAAGAAGTAATCTTGAAAAACCTCACTCCAGAAAGACCCAAATGAAGCGTTTCAACCTTATCAAAGTGCTCATCCTCTTCTTTTATTCTTTCTTTTTTTCCTTTTTCCTCAAAACAAGTTTTGTCCCAAAGGCAACACTTTTAAATGAAACACTTTTATTTGGATAAATGGATTGCTTCTGCTGGAATGTTGTTCTATCAGAAAGAGGTTGCACAGTCTGGGAGGAGGTCTGGCATGCTGTCAATGCCCGCACCAATGAAAGGAGCTCAGATACCTCCATAGTCCCTTCCCACTGGATCAGAATCACCTGAGACAGGACCGGAAGACCACATCGAGTCAAATCAAAAATCACCCTAAATAATCTGTCCCAGCACTACAAGGTCCTCAAGGGTGTGTATCAAGCCAGGACCAATACATCATGATTTTGCCTGAGAACCTTCTTCAAGACGGCAACAAAACACTATTTAGGCAGATTAAGCAGATTTTGGTGAATTATCTCTCTGTGAAATAATCCAGGCATTTTTTATAACCTTATAAACTTTTACCACCCTCAACATCCTGTGGCGAGAAGTTACGCAGGTTAACCTTCATATATGAAAAGCCAAATTCCTTTGTTTCTCTTGAATCTGCTTCCTTCTAGTTTTATGTGCTGCTTTCTCAGAAAAGGCAGAAAAGCATCCATCCGCACTCATCTTTTCTATGCTATTTTAGACTCGCTGGACTCCTACTCTGCCCCTCTTTAATCATCACCCAGGCTTTACAGAGTCTGAAGAGTCCTAATCTGCTAGTCCATGGAGCACTGCTTCCACTTCTACGGGCTGGCTGCTCCTTTTCCCCAATTACTCTTTGGCTTGAAGAAGTCCTATTTAACCCTAGTCCTCATACACTTTAAGAAAAAAAAGATAAAAAAAAGGAACCTGGAAGCTGCTTGATATCTCTGTACCTGTCATCCTGCTGGCACTTTTTCCTTCCTTTCTTCCTTCCTTAGAAGAATGCATGTCTCCCAGAGTCTCTTATACAATGCTGAAATTACCTCCATTCTGAGTTGAAGCAGGTGACTTTTTTTGAATGAATGAATGAAGCTTTTCCTCTTTTCCTTCTAAAAATACTCCTTGGGCTGATGGGGGTAGTTCTGATACTTTTATCAATTTTACCAAATAGCTTCAGTCCGAAAAGACACTAAAAATATTTCTGAAGGTTCTGAACATCTGAGTTTTGCATTTTCAAAGTGAAATCTTCAGATTTTTCTTCAAAAGTGTATTAGAATGGAGAGCAAGAGATTTCCTATATTGTTTAGGGACAACATGCATCTCCTTACCATAAAGAAGCAGTAATGTAAGAGACCTCCTCTTCTACAGCTTTGGAGGGCATTTATCAGGCTGGAGGAAAGGATCTGTAGTCTGGGAGTGAAGAAATAGCCAACATGATATGGTCTGGCAAATAGTCTCAAAGTGGCCAAACTGTCTGCACCAAAGTTCTCTCTTTCCAATGAAGAAAAGCCCCCATCCACCCAACCACAGTCTAGCAGGCTAAAATCACCAAGCTCCCTTCAGGGTGCTGGTGACATCCCGTACACAGCAGCTTCCAGATGGGTTCCCAGTTGAAAATCAGCGCTCTTAGGAGCAATCGGGCTGCAATTATAGGTTCTTCAATGAGTGTTCAACAAGCTGTTGGCTCTGCCCAAAAAATCACACTGTGAAACACTGGCTGCCCTGTTCGGGCTGGTTCTTCTTTAGAGGATGCAATGCACTGACTGCAGCACACTCCTGGCTGCAGTGCAGGCAGCAGAGTGAGGAGGTGAAGAGGGTGGGAAGAGGGGAGTGATTCTTGTTCCCAGCACTCCTGAGCCACTGCTTAAATCATTTAACGCCAAATAAATTATGGTGTAATTTAGCTGCATAGCATTTCATGCTCAATTAGTGCCACTTTAGAGGGAGGCAGTTCTCTATGGAGGGTGAAGCTCGGGAATTTCAGTCTGTACTATGTAGGAAAAAAATGTATCTCATAGATAAAGCGGTAACCATGGCAACAATGTAACTCTGGGAGAAGCAGAGACGAGAGGAGCTGCTGCAGAAGATTAAAAGATAGATAAGAGAAAGGCCACGAATAGGTCTTATTTGGCAAACAGATGTATCTGCTGGAGAAATGGTGCTGCTGACTGCTGCAGGCAGCATTTCTGTAGGAACCCACCAGTTTGGTAAGGGTGGTCTGCCCTGGGGACACGATCACTCGTGGCCAAAGTAAGCCCAAGAGGCTGGGCTGGTGAGTGAGGGAAGGCAAAGAAAAGACAGGAAGCCCTACAGCCAACAGCCCACAGGAGAAACCTGGTGGGAAATGCAGAGTGGCCTGGTAGTCACACCAACACTTGGAGACCACTGCTGGAGGTGGGTTCACACCCAAGGAGGTGCCCCAGCTAGCTGTGACCTCCCTCCAATGCAGGGGCATTGGTGTAGACAACTGTGTAGGATGCCCCAGATCCCAGAGGATCCCTCGTCCTCTTGCCCATCTCCCACACCACTGGTATCTGAGCAGGCGAGATGAGAGCCATCTAGGGGTCCACCCATGGGAGGAGGATGCAGCAGCTTGGGGTTGAACACCACAAAGGGGTTGGCCTCCCTCCCAACCCGTGTAACCAGACACCTCGAGGTCCCATGGGTGCACAAAGCACCCAGCAGCACCTTCCAAATGAGACCAACACATTGGGTTAGTGACAGTGGTGTTGGGACAGTCCTGATCTGGCACAGCACTGAGACGTTGACTCCTCAGCAGGACATTTCCCTTCGAACTTGGAGGCCTGCTGAGTATGTCTTGAGCAACCATGTCCTCACCCCATGCCTAAGGAGGCAATTCCCCAGACTAATACATCTCTGTGACAGAAAGCATTTCCTGATGTTCAGACACAATTTTTCTTGCTTGATTTCATTCCCTTCCTCCCAGTGAAACCACGAGGGAACCCTTAATAACCTCCTGTCTCCTCCCAAGTTCTTGCAGACAGGCAAGTCTCCCTTTTACTCCTCCTTCTGGGCCTTTCCCTGCAGACCTTTCATCAGTCCTGCCCATTTCTGAAGTACCTTCATGTTTCTGGCAACTTTATGGTGTCCAGGAAGTCACACAAGCACTGTCCCCAGGAGAGAGGTCTGATGCAGATGGGTCCTGTCTCCAGATGCGTCCTTGCACAAGACCTGTGTGCAAGCAGCAGGACGTTCAGCCACCTCCCTTACTGGCAACGTAAAGTACAATAGCAGGGTTAAGCCTGCCCTCACTCTTGGCCTTACCTTTGCTGTTAACTTAAATAATAGCAGCAAGACCAACCTTCAGTGTTTCTCCTCCTCCACCGTGGCTTTTTCCCAGAGTCCCAGTCCTTGGCATCCACTGCTTCCACCTCCCACAGCATTTGAGCCCCTCTTGCAATTTTAAGTAAAGGTGTATTTAGTTGTAGGTTGAGTCAGCAGGAACCTCTCAGGAGCTGCCTTCAATGCACCTGATAATAAATTGTCTCAGGAGAAGGTGAGGCTGTGCTGCCGAAAAGGATGCTAGCTTCACAACTGAAAAGACATTTAACAAGCACAGAGAAGAATAAAGCTTTCCTGAAAGGGAACATAGTATAAGTTTCCTTCTTTAACAGGCTCCTGCAGGTTGGGGAATAAAACAGGAGCTGTCCTATAGAGATCTTTACCACAGGTGCAGAAAATACGTGGGGAGCAATGGACTGTGCTTTGAAATGACAGAGCGGTGAGGGGTAAAGGCAGTCACTGGAATAGCAAACACAACAAAATCAAGTACTCCACAGTATCTAGATAGGACAAGAGAAGAGGAATGCAGATCTGGAGTTATGGCTGTAAAGAGGATGTAATAAACTGCTCAGCGGATATGCCAGCAGTTATGGAATGATGCAGGATAAAATATTTAAACATCCTCTTTCAGCCAAGTAATTCTGGAATAAAACCACAGGTCATCTGTCATGACCCCCTTAACAGCACAGCCCTCTTGTGTGGAGCAGGGAGTTGCATCTGGTTTCTACTGAACGGCATCCAGCAACATGTATTTGACTGGAGTATCTTACAGAAAATCATCCCTTGCTTTAAAGATGTGAAGAAATTACCACGTCCCAGAAGTTACCACATCCTTGGGATTTTGACTGAATGTCTGGTCACATTTTCTGCTGCAAATCTGGGCCTTAAGTCTTACTGGAATTTGTCTGAACTTAATTTCCTGCTGTTGGCTCTTTTGTTCCTTTCTCCATGTGATTGAAGAGCCTTTTGCACCTTGTATTTTCTTCCTGGGAAGGTACTTACACGCTGCAATCAGTTAAATCTCAATCTTCTTTTTGATGAGCTAAACAGATCAAGATTTTTTAGTTTCTCATTGCAAGGTTGTTTTTCGTTCAGCTCCACAGTAATTTTTGCAGTTCTTTCCTCCACTGTCTCCATTTGTTCAACATTCAACATTTCGTTTTCCTGCCCCTATCTTCCTCCCCAACACTTTTGCTCATAATTCCCTTGAGATGTGGAAAATTAGTCTTTCTGAAGCACTGAATGTGCGTGTATGTGTGTGTTTCCCCAGCCAGGACTGTCCTCCAAAAGATGACATAAATGAAAAAAAAAATTACAATTGCTGGTATCAAGCAATCTCAGGTTCCAAAAGTGGTGATCTTACCGATCACTTTGTGCTTATCTATCCCTCTTACTGACACAATGGTTCTTAGCACCAGTGCAATACCTCTGGAGTTGGGAAAAAGCATCTCTAATTCTAAGCACTTGCCTGAAGCTTCCTTAGAGGAGCATGATATCTTGAAGGCAGCATCTAGTTGTGGAGGCATAGCTGCTGATTTGTACAACCTGATGCACGTGCATGTAGTACTCCTTCACAGGGCAAAATACAGGCTCTTGGATGGCTGTGGCATGGGATTTGCCCCAAACTTGCTTTCCCTCAGTGTCCCACAGCACTCACCTCGTGTTTCCTGCCTGAGCTCCTTTTCGAGACCTCTTTCCCTGCAACAGCCCCTCTCCCATGGCCTGCCCACAATTTATCCTTTGACCTTGATAAAAAAAACCAAGGAGCTTTGCAGGGTCAGCCCTTGCTCTGGAAATTCCTCCTCTTGGCTAGGAAGTTGTGCTGTTTAGTATCATCTCAGGATGTTATTAATGTGTTGTTTACTTCTCCCTCACTGTCATTAATAAAGATGTTAAACTAAACCAGCTCTAACATCGATCCCTGTGGCACCTTCTGGACACCTCCTTCCCCACGTGGTCCCCCACAGTTTATCATGGCTCTGTGTTTACGAACCTTAAGCCAATTTTCCGTCAGGTGTCTCAGCTTGTATCGACTCCAATTGGAATTCATTTGCCAGGTACAATTTTGCAAGGCACTGTATCAAATACTTTATTAAAGGTGGCCTCTAGATAGTTGCATTTTTCTTCTCTTAATACAAATGGATCCATCTGAAGAGATAACACGCAGGTTGGAAAACACTTTTAGAAGAAGATAGGGCTACTTTTCATATAGAGGCAGTGGTTATCAATGCGGGTGTTTAAGTTCAGGGGTGTTAAGGAATGTTAATTAAAATTGCCCATGCTCCTTGCAGCTGGGTGTTTGATTCTGGTCACCTTTACCTGGTGTAAATGTTTTTGTTTTGTATAAAATGCAACTGCTATATTTTAAGAACTTGCCACACCACACATCTGAAGGGAGCGGTTTCCAAAGTGCTCGGTGACACTCAGCACAGGTGTATTTCCTGGAAAACCCCAATTTGCCAAAATCTCTGGTTTGAGGTGGCTGACACCACTTGCAAACTTGGAGCAAATCTACTGAAGAAGGGCATGGGAGGGGGTGTCTCTCCAGGGCAGTGTTACATCCTGGCTGTTTTTAATGTGAAATGTTTGATTTCCAGGTCAGAGCACCTATGTGGGCAGTGGGAGAAAGCCAAGTGATGGACTTGCCATACAGATGGGCTTAAGACATCAGTGTCTCTCCATGCCCTTTGTCTGGGAGAAGGGAGCCCTGGTTCTTCCCCCCGGAGGCAGTCCTGGCTGAGAGGGCTGGATCCCAGCCCACACCAACCCCCTCGGTGCTGCTGTGGGAGGCTGGCAACTCTTGCAGCCTACTAACCTGGGAGAGGGTCTCCAAACCCAGGTAATCTTCCTGAAGCCCTGCAGAGAGCTGCCCTTTAGGGGATATGGGTGGCAGAGGGACTAGTGCCAGGACAAACCTTGACATGCTGCAGGCAGGGTCTGCAGTCAATAAGCGTCACAACAGGTCAGAGAGGGATCACGTTCCCATTGCCCTACTTCATCTTTTCATCCTTCTTCCAGCAAGGCTCCCCATTACAAAATGTATAAGTCAGGCGGAACGGCCAATCTCCCCTCATTCGCGTGCGTGTGCGTGTGTGTGCAATCATTTTTCTCCTCTGTCAGAAGGCAAAGCCAGCTTGTGAAGAAGCCATTAATCTGAGCCCATGCCTCATGCTCCTTTTCTGCTGTGCAGGACTCCAGAGGACGTGCTAGTATGAACCATTCTGCTGTGCTAATGCCTCCTAATCTTCCCCTCTACCCTGATAGTCTCCAGCAAAATCTTGCTGAGCTCTGGGGCTATACGTCTTCACGGCTGCTCACCAGGGGCATCATTAGGAAAGGGCTCTTAAATGGCTTGACATTCATGGCTTCCCAGAGGAATGGAGCCGCTGACAGATCTCTCCATTTGGAATATGAAATCTATTTGTTCAGATGCATAATGACCGATTTGTCTTCTCAGAGGAGCTGCTGCTGAGTCCTGGGACAGCTAGTTACGGTGCTACAGGCCAGCAGCTGCATGCTGCAACCACAGCAGGGCCAGCTCTAAGTGACACTGATTAGAGGAGGAGGCAAAAAAATGGCCCTGGGTGGGGGCGGAAGAAGGTGGAGAATTACAGGTCTCATCCAGGGGTGGAGAAGGTCTGGAGAAAGAGAGGGAGAGTCCCAAGGCACCCAAGTGGGACAGTATACTGGAGATCTCTGAAGCTGGAGTGAACAAAATTCAACAGAGCAGGCCTGGAGGAGTTGTTGGGTCATAGCGCTATTTCCCATAAGAAGTCTAGACCATGGCCATATTTTCTTGTCTGCAAGCAGCACCTGGGCACTCCTCCCACACTGCACCAATCCTGACACCAAGTGGCAATGGGCACTGCTATTCATTAGTTGCTGGTCAGAGCAAAATTGACAGCAAGATGGAACAGAAGATCTGCACAGTGCACTGCCAAGGCACAATGCTTCGACACCTTAGTCTTTGGCAGGAAAGGTGGGGGGAGGCAGCCTTGCCCCTCCCTACTTCATCCCACCGAAGACCTTGAGCAGTAGCAGTGCAATGAAGGAGTTGCTGAGGGCAAGGAAAGGGCAGTGAAGAGATACGGGACTCTGGAAGGGATGGAGGAGGAAAAGAAGGTCATTTTACTTGAGGTGATGAGTAGTCAAGAGTAAAAGGAGGACACAGAAAGGGCAGCTGTGAGAAAAGCTTCGTCTGAAAGCAGGAACATCGTTCTGAGCCCTGGAGAAGTAACCTAGAAATAGGACTCATTCTCCAAGTGACCTGCACGGAGCTAGCATCCCAACTACCTTGTAGTGCCAGTAATGGGAGCTGCTGTTTGGTTGCAGGCTGGGTTTCCTAAGGATTAAGGGCATGCGGTGCCCAGAGCATTGAAAGCCTCCTCCCAGCCTTCGTGGAGGGGTCCAGCTACGTGATTGCAGGACTCCCATCTGCTGCCACCCTCCTGCTTTAGCCAAATCGAGTCACTGACCTCTCCCATCAAGACATGGGATTTTCACTCCAAGGGGAATCCCAACATTTCACTGTCTGCTTGTTTTTCCCCAAAAGGGATGCAACAGTTACTGTTTCGAAATTTTCCACAGAGCAATAATTAAACAAACAAACAAATAAAATCAGAAACAACAGAAAATTTGGACTGAAGCAAAATGTTTTGGTGCCGTGAGAAGGTCTGATGAAGCAGTACTTGTGTGGTGTAGGAAAATGCAGGCTGAGGGGGATATGCGAAGCTAATGCAAAATTATTCAGGCCTGTGCTCCTCTCCTACCCCTTGACTTGGCACCATCAGGTCAGAAGAGAAAAAGGCATCTCAGGACAGCATCGTACCTGCTACTTCAATGCCAAAGCATCTGTATGTGGTCTGCCTCCCCCCTTCCACAAAGAATGAATTCATTTTCAAAGTGGAAAACAGCTGAAGATGCCTGGGCTTGTCCTGTGCTGGTGGGGAGGGCTTCCCAGGCACACAGAACCCTGACTGTTGCCAATGATCCCCAGCCCTGCTGCCTGCTAAATCAGAAACATGTTAATTGAATCAGAAGAACAGTAGGGAAGAGCTACCTCTCTGCTCTTCTGCGCTCCATCAACAGACCTGTTGGTTAGGCTGGGTCTGTGGGGCTCTTTCAGGGAGCCTTCGGCATCACTGATTATAGGGTTGTTTGCCTCTGTAACTGCAAACAACACCAAGGAGATGCCTGATGAGCTCAGGGCCTCCTTTCATAGCAGAATTTCTCCATTTGCACTGAGTTATCAGCCTATGATGAATTTCTGGGCATGTGAATCAGGGCAGATGCCAGCTGGGGACCAGAGCAGGGGAGAGCTGCAGGGAATGCCGGGCACCCTGAGGTTCCCAGCAGACAAGCCCATGTCTAGCACTTGCCCTGGTCATTGTGGCTAGATGAAGCGTCTGGTAGGCATCTGTGAGGTAGCTTTGCTGTAGCTCACTGAAGCACCACTGGGTGTGCAGCCAGATAAGTGTGGAGTTGGAGGTGCTGAACATGTCTCCATGATTGGGGTAGGAGCTGTGTGGCCTGGTTCAAAATCAAACCTGACTGGAATATGTCACCTCCATCACTATCTCCATGGCCCTGCAGACCCAGCCTGCCACCTGGGCTTCTGCTTTTCTCCTTATTCTGCTGGGCAGGTTAAGAGGAGAATGCTGGTGTTACTTCACATGCAACACCCATGCTGCCGTGTTGCTGTGGAAACAGCCCAGGAGCACGCAACAAGAAGCTGTGTGGCAGTTCCAGCAATGAGGAGAATGAGGACGGAGCAGGCAGCAGAGCTCAGCCTGGGCACCCAAAATGTCTGTATCGGTTGCAAACAGCTCTCAGGTAGGAGGGCTGGCAGGATGGGGTGATGCAGCCAGCAAACAGCCTGAGTGCTTGCTTTTGGTCAGAGGGAAGGGAATAGGAGCTCTGCTTCAGCCAGAGCCAAATTCCGACTCACAGACACATCTATTCCAGTTTGAGCCATGATGACTGTGATGCAGCTTAGCCTGGTCTGTGTGAGCAGAGTTGTGTGTGAAATCCCCTTGTGATGTATTCATCTCAGGCTGAAAGCACATGTGCCAACATTCACCAAGGCCCATTGATCCAGGGGAACTTGGTACCCTGTAACCAGATGCCTGCAAGACCGAGTCCCCTGGCAGAGTTTGGGCCAGGATTCAGCTGGGGCTTATATAAATGTGAGAGGCATGAAAGTGGCTTTCTCAAACTGTATGGCCAAGCATCACTCCTGATACAGCAGCAGAAACATCAAGGTCCTTGGGATTGCCCATGTGGTGCATCCTGGAGCTGATGGAGCAGCCCAGTGAGAGAAAAGCACAGTCTTCAAAGGAGGGACACTGTTCTCCAGGGACTGGTGCGTTAGCTCCCTGCTCGTTTAAAAGCATGGGCATCCCAGCAGAGAGGCTGCCTCCTCCACCAGCAACTAACAGCAAAGCTGTGACCCAGCTTTAAGTCCACTTAGGTGTGGTCTTAACCTAGTAAGTAACCTACCACTAAAGGTAGAGTTAAGACCACTTAAAAAGAAGTGATCGAGCACCCTCCTCTTCCCCAAAACAAAATAAACCCTACCAAAACACAGCCTTCCTTAGCAGGCTTTTCACTATTGCAGGAGGGTGAGAAAACAAACAGCATGTCAGGCAGATGTTAGCTAATGAACTGGAAGGTGCCCAGAGTGTAGCATCCGGCTGGAGTCACACCAGAAGATCTGTGCAAGTGCGATAAACCCCAGATGAGGGCATTTAGTGGGCAGTCTGTGAAATGCAACTTCAAGCCATTTCAAAACCAAGTGATCCTGCTATGCCTTACACACAATGTCTTCATGCCTCATTGTAAGAGGAATTTATTTCCTCCCTAGCAGTCCCTTGCAGGGTGCTAAGACCTCAGCCTGGCTAGTGTCAAAGTTTATTCTAGGGCAGTTTACTTGGGGAAGGAGCTTTGCGGGTTATGTTGTTTTTATTTTTCTTTCTCCCTGCAGCTCTGCTTCCCAGCAGTTCAGCAGTTCAACTGCTGTGTCTTTTTGGCAAGATGTGACCTGAACCCTTATGTCAGAAGTGAGCTCAGTCGTCCATGGGGCTTGTCTTCCTCGAAAGCATCCCTGCAGGAGGTGGTCTGGCTTTGCTGCACAGGCTCTGCTGTCCTTCCATCTCCATCCCGATCTGCTGAGTGGCTTCAGACCCAGCTGGCATTCCCACCCCGAGCTGTCTTGCCTCTTTCAAAGGTGAGCATTTCAAGACAGATTTTTTTGTACTTGGAGCTTGGTAAATTTGCACTGAGCCCTTCACGTAACTACAGGAAGAGAAATGAGAATAAACAGATGCCTGTGGCTGTACCATTCAGAGTCCTGTTACATGGCTTAGGCCAGCCTGGGGTCTCTCCCTGTGACTGGGTCTGCCCAGCCACGTCCCTGCTGGAGGCGTGTCATCCCTGAGCAAACACAGAGAGTACTGAGGGTCCCCAGCTTCTCCAGAGCCCTTCTGTGTCACTGCCACCAGACTGATGGGGACATGTCCCACCAGTCTGGTTTTGCTGCTCACACTGAAGTCTCAAGGGTATTCTGGGTGGGAGCATGTTGGTCTCTTCATCTTCACCAAGGGGCAGCTGCAAAGGGTTATGACATGCCAGGAGCAGAACAGAGCCAAAAGCCTGATGGGATCTGCTATGTTCTTATGTGCGGAGGGTCTGCATTGCCCCCTAACTCTGACCACAGGGACTGGTCCCAGCTCGGGGGCAGAGTGGCTGTGGGGTCTGAGATGGTATGCTCAGTGGGTGTGAAGATTTTCTGCCCATGTCTCAGATTTCTCCAGGAGCAGATGGGGCAAGGGTACACTCCAATGCTACCACTGAACCTCAGCTGTAACAACATCACAGTCTTGATTTGTCCCTCAAACTCACAAAAAGCAGCTGCCAGACACCCTGCTATCACTGCAGCCCTGCATTGATGCATTTGTTTTGTCTCCCTCTCCCCATCATAGTCCATCAGGACGCTTCCAGGTGCTTAGGAGAATGAGCACCTAGGGGCCACCTTGCAACATTTAGCCCTGCTCCTGCAGAGGCACGCTGTGTCTTGCAGACCCGGCTCCACATTGTGCATTTGACCCACCAACATTTACTGCTCAAGGAACAGAGCCAAGCTGCCAAATAAATGCCTGCCTTCTTTACTGCTGGTTTCTAACAACGAAAGTGTCGTAAACTTTATGCAAATTCCCACGTGACAGCTGCAGTGTGGAGGGACATATTTGTTATAGTTTTTAATTTCCCTCATTGATTCGGATTTGGTTTCCCCTTTAACTGTTGTGCAAGCGGCATCTGCATGAAGGCTGTCTCTTTTTTTCCTTTACTGCCCTTTCCTTTGCTGTCCTTCTGTTGCCTTTCTCCACCTGAGCTCCCTGTGCGGGGTGATTTGTCACCAGGAAGAGAATCACAGTACCATGGGGAAGGGTCTGATGGAAGACCTCTGTGACTGAAGCGAGCTGGGCATCTGCTGCCTGCCAGATACCATGACCAGCTCTGCTCCCTTGCAGGGACAAGGGAGGTTGTGTAAAACACAAATTTTCCTGCAGGTTGTAAAAGCAGAAGCATCGCATGTGTGTTACAGAATGGTGGCAAAGCCCACCCCTTGTCTCTGTAATCACTGGAGAGAGCTGGGTTCAGGGCTCTGGTTTGCAGCTTGGCAGTACTAGCAGCCAGGTGGAGGGAGCAGCTAGGCACTAGTTGGGATAGGGGTCCCCGCAGCTGGTTTTGCCCCCCAAAGCTGAGCTTCATGTATCTGCCCTGCAAACAAGCAGCACTGATGCATGCTGCCATGTCTCCCTGGCTGCACAGGGGCCAAATGCCCTTTCGTTTCTGTTCATGTAGTTGCTCAACATGATGAAGCTTAAAGAGAGATCACAACTAATCATTCTCATCCAGGTGCTTATCAAACACCCTTGTCAGTTCACCCAGCTGCTGCAAAGCTGCAGATGGATGCACGTAGTGCATGGACATGCAGAGGAATCATCAGCTGAAGTCACCTGTATTTTAAGGCATCACTCCAGTGAGCCCCTGAAGCAGCACAGGTTGGGTGCCCACAGCTGCCCAGACCCAACAGAAGCCTCTGGCATGGGGTTTATGTGCAGTCCAAATGCTAGTATCTCCATGCATAGTGACCTCCACAAGCTCTGGGGGAACACTTAAGTGAAGGTGGGTGCTTTTCAGCTCAGGAAAGAAATATCAGAGCACAACTTGCCCTTCTGCTTCCCCCACCGGCTGTGGGAGATCACTCAGACTGAGCCAGGAGCATGCCTATGGAATCTCTCGTGATTTTTATGTTGGTTTTAGTGCTTCCCTCACAGCGCTCTTTCATACCTCACCTGCTTTTGTTGTCCAGAATCCACGTGCTCTTGGGGCTCCTTTTGTTCCCTCTGTGCTTGTTTTTCTCCTCCCTCTCTGGATTTACCATGCCAAATGGATTTTGACTGCCTTTACCTGGAATTCAAGCATTGCTCTCTCATTAGATGCAGTATTTGTTGTACCAGGACATGAATGACCCCAGTGCAGAGAACTACAGAAGAATCCCTTTAACTGCTATGTGGAAGACAAATATTTGCTAGTACAGAACAATTTGGATGATGTTATAGGGAAGATTTCTGCACACATCAGACGTGCAGCAAAGCTGACATGCCTTTTCAATGAGTCACAAGTACCCTGACACCTTCTCTGTCAGGAAAGCTAGACAACAGTTTTATTTTACAGGGAAAATAATAGTCTGGTTTGTTGGGGATTTTTTTTGTTTTTCTTTTTTTTTTTTTTTGCCTTTTTTCTCCTTCTCTTGAACTGGAATGAAACCAAGATTCTTAATTTTATTTTTAATGTATTTATAGGTTGTGGGAAATGAAATGGAAAAAGTGGTACTCAAAACTGGCCAACAGCCAATGACCACTTCTTGGTGCAGGAAAGCTGAAATCAGTCTCAGCCGGGCCGATTCCCCTTTGCTCACCCTGAGTGCTCTGACTTCTGTGGTGTTGGCTGCTTTGCATCTCTTTGATTTTCATTAAAACTCTAAGAAAAACATGTTGAACTTTCCCATCAAGATTTAATCAAAATTGGTGCATTACTATTGCATGTTTTGGTTTCAAAACTTTCTTTTTTTTCCCCTGAAATGATGGACAATGTTGTCTGCAAGCAAAAAGAAAAATAGTGACTGTTTCAATCTAGGAAACAGAAGTGGAAGAGGCATTTGAAGTGGGTTTTCCCTTCTTCCAAATCTTGGCAGAAAACAGCAAGTAGAGAAATCAAGTTAACATCCTTTTCCAACTGCAGAGACTGTATTCTAAGCAAGAGGGGCTCTGAGATTTGAGTGAACAATCAAGGTCCATTTCTAAAGCATCACATCTTGCAAAACAGCATTTCTGTGTGTAACCACACAGAGAGGGAGAACCGGAGCATGGATGCTTTCCAGGACCAGATTTTTCAAGGGGATGGCAACAGGTTGTGTGTATGTCAACAGCTGAGCAGATTTTTTTCCCAGAAAGTCTGGCCCAGGCTGTGGCTGCTGAAGGCAAGGAAAGCTGTCTTCCACGGCCAGGAGCAGGTGGGATGGGGAGGTCCTTCTTTGTAGATAGTTTCTTCCTAGGCAGCTCTCTTTTTCAGGATTCTTGTTTTTAAAGGCTAATGAGAGATACTGATTCCACAGTTAGAAATATTTTCTGTAATAATAGTTATCATGCTTTGCCCTTCTCTACCTGCTTATAGTCTGAGACCTCTATGCCTCCATCCAGTAATAGAATCATAGAATCATAGAATTGTTAAGGCTGGAAAAGACCCTTAAGATCATCGAGTCCAACCGCTAACCTATCACTGCCAAGTCCACCACTAAACCATATCATCAAGCATGACATCTACCCTTCTTTTAAATACCTCCAGGGATGGAGACTCCACCACCTCCCTGGGCAGCCTGTTCCAATGTTTGACAACCCTTTCAGTGAAGAAGTTTTTCCTAATATCCAACCTAAACTTCCCCTGGCGCAGCTTGAGGCCATTTCCTCTCGTCCTGTTGCTTGTTACTAGGGAGAAGAGACCGACCCCCGCCTCGCTACAACCTCCTTTCATGTAGTTGTAGAGAGCGATAAGGTCTCCCCTCAGCCTCCTCTTCTCCAGACTAAACAACCCCGTCTCTCTCAGCCGCTCCTCATAAGACTTGTTCTCTAGACCCTTCACCAACTTCATCGCCCTTCTCTGGACATGCTCCAGCACCTCAATGTCCTTCTTGTAGTGAGGGGCCCAAAACCAAGCCCAGGATTCAAGGTGCAGCCTCACCAGTGCTGAGCACAGGGGCACGATCACTGCCCCGCTCTTGCTGGCCACACTATTGCTGACACAAGCCAGGATGCTGTTGGCCACCTTGGCCACCTGGGCACGCTGCTGGCTCACGCTCAGCCAGCTGTCAGCCAGCACCCCCAGGTCTGTCTCCGCTGGGCAGCTCCCCAGCCACCCCTCCCCAAGCCTGTAGCGTTGCATGGGGTTGTTGTGACCCAAGTGCAGGATGCGGCACTTGGCCTTGTTGAATCTCACACTGTTGGCTCCAGCCCAACAATCCAGTCTGTCCAGGTCCCTCTGTAGTGCCTTCCTGCCCTCCAGCAGATTGACACTTCCACCCAGGTTGGTGTCATCTGCAAACTTACTGAGGGTGCACTCAATCCCCTCATCCAGATCATTAATGAAGATATTGAACAGGACCGGCTGCAACGCTGGGCCCTGGGGAACACCACTTGTGACCAGCTGCCAGCTGGATTTAGCTCCATTCACCACCACACTTTGGGCTCGGCCATTCAGCCAGTTTTCAACCCAGCACAGAGTACACTTGTCCAAGCCGTGAGCAGCCAGCTTCTTCAGGAGAATGCTGTGGGAAACAGTGGCAAAGGCTTTACTAAAGTCCAAGCAGACAACATCCACAGCCTTCCCCTCATCCACTAAGCGGGTCACCTTATCATAGATCTTGTCTTGCCAACTTTTCAGCAGGCAGACAGATGATCTTCATTTCACAGATAGGGGAAAATGAGCCCTAGTAAAAACAACATATATTTCTTCCCCTCACTGCTTCTTCCCCAGGTCCTTCCCATAACAGACTGGGATCTCCTGGGAAGAGGTGTTCTTCCCTTCCACTTGCCTATGGTGAGGTGAGCCTTGGCTGATGCACACCAGGCTGACTTCCCCCTGCCATGTGGCTTTCTCAGTTTGATAGCATGCTTTCAGCCACCCAGCCATCAATCTGAGCCTTCCCACTGGGAAATAAACCCCTTGCTTTCTGGAACGGCCATGATGCATGCAAGGTCTTGGGGTACCTATGCTGCTGCTTCCAGGGTGGCATGCTGCTCTGCCCAGCAGATTCATTTGCAGCCAGTCCTCATGCTGGACCCTCTAGATGCCATGAGCAAGCACAGCCTAGCAAAGGAAAGGGGAGAAATACTCTGCTCCAGACCCAGAAACCCTGCCAGAAAAAGCCCCAAATAAACAATGAGACACAGTGTCTGAGTGTGTTGGACAATGAAAGAGCTTTACTGCAGCATGTCGGGGCATGTCACAAGAAAAGTGAGTGAGGAACAGCTCGGCAGCTGCCAGACCTGTGTTTGGAAATAGGCTGTGCCAGGGGAACCAAGCCCCCCTCACTCAGGACAGGGCAGAGCAGCTGCTCCTCCAGGCTTCCTCCTCTCCCTCCAGCCAAACAGGAAGGGGGAGCATTTTGCTGTGCTCTTCCCCAGCACAGTCCTTCTCATCTCGTGTCTCACACAGACATCCGACGGGTGTGAATATCATCCCAGAGGTCTCAGGGGACCACACTGTGTCACTGCCACCCTGCTCTCTCCATGCAGCAGCAAGGATGTGGAGACCAGGCTAATGGGCAGGCGTTTACCTTTCCAGGTACAGCACACCTCATGCTACCTCCCAAAAGCACTGACTTAGTGATCTCATCCCTGACATCTTCCATTCCCAGTGCTTGCTGGGCAAAGGGTTTAAACTGGGTTTAAAAGTGTCTGGTTGGCATCCCTATTTACTGGTTTGGCATCTCTAATAATGTACTTCAGACAAAATAAGATTTTTACAATACAATAAAGCTCTAAAAATCAATACCCTTAAATAAAATATTAAAAAAAAGATAAGGTAACCCTCAAATACAGATACCCCAGTCTCCATCTTAGACTCAACTGTACTTAATTCACTGAGCAGCAAGAGGTTTCGGGAGGTCTTTGCCAGGACCCTGCTGCTACCAGCATTACTGGATTAGTGCTCTCGAGGCTCCAAATCTTGCTCCATACATCACACAGTGCCTAACCCAAGAGCACCGAGAGCCAGAAAGAAGAAAATGCATCTTGATTTCCCATCTATCAACTCTCTGATGCCTCTCTTAAAGCTACAGTCTGCCCTTTCCCACTAAACAGACAAAATTGTGTCTGTAATGGGTGACTTCTTTCCCATCCAGCTACTTGGGTGCTCGTAATGACACTGCAAAGAGTCTCTTGCTCTGCAAATTCTCCTTTCAAGATACATTGGGGTCATTCTTTTTTTATGGGAAAAAGCAGAGAGGGGAGGAGGGAACGATCCTGAGGGAAAAAGATAAATAATCTTCAAAAAGAAATTAACAGTCAATCGCAGAACTGCTGTAGAGCACCCAGAGACACATATTTCTGGCTTTTACTTCTGATTAATGAGAGAAAGGCCTGGCATCCCCTCTCCCCAGCCCTGAGAAACTGGTCTCCTGATTATGTCACGACTGATCTGCAATTGTTATCTCTGAAGATTATTTATCTCTTTTCTTCATGATTGCCTGCTCTGAGACCTTAATAAATTGGATCCAGCCAGCAGCAGTGCTTGCTAATTTCCCCCTGAGGAGGATTTGAGATTTTGTCAAGCTCTTTGGGCATCCGTTTTCTTGGTCACTGTTCCTTTTTGAAGGTTTGTGTTTTAAACATCATTTTCCAACACTGTAGCATCAAGGCTGGTAGTTATCTGTTGCATTGGATGAAATCAGCAGCAGGGCTCAGCATTGAGTACAGCCATGCTGTACTAGATGCTGTACAGAGATTACCTCAGCAAATCAGTTTTGTAGGATCGCATTTTTATATGCTATAGAGAACACCTTGCTCTTCTCACCAGCTTTCTGCAAAGAATGAGGTGGGGCAGGATTGCGAGCAGCTTGGAAGGGCTCTAGGCTGAGCCTAGACAAAGCTGCAGGATTAGTGTAAAGCAGTGGATTTTGGGTGGTAAAGGAAGGTGGAACATTGATGCAGAAAAGATGCTCATAGCCAAACCCATTGCACAGCTGAATGCTTGTTTCCAGGAGGCTGTGGGTCCTGCTTCAGGGATGGCTGAGGTGGGGACAGAGCCACTCCACCTGCTCAGATTTGCAGCTCTGCATATTAAAGGAGGGTGGGTCTGGCGTCCTGGAGCTTCCTGGGCCCATAGCAACCCTGTAGGCTCTCCCAGGATGTCGGGCAAACTCAGGGCCAGTTCTGCAAGAGGTTTCTGTTGACACCATCCTGCAAGGTACTTTCCCTGCTGAATTCAAGCTGTTGTATGGGTGTGCAGTGAGGCAGCCCTTCCCTACCAGAGCCATTCTCTTACAGGGGAAGGAGTGGGTAAACGTGTCCATTTCTGTGGGCAGCATAGAGGAGTCGATGCACTTGTTTATTGTTGCGCAGGTGTAGACTAAAGATTTCTTGCCTTGTTCCTTTCCCATTCTCAAGGCAATCCTTTGTGTGTGCACATGTGTGTCTGTGTGAATCTCTCTGTTACTGCTTGCATGCACACAAGGGTCTATCTTGCATTAATGCAGTCAGATAAGGAGGTCTCCTTGGGCAATCATTTCCCACTGTTTTTATTTTAATTTGGTATCCATTGCGTGCTTGAGTGGTAAATGAGATGATGTTATTTCTCCAATTTTCTTTATGTTCTTGTCCTAATCTTCTCCCCTGTTTCAAGCTGTTGCTACAAACTCTCTCCCTCTACTCCCTTTTCGTTGTGACTGTCATCCTTCAGATGTTTAGGCTAAGCCTCTCCATGGGGTCTGATGGGATCAGCTTCATAAACCTTCCTGCTCTTATGTTTCCTAGGAGAAAGGCCATGGGAAGGAGTATTACCAAAGGCCATGCTATCCCCAGGGCCGTATACTGTAGCCCAGTCTGTGATCTGACCATTTCCTCTTGGTTGGAGTGATGAAAGCTACACTCCTAAAAACCTGCATGAATATTTCAGCTGAAAAAGAAAAAAAATCATTAAGAGAACGGAGAGCTAACTGCAACGCCAGCTCCGCTGGAAACAGCGAACTGGGATGTGTGCACTCTAAAGGTCACCCTGAGCCAGAGAAAGCCTCAACTGAATTCAAAATACTTCCCCTTCTTACTGACAGCAGCACATGCATTTGCAGATAGGGTCTAGATTTCACTCATTAACACTGTTTCTCTTTTGCATGCATCAGGGTCAGTCCCCAGCTTGTACAAGGATGGGAGCTCTCCCCATTTTTAGGTAGCAACAGCCTCATGTGGCTGGATGGAAATAAAGTTGTACTTTCTTAGATCCATGCAGCTAGAGCTGGTAACAGGATCCCAGCTGGCCTCATTCTCTGCAACACCTACCCTGCCATCAATCAGGCAGGGAAGCCTGATTTGGCACTCACTGCATGAAGTCCCCCATTGCCCTCCTCAGGTGAGAAGATGTCCTCCCATCAGACCACTACAAAATCCTGCAGCAGCAAAGACCTGCAGCCCCTTTGGGCCCCTCTGTGGTCCTAGGGCTCTAGGAATATGTGGCTGCTTCCTGCTTGCCAGCATTAGGAAGATAGCCTTGAGCACATGGTGTCCAAGGGAAAAGCATCCAGCTCTGCCTTGAAATGTGACAGGATTATTAGTGGGGCTGCAGCAGCCTATGTATGGCAAAACTCTTGATTTAGGATTAAGTTGACATTTTATTCCAAATCTATACTATGTATCATTAAGGAAAAGTGCTGTTCACGCAGCCCTGACCAGTGCTTGGAAAATTGGCAGGGGCGGAATGCAGTTCTCACCAGCTGTGAGCTGCAAGGTGGATGTGAAAAGCCAGGCTGTTAACTGCAAGAGCCAGCTGAGCTTCCAAATGCAGGGCCAAAACTGCAGCCTGCTTTGAAATGCATGAGAAACCAGGCAGGGGTATCACTGATGATAAGGTAGTGAAGCCACAGGTTGGGTTTGGACCTGTGCAGCCTCATGCCTTTGCCCAGGGAAGCATCCTCAGCTCTCACCCACTGCAGCCAGACTTTTGTCCGGCTCCAGGACCTCTCTGCCAGAGTCAGCTGGCTGGTGACCATCTCAAAGTGGAAGAAGTAGGTGTTTCAAATGGGATGTATACATTTGCTAAGGGCTTCTCCAGAAAGCCATGTCAGTCTTGCAAGGCATAAGGCATTTTATCAGTGTAGAGACCAAAAACTTAAGACCAGGGCATGGTGCCACACTTGCCAGCTTACAGCTTTGTCCTCCTCACTCTTAAAGACCTTATGCCAACCTGTCTCAGGCGTAGCCCACTGGTCTGGAAAGACACCCTGTTTTTGCAGTGCCCCCTACTCTGGGCACCAGTGCTGCAATTCCAGCTTTTAAGTGTTGAAACTTGATCTGCTGTCACAGGTTCCCCTTCTCATCTGTGGAGAGAAATAAAATTCTCATGTCTCATGACCAAACTCAGCCTACAGCAGGGAGCTCAAGCAAGACTTGCCCTTCATTTCTAGGAAAGGGAGGTGTAGATGGCTGGCCTTGTTTCCAAGTGTGTGTGTTTAAGCGTTTTTTAAATGCCTCGTTTTTAAGTGGTGGGACCTGCCCCATCATTGCTGACCCCTGACAGCGCCCGGCTGCCCAGCCAGCATGTGGGGACACTCCTGTCATGACACTAAGCTGGAGTTGTCCCTCTGAGGGCCACCCCTGTGGCCAGTCAAGTGGCTCAAATATTAAAACCCCTCATCAACTCTCCAGTGGAAGGCAAGAGGGCATCAGACCCGTGGGGAGAAGACTTCTCCCAGATGCACAGCTGCCCCAGGATTTCCCTGAGCAGCTGATCCAGCCCAATGCACTTGCCTGGGGGGGCCTTTAAGGATGAGCCTTGCTCAGGAGGGAGGAATCTCCTTTCCACTGCACGTCTCTGTTGGATGGAGTGATCTGCCCATGAAAAGCAGAGGGATGGAGAACAGTTCACTCCACAGCGGGTGGCACTCATTACATGGAGCAAGCGCCTGGAAACACCAGGGCTGTGCAGCCTTGCTCACTAATAGGGAGGTCTAGCCTGAAGACTGCAAAACATGTTATTTTTGCAACTTCCAGCCCTGCAACTACACAGAGTAAAATAGAGAAGATTATCTTGACAGCTCTCTTACCTTATTCTCTCATTACAGCTCATCCAGCAAGGATGGGGGAGTAGTGAGGCAATTTTAGGAGGCTGCGCATTTTTTATGGTTATGTCTTATGATGTGTTAATTTGCCAAATCAAATATATGTCTCAGCACTTCCACCTTTACCTCCCGCATGCCTGCAAAATAAACAGTCATATTAATCATACTTTGCCTTTCTCTCTGGGGATTAGAAAGCAATTTGCAAGGATCGGTTAGGCCAGCCTTGCTGGCTCACTGCAAGGGTGCACCACAGCCACCATGCAGCTGAGGAAGCTGAGGCATGGGGGAAGCAGAGCACCTTGCTCGGGAGCAGGTGAGAAGTGGATGGTTTAGTTCGATTCCCCTAGCTCCCTGTCCCCTCCAGGGAGGGAAAGTGGCCAAGGACAGCGTGGAGAGGACCCACCAAGGGTTTTAAATTGCATCTTGTGAGCACTAACTGGCTCTCATAGCCCAGTGTTGGGTGGTGGAGAGAGTATGTACAAGGGGCAGCAGAGAAGTGAAAGGGAGCAATGAGGAAAAACTACCATCCTGTAAATCCAAATGGGGGCAGAAAATGAGGTAATGGTTCAGCTGCAAGTAGCTGAGGCTGAAGCCAAGCAGCAGCTGGGTATTGAGGAAAGAGGTTCTAATCCTTTAGTATGGAGTCTGTCCTGCTTCCCCCTTTCCTCCCCTCCCACCTGCTAAAATAATTTTTCTTTCCCTTGCAGCCCTGACTGTGCCTGCTTTTCCTCTTTCTTAATCTTTGATGACTTCATTTACACTGTTTCCCTGTCTGCTGACACCTGCCATCAGTTCTGAGCCTCTCTGTGCTGGAGCAGGCTGTGACCCATGGGGTCTAGCATGGTAGAATATGTTATTAATAAAAATAATGTCATCCAGCAGCATTACAAGCCAGGAAAAAATAATTTTATGTCCACTGTTCCCATTAGTGGAGATGTTCTGGGGATCTGCAATGAGAAGAGCCACCATGTCCATGCTGAGCTGAGGTGGCCATGTTACTGGCCAGACTTCCCAGGGAGAAATCAGTGTTGCACACTGCAGCCCACATTTCTGGGGCATGTGAGCTGTGGGACTCACTGAGATGTGAGCACTGCAACACTGAAAGCAATCTCCAAGCCTTTAAATCCCAGCAAACACAACCTGGGAAAAGTAGCTCTCTGGGTGGCCTACTGTATCTCCATCATATTGTTGCACATCCAAACTGCAGCCAGAAAACTCACACATGCAAAAAATCCCAACAGTCCTGCAACCGAGGGGGTATGCCTGGTGCTAGAGGGAGGCTAGGAGAGGTTTGGATGGTGTCATGTGCCTCTCCTGTGAAGGACCACGTCCTCCCATTACCTTGGCCCCTCTGCAAACATCATAGGTGCATCCTTCCCTAGAGACATCTCGCTGGGTGGCCTGGTGGAGGAAGAATTGCACCAGGATACAGCTAGGTGGGGACATTTCTGCAGGACACCTCACCCCTATTCCAGGACCCTCCCAAGTATAATTGACTGTAAATCAGAAATCTGTCCTGTCAGTGGTATTGGTATGTGAAGTGCCAAAGCTGTGCACCCAGGGAGGACGTCCAGGGGAAATTTGGTTGAGTGGGAGAGGAGGTTAGAATAAAATGAGTGACCCTTGTGCTCTGCATGGGAGACCTAACTTCTTTGACTTGAGGTCAGGAGATATAAATGGTGCCAAGCATGGAGCTAAGCCCCTCAGCTACAGCCAAAATGCGACCACACTGGCTTCTCATTCAGGCATCCAAGAGAACTGACTGTTTTTCAGACTCCTGGCTCTGGCCACACCAACATACCATTGCAGCCTTTGGAGAGGTGTCCGTATATTTATGCTGAAAAGCATTGATCTACTGCTGCCCTGAGACAATGCTTTAGGTTTCCATAAGGAAAACATGCTGATGGATCACTGCCAGCAAAATCTGCCAAAAACCACCCTGCTTCATACTGCAGAGGACACCTAGCATGGTGAGAGTGGTGTTCCTCCTGGCTTCCAATGACTAGGCCAAGAACTGAAACCATACAAAACGGGGTCAACGTGCTTTATTAGTCTTCTGAGGAACAACACCTCCCAGGGCTGGCAGCTCCATGGGAGATGGGTCACATTTGTTCTGGGCATCCTATCATCCTCCATAGTGATTAACACTTTCTCTTGCCCTCTGGCCAGGGTGTTGGCAGGCCAGCCTGTTCGCAGCACCTCTCCGGTGTCCCTCCCATGCACACACTGGCAGCCCTGCCTTAGTCTCCTAAGGTGTTCCCTCTGTAAAGAACAAGATATAACTGCAATATCCTGACAAGTCACTTACCCTTACAGCATGGCTCAGTTCCCATCTTCTTTCCTATTATGTCCTTAGTCTCAAACAATTTGAATTAAGGTCATAGGATGAGACCGCATAAGATCAAAGGCTCCCACATCTTCCAGTGGTTTGGGAAAAAAAGTGATTCACATTCAGGGAAAGAGAGGAACCAGACGCCTGCATCACAAGGCATAGGAAATGCTGGAGATGTCTGCTTCCCAGCCTGCACTTGAAATTGCAGTTGCTCACCAGCCCTGTAGTGCAGCAGTTTTAGGTGGAAGGCTGGCACCCTGCAGCACCCTGTCAGCTGGATGCTGAGGGAAGCAAAGCAGGTTTTGTGTAAATGAGATCCCTTGTAGGCTGCACTGGGCTGAGACCAGCTAAATGCTGTTGTGGCTCATGCAGGGAGTGTCATCTGAATGACCTGTGAGGAGCAGTGTGGCTGAGATGGGAGGTGTCACAGGAATTAAAATGACTGTCTCCAGATTATTCGTGAGCCCAAGATGGAGGCATCCATCAGCAAGTCTCACTGTAGAGTACAGCTCTCCAACTGCTCTACATTTTCTGCTTTAATGTATACACATCTTATTGCAATGGAAGGGACAGCCTCTAGTGCCCTTGGCGACACCCCCAAAGACCCAAAACATCTACACAGGGCTCATAGATACCACAGAGGGCCCAGCCCCTTGTACCCTTATGAAGGCCAGGTGCGATCTCCTGTACATCTCCCCAGGGGATGGAAACATCCACCAGATAAATAAATTGTTCCCTCAAGGTCACAGAGTAGAAAAGCAGCCAGAGTTAGTTCACATTGTCTTTTTTTTTTTTTTTAAACAAAATGGGTATTTTCCTAAGGAATTGCGTCCCAGATACTCTTTTCAGGAATTTCACCAGGAAAGAAAAGGTGTCTTTCATTTCAGGAACCTTTTCTTAATGCTCCAAACTGACATGTACACTGACAGCAAACCATCCTGACCCCCCATAATTTTTATTTTTTGCACACAAGAAAATTTGCATAAGTTAGCATATGTATTTGATATATAATGTATATATCCTCTGAAAAGTAATTAGTATTTTTCAACCAGCTGCAATGATCGCAAGTTCCTGGGCTCCATGCTGGCGTAATTGGATGAAACTCTGTTGTACGTGTTATACTGCTGTTTTGAAGAACTGATCCAATGTTCCCATCTGCCCTTAAGATTTCAGAATTTCTGTCAGTGCTGTAAAGCAGCTCTACCAAAAGGCCAGTACAACATGGGAAGCTGCAAGGGCTGAGGCTGGGTGTTAAAGGTCATGTCCAAAAAAACCATCAGAATTTCTACTCACTCCTGAAATCAGGAGATTGTGGAGATATAGGAGTTTTGAAAGCCCCATCCCCTGGCAGCATACCTTAAGAGTGGGGGCTATGGCTTAAATAATCTTATTGCTCTTTGTTTTCAGTTTTCACATTATGCAGCTAAACCTGGAAAGACAGTCTTGGCAGCAATAGGTCATGGAAGAAATGGTTTCTGCTGAGGACACTGTGAAGGCATTCTGAGGATAAAGAACAAGACTCATGCAACTTGTTGAAGCTGCAGTACAGCAGGAATACTATTGAAAGGAGAACTCTGTGTATCACTGAAAATACTAACTAGCTGCTTAAAACTGACTGCCAACACACTCCTGCTGTGTTTGGGTGAAAGTGCCCCTCATTCCCCACCCTGGCTGCAATTTGTCACAGGGGAAGTAATAAGAGGTAAAATGCAAGAATTATTTACATCTTTCCCAATACAACAGTCGGAATATTTTTTTTATCAGCAGACTTAAAATGCTTTAAACCTTGTGAAGAGCTTAGGTGAAGAGCAGTTTAAAAAGTAAGAAAGGATAAGGTTTGCTTTCAAGTCCTTACTCCACCAGGAGTTTTCTTGATGCCTGTGAGCAAAGCACTTAGTGTTTGAGGGGACTAAGTTCCCCACCTATAAAAGGAGGTCGGTTGCATTTGTTCACCTTGCAGGGGCATTGCAAGGATAAGTACTCACAAGTACTGAGATGCCATAGCAATCACACCTACACTTGAATTAGATGCTTTCTGTGTTGCCCAGAGGCAGTCATTTGCTGGTTGGAAACTCACTACATCGTTGTTTCAAAGCAAACTCAGCAACAGCAGCAAACAACATCCCAATAGGTCTGGAGGTGAGGGATGCTGTGCCATGAGGTGTTCTAACATCAGGCTTTGAAACATTTTTGAAGGAGCAAGTCTTGGTAGTCATGCTGGTGGATGGAAGCAGCATTGAGGGCCAAGGTGAGGTTGTTATTTGCTGCTTCTGATGTGTTTGTTGGAAAGCAGGCTCCGTCCATGAGACAGTACAGGCTCCTCAGATCTTCAACCTAGATGGCAATAAGGAACATTTTTGCTCATTTCTCTCAACACACATTTGAGCTATCTGCAAAATGTGAAGGACGATGAAAAGCAGCAGAAAATATGCCTGAAAACAGAAGGCCATGGAAGAGGTACTGCGTGCTCAAGAGACTCTTGGACCCTCAAAAGCAAATGCTGGTTCCCTTCCAGTCAGGATTCATCAAGAAAATGTACCTACTTTCGTAGGCAGTGCAGAACCCAAAATGTTAAATATTGAGAAACTTAATTTAGAAAGGCTGAGTGGGAGAAGGAAATACAGGAAAACTTTATTTCATTAGCCCTAGTTGTGGATAAAATACCACTGCAGCCCTGGATTTCACACTCTTGCAAGCTTCAAAGCTATTGCTTTGTGCCTCCCAGTCAAGGGAACCCGGGCCTTGTGGATATCCTCTTGTCAACACAGGAACAATTCATCTTAGCAAAAGTGTTACCAGTTTACTGACAGGGCAGGCTGGCTGCTGGCATGAGTACTGAACATGCAGCGGCATGGCATGAAAAACCCCAGCCCAGCAGTAACAGCTCTCAGTCCTTGCTGTAGCCTGCCAACATACTGTGGCCAGCAGGCAAACCATATCCAGGAATGCATTGTGGTCAAGAAACATACCATGGTCAGGAGACAGGCTGCAGCCAGGAGATAAGCCATGGTCAGGAGGCTTGCCATGGCCAGGAAACACGCCACAGCCAGGAGACAACTGCGTGCACACCGTAAAGCACCACCTGAAGATAAATCTTTTAGGCTTTCTGATTATTTTCTCACTCTGCAATCTTCTTCCTCACCAGCCAAAAGACTGATGCTCAGGCTCTAAGCGTTACCATGGTGTTCAGGGCAGCAGGGTCATCTTCCCAGCTCTATCAAAGCCCCATGTACAATAAACTGCTAAAATCCCTGGATATCTCTGGGCATCCAGCAAAATAAGGGTTACAGCTCTCCTTTGTCCCCACAGTAGATGCTCTGAAATGCCAGAGAGTTTTATGACCCCAGCCTCTGACCATTTTTCTGACTACATGTGCAAGTTGGAGATAGAACTATCCTCACCCTGATGCACTTTGGCGAGCCCTACTTGTGTGTGCAGTGGCATGAGGGCCCCAACATCCATATGGTCCTCACACCTGCTCATCTCACACCCTTATGAGGGGTGCAGAATGGCAACAATGTTTTTTACAACTGAAGTTTTTTTACACCTCCAGGTGTTTCAATCCCTCTATCCGCTCCCACCTCTGGTGACACAATGAGGAGAGACTTATTCCTGGAGCTGGGTTAAGATCTTCACCTCCCAGCTTGGGCATTAGATTTTGGGGGATTGCTTTTGCTTTGTCTTTTCTCAACTCTGGCAGCTGCTGGTCACTGCTGGCTCTTCCTTCTACTTGATGATTTGGCAGTAGGCTTGCTGTCCCCTAAAAGGACTCTGTTAGCTCAAGCCCAACCCTGCAGAGCCCATGTGAAGCACAGGCAAGCTCCCACGGCTGCTCAGCTTTGCATTTATCTCACACAGAGTTCTCCAGCTGCTCCATCTCCCAGTTTGATCAAATCTTTCTAGGACTTCTCACAATCCTTCATATTTCTTCCCTTCTTTCATCGGTTTCTTTCCTTCTTCCATTAACAAACAAAACTCTAAATAGTTCAATGCCACCTGGATAAATTTCACCTCCTGCTCTGTCCTCTTGCTTCTCCAAACTATTAATAAATATTTTCAGTCACACCCCTCCCAAAGCTAGTCCCTCAGGTCTCTCCCATTTAACCTCCCGCTGCTCCAAGCACCATTCATTCACTCCAACCCTTTGTATCCTGTCACTAGAGCAGTTTTTGACCCACAACAGGATGCTGCCCCTTACCCCACAGATATTTATTTTCCTTAAGAGTCTCCTGTGAGGGACTCCATCAAAAAGTCTTTAGAAAAATCCAAGTAAATTATGTCCAGAAGTGCCCTTTATCCCATTTGCTGTATTAACTCTTTCCCAGGTACCGGCAGGCTCAGAAATCACGGTTTGTCTGGGTCTGCCGTGTTTGTGCTCTTCCCCATGTGCTGTCTATTCAGAAATGACCAGATTTCTGTAGGGGCTGGGATGCTCCAAGAGCCTCACCCAGCGCTGGATCCCTCAGGGTCCTACCAAACCAAAGGCCCAACTGATCCCTGAACACGGTGCCATACTAACACAGGGAGGGATTTTATATGGGGAAACTGAGGAGCCCAGATGAAAGTTCCTCTTTCATTAGCAAGATCTCCTCTATGGAAAGTGTATTGAGAAGAGAAAAATTACTTCCTTGCATACTTTCAGATTTTGATTAATTCTCTGTATCTCTCACTTGCTGTTTTTGCTTCCTTTTTAAGTTTTTATTTACTTAGGACTTTGTTATGTTCATGTTTTTGTTATGGGATCTTTTAAGAAATTGTAAGTCTTTTGCAAATAGAAAAACATCCTTTTTCAACATCACAGTTTTGAAAACCTGTGTAAATGAAATTCAAGAAAAATGGAAAAATATATTATCATTTTGCAAAGCAGCTGATCTTTACATTTGCCTGCATGGGACAGGGTTGCAGTTAGATTGAAATAAAATATGATTTTTTGATATATAAGACATTGGCAAGATCTTTGTGTGAACATCAGCTTTAAATTTGGTGTTCAGCTTTTAGAAAGATGTTAGAAACTGAATGAGTGAACAAAAGAGCTGTAAAAATGATGGGAGGCCTAGAAAAAACCTTTGGAAATGAGAGTGAAGGAAGTTATTCTATTTAGCCTACCAGAGTGAAGGGTAAAAAGCAATTTGACCTGTAGGTATCTACACAGGAAGATGGTATTTGATATTACAGTGCTCTTTAATTGAGCAGACAAAGCAAAATGAGATCCAATGGCTGGAAGCCGAAGCTGGAAAAATTGAAGGTGGAAATAAGGCGCAGCTTTTTTCTAATAGGCAGAGCAATTAACCACTGGAGCAATTTGCAAGAATGGAAAAGATTATCCATCACTCGAGGTCCTGAAGTCAAGACTGGATGGCTTTCTGAAGTGCACATCCCACGTCAGTGCCCAGTCGTGAGCGCCATGCGGGACCGCTGTAATTCCACGGATCAGGTCCTGCAGGAGGTCAAAACCAATTACCATAATTGCACTGTCTGACTTAAATTCCCTGAATCTCCACGGCCCTTTCTCCACCACGCTTCTGAGACATGACTATTAAGAGCTGCACGGTGGAAACCTCTTTTTAAGTTGAAAATATATATAAAAGAAAAATTACCACGATGTCCTTTTCCTTTGCCCTCTGCAGATGGCCTTTGGGAATGCAGAGGCAGTGCTGAACCCCATAGTGCCTTTCCTCAGCGCTCTTGTCTCGACTGCACATGTATGGAAAGGTTGCCTGAGGCTGATCACTCCCTGCCCATCATCTCCCAGAGCTGGGCAGTGGATTCCCACCTACCGTCATCTCTCAATCCTGGCATCCTCCCAAGTGAGCTATTCCCAAAGCAGCCGCCTTGTGTGTTTCCCCCACCTGGGCTTGTGTTTATGAATTCCCTCCACCATATTGGCTTTTGCTGCAGTGCTTACTCCAATATTGACAAACCACGGCTGCCTGTGCCTGAAGGCCATTGCTTGAAACTGGTCTCATTGTTTTCATGCATTTCCCCTAAAAGTCTGCCACTTCCCAGTGTTTCACACCTTGCATTAGGAAAGCAAGGTTTCCATGTGAACCCAAAACTGGGCAGCCCAAAGCTCCTTTTAGTCCCGCTGCCTGTCTCTGGCAGTGGCAAAGGGTAAGAACAGGAACTGGGCATGCTTTTGTGCCCTTGTTTCCAGGAAACTTTCCTTGTTTTGTGTTTATAGAGCACCTCTCAGAGCTGGCTTGCAACGCAAGCTCCCCAGGGGCATGCTAAGAGGAATCGTTACTATCAATTATTGCAATTATTGCAATTATAATAATTATTATTCTGTCACTTAGATTTCAGCAATTAATTTTTCCACAGTCTAGTTTAAGCCATTTTCTCTCTGCCAGATGCTGATCACAGCAAGAGTGAGGTGCAGCATCTGTTGCCTGTCAGAATCTGCTTTAACTCATGAGACACCACGGGAGCAGGTACCTGGCAAAGCGCAGACCTGGGTCTCCCTGATGGCCTCTGAAAGAAGCACCTGGGTGCGTAGTGTGATCCTGATGCTGCAGATCAGTCTGGGGACACTGAAGGCTGGAATAGACTATGGTAAACTGAGCTAGAACGGTTCAAAGCCAGGGTGTCCAGGTCACCAGTTTAACTGTTTTATCAGATTAACATGAAGGGTGAGGGATCCATTATTAAGTGTTAGGCAGCTGAAGGCTGTGTCTTGGAGCTACAGTATTTACCTAGCAAACTGCCAAGACAGCCTGGCCCCACTGAGGAGTGGTTCACACCATCCTTGTAGAAGTACCTCTGATCAGTGCATGGTCTCACCCTCTGGAGATGCCTATTTTTCTCTTCTGATATTAGAGAAGTCCAAAGGGTTCATTTAGTTTAGACATCTAACTAAAGTGGGAGGAGACCAATCCTACCCTTCACTTTCTCATTGCAGGTTTGATGATAAGAAACCTTGACATGTGAGAGGGACCCATCAACCCAGAGGTTTGGGAACCACCAATTCAAGATAAATGTAGGAAGGGCAAATCCAGCAACAATACCCTCTCATCTCCCAGTATCAAGTGACACTAATAACATCCTGCTTTGGCATAAATGCATGTACAGTATCCAGGTCATCTTCCTGAGTGACAGCTCAGAGACCTAAAATGAGTGTCAGTTGGACAGGTCCATTGAGAAGCATTTAGCCATTTCCATTTGCATCAGCTCAGAGCTGGCTTACACCATATTCAGGATGTAACATTAATCTCACACAATAAGATGCTGTTTCCTTGGGCATCGCTGCTGCTCCCATTAATAAGCCCTCTCTTCTGCTGCAGACGCTACTGAGGAATTTCACATCCAGGCCAGCAAACCTTAAAATGAATGCAAGGAACTATATCTCAGAAAGCAGTCGCTCTTGAAATGACTGAAGGTTCATAATAGATATTCCGTTCACTGAGGGCTGTCTTTGCACAGCTATAAGGAAGGGATGAATGATATCTTTGGATCTTTCAGCAACAAGACAGTAGGCAGGAACTAGGAGATTGCTGCTATATTCTTACTTAATATTGTGTCCAATTCTAGGTTTCCACTTTCAAAAAAGAGATTTAATTAATTAGAAGAGGATGAGAAAAATGCTAGTATAATGACTTGATTTTGGGGAAGGTTGTCTTCTAGTGAGAAATTCACTTATGTTATTTATCCAAGGGAAGATTAAGAGGCAATTTAGTTACGGCCTATAGGTCTAGGCATTGAAAAAAGGTCTAGGGAAATAAATGGTACTTTGATCTATTAGGAAAAGACAGATAAAAGTCCAGTGGTAGGAAGCAGAAATGCACTCACACGGGGAAAAGAGTGCAAAAACTGAGGGGATAACCAGGGGGGCTTTACAGGGTGTACCTTACTCATCTTAAAGTCAAGACTGGGGATGTGCTGTGGCACACACAAATATTACATGACTGATGCAGCAATTAGTGGGGTGGGTCTTTGCTTTCCTTGCTGTTATTTGTTGTGTTGGATTCTCTAATTGGATTCCCAGGGCTACAAACTGTTGCATTACATCTGTGAGAATAGACACAAAGCCTTCTCACATACCACAGTATGAGTTAATGGTGTAGCAAATAATCTGTCATTTAGGTGTCAAGGACAATATTTGTTCTTTAAAAGACAATAAGTAGCTTCACTTACATGTTTGCTAGAATGTTTCTTGGTGATCCATGGGAAGACATCTGGAGAAAAATTAAAATAAATGGACCAGAAACCAGACATGAAACATCTTCCTTTCACATTAAGAAAAGAGAGAAAAAAGAATGAGCTTCTTCAGGATCCACCGGTAAAGGCCACATTTAAGGCCATGTAAACTAGGGGGAAGCTTTCTATTACTTCAGTAGCCTTTTCAGTGAGCTTTGCTTTAGTGACAGTATTGTGTAGTTCCCTAGCTGAAAAAGGAAAATAAGCATAAATTTTCCTATAAAATCCCTCGGTTGATGGCAGAGCTGCAGGAAGCTGCAGGCTGAAACTGAGGGCTGTGAGTGTGGCTCCCACGGTGGTCCCAGGGTGAGTCTGGACCCTGGCTCTGCTCTCACCATGGGCATTTTTAAAAGGCTTTGAAACAGCAAGACTGAAAGGCTGGGAATAAAGGGTCTTGCCACATGAAGGCAATTCACCCAAGGTAGCTGATCAAAAAAGAGATGGAGAGGTGGGGCAAATAAATTGCGTAAACACCTTCACAAGGAATAAATACTTTTTCTTTAATCTAGAGAAGGATGGTACCAGCCAGAACCAGCAGCTAGAATTCAATTCAGGCAGGCAAAATTCAATTCAGAAAGAAAGCACAGTGAGACAGATTAACCACTGAAATGAACAATGAAGGAAGGGTGGTTTCTTTTCCAGCCCTGTTCGCATACTGGTCTGGCTGAGATACCATATGTGGATCAAAATGGGGTGGAATTTGGCTACATAGGCGAGGGAACATCTCTTGGTGATGGTAACCAGGTGAAGCTCTGCCTTCCGTGTTACCACTGACCAGAGCAGGCGATCATGTGGTCCCTTTGCTGTTTCAAACACAGACTGGACTTTTTAACGAGGAACACGCAGAGAGGGATTTCAGCAGGATCTGCTTAGCTACAATTGCATAATGAAGTCCTTTAAGGAGAAAATGTTTCTGTTTAGTTCGATAATAGGGCTTCATTAAGAGCCTTTATAGACCAAAAGGGGAAGAGTAACCCAATCAAACGTTCCTGATGAAGTGAAAGCAGCAAAGAGGGAAAATTAGAATTTACTACATACCAGGAATGTATGAGCCCATTCCCTGCAATGACTGGAGATGCAGTGTCTTCCTTTACTTACAAGGACATTTAGTGCTAATTTGCATAATAAAAACATACACAAAGAAGCATAAGCCCTGGGAGGTGTCAGTATACCAGGGATCAGTCCTGGCTGGGATGGAGGCCATCCAACTTGTTTTATAGACTGCGGGGAGGTAGATGTGAGGGCCTGGGTGGACAATGGATGCATTTTGGGCATGGGGTCTGGGAGGGCAAGAGAAACTGCAGCGTAGTGCTACAAAGGAACAAGATCCAGCACTGGCCATGCTCCAAGGAGGCCACTGTGCACATGTTGCGCTCTCTACAGGACCAGCCACATGCCTGGATGCTCCCAGAGCCAAGCCTGAGATGGATGGCTCCCCAGCTGCAGGTGCTTCAAGAGGAAATGTGCACACAGCTACTGAGCCATCCCTCCCTCGCATGCCTAATCCAAGGGGTGGAGGAACCATGTGAATGATCCCAAATCCCCCAGTGCTTCTCTTGCTGGAAGGCAAAAGGTCATGGACAGAATCAGGGAACAAATATAGCCCTACTACCTGGCCCTGCTGCATCCCAGGAGAAGACCCCCTCCACTCTGCTTAGTCTTGACTTTCTTTCTTTACTGGCTGTACCTGCTAGTGGAGAAGGGTGTCTGGTAAAGCCTTCAAAGGGATCCTTGCAGACATAGTGGTCTCTGCAGCTTATCTTCTCCTGGCTATCGCTGATGTGCAGTCCCAGCTCTCTCCAAGACACAGCATGATCCCTATATCATGCCAGCCAACACCAGGACCTGACAGTCCCAGGAAAGGAGATTTTTCTCTCATGGAAGAGAAGAGAGTAAGAATAAAATATGCCCAACAGTGAAATGTTTCCACCAGAGTGAATTGTGGGACAAAATTTGCCATTGGAAAGGACCTCCTAGGCTGCTGCAGTCACTCATCCACAAGAACCAAAGCCTCTAATCCCATTAGGAAACTTATCTTTCCTGATGGACAAAAAAGCTTTCTCCCATCAAACGTCTATTCTGATGGAAATCTTTATACCAGAAGTCTTTCTCACAAAGGGCTAGGGTGCAATCTTAGCCTTTGATGTTGTGTTTGGAGTATAATGAAAGGCATTAATTTGAATAGAATTATTGAAATGGCATGCCTGTTTCTGCTATTAATAGAAAAGAGTCTTAAAACAATGAGCAGCAGAGATGGGGGTCTATTGCAGTGAACAGGAACAAAGGCAGAGCATTTTGCTTTGGTTGCTGTATTACGAGAATGGCCTGAGGTGTCTAATGTCCTAGGCTCTGTACAGAGCAGAAATGACAAACCTTGTAGGAGGCTATAAGAGAAAATCTTGGGACCTGGGCTCTGTCTGCAGATCTCTTGCAACTCAAAAGCTGCAGGTCATTAGATGAAGCTGGCACAGAACAGATTCAAAACAAATCAGGGTGACAGGTCTTTATTTAGCTGGGGAAATCCTTGCCAGAGGATGCTGTGGCCACTAAAAGTTTACCTGGCTCCAAGGGGAGATTGAATGAATTCATGAAAGAGAGATCCACTGAGGATCAAGCCTGTAAGTCTCTAATATTTTTTTGCCTGGGAAGAGTGCAGGAGGGGAGCATCATACCCGCTTGCCATGATATTATGCCTTCCCCGCACATCCAGTTTTATGAGGATGCTGAGATATCTGGGCTTTGATCTGACTTAATAAAGTTTTCTGATAGTCTTGAATTCTTCTGATCTCTGTATGTAAAGAAGTATTTGTATTTTTATATCTGTGCACCATTGCATAATAAGTTGAAAATCATAGAAGTGGGTGGATTCTGCACTGAAAGAAAAAACCAGACAACCCTTCCCACGGGCTTGAATTTCAAGTGAATTGTCTCTTTTCCTTTTGTGTTTGTTTCCCAGGAACAGGCTGGCAAAGTAACTCAGTGATTGCTGCTCATATGCTGGCGTAACCTGGGAGCAGAGCCGGCAAGGTTGTATGAAGCAACATGGGCTTACTTATGCTGGTTCCCCAAGGAGCTCACAATGGGAAACATCTTGAGCAATGCTGTCTGCATGGGGTGTAATGAGATAATTCCTCTGTGATCCAGGAGATCGAGAGCCTCTGGGGAGAGATGGCAGAAATGTGTCCTTGCCATAGGGTGCAGCACTGGGCCCAAAGGAAGAGGGCAAGAAGTACCCTCAAGAAGAAACTACCTAGTGGTACATGCTACAAATCCCACCGGTGTCCTCAGTAGCTGTTTCCATGAGGGAAGGACCACAGGGAGGGATGTCAGTTTATTCCCTGCCTTGCCAGGAGGTTTCTGCAGCTCCCTGGCTGGGATAAACTCTTCATCTGTATCCACTAACTTCACCTGTGAAGCTGGTTCAAGGGCACAGCATGACACTAGTCCCAGACATAGCTTTGGTAAGAGGCTAAGGGCATCAATGGCAGCGTGGAACTTAGGGACCAGCTGCAGGAGGACTCTGGAGAAAGCCCATCCACTCTT
Organism: Phalacrocorax aristotelis; assembly: GCF_949628215.1. Taxonomy (NCBI): domain Eukaryota; kingdom Metazoa; phylum Chordata; class Aves; order Suliformes; family Phalacrocoracidae; genus Phalacrocorax; species Phalacrocorax aristotelis. Next base: position 71,961,271 of record NC_134311.1, on the reverse strand, counting down.
GGATGCCCTTCCCCAGTGTTTCCACCTGTCTTCCACCATGGATGATGCAAGAAGGCTTGCCTTGCACAGCTGCTAAGAGGCTCTTGCATAGCTTTGCCAAGGCATCAACACCCAGACTAACAATGTCCTCCCTCCTTCCACTCCTCTGTGGCCTTTCTTGCAGTGCACACTGTTGGGGTTTGAAAACATTTACGTGCAGGTCCTGCAGGGCTTTGGCTTAAAGAAATCAAGGGCAGAAATGACCCAGGGTACAGCCAGAAAGGGGAGAAACCAGCAGTGGTTTTGCAGAGCAGAGGAGCAAGCAATGGGGATGGGAGGCGAGTTAAAATTAAAGCTGTGAGATGGGGGACACCAGAAGCAGCTGAGACCAGGCGGCAGCATTGTAATTTCTGATCTTTGCTGCTCTGGTTTTAATTACATGGCAAACCCTCGTGTAACATTCCCATCCCTCTCATTCATCGCACTGGGGTCTATTTCCTGTTAATCACCGCAGCCAAAGCCAGTGCAAAGTTTTACCTTCCCCAGCTTGGGAGAACAAGACTGAAGATTTGCATCTAGACTGTGATGGGAATGGGCAGCTTGGCAGACAGCGCCGTTGTGTGTTGCTGCTGTTATGTGTGTGTACCGCAACGAGGAGTCTGCTCTATATCAGTGCCACTGAGCATTCAGCAGGAGCCGGCGGGCCGGGCAGCCATCCCACCGCCTGTGCCGTGTGAGTTAACGCAGCCGCTCCGGTCCCTGTGGGAGGGTGCTGGATCCGTCTGTGGGCCAGAAATCAGCAGGCTGGTGGCCACGGTATAACATTTACCGCTTGGGGATATGCTGCAGTAGCAGAACATATTTCTTCTCCATACGCAGCAGTAACACAGCCCAGACCCCCTGCTTGAAAACTCGGAGCTGCTATCACTGCTGCATCACTACTACTTTTGCATGCTACTGCAGAGTAATGCTAGCTAATGTAGCAATTTGAGCAATTTAGGGCATGTCTGTATGTGTTCAAGAGCATAAAACAAACTCCAGTGCAGAGTGCAGGAGGGTCAGCTGGGAGGCTGGAAGCAGGAGACCTGCCCTAGCTTGCCATGGCACAAAGCTGGCTAGCCCTGTGGTGTGTCCTCTGCAAGGAAGCAGCCTCCAGCTCCAGAATGAGCCCCGCCGCCGCACAGTCCCTGTGACCTGCTGTGTGCAAGGCATGCTGGATCCCTGAGGCACCCTGCAGCTGAACCTGCCACTGGCATGCATTTCCTTAAGTGTTGCATTTAATTCATCCCCCAGCTGCTGTGTTATCCCCTCTGTCTCACAAGGCTGCCTCTGAAGCAGGGCTCTGTGACACATTTTTGGAGGCTGTGTGGGCTGATATAAAACAGATACAGAAGCTTGCTGTACCTGAAGAACTTGCAAGCTGTAAACATTTCCTTGCTAACTAGCCTGGCTGATTGGTTGCTGGGTTTTCACACACACTTTCAGAAGCCTGATCTCCCATGAACACTAGCAAAGAGTACTGAAAACCAGTGTAAATGGCAAGGCCAGTGAGCTTTTAATGGGGTCAAACTGAGCTTCTACAGCTAAGGTAGGCACAAATATGATACCAAGGATGCATGTAAAGGGTGACCATTTTGTTCATGGTGAAAGGGAATTGCAATGAGGAGAGATTTCTCCAGCTTTCCTTCTTTTCTTTTCTTACTCTTCATTGAAACTCATCTTTTTTGAGGAAATGGCAAGACCTGCAGCAGGTGGGAGGAACAGAACACATCACAAAGCCTGAGACAGGACCAGCAGCAGGCACAGGTTCGTTAGAGGCTGGCACCTCTGCTGGGTGCTGATTGCTGCTATATCGGTCTGGATGCAGAACCTCTGGCATCTCTGGACAAGCACTGGTGTGGCCCCACAGCAGGCCCAGCTCCATCTCTCCTTGGCGTTGCTCACCACCTTGCTCCTCTCTGCCCTTCGGTGAATCTGTCCCACACATTTGGGAATAATGACATAAAGCTCCCAAAATGAAGAGGCTTTGAGCAGGTGTTGGATCTATTGATTCGTCTGCTGGCCTTTCAGTCAGCAGGGTTCACATCTTCAAGTTCAGCCATGAAATCACAAGAGCTATAAATAAAACAAACTGACTGCTTTAAGAAATCAAAGTATCAAGTAGTACAAAAGTCTGCGGGATGTACACCAAGTGAGTCAGGCTGCAGTCCATGAACCATTCTCTTATCAGCTGTACCGGTGAACACGTCTCACCACCTTCTCTGCCTCCAGTGGCTCTTTCTCCCCTCTCTGCACCATTTCCCCATTTGCACAGCTGCTTGTGAGGCCAGATGAATGGAGCTGATCTGGCTTAAATATTGGTGCATGTGCATATTTCTGTATTTTGATACATACACAGGCACACATATTTTGTGTGCTTTCTGTCAGTTCCCTGACTGGGGTTGTCATATGGCTTCAGAAAAAGGGGATGCCTTCCTATAATTTCCACCATTTGCCATGAACAACCACTGTCATCTGTCTAGCCTGCCCTTAGATCACTTAAGCAGTGAGTCCTCTGACACTTTCCTACAGAGAGGGCTTGATAGCCAAAACCAACTCTCCCTGAGAGCACTTGCCTCTAATCTTCAGCATAAATTTCATTTTCTCTCTGCTTTTGTGCAGTAGAGCTGTGGTACAATGGGTGTTTTATCTGCAGCATATCTTTTAGACAAAACCTCCTGGAGTTAAATACAGCAGTTGCAGTGCAAAAGCAGCTTGTTGCAGGGGCAGAGGCTGAAGAGGAGCAACCCAGGGTGGGCTTCCCATGGCAGCGGGAGCCCACAGTGCATGGTGGGAGAGCAACCTGGCATCCCCAAGGACTCTCATGAACAGATGTACACAGATGAGTGCACAGAGGCAAAGCTCAGCAGAATGATCTATGGCAAGGCTGGAAAGTGATGTTAATGGCAAGGAACAGTTTCATGCCGGGAGTCTGAATGTGATGTGGGGCCATCAAGAGGTGCTGAAGGTCACCTCATTTAAGCTCCCTTTCCCATTGCCAAAAGGATGGCTAAGAGGCAGGTGTGGGTGAATATTTTGGCTGAGGGTTCTGGGGTGTCATGTTCTTGTGCCTGCTGCTAGCTGCTCCCTTGTGTGCATTTTATCAGGCTGATCCCCCAGAGCAGGTTGCTTTGACTCACCGAGGCACTGTGTGCCAGCTGAGCTGCAGTAACTCAGGGTGGTGCAGCCAGAGGTAATGGCTGAGCCAGAAGTGGCTGTTCAGCTGCGAGGGGATTAAAAACCTCAGCCAAGAGCAAAACAACAGGTTTCTCCTCTCTGCTGGCACTGACAGACCACGCTGTGAAAGCTGCCCTGTGACAGAAGTGCTTATGCTAAAATTGCATGTACTGCTCAGAGTGAGAAAAGGACGGGTCAGTATACTGTGAACTGTGCATGCCACTGCTTGGCATTTTACTTACATCTGGGACTCCATCTCCTTTCCACAAAATGGGAGTTTGCAGCTGAACTTCCTTCTCCCCAGCCTTTGCAGGCTCAGTGCTATATATGTGACAAATATACCACCTGCATTTTGGTGGGGCAACTCTCTTGGTACCCCCATTGGGCTGGAAGCAGTAGGGCTTGGAGCTGCAGCTGGGTGGATTCTCCTTTGGCTAGTAAGGTGAGAGCACTACCACCACACCATGGGGCCTTTCTGTCAACAGGAGCATTAGCAGGATTTCCCCTCCTCCAGGTGGTGCCCACTACAATACCCTAGAGGCCTTTTGCTCTTCACATGCCCTCTTTCCTGTCAAATGGGTTGAAACTGGTCTGCATGCTCCAAAATGGAGAGGGGAGGCACAGCAGCCACCCGTGCACATCTGCACAGAGGCAGTGCTTGAACAGATGCCTGTCCCTGAGTAAACTAGACAAGGATAGTGCAGTGTGCCTCAGCCTGGGGAGCTGGTGTCCCCTGGGGGAGTGAAACTTGGCAGGGAAGGTACAAGGACAATTCAGCAAGGCGGGTGGTAAAATATAATTTCTGATCCCATGCAGTCAAGGGAAGAGAAAAAAGAGACTGAGAAGACTGAATTATTTGCTAGTTTGGAATGCTTAATTTTTCATCTTCTCTGAAGTATTTGCATAATCTTTCTTTTTTATGTATGGTTTCTTTTTGTTTTATTTTATTTTTTTGCTTGGGAATTTTGTTTTAAAGGAAACCTTTCTTGTCTGTGCTACCTTGGCAGCCTCTGAGCACCAGCAAAATATTCTGTGTTTACTCTCATCAGAAAACACTAGCTCCTGGGAGCCTTGCAATGCAAGTACAACCAAAGTCTTGGAAGGGGGAGAAGCTGGGGAGACGGAGGTCACTACCCTGGCTGGAGCCACCATCCCACAGAGCAAATCCTTTCTGCACCCAGCCCCAGCTCCCAGTTCAGTAGCCCACATGTATCCGCAGCCCATCTCATCCCTGCAGGGCCATCGTGGGTCCCTTTGTCTTTAATGCCCATGGCTCTGGGTTCAAGTGGGGATGGTGCCCAGTGTCGTGTGGGTGAAGGTGTGCTGGCAGAGCCAAATCTTGCTGGTCTTTGGCTTATTCAGCATTTCTCCTGATGAGAAAGTATTAAAGCCCAGAAACTGTGAGTAAAGGGTCTGCCAGAGAGTTTCAAATAGTTATTGACATCCCTGGCTAAGCTCCTTCAGCATATAGTCAGGCTGAGAAACACAGCATCACTGAAAAAATTGAGACATTTCATTTAGAAATTTCGCTGAAACCCAATATTCGGCCTTCTCTGCAAGAAAATGTCATTAAACATCCCCTCTTTAGCTTGGAAACACTTGCCAAGTTTAATCTGAAAGTTCATTATGCCCTCTCCCCACATATGTTTTCTACTCAACAAACAAAAAAAGAGATCTGTCTCTTGCTGTAACACCAGACTGTGGTGCTTGTGTTTGGGTACACAGCCAGACTCGCTCTGAGCCTCTCCAGTCTCCTGCATGTCCATAACTGTGCTGGAAATATCGGGACGATGGGCTTTCAATCACCTCATGGGGAAGGAAGAGGCCAATCCCCAAGGAAAAATTGGGTTAAATCATTAAAAAAAAACCCGCAACCCAAAAACTCTTGGGGAAAAAAAAAAAGAGCAATCTTCTAGCTCACTGGTTGCCTTGAAGCACCAGGGAAGTGATCCTTGATGGCTAGCACAGAGCTATCCAAGTGCTTCAAGTCCTGATTGCCTCAACCTTCCTTCTGATGGGGAATATTTATTCCATGTTGACAGAAGAGTGCTCCAGGGTGGGAGCTAATATTAATTATATGACAAAGGCATCCTTGGGCAGTGATTTGCATGCTGCCTTACATCAAACAACTCAAGGTCTTATAAAGGAGCAGAGTCCGTTCCTGCTCCCTGCTGCATATTGAATTAATCCAGGCATGATATTTGACTGCTGTGACCTTCGGGAAAGTCTGAGCCTGTATCCAGCCCCTGAACACCCACACAGGTGACTGGCTTTGTCGATGTGGCTGGCATGTACCTGGCAGCCTGTCCTGATGGGGCCGTTCAGATAGTTTGGAGAACCTCTTGTGAAATACTCATGGGGGGTGCAAAGGCACATGGTGCCACAACCTACAGTCTGGCTTCTTAAACTAGCATTATATTTACAGCTTCATCATCTGCAAAGAGCAGCTGGTGCCTCATCCCGCTGCATACTCTGCAGTGTGACTCTCTAACTTGCAGGCTGATTTATGGAGCGTGTCTTGCTTTTCTCAGTAAAAATTATAAACGGCACAAAAAAAAAAGAAAAATAAAAGTGACTGAGTCTCTTCACTTCAGGCTCTGCCATCATAACTGACAGGTAAAAGGGCAGATGGGAAAATACCTGCTGAGAATGAAGGAAGATCTACTAAACAGACATCTATCTCAATTCCCCATGGGGTTATCAATGCCTTGGTGATCAGAGTATGAAAATAACATATTGTGAGAGCCAGGTGCCAGCAGAGGAATAGCCCAGCTGTACAGGGCCTCATAAAGAACAAGTCTGGGGTGTTTGGAGTGGCCCAGCCAAGGGATATCTGATCCCAGAGCTGTCTCTTAGTTTCCTTATCCATTTCATTACCCATGGTTGCCTTTCACTGCCAGAAGACAAGGAAACAGCACCATGAAATCCTCTGGCTCAAGGGGATCGGCTTGGAGATGTTTGGGAAATCTTGTGATATTTCCCCCATCCAAAATATAAATAAACTCTGATTTCTCAAATCCAAAACTTGCCTTGGGAAATGGTTGGGACTGATGGATTTCCCAACTCTAAAAGTAATTGTTCCCAATACCTTTTGGAATTGTAAAACTAAGGGTCTCTGATTTCTTTCAGTGCTCACTTAGAAACGCAACCCCAGGGTAACAGAAATGTTTGAGGCAAGAGCAGAGCAGTCGGCAATGACAGGAGTGAAATACTTCAGTTGTGCCAAACCAGTCTTGGAGGATTATTATTCCTGTTCTAGCCCAATCTGGAATAGACATTTTGTTTGTTTTCTTTTTTTCCTCTTTTCTTTTTTTCTCTCGTTCTTTTTTTCCTATCTAAAAAATGTTCACAGCATGGGAAAACAGCTCTGGGCCAGGATCCCGTTCTGCCAGAATCCCATCATCTGTGTGGGGATTGCATGGATATACTACCGGTAGGAAACCATGAGGGGTAAAGTATCGAGATACAAAGAGTGGTCTTGTTAAAGAGGAGTTCCCCAAACCCTAATGATGTGAAACTTGGGAAACCCCTGAATGAAGCAGGAGAGGCAAAAAATGAGCATACACATTAAAGCAAGTGTGTCTTCTTCGGAGTGGTCCAGCACTGGACTGAACCTTAGTGACTTGAAAATAGGCTTAAACCATTTGTGTGTGGTGTCTGAGGGGAATCGTTTTCAAATGTCCATCACCCAGAAAAGGGAGCTCAGTGGTTTCTCGTACCCCTGTTTTCCTTAAACTCATTCCTTCCAAAATCAATATTTGCTGATCTTTTGTTTTGCTTTTAAGTTTCCCTGGGCTCCTCTCCCATAAGTTGGGATTCAGGACCTGCCTCCCCATCTTACTGGAGGAATTCTTCTCAAGGAAAGTGTGCAGCCCTTGCTAGTGCCCTGCCCTGCACCTCCAACAGGACATGGTCCTGGCAATGCTGGGAACACCACAGGGTGATGCAGGGTGAGCCTTAGCTGCAGTCAATGGGAACCTTCCCATCAGTTGCAGCCATAAATGAGGCGTGTCCTGGCACAATTATCAGACGCCTCACCCGGTAAGGGCAGGGTGCTGTAGAAAGAACCCTCAGGACATGGGGTATGTCTTTTCCTTGCTGATGTATAAAGGTCCAAGTTACATGGGAATCTCATTTCCTGGTGATCTAGAGACGGGGCCCACCAAAGATGGAAACGATTTAAGGGAAGCTGCAGAACAAAAAGGAGGGAAATGAGGGGAAGATATTACCTGATGGTATGAGCACTCTGGAAATCCCAGTATCAGGTGATGAAGTAGAGAGGGGAGGTTGAAATGCAGAGAGCAGAAAGAGAAAAATCTGATGATGAAAGAGAACAGCAGCTGCTGATACACTGTGGCTTTGATGGAGAAAGGATATACACAGCTGCCAAGTTTTTTTTTCACCCTTATGTGTGACAATTCATGTGAATTATTTAATGAGAAGATTTGCATATTTTCAAATAATTTGCAGCTTCCCCTTCCATTGCTTCTTATACTCTTGCTGTTGCCGGAAGCTGCTACTAATCTTGGAGCTCTTTTTGTATAAAGTTTTGTAAGAGATGCTCACTGAGAGACTGTTGCTCCTTCCAGGAACACATCAGGAGGGAGAAAGACCCAGGAAGGGAATGGGATTTCTCTTAGGACTCACCAAAGTCCCAGATCCCAGTGAAAACACAATCTTTTGCAAACTCTATGCTCCTTTCCACCTGGGGTGGGAGGAAGCTGAAGGTGAGCTTGCAATGGCATGAGGACCAGAGCAGTTAAAGTGTGGGGGGAGAGGTCAGGAGACTGTATCCTCTGCAGAACGGCAGGAAGAAAAACTGTAGCATATTAACAAAAGCTGGGGATGGTTTTCTATAAATACATCTGGGGAGTAAGCACCATGGAGGGAGGAGAGCTATTTCAGCCAAAGGACAGTGCTGGCATAAGAACAAATGAATATATACTGGCCTTGAATAAACTGGACTGGAAATTAGTTGAGGACTTCGAACCGTTAGAGCAATCGGGTTTGGAGCAGCCGCCCAGTAGGAGCCATGGGGGCAGAAATCCAAATTGCTTTTAAGAGAGAGTGGACTCCAGCTCTGAAAGGGCATTGTGATGTGTTGCTGTAACAGCAGGGATTGGATTTGGCAAGTCTGCAAGTCCCTGCCAGCCCCATGTTCTTGTGTTTCAAGCATTTGGGAGGCCTGACTTCTTTTTTGTAGATAAATATGGCTTTGCGAGCAAAAGCAAATAAACTGCTGCTGGAAAAAATTATTTGAGCACTTTTCAAGATATCTTAAGACTAAAAGAGTTGAAAACAAAAGTTGAAAAGCCAGCTCTCACCTCCCTATTGGAGCTGTGACAGGCTGGGGTGTCCTGTCCAGATGGAGGAAGCTGAGAAATGAGGGCTTATTGAAATGCCACCAACCTGTAGGTTCAAAGGAGGTATGGAGACAGACCATCCTGCAGGCAGTGCCTGCTAGCTTGCAGAGGGGTTGTCCAGTCTTAGGCAGGAAAAATGTCCCACCAGGGCTTATCTGATAGTAGAAAGGATTGGGTTTAATTTCTGTACCAAATTCCTCTTCACCAGTGTTTTGACAGCCCTCTTATCAGGGGCTCTGGTTTGTGTCCCAAACCAGAAGCATACATCTTGCCCTATCTCAGCCCATGTTTTGATTTGCTATTTCCCACCAGGATGTGACCCAGCTCAGCTCTGAGCACAAGCTGGCTTCTGCTCAGGGATGTGGAGATGACGCTCACAGCTTAGACCATGGCCAACAGCAAAGTCTAAGGTAGACAACAAGAAGACAACTCTCCCAGGCACCCCAAACCAATCCTGGCATCCTTGTAGCTAACAATCACAATAAATCCACCCACCCACAACTTCCACATGATTTATGCTTGGACCCATGTAAATATTTCATATCAACAATATCATGAAGTTTGGAGATGAACAACCTCATGCATCAATATACGCTGGGGCCACTGAACTGGAAAGCAGCTTGGCAGAAAAGGCCTTGGGGTCCCGGTGGACACCCAGTTGGACATCAGCCAGCAATGTGCCCTTGACACAAAAAAGGTCAACAGTATCCTGGGCTGCATTAGGCAAGTACTGCCAGCAGGTCAAGTGAGGTGATCCTGCCCCTCTGCTCAGCACTGATGAGGCCACAGCTGGAGTCCTGTGTCCAGTTCTGGGCTCACCAGTATGAGAGAGCTATGGACACACCAGAGATAGTCCAAAAAAGGACCACAAGGATGATGAAGGGACTGGAGCATGCCTTCTATGAGGAAAGACTGAGAAAGCTATGACAGTTCAGCCTGGAGAAGAGAAGACTGAGAGGGGAGCTCATTAATGTATATGAATACCTGAAGGGAGGATGTAAAGAGGACAGAGTCAGGGTCTTTTCAGCACTGCCCAGTGACAGGAACAGAGGCAACAGGCACACACTGGAACACAGGAGGTTCTGTCCGAACATCAGGAAACACTTTTTTTACTCTGAGGGTGACCAAGTACTGGAACAGGTTGCACAGGGAAGTTGTAGAGTGCCCTTCTTTGGAGATACTCAAAAGCTGCCTGGACACAGCCCTGAGCATCTGTCTCCAGGTGGTCCTGTTTGAGCAGACAGGTTGGACAAGACGACCACGAGAGCACCCTGCCAGCCTTAGGCAGCCTGTGGTTCTATGTAAGGAGTTCCACAGATAAATGATGCATTGTTTAAAAAGATCTACTTTATTTCCAATCTGCGGCCTACAGTTTTCATTTTGATGCCTCCTATTTCTTCCATTGTAAGGAACAGAAAACAACTGACTTCAACCCACCCCTTCCTTTCCACTCACAATCTTGCAGACCTTTCTCACACCTTGGTTATCCATTTGCCAGATCTTAGGCTTAGTTTGTTCTGTTGTTCTTCACACAGCTGCAGTTCTAATGTTTTGCTATTTTTGCCCTTCTCCAAATCTTTCACAAAGAGGAAGCATCATGGCACCAGGAAGCTCCAGGTGACAAGCAGCATAAGACACATATGATGAATTTATTGGCTCCAGACATATATAGAAAAGGAATTTGAGGTCATGGAGACCAGACAGGACCAGTATTGACTGACAAGCTGATGGACCAACAGAGAGCTTTGAAATGATGAGTCTACTTGGTTCCACCAGGAGGATCACCCTCATGGAGGGGCTCCAGATGATCCTCCTAAACTAGTCCTAAAGTTGTCTCTCTTCACCGCTGAGAGATGCCCAAACCCCGTTAAACTGCCTGCCCTTTCAGGGCCAGAGAGGTACTTGTCCAAATTCACCTCTAATTGACACTGAACAGGGTTCAATAGGCAGTCCTTGTTGTGAAAGGGTTGGAAACTGTTACCAAGGTAGTCTCTGGCTCTCCTACGCATGTTCTACTCTCCTTCCATTGGTGAAGCTCTCTCTGTTTGGACCCATCAGTTCCTGGCATGTGAATGGAGAAACAACAATTGCCAGGAGTGCTGAAACACTGTAATTTAGCTCCTGGTTGCTGGGAAGCAATTTAAACCACTGTAATTTCAGGGGACCCATAGAAGAACCCTTCTCTAATTGAGCCTTTTCACTCTAGTTGCTCAGGGATGCTTATACAGAGGACAACAAGTCACTATAGGAAACATCAATATGAGAAGTCACTGGGAAGGGACAAGACAGAGTCCAAGCTGCCCACAAACTGACTGCAAATCTCAGTTCAGCCTTTCATAAAGCATTTCATAGAATCAACCTCTTTTAACACATTTTTGAGAGTTGCTGGTTTAAAAGAAAAAAGCAGGGATGCACAAAACTAAATTAGTAACACAAAAGAAAATTAGCAATAGCAATTCTCTTGTCTCCCTCTGTTTTTTGGTCCATGGAGATGTGGGAGAGGAAATATAAGGTAACCAAAGATGACTAGGTGTTCCTTGCCTCTAACAAAGCACAGAGTGAAGCCACAGCTCCTCCCTCAGACTTATGGTTAGAGCAACCTATGGTGTGGGAGCCCAGGGGGGTGCCTTTGGGGCAGGGCTGGTCCCACTACCCATGTCCACCACCCTGAGACCACTTTTGCTTTGAGTCTGTGGGAGCAGAGGCAAGTAGGACATGTACCCGCACCTCAGACCATACCACTTGTCCTTCCTCATTAACACCAGCCCTGTTTCCCTGCACTCCCCTCACAGCTCTCACCCCTTATATTTCCTCTGCTCACCCTAGCCTTTGCCCATCACACTGTGGCTTCTTCTGAAAATGTTAGTTAAGAGCAGTCACCCATCAGTCCCCATCCGGTACCAGTTCAATCCAGTTTGCAGGTGAGCATCTTTTCAGTATTCATCAAGTTCTGTTCTCTGGTGCTTGGTGACAACTTCATATTCCTCTGGGGACACAAAAGAAGGAGAAATGATGTGGCTGTAAAGAGATGCTAATCACGCTATGGGGATCTCCTGAAGAAATTGCAGAGCCCTTTGTTGTGGGATGCTGGGTGTCGTTGTCCTTGGCTCTTTGTTTCTCCTCTGATTTCTATAAGATGCCGTGTGGGCAGGAAGGGAGGGTAGAATTTATAAAGATATTGAAGGGCAAGGGAAGGGCAGTACTTAATATCACATCACAGAGATTGCTACAAGCTGTTTTGAATTGAACCTGCCTTTTTACCACAGGTGTGCAGTGCCAAGCTGATGGGCATAGGGATCTGCTCTCACCCCACATCAATGGGGTGACTACTTTTGTTACTGTTATCATTTCTGGTTTCTTTCTGGCTTGCCAAGAGCTATAAATGGATCAGATGGGCCTCTGAATTCCTGGGAGGCTCTGGTCATACATTTGTGTTTCTTCTGGAGTTTGAGAAGAGTTTGGGGAGTCTCTGCAGTAAAATGTGGAGCCAGTCATGGAAAGAAGATGATTCTGGATTGATGGTGACTGGTAGCTTTAGGTGAGTGGGTTTCTTGCAACACTGCCAGCAACAGACCCCACCTCCCTCCAGCAAAACCCATGGGCTGTGCTCCTCCTCCAATGCAGCATGCACAGCCTGCGGGCAGCCTTTTGCAGTTTGTAGCTAGGTATGACCAAGGTCTGCTTCTCTGCTCCCAAACCTAAGAAATAGGTCACCTTCTGCTCAGCTCTTGGTTGCAGGTGACAACCACCAGCTGGAATGTGCGTTACTGGTGGAAACCAAATACCGTGGTTCTTTTGGGGGCTGCTTTGCTATGCCCAACAACAGTGACTTCTTCGGGTCCTTCACCAACCCCATGGGTGAAGCTGCATATGGCTGGTCTTGCCTTGCAACTTTGCCCCATGCACGAGGGATATGTCTTATCTCTTAACCAGCCTGGCAGGTTGCAGCCAGTGCCAGCCCTCTGCAAAACCTTTTAGCTCTGGTAGCCAGGGTGCATGCCAAAGCCCAAGGGTGTCCCCAGAATCCTCCATGGACTGGCAGTGTCAATGCCTGAGGAGGTGTTCAAAGAGTTAACTTTCCTCCAGATACTCTCAGCAGCTCCCTGAGCTCAGTGACTTGAAACAGGGGCCGGCTGTACAGCAACACAGCAAAGACTGGAGCAAACCATATGCTTCTGCACGAGAATAACAGCATCATTAAAATCCTGAACTAAGAACTCAAAGGAGAATTTGAAGAGTACATAGCAGCAGGTCCTGAATCCTAACTATCAGCTTCTCTTCTCCTCAAATCCTTTGCATGGGCTGAATGTGAAAGCAAAATGTATAATCAATCACAGCAAACCACTTCCTTCTTCCTCAAGTGACTCTCCAGGCATATGCCCACCTCAGGAGCAAGCTGTAGTCTATAACAGCAGGGAAACAGAGAGGAACAGACAGGTGAAACAAGAGAGAGAGAAAAACTATGGGGGAGAGAGAGAGACAGACCCCAATCACTGCTTAAACTTTCCTTATTTACAGCAGCAGCATACATATGAAGATCTATAGCACTTACACCCAAATAAATCCTCCCCTGGAGACAGGTGGCAGATTTCCCCCTCCATTATTTACAGCCACTTCTCAGTGAAAACTGCAAGCTGTAAAATGCCCATACAGTGTTGGAGAGATTTATAGTCCTCCTGTATTTCACACACTGCCTTGCCCCGCTGTGCTGCCTTTGGGGAGACATGGCAAATGGACTCCAAGGTGTTTGACAATGATGAAGACTCATTTATTACTTGATGCTTTGGAGAGAAGTATTTGTACGCAGCAGCCTACATAGGTGACAAAGGTTAATCCTCTCCTCTCCTGTCAATTCAGCTTTTTATGAGCAAGGGGAAAGCAATGTGTTGGGGAGGGGAGGAGAGAGAGAGGAGAGCCACCGAGCAGCATCAGTGACCTGTGTCACCCTGCGCCTTTGACCAGTACCAGAAGAGATGGGGGACTTCACTCTGCCACTGACCCATCACCCAACCAAGCTTGATCTCAGCTTTTTCTTGCACAGATCTTGGTCCTGCAGGAGGGGGGCTGACATCTCCACTTCTCTGCAGCAGATGGGATTTCCTGAACTCTGCTATTAGAGGAAAATTTTGGCTTGCAGGCCAAAAGCATCCATGACACCCACCGCCCTGAAAACCCAGTGTGATGTGCCTAACTACCTCTGGCACAGTAGGGCATAGGAGCATAAGGGTTTTTGGCAAACTGGGCTTCAGAGTGTCTTAGCCTAGGTTGGTGCCCCACAAATATTTCTCCCTGTCCTTCTCTGTTGGCATTGCCATTAGTACTGGTCCCTCACCTTTAAAGGTGATGCCTGTAAGTGGGGTTGAGGCAGGGAGTGAGCGTGGTGCTGGCAGGCTGCTAACATGCTGCCTTCACTGGATATAGACAAAGACCTTCAATCTCCGGGGCTGTTGATAGAGTGTTTTTCAGCAGCACTAAATTCTTGCAAAAACTTGAACATGAAAACATAAAAATAAAAACATGGTGTAAAAAACACACAGTAAAAATGTAATACCAAATATATCACTTAACTAAAACCGCTGACCCAGCGGCTTTGATGTTAATGCATTGTCTGTAACAGTGTGGCATTCCAGCTGAATACTAACTGGCTGCAGATCCTGAGCCCAGCCTTGCTTCAGAGGTTTCTGATTTTACTACCCTAATTTCTGCAGTCAGTCTTCCTCTCCTGGGGTTTATTAGGTCTCGTCCCCTGCCACGATCAGCTAAGAGCTGCTTTCACTTTCTCCCCATGGTTAATTAAAGCTGGGGTGGAGTAACCCCCAGAAGACTCCTCAGTGGAGGAGGAGGAAGAGGAAAGCTAAGCCCAGCATGACGGCAGGGTTCTATCAGCAGAGAGCTGTGTTAACAAGAGGCCTATGGATGTGAGAGGGAAGAACAGTCGGTGGGGAAGGCAGGAACAGATGGTACCCAGCTACACGCAGCACGGCTCCTTGGGTCTGCAGGAAATGCAGAAGCTCCTGCTCACTGTACAAGCTGCCTCATGCCAAATGACAGCACCACTCACAACCTCTGCAGAGCCATCTTCACCTGTTCCTGTATGCACAGCAAGGAGATAGCCCAGTAGGGATCTCTCCTGCTCCGGCCCTTGCATGCTGCTAGCATGGAGACAGCCAGAAATCATTGACCCCTTTTTGATGGCAAGATGTTGGGGTGTTCCTGTGCAGACCTGATGCAGCTCTATGCTGTTATTCAATGCCCAGGTGTACAAAAAAGGCTAAGTGAAAGCCTGGCACAAAGCAAGACAGGAGAGTCTCCAGCTGGGGACGGTTTTGAACTGTGATGCCTGGAGGCACAACCTTTGTCCCACACTGGAAGATGTACCACTTAATGCAGAAGATTCAGGTCACTTTGTTGATGGAGAGCCCAGTGGGGTCCAACACGGAATTTCAGTCTCATAAACTGTGATCACTGTTAACCGCTTCTATCCAAAGAACAAGAGAGGGGGGTAAGGATGCTGTTTCTACTGGTTATTCGAGTTCCTGCACTATAGTAGCAGATGAGGGGCAGGAACTGGGGCAGAACACAAACTGAAGGTCTTGATCCTGGAGGCTTTCACTGCAGATGACCTAAAGGTGCTGTTTCAACCACACTTAAAAGATGCCAATCCCAGAGGGTGATGGCCCTGGGTGGCCCTGACCCAGCTTATGTTGCTTGCTGAGATAGCAATTGACAAAGAGACAGCTGAAGACAGCTTCCATTCAGAGCCTGTAAATCCACATTGTGAGATGCTCCAGTCACGCTCTGTCCTTGGCCACGCTGCTGTCTTCACATGTCCCGGCTGCAGCCTTGCTCTTATCTTCTGCCATGTGCTTGAAGACAGCAAGCACATGTCCACCTGCTCATCATGGGCCTCAGCCCAGTACTACTGTCTGTACCAAGGTAGAAAAGGGTAGGAAGGTGGAGAAGTACAGGGCACGTCCTCTTTCCAGCAGTAGGGAAGTGGCCAGGAGAGAAGCTCCAAGGAGCTGTAGCCCAGCCACATAGCATAGCGACAGCTTTGCTTGATGCCTGTCTTAGGATTTATGTTAGAGAATAAAAATGTATTTTGGAAGGTTGGGCATGGAAGTCAATGTTGGCTAAGCCAGGAACAGAAAAGCAACCACCTGCCTTCTGCAGCATGAATCAGCCATGCACAGATGGGATGCTATCTTTTGAAGAGAGAGTGGTCACCATGACCTTGCATGAATGAGAAAGGAAGCTAAGGAGCGGCTGAAGCAGCCAAGGAGGAACTGAAAAGTTAAAGTTATGTACAGTCTTAATAGTCTGCCCTCTTTTTTTTTTTTGGGGGGTGGGGCAACTTATTCATCATTGTGGGTTGGTATTTGCTTTTCCTTTAACCTAGTTCTCGTCCTTAAGTGACCAAGCCACAGCAACCTTCTCTCTCACATCATAACACAAATTGCTTGAAAAGTTGTGCAAAACCCTTTATTTCCTCCAGGGACCCTAAGTGTCCAGTGATGCTGCTGCTTGACAGCAAGGGATATGATGGGGTTCAGGAGGAAGATAAAAGTTTCCCAGCAATGAGTGGTGAGTAGGGAAATTCCTCCAGTAAGTGAATCTATTCACTGGTGGCAGGGGGTAGAGGAGAGACCCAAACAGTCTCCCACTGGGAGTGTGATGCTTGCCTGCCTTCCCCTCTCACACAGTCCTGGATACACAACTGCTTCCTGCAGCGGCTCCTGGAGCTGTGGTCCCACTCCACATCCCATGTGCATCCTACACCTGCAGAGGATTGAGATGACCGACTCCCCTCTGCTCTTCCATGCTGCCATCAGAAGCCCCAGAGGAGCATGATGCTCTGTGGAGGGCTCCAGCTTGCCTTGCCATGCGTTGTCTGCAGTGTCTTACATTGGAAGCGCTCCCTAGTTTTAATTAAAGCTTTGAGGACCCAAGTCAGGCAGAAAGAAGAGAAAATGCTAAGAACAGCTAATTTCTTAAACTGCTCTCTGGCACCTTTTGAAACTTACCTCATGTAGCAAATTAAAAATGCTAATAGATGGCCAATAATAAAAAAAACCACCCAAATCCTTTCTTCTCTGTAATTTCAGTGAGCTGAGTGGCTCTGTGCATCAATTAGTGGTGGTAAATGAGATTGTCTCCATTGGGGAAGGACCAGGGTGGAGGCACAAACCCACAGGCTGGCTTCTGAAGTGGTTCGCTCTTCAGAATATCTTCAGCAAAGGCACATGGGGCCATGCTGAGCTGCCCCTCTCACTATTGTAACACTTACAGACTTACTACTCCTCGTTACCTTTTGTCTCAAGGCAGACTGTGAGTCTGGAGACTCAGATGGAGATGGAGACTTGGTGCAAGCACTGTCCCTTGTTTTCCAGAGGGCTTGATCTCATCTGGGTACTGCTTTAAACGTGGTAATTAATACAAAATTAGAACAGGCACTAGTAGGTACTACCCTTGTACTGCCTTCACCTGTCTTTGCAGAGATGGTATCTGTTATGTTCCCCAGCTGCTTGCTAGCAGCCCTCATGGCTACAGTGATCTCAGCTGGTGCTAGGCTGGGATCATAGCAGCTTTATGAGTTCAGAGAGCAAGTGGGCTTTGATGGCCTTGCACGTCCTAGGAATAAAAGATGGGAAAACCTGCCTTCTCCCCCATCTACCCTCTGTCACTAGTGGTTTGCAAATGAAAAAATACATACCCTTTTTTCCTCCAGTCAGAGATTTGAGTACCGGGCTCCTGCTGGCCAAACAAGAACTGTATTAGTCAAGTCCAGAGAGCTTTGGAGGAAGGACAGATATTGATGAATACTGAAAGATTTATCCAAAGCGGGACAGCCACCAGAATAGAAATGGCAATGGATACCAGCTGAAGACTGACTCATGTCTACCTGCACAGGATATGAGTGAACCACAGTAGAGATGGACCTTTGGTGTCCCACTATCAGGTGACTGCACAACATCAGCATGACTGTGAAACGTGAAAAAGTCTGCAGTCCATTGGATCTTCCAGGCTATGCATTGTTAGTGTGCGATTGCTCCTGGAGCAAGAAGGGGGACTATGCTATTCTACTCAACAGCATGAGCTTATTCCCTTCTTGTGCCAATGTTTACACCTTTCTCATTCTTGTCTCCCGGTTGTCTTTTTCCAGAAATACCTAGCAGTGATCTATGTCTTGGAGGCCTTGGCCCAGGACAAGCACTCAGTTAAATATACAGTCCCAGTGTATTGATTTTACAGGTCAGCTGGAACACCTTGGAGGTAAAAAGTCCAGGGAGCCTGAAGGAGGTCACAGACAGCACCACAGTCACACAATTTGGCCCATGTCCAGTGGCTCTGCACTTAAAAGCTTTCAGCCAACTAAAAGCAGCCTTGGAACACCAGGAAGGTCTGAATAATAACTCCTGAGTATGGTTAATGAAGCTTCTGGGTTTGATGTATTTCAGCCACATTGTGTGTTCCTTCTCCTTCCACCCTCATATCGCTGCAGTGGAGCAGATGGAAAAGAATAAGAAAACTGCATGTGGAAGCTTCTACTTTCCCTCTGAAATTGTCTTGACTTTTGAGTCCCTCAAGGGCTGTGTGAGTTTGTCACATGGCAGGCCCAGCCAAATGAACAGTGACACCTTCGTAATTGTGCAGGGCAGGGAAAGCCACTCGGTAATAGCAGGGGGTTCCCAGGGGTCCATGATCTGCTCCTTCCACTGTCACAGCAGGAGCAGAGGGAGTGGGGAGATAAGGCAGCATTGGAGACCCCGTATGAGCAGAGGAGTGTCCAAGCAGCAGCTGGATTTCGAGCTCAGCTATCATACACCAGTGCTTCACAGGGTTTGATGTCTGTTGTGGTCAGGGAGCCTCTCTGCAGTAGCATAAGACAAGAGAAAAATCTGTGTGGCTGGGAAGACAGGCTGCTCCTTTTTCAAGGTAATGTTAATGCAAGGCCCCAGCTGGTGGCCCAGTTGGGTGCAGACAAATTTGCAGGCATTAGTCCCCAGGGTACAGCAAAGGAAAGGATGAAGCTGTCCAGATTTGGCGTGTTGAATATTTCTTCTCATGGCCAAAAGACAGGACCAACCTCTTTACGCTTGAAACCTCCGACATTCAGTGCAGCACACCAAACACAACCCAAGGCCAGGTCTCCACAGGAGCAGAGCTGGCTTCCACTGCTGGGGTGCTGCCACGAAGGATTTTTCCTCTGTTTTTTGCAGTTCTGTAGCAAAAATACTTCAGGCTCACCACTGGCTCCGTTACATTCGCAGATACTTCAGGAAGAAGGAAGGACAGGTCTAAAGCTCTGGCTGTGTCTGGGAGAAGAGACAGAGGAAAAACAGTGCAAGCTTGCAGGACCTCGATGATCTACATGTCAGCAAATGACAGCTGGATGTTCATGTCATTTGTCAGCACTGAGGAGCAGAACTATGTGCAATCAAGTAAATTTTTTCAGTAGGTGGTTGGAAATCTCGTGAAAGCAGTGTCATTATGGTTGTTTTTGAAGATTCACCTTTACTCACAGTGGGACATGGTGCTCTGTCCAGGCGTTGAGAGTTTTGCAGTGGTAGCAGGTGTCTAGATACTTGCCTTATTTCAGGTCACTTGTAGACAGAAACTGCCTCAGGAGAGGTTGATTTTGATTTCTAGATTTTCACTTTTCTTCTGTCACTACTCTCCAACCCTGCACAGCAGCACATGTGTCACAGCCACAGGGGCCATTTTGCCTAGCTGGGCATCCTGGCTAGGACAAGATTCTAGAGTACTTATCATGCTTTCCCTTTCCTTTGCTGTGCATCACTGCCTGAAATGCCTCAAGAAAGCCAAGTCTCTTACTGATTCCCTGCAAGAGGTGGTTGCACTGTGAGCATGCCATACCTGGGCTATCAGCAGCTGCAGCTGAGAGGACCAGGGGCCAGGGAGGAGAGGACCATGCTGCCCTAAGCAGTGTCCATGGGGGACTAGAACCAAGACATCCAGGGCTATAAGCTCATTATCTTATACAAACATTAAATTCAATTTAATCCAAAGGAGGGAAAAATGAGATTTATATCTTCTAGATTCTGCTGGCCTGGGACACAAGCTTAATTAGAAAGACTGAAATGTCATCATCTCCTGGAGGAGGGTGAGCATCTTTTTCCAAACCCTGAGCATCTTTCTTGGATGCACTCACTGGGCAAATAAATATGATCTGCTATTTCTTAAATGGCAATATCTCTTTGTAAAGAGTAGGGAAATGACCCTGTGGAAAAAGAACAATCATCTGCTCATCCTCTAGTCCATTCAGGAAAAATTATTGACCTGTACTAGCCTTACCTAGATTGTGCAGGGTTTAAAGGGAATGCTGGACGTGACTGTGCTTTTGCAGCCATGAAAAGCCCTGGGGAGAGTAGGAGGCATAGCATCTCCGAGCCGTGCAGCTCCCGGCTGTGGCTGCAGCTGCATGCAGGACAGAGAGCATATGGAGGAACACAGGTCAGTGCCTCTTGGTGCCTGCCTCAGCTGTGCAAAGCATAAGCTGAGCAGAGCCGCAGTCACAAGCAATGATCTTTTACTAGTAGACACTGACATCTCTAAGGGGCCTTGTGAATTTTGCAAGTGATTATTTAATCTAGCAGGTGATGAGCAGTCTGGGCTGGATCTTCCTAATAGAGTAAGCAGTACCCATGCTTGCAGGATGTCAGGGCTATGGTTCCCAAATGGGGACCTGGTGTCTACAGCATGACGAGGAAGTCACAGCAGAGGACCTTCGTGAGTGTCCTCAGAAGTGTACTAGTCAGTACTTCTTCCTCAGGAGTACAAGCAGCCTTAAAACATTTTGCCTCTGCCATGAGATAAAAGCCAACGTTGGACTTTTCCAATCAGCAGTGAGGTCATGGTAATGTGTTTGTTTTCCATAGCAGCTCTGTTCCATTCTCTCCAGCATATTTCACAGCATGGGGAAAGGGTGTGCAGGATGGAAGATCAGGAGGATACCAGGTGCGAGATGAAAAGCAGAGATAGGGTGGAAAACAGGGACTAGGGGAAGTGGAGCATCCAGTAGGAATCTGGAGGATGGAAATGGACCTGGGATTGGAAGCTTGGTTCTGGGAGCCGTAAGTGTATGAAAGAAGGAGAGATGGAGATGGAGGGAGAGAGGCCAGATGGGTCTCTAGGATTTTTGTGGTGGTTTGCAGTGTCTTAGGCCTGCTCCTGTGGGTCAAACTATTCAAAAACAAGTATATGGGGAACAACCAGGCAGTTATGATGGGGGACAGAGAAGGCGGAACTTCAGGACTTCTCCGGAGATGCTTCAACATGCCTCGGAGCGAGCAAGAGACTAGATTACTCCATGAGATACCTTTGCAATCTCAGATCATGCAGATCTGACATGAACTCCTGGCTTTCAGGCAGTTGGGTGAAGGCTATGATATGCAATTTCTGTGAATAGTTTTGTATTCAATTAGGGAAGACCCCCTCCTCCTACCAGGACTTGCTACTGGACACTTCTGCATGGGACCACCCAAACTCCTGGCCAGCTGAGGTGAGAGCGATCACATCTTACCATAGCAGGAGATAGCATGACAGGATCCCTTGAGCAGCATGGTGTGACAAGGCAGGGCCTTTGAGCTGCTGGCTTCCACCCATGGTTTGGCTGTACGGCACTGAAGCCTTGTGTTCTTGGGACAGGCAGAAGGAGCTGCATGGGCAACCCTCAAGTCTTTTTGGAGCCCCTTATGAAACTGTTCACATCCTAACCCCAGGGCTGTTAAACAGCCACCCAGTGAACCTTAGAGCAGTAAGGGAAGGCTGTGCCAGGGTTGACTGTGCATATCTTCCATATGATGTTGTCTGAAGGAATTACAGGATAAATGGAGGCAGAGTCAGTCTGATTAGGCTTGGCTTGACCCAACCCCAGGTCACTCTTTGACATATACTTAGAGATGACTGATCTCAATCTGCCTTGCTGACAAGCCAGCCCCCAAGCCCTGGTATCCAGTCAGCTTGGAAAGAAGGCTGGTCACAGGTCTATGCCAATGTAAGAACAGAGTCTAGACACGGCTATAAGACAAGAAGCCCTTTCCAGAGAGGTGTCAAGCTGAACAACACAAACAAGATGATTCCAAGGAAGGCTGGAGGGTACCTCTGGTGCTGTAATCTAAGTAGGATGTGTCCTAAGCCTTGTGCCCAACAGCAGTGGTCTCCCTGCCCCAGTATGGCCCACAAAGCACACTCTTCTCCCAGCTGAACCCCATTAAACCATCAATTTCTCAGTTTCCCCTCATTTACCAAGATCAATGACCCCTTAGCTCTGCTTTCCTTCATACATTTCCTGCTTCTTCCAAATGTGGAGCAGTTAATTGCAGTTCACTGCTCATCCTAATGTTTCCTCCCTCGCTCACTTTCGCTCTCTCCTGTAATTTACTGGCATTTCTTAAGCACGTTTAAGCTATGTTGGCAGCTGGATTCTGTGATAAGGTTTTTTGACATCTAGTGATTGTTGGTCGATAACATTTCTATCCCATAATGAACAGAAGAGGGGGACAGGGAGGGGAAGACTGGGGAAGGAGCTATCTTCAACAGTTAGGAGATGAGATCATTATCTCTTGGAAATATAGGAAAGGCAGAAGTGAGAGCAGAGAGGCAAGGCTGTTGTCACAGCTGAGAACAACCTAACAATTGCCTTTCATAGGGCAGGCATTGCTTGGCACAAACACAGGTGCTCCAGGGTGCTCCTTGCTTCCCTGGCTCCAGCCATGGGGTGTCTCAGGGAGGGAGTCTAATCACATTGCAGGGTATGTGGCCAGGGAGGGGGAAATACAGGTCTCACTTTCCCTCCAGCTAGGCATGTTGCTTACTGTTGGGTCTGCCTGTCTGTTCTGGGTGCTAGAGGGCAGCCAGTCCACTGCTGGGGTCTCCAGGGTGGGAAGCATAAATGAACATATTCCCCACTGTGAGCTGGGGGACCACATCTTCATCTGTCTTCCTTTCAGCTGATCTAATTCAAGACCACGTCTGCACTGACAGACCTGTGCTTGCACATTCCCGCCTGGCTGGCGAGCTTGGAGTAGGCTGAGGCAACAGGGTGTGAAGTGCCTTGTGCCTAGACACCATCCAAGCAAACCAAGCCTGCTAAAAGTCAGGATTTGTGTGCTTGGGTTATAAAGACCCAGATGCACCTGACCTGAGATGGTAAGGCTTCAGGGTCCTCCATATTGTGCTGGGGACTTGAAGTTTGAAGTTTTTCTTGGCTCAGAATTCTGTGCTGTGCTCTGTCTTGCAGGGTGGACATGCTCTAACCAGGTCAGATGCACCTAGATTCAGATGCTGTCTCTGATGAAGAGGCCGAGGTGTTTAGCACAAAAGCTTTTATGTGGGCCTGGGACCATGGATAGGGGGTCATGTTCTGGCTGTGACACAGGCTCTTTGTATGGACCTGGTATGAGGGCTCTCTTAGTCCTTCCTTTGTCTCTCAGGCTGCAAAGTGACGAAGCTTCATAGTCAGGAAGCTCCTCTGGCCAAGGGCTGTCTATTCCATTCCTGCCTGGCATGCCAGAGCTTTCTCCTGAGCTCCCAAGCTGATACTTCTCAGCAAATATCAAAGCTAGAAGTACTTTCATGACCTTGGACTTGTTCTTATGGGTCTTATGTTGCTCTGTGAGCCTTCCTGGGCACTGATCTATGCCTTCAGCACCACGGGATGTGTGGTCTGAAATTTCAGTAGTAACCTGGACTAGACAGAGAGATGCCACCCCTCTGGGAAGTGCACAGTGCTTGCTGCTCATGTGGAGTGATGGGAGATGAGACAACATGTTACTCCTGACTCCATGCCCAGTCAGATCTTCCGCTGGAATAAATCAGCTGAGATCCACAGCATGCAGAGTCCCCAGGCAGCTGGGCATCTGCCTGTCACTGGATAATGGCATTGCAGCCTTTTGCAGTCACAAAATTAGTGATGGAGTTAGCAAACAGAGAACTGCTCATTGCAAAGGAAGTCCCAGAGCAGCAGACTGCTGGCAGCAGGGAGGATATGCTGGGAAAGCACCACTACGTGCTTGTCCTACTATATTTGTTTGAGGTGGACATTGCTGGCTGCTGTCAGGAACTTGTGGTGAACCTCAGTGTGGTCATTCTTATCATCCACCCTGTGACAGTGCCTCTATCTTTACTGGCTACAGACAGGGTTGAAAGCAATAGCACATCTTGTTAAGAAGCCAAGCTGAGGCTGGGCCTGGGTTTCTTCTATGGCCTGCCAGTCTTTTAATCACTGGAGCCTAAACGGTGCTTATCTCTTCTTCTGCCTATGACCCATCCCCAACCCACCCCAAGTTTCTACCAGAGACCATAAGGATGGGCAGCAAGGGTCAGAATCATCTTCCTCCTCCCAAGTCTGCCCTCTGCCACTTCCCACTAGCAAAAATTTTGGAGAAACACAAAAGACAAGGTGCATATGGCTGTACTCCCACATGTCTCAAGATGCTATCTTTGCCCTTAATAGCTCTTGATGGGTTTTTTTTTTTCACTCATGTTGTTTAGTCGATTTTGGGAACAGTTGAAACTCACGTCATCTACAATATCTGCTGGCAACAAGCTCCACAATTTAAATACCTATTGGGGAAAAAATAGCACCCTTTGGTGTTCATTTTAAGCCCATCGCCTAGTGAATTCCCTGGATGCTTCTTTGCCCTTGCATTGTAAGCAACATGGAAGAGAAATACTTCATTTGCTACTTTCTTTCAATGTATCAGGTTTCTCCCAATATCTCCATTTGGCTTTTTTTCTGACCTGCACAATCCTAACCCATTTAGTCACTTTGTGTCCAGAGCTGTTCTGTGCCTCTGAGCAGTCCTGTCAGCTTCTCCTCTGCTGTTTCCAGTTCTGCATCTTGTCTGAGACAGAGGTCGAGGCCACACGCCAAATCTGAGAGGCAGCTTCACTGTGGTCTGTGCAATTGCACAGCCATCTTCTCCACTCCTCTCCTAATAAGGCACAACTTTCTGTTTGCTTCTTTGACTGCTAATGAACAGGAGGCTAAGACTTTTGTAAATCAGTCCACACCAAATCCACTTTCGGCAGGATAATAGCTTGTTCTCTGTTGGATACAGCTGTGTGCATCTCTTGGTTTTTTCCCCAGGTGCACCACTTTGCATTTGCACAAGCCACACAGAGCCAGCAGAGCTACAGGCTACTCATTGCAACCCTCATAACTGAGTCAAGTCACGGTATGGAAGCAATAACCTAATTCAGCTGCAGGGTTTCTGCACCCCAAATCAGGCAGGGTAAGGTGGGACAGGGCTTGCCTTAGGCTGGTAAAATATTAATCTCTCTGTTTCCTGAACTGGTTTTTAAGGATGTCTGAAGACACTCTCCTCTTCCCAACCCTCCTGCTGTCTCTCCTGGAAGACATAAATCCTCTGCTTCCTCAGCACACCCTTTCTTCCTCTTCTTCCTTCCACTGCTTTTAATTTGGTCCCTCATTTATTGGGTCAAGGAAAGAGAAACATCCCATATGTCCTTATCAATCATCCCAGATAAAATTAATGGGATTTCAGCTGGCAGGACTGAGAAAGGATATTTTGTCTGACTGAGAAACATAGCCACGTGCATCAGACTAATGAAGAATTACCTGTTGAGAACCAGAAATAAAGGAGAGGAGCTGTGGGATGCTCTATTTGGTTGTTAATATCATCCAACTTTTAAAACCCCTTCGTTATCAGATTCTGCAGATAAGCTTAAAAAAGAATTGCAAGATCTAAAAAATGGGAAGCATTTGCTTTTTACTATTTTAGGAATACTTTGCCCAGCTTTTCTCTGCAACTAGGAAAGCAGAGACTCAAGTCTAGAAACTGAAAAAAACCAAGCTGAAATTTCCTGGAAATAGCCCTTTTCCACCATGGGGGAGGGTTTAAGAAAAATGAACACCACCAAATAAATTGATTAAATGGTAGGAACTGTGCATTGTCTTTCCATCTGTACAGCTAGCAGGACAGCAAGGAGAGAGGGTAGTAACATGTGGGGAAGGATGTTTCTGGAGGTACTTGTGAATGGATGCTCCAGGAATGGGATATCTGGTTTTTGTGTCATTCTCAGATGGGAAAAGGAGCTTAAAGGCCTTTCTTCACCATCCTCCCAGCAGAGGGAACTATCGGTCCTTGCTGGAGACAGGTCACTTTGAAGACGGGAGGTTTTGCAGATCTTCAGGGCACACAGAGAGGGGCAGCTGCAGTCTGCACTGGGGGCCACAGTCTGCTGGCTTGTGTGCTGTGGTGGCAGGAGATCTTTGCAAGCTCACAGGCCTCTTTCATCCTCTGAATTAGAGTCCATGCAGCAGAGGCCAAGCCCTGCCTGGTTTTGGGTAGGGTGATGGTAGCCACCTCCTGCTCCAAGATGGTTCTCTTCTACTTTCTACATGCACATTCCTGCAGGAAAGTAAAGGGGAAGTGGATGCCCTACCTCATCCCCTAGGACAACCTCCCATCTGTACAAACCCTGACTGGATTTGGCATCTGATACCCAAAGCCTGTGTTAGCTCTGCTTTCCTCTCACACCCTAAGGGGCATCATAAGCTGCTGGATAGCTGCACTCATAATATAAGCTCATTTTTATTTAAGAAAAACCATAAACTGCTAAAAGCAAAAATCAACCAAAAAAAGCCCAAATCCATAAGGGAAAAGCTCTATCTAATACAGCAAAATAAAAAAACGCACCAGATTTGCTGTGCCAGAATACCTTATTTCTGCCCCTTCCTGCTTTTGCATTACGGTGTTGTCTTTAATGGCACTCAAATTTACTGTTTTTTATAGGTCCCCATACCTTATATAATCCAGGACATAGATGCATAAAGAGAACAAATTAAAGTTATCCAGATAACCATGAATTTCCCTTTTCCCAGTTTTTGCCTGGTTGACCTTGCAGCCTTAGGAATGTACTTTTCAGAGTTTTTATGTGATGCCGCTGTAGCTGTATGCACAGCCAGCCACACAAACACACACACACACACACATGCTGTGGCCACACTTGCAATGCAGGCGGTGTGCCGGGGGTCTGTGGGGAGGTGAATGACTCCCAAAGAGCAGATTACACCTCTCTTCACAGGCACGTGAAAACGCTCAGTGCGCTTCAAGCACAAGCAAATGGCTAATGAGAGGAGGAAGCTGGCGTTTTATTGTGCAGTATAATAGAATAGCAGAGCAAAACACAATAAAAGGCAGACAGCCATATCCCCGCAACATAAACCTGGCTGGGCTTTGGAGCACTTGGGGTCTATTATATGAAACTGCGTGGCCTGGGGAAGGCAAAGGATTTCAGCTCCATTTACTGACATTAAGCAGGGCTGCTGCTAGCATAGGTTTACCCAGTCAAAGCCACCTGGCAGGTTCTCCTGCAAGTTGGCTCTCCCTTAGATATCCCTGGAGATATCTCAGGATATTCACTTAGGAGAGCTGGATGCTCCTGTAGATGCCACACCAGTCATGCCCAGTCATTCCCAGTCTTGCTGCCTGTTGTTTTCTTTTTTAGCATGGCTTTTGTGCTGTCCGCCTTTCTGCTTTTCACATCCTCACTTATAGTCCAGCCCCAGAGACTCAAGGCTCCCCAGACAGCTGATACAGCCCAAGTCTGTGTGCTCTGATGGTGCAGTGGCTGATGGCTCTCTTTGGTTTGACTTATTGCTAGCCCGGTTCAGAAGATGGATGAGCTTTGTTAGCCAGCAAGTGGCTCTAGGGAAGGGACTAACATTCATGCCCAGAGCCAAGAAACTATGTTGTCTTCTGTCCTCTGCTTTGATATCTTGTAATGCATACCACACATTAGTGAGGGAGATTCAGAACTCTGCAATTAGGGCTGACTCATTAGCATTTGCTAGGTATATATCATTCCTGAGTTGCAGGACCTCTGGGCTCTTTCAGACTGTGCTGTTCAGCATCTCCATGAGCAAAACCTTTTTCTGTTTTCTCTTCCCAGCCTCATGTGAGCCTTTCCCCTCTTCTGACCATTCTTCCTCTGATGCTGTGCTCTGGGCTACACTCAGTGGCTGATAGACCTCTACATCTCCATCAAAGATGCAGAAGTTGAATCCCCAGGTGCACATCAGCTGCCAGGGCAGAGGTGACCTGTCCTGGGGAATTTGGATTTGTTTTAGCACAGGCATCTGCACATGGCTCCACAAGCAGTGCAGACGGAGTGTTCTGCTTGGATGCGCTTCCCATCCCCAGGTAATCACTCGCTGCTTCTTTCCTCCTCCAGCCACCCCTTCTGCTGCAGAAAAGCTCCAGCCTAGGTAGCTGCTCCTCACCCAAAAACCAGCCCTCTGCTCATATTTGCACCTTCATCTCACTGAAAGACAAGGAACAGAGCTGCACTCCGCACCCTAGGCAGAGGTGTACATGACTCCATCCAGCACCATAACGCATTGGCAAATTTGCTCTCTGATCCTTTCTAATAACTCCTGCCACTCTGCAGTTTTTATCACCACAGTTCACCAAGCCAGCATTTCACAGAGGTGTCTGTAGCTCCATGATTTTATTCCTGTGCAGCAATGCCTTGATCAGAGCAAAGGAAGTGCTTTGAAAACATAAGGAAACCTTTTTAATATTCTTCCAGTAGGTTGATGGGGCAGTGAGAGGGACTCCTGACTAACACCTGCTGTATAATGTACATAACTACATGCTTCAGAGCCTGCCCTCTCTTCCTGCCATCTCTCCATTCCCCACAGCCATGTTTCACATGGGGAGCAGTGCTCACTGTAAACTCATCACGTCTCCAGGCTGCTAGCACAAACCTTCCCAGCAGGACAGAGCTTGAAATCAGTTGATGTTGCTCTTGCATTTGTTCCCTCCCTGGGAGCAACGAGTCCTCCACATGGGAAAGCGCACATGTGGATGTGCAAAAAAGCAGCAAAGCAGGAATTGTAATGCCTATTATAGGAAGGTAACTTTCCAGCAGAGCTTCTTGGAGCAGAGTCCCACTGGAAGCAAGAGCCATACAGGGAAGAAACACCACTGCACTTGCAAGGCAGACATGGCGTATGAAGCCCAGAGAAGAGAGGCTAAATCTCCCAAGTGCTGTCCCCAGACATCTTTGTGGTAACATCTCACCACGTGTTCCCCAGAGCCCATCTCTGCACCCTTGCTGCCCTGCTGTACATTGCAATGTTGTGCTAGAGAAGCACAACTCCACATGTGACAACTGAAGGGTGAAAGGTAATGGGCTGGTTTGCAATTATGATGCCACCAAAAATACCTCATAGCATGGATGGAGGTGCATGGCAGGGTAGAGGTAGGGCTGTGGGAAAAGCCCTATGACAGGGTCAGATCTGGCATTTGGTTGCTGAAGGGCTGTGGGGACCTGGCTGGCCAGAAGATCTGTAGTGAAACAAAGCAGGATGCCTTGGAGACGAGAGCAAGGGCAGTTTGGATGTGCCCAGTGAGGCAATGGTGATTAATAGGTTAATAAAGCAGAGACAAAGTCCTGCCTAAATATAATCACTGTGCAGAGTTGTTAGGCCATGTCCCCAGCAGGTCATTCCGGTCCTGGCCTGACCCGGTCTCAGGGACATGAATAGCCATCTGCGAGTTTTGGTGTGGAAAATATTACTAATTAAAATCAAAAAAAAAGAAAAGCAAAACATCTGTACTCAGCAGCATCTGTCATTCTTGCTTCTTCAGGGCATCGTGCTTGGAAACTTTAAAGCGAGATGGTATTTTTAGTTTGAAAAAAATTAAAAGCACAATTTTAAGATTAAAAAAAACCCAAGCTTTTTTTTTTAATACCACTGCTGTCTGTGCAGCCTCAGAGAAGCTCTCCGAGTGCCTGCCAAGGAACCAAGTGTAGGGAGGGAGTGGGTATGTGGTAGGGGCGGCAGTCCCACCCTTCCATATTAAGCCAGTGGGAGACAGTGTTAATTTAATTTGGTGGAAAAGACCAGGGAAGGCAGAGAAGAAAGAAGCTGACACCAGATGAGGGGCAGGCATGCTGGTGCTGCATGAGCTCCCTGGGTGAGCACAGCCCCCGTGGCCCCAGCTCAGCCCCACAGTGCTCCTCTCCAGCCCCTCGCTCCATCTCTTGCTCCACATCCCAGTACCATTCCAGACCCTGGTCCTTGGCCACCATCCAGCAGTGACCCCACCTCAGAGGCACCATGCATAGCCTCCAGCCTTCAGCACTGTGGAAAATAGAAGAGCAAAACTCTTGCCTATGCATCGTCCATCCCCCAAACATGCATGTGGCCTTGCCTTCCTCCCTCCTGTCCTGTAGCCCTCACTGCCGGCTGGCAGAAAGCCCATCATGACCAGCACATACCTTGAGGATGGAGTGTAACCTGCCTCAGAGACAGACCCATTCTGCAGGTCAGTTTAATTCCTGCACCATCTGGGTTGAGCTAGCTGGGAAATGGTAGGCATTTTCTAAAGGGCAGAATAATTGTTTTCAGTTTTTCTCATGAATATTTTCTAGAATTTTGGGGTTTTTTGGTTTTTTTTTAGAGGATAGTAAAATTACCCTAGGGCTTGTGTGGTTGCCTGCTTTAATCTTGAGAATTTTGCAGTTTTTAATTGGGAACCTGAAAGATTGTGAATGAAGCAGAAATCTCTGTATGGAGGGCTGAGTCTGTGGTAAATACAGAAAGCCTAGGGACGCAGGGTGTGCGGGGAGGTTTGGGCTGCTCTGTAACACCACCAAGCACTGCAGGATGCTGGCCAAGGAAATGGGTCTCTGCATCATCTGGGTTCTCCAGTACCCCATGGACCCACTTGTTTCCAGGGGTTTTCTCCGTGTTGGTGACACGGGCCTTTGAGAATGAGCTCATAATATTTTGTCTGCTACGAAGATGAAGGGCAGTCACCTGTCCTGTCCACCCA
Organism: Phalacrocorax aristotelis; assembly: GCF_949628215.1. NCBI lineage: Eukaryota > Metazoa > Chordata > Aves > Suliformes > Phalacrocoracidae > Phalacrocorax > Phalacrocorax aristotelis. The sequence continues at coordinate 71,930,877 of NC_134311.1, read as the reverse complement.
AGGCTAATCTAAATCTAGGGAGAATCAGGTGGGAAATGCCAAGGTTTATTCAATGGCCAGGCATGGCATAGGCTTCCCTTCACCCATGGGCCCTTCGTTATTAGGGAGACTGAAAGGAAATCATTTCTAGGAGCAACCTGTGAGGTACAACTGGTTTTTGTACACATGTAGGTTTCTATGTATGTGTTGGAGTCCAAGTGCCACTGTGGAGACCCAGGACAGATGTTCTCTTCCCTGGAGCAGACACCTCCATCTGCTGAAGCACAGTGGAGAGCATGGGGACCTATCAGGTGTCTCCTACCCTGTTGCCCTCCCAGTGGCAGCATGACTTGCCCCCCACATCCTGCCCATCACCTCCATAGTTGTCTTTGCAACTCACAGGCAGAAGGGGGCTCTGGAAGAGCAATGTGGTGTCTTGGGAGCGGGTGTCTTGACCATTCTTCCCCCCAAAAGACAAACAGAAAAGAGATCTCTGCCATGAGGACTCCCGGGTGCTGTGCCGTCTCTGCCCTGCTGCAGGATGCAGTTTGCCTCTCTAAATCAGCAGGGAAATGAAGATGATAATCCAGGGCATGGATGATGAAGGGGTGGGAGGAGAATGCAGGGCAATCTGTGACTCCAAAAGTCTTTGTGCTTCCCAGACAGACGGCACTGGGCAGAGACTGCTGTCGTACTGCTCATGCTTGGAGCCTGGCTTGCTTTTCTGGGGAAGGGCAACCCATGGAGGGGAAGTTGTAAACACCCCAGCCCCAATGTCTGCCTGATATTAATCCAGAACTCTGCCCAGAGCTTGGGGATGCAGGAACCATACTGCATTTTGGGCAGAAATTGCTAGTTTGTTTTTGTAAGATCACTTGGGAGCACATTGAGCAAGGGCAAGGCAAAGTAAGCAAGGACACATGGCAAGTGCCAGAAGGGAAAGGGATGAGTTGTTTAGTCCCTATTTCTCAACAACCCATGTGGAGGGGAGCTGCTGTTCAGAGGGTTTGGGTGTTTTTATTATTTTCCCGAGGGTTTCCAGCTCTGCCTGGGCAAGGAGCCAGGGTGTGCCAGGAGTGTATGGGCATGCTCGTGTACACGAGGAGAGCCCCCCCCATGCACATGAAGCTAGGAAGCCATTGCAGGGACAGAAGCATAGCCCCACATTGCCTCAGCTGCAGCCCATTAGCTGACCATGCTCTCTGCTCCTAAATCATTTCCTGAAGGGCTTTTTTCAAACCAAAAAGAAAAAATTCCCCCTAAAGACGGGGCGGGGGGCGGTGTGTGTGTGTGGAAATGGTGAAAAGTTCAAACTCAGCCTGGTGTCCTGGAGCTGCTTTCATGCCCAGCTCTGTCTACCAGGAGCCTTGCCTGGGAGTGCGAAAGGTAATGCCGAGTGCCGGCAAACCCTCCCCTCCGCGGGGGCGGGAGCCCAGGGACCCAGACTGAAGCTTTTGCCTTTTTTTTTTCCTGCTTGTGACTTTTTAGCAGTCCTTAGGGGACATTCCAAGTATGTGGCCAGGCATGGAGATAGTTTAAAACACATTAAGTTCACGGACAAGGTGTCATTAGGGCTTCTTTGGAGGGGGAGAGAGGGAGGAATTATTTGAAGTTCATTTGCCCAGAGGGAGTACTCTCTGAAGAGGAATGGTTTCAGGGCACGGTGGGTCTGTTTCAGGGTTTTCGCTCTTCCTGCGACTTCGGGGAGCTGTTTCTTTTGAAGACGTCGGTTGTTAAGGTGCGGGACTGGACGGAGAACAGAAAACATCAAGAGTATTTTGCCTGCTCTGTCTTTAAAGTTGCTCTCCCCAGACTGTCTAGGAGAACGGGTCGGAACCCCAGAGTCCTGTTTCGTGGGAAATATCGACCTCTTTGTTGTTGTTTTTCCAAATAGGAATGAAAAATGTAAATTTCTGGTCAAGCAAACATTCCTCAGGGCTGTTCTGGAAAATTGAAGTGACACTTTCTCAGCATTTTTGTTATATTAAAATTCAGCATGCAGATTGGGTGTGTAATATATATTACATAACATATTGTGAGTGAGTTGCAATAGAATATAAAGTATAAACCTAAACTCCAAATTGAACAGTTCTCTCTAAATATGTTACCAAAATGATACCTTTCTGGCAAAAGATCTGGATTCTACTGAAACAGCTTCTTCTCCTTTTGTTTTGGAAACCTTGCCTGTTGCAAATAGATCTGAGCCATCCACGGGCATCATCCCAAGCCAATCCTGCCCTTCCTCAGGGCCACCTTTCCATCAGGGCCATCTCCTCTGGGAGGAGAGGGTTCCTTCCACTGCTCCCTGCTCAGATTTAGGAAGAGCTTCCTGGTGGCAGAGGCAGGGGCTGGATTTTTGACTGGTCTGGTGGGCTCTGGATTCATCTTGATACCCATCACCCACTTACTGGAGGAGGCAGGAGAAAAGTAGCCTGACCTGGAAGAATTTCTCTTTTTTTATTTCTCCTGTAATAAGTCTGCAAGAAGTCCCAGAATAGAGCTGTTTTGGGGCAGGGAGGGGGTGTGTGTATGTCTTTTCTTTTTGTGGTGGTGTCCATCTGAGGAGTGATGCAAGGAAGCTTTTACTAAGCACTTGCAAGCAGAAATGATACTTCAATTAATATACTGAAGTGTGTTCTGGGTGCTGAGGAAGATGAGGAAGGCAGGTAAGCCCAGGATGGCAGTCACTGGTGGTGCCAGAAAGGCTGGTGGAAGCCTGGTGGACTTGGCAAGAGCTGATTCTGCTCATTACATGGCCTGATGGCTGTTAAGCAAGCTGGGGGTCTGGCCAGCCCTGCAACCAGTCAGCCCTTCCTCTGCCCTGGGATGCTGGGGTATGAGGCACTAGCCCACCATGATTTGCCTGGGGTCTCACTCCCACGAGCCCTTCTGGATTTTGTCATGAAAAAAAAAAAAGCCACACAAAACAAAGCGTGAAAATTGCCTTGCTTCCTTCAAGATCGGATATGGGCTTGTTTGGGCTGTGAGCCCGGGGGTTCATGAATCTGCCTACAAAGACTTCATTTGTGCACCTTCTGGGCTGGAGTGATACAACCCAGCCACTGCTCAGCATTCCTTGTCAGTGCTGGAGTGGGACTATGTGTGGGCACAAGGACATGGCCTGAAGGGGCTCTGATGGTCTGTCCAGGGAGGACTGAGCTGGGCTAACACCAGGCTGGGTGGTGTGCTGGTGGTGCACCTGGCTTAGGGCTCAGCAGCTCTTGTTTGTGTCTGTGCCGCTGAGTCACTGTGTGGTCTGGGGCACATCCTATACCCCTGCCTGCCTTGCTTCTCTGCATTTAAGAGATGGGAGAGGAAAACGTGAGTCTGCACACAGCCTCTGGACAGCTACTGTTGTTAGAGCATCACTGCAAAGTGGTTACTCCCCAGCCCTGCTCAGGAAAGGCTCTGGATTAAGGAGGTTCTCGGAGACTTATATCTATTCCCACCATTTTGGATCAGCCCTGAGTGAGAAGAAAAACCCATTGCTGGCCTGTGTGATACCAGCATGTCACGCTTGCTCCTGTCTCTGGGCAGAGCTAGCCAGTGGCAGGCAGAAGTCTGAAGACAGACTTAGCAGGGTCCCCATGGACTCGCAGTATCACTCACATCCAGTGTGGTACCATGCTTAGCACGGGGCCAACATGCCATGGGCTGGTGGCACCACTCTGCCTCACCCAAAAAATGGACACCCCTGTCTGAGGCTGCAAATAGCCCTGGTATCTGTAAAAACTCAACAGGTGACAGGGAAGGGCAGTATGCTCTGGAGGTAACTGATAGCAAAGGACAGCAGACCTGGAGTGACTTCTGAGGTTTCCACACTGAGTACTTTCCCCAGCACGTCAAGAGCGGAGAAAACAGCTTTTGAAGGGATAGTTGACTTTATGTTCAGATTGCACATGACATTGGCAATACCTGCTGTGAATCTGTCCCAGGCTCAGGAGGTGCATAAACCTAAGCATCCCAGGCTGGTACTGCGCTTCCCTCTGCATCTTGGTGAGACTGGGGGGATGAGTCCATGGGGAATGGCCTGGTACAAGCTGCAGCATGGAGCTGAAGGCCAGCTGCTGCGGGGCAGTTGCAGGGCTCAAGAGGTGCGCCAATGTGGGAAGGAGCCCTTCAGCTTCCCAAAAACCTCTCCATCCTGTCCATCACCCACTAGTGACCCAGACAGCATATGAGGCAGGGCTACAAGTGTTCCTAGCTGTCTTTTTAAATTTACAAAGGAACTGAGGAAATCAGGGTTACCTATGTATGTAGTCATGGGGTCGTGTGGGGAGGTATATTTTTTAATGACAATCACTCTGGTGAAGGTTGAAGGAAATATTCTACCCTTACCCTGCTTTTTTGGCCTCCCTAAAGAAGCCACCAGATTCCAGGTTAAATCTGGGGCAGTGTAAAATTTCCCTATAAAGCTGGAATTGAGTGGGGTGGGACCTGAGCCCCAGCTTTGCAGGAAGGAGAGGTGTTAGCACTGCTCCATGAGGGCACTAATTTAAAAGTAAAAACTCACAATTTTTATAAATATCTTCGTAACAGTAAAGAAGAAGGCAGGAGGAATGTGGGGTTTGGGATCAAACTGGCTGTGATCAAAGCCTCACCTAGAAAGCTGTTAACTGTGAAATGATGTTTTGATGATGTGTTGCCAGTACAGCAGCAGGCAGGGCCCCCTTGGACCAGGCATCAGCCCCAGCTCTGCAGCATCCGCATTGCAACAGAGTTGCTCTTGGTAGGGCAAACCATGCAATGGAAGAGACTGTTCAACCCCTAGGCTGGTGTCCATGGTATGGAAATGGATGCTGTGCATCTCCATCAGGTCTCCCTCCCAATGTACCAGGGCAGACCTAGCAGCTATGAAGATGCAGACCTCAAAATGTGCCCTGCAAGGCTATAGGAAACCCCCACTAGTCTGCTCTGCTGCAGCCAACCTCACTGGGACAGAGGGTATCAGGAGAAGGGGAATAACATTAATTAACTCCATCCATTCCTAAAGCAGGATCATTAAAATTGTTCCCCCATCTCCACACAGCACAGCCCAGGGAAAGCATCTGCCCAGAAGGGCTTACAGTAAAACCATGGGGTGAGACAGAGGGTGGAGGCAGAGGACCAAAAGGTAGTCAGGAGGTAACTGTAAATAACGTGACAAGTAAATTATCTGCACACGTAAGAAGAAGGTGGTGGTGGTTTCATTGCTGTTACAATTCAAGCACCTAGACAAAACCAGAATTTAAGAGAAATTTAACATCTTCTATTAGACTAACTAGCACAGTCGGAAAAGACCAACTGGTTTTGGGCATGCTAGACCTTTTTCAGGTTTCAAATACAAGAAGAAAACTTCAAAGGGAAATGCAAATGGAGAAACACGGCTGGCAGTTTAATTGGACTTGTTAATCAGCTAGGCCGTCAGAGTGAAGAAGTAGCTGATACCTGCAGCATAGGGGAGAGCCTGGCCCCTGCCCCACTGAGCTAATGATGCAGGAGCACAGGCAGCTCAACAGATTGCACCAGACTAATTTTAAAAAAATAGAATAAAATCAGGCAAGTTCACCTGCCCTGTACACACAGCAGGGACCCCTGGGGACACAGTCTGCCTGGTTTCACTGGTGCAGCTCTCATCTCCACTGGGTGCCAGAGACACGGCTTGGGTAGGGGAAAATGGCTGCACCCTGAGGAGCTACAGAGCTGAGCTGGACTGGGCTGAGCACCCTGATGGGTGGCCTCACTGGGCTTCACAGACACTTTGGAGGTGACCAGAGATGGGAGTTTTCCTTTCTACTGAAATCTCTGCCCTTTCTCTAGCAAAGGCATCACCAGAGACCTCACTGAGCTCTTGCTTTAAGGAAAATGCACTGCAGAAAATCAGGAAACCACCCTATTTCTGCCCACTAAGACCCCATTTGGGGATCATCACCCCAAGGTTACTGCTTGGGGGCTGAAGAGGGATTTATGTCTGGCACTGCTGAACAGAAATAGGCCTGTCTGCCCCCATGGCAGGAGAACAGGCAGCTGTAAATCCCAGCAACACCTGCTCCTGAGGAGGAATTATGTTCAAAACCTCCATGCCTGAAATACCTGACAGTCTCATTTTCACATTTTTGGTCATTTCAGAAGAAAAAATCCAGCCTGAAGCACTCCACTTAAGCTTCCTGAACTCATCCCAAGTGATTGGAATTGGTTTGGCGTCTCCTTGGAGCTAGATACTGCTTTGAGGGTGTTTTCCATCAGAAGCCCATTGCCTGTTCTCACCAAATCCTTCTCCTGGCTATGGGGCTGCATCTCCCAGTGTCTCCCTGGGTCACTGGGAAGCTTGTCTGGAGCAGTCTGTGCTGCATTGTAGGGAATAAGTTTTTGGGGGGGAACTCTGCCATAGGAGGAGCTAATTCACCAGCTCTAGGAAATGCAATCCCTTGTGAGATCACACTGGAAGATTTACAATTCCTCATCCCTTTTACACAACAAGAAAAGTTGCAAGAGAACATCTTGCCAACCTTGAGATGCAAATCTCTGGCATTTCACGAGGTAGCAGAGGGCAGAGCTTCGCTCTGGGACCGTGGTAGCAGCAGCCGTCTGTGACTGGCAGGAACTGATTTGAATAATTGGGTGTCACGTTTTCCTTTCAGTTTAGCTACATGTGCGATTAATTAAAATAATAACCTAAACGGTCTCCTGCTGGGGTTGTGTTTGCTGCTCCGCTTCAGTCTGCCATCAACGCTGCTGAAAGGGTTTTATTGAGAGCTGCTTCTTGCTGAGAGGAGCTTGAGCAGAGAAAGCCTCTCCCAGCAGAAAGACCTTTAATGCTTATGGTATCTGCACTCTTCCCATCCATGTTGCCTGGGTGGTGTATAGACAATAAATAGGGCTTTAATGTGTCACTTCCCACATCCTCTGCTTGCCCTGTTCTTTGCCTGGCATGGACAGTTGTTTCATCCATGTCATGGGAGATGTGGTCCTTGTCCTGCATCCAAGGCAGCCTGAAAGTGCTGCAGGATGACTTGTGGAGGGTGCTTTGAAATTAGGACTCCCCCAGGTGTAAGCACAAGATAGCCCTGCATATATCTGACGACAGAGACAAGGTACAGGAACACAAGAGCTGTGCTGCTGAGAAGTGTCCCAGGACCACCCCATAGACTGGCAGTGCGCCTAAGACTCTGGGGACTGAATTTTCCTGGAAGCGTCATTTCCTCCCTGAAGTAATTATCTCCACCAGCTCAGCACATGTGTAGGTGCCTCCAGAACCTATCTGCACCATTTTGCTGCCTGTGTCCTGCTGTGTTCCCTTCCTCACCTCTGCTCTGCAGCCCAAGGCTGGCAGATGCCCTCAGCAGTCTTCGCAAGAGGTGAAAGTTTTGATCCACGAGGAAACCATCAGAGGATCTTCATTCATTGACAATCCTCCCTAAGCAAAGGCCAAGATTTTGGTGCACGCTGCGCTGACCACATCCCCTGCACGATTGTAGTGCAGCTTGTGCTGGCTGCTCCCACACTGCAGATCTCTGTGGAAGAAATGAAATTACTTGGGGAACTGTGCTCCCACTTCTCACACTCCTCCCAAACACCCTTTATCTGCAAGCACATGCTGCTACAGTGGCAGCAAGGAGCGTACTTCAAGGATGCTTACACCCAAAGCCTTTTCCTGTTGCCATGTTCACTGCTGGTACAAGAAATAGTGTTGCCCTGCAGGTGAGTGTATTCATAGCTCATCTTGCTCCTTTTTCCACTTTTTTTTCTTGCCTGGCTGGTTCCCTGTCAGCAGCCAACACTAATCTATCCCTGGCCGTCCTTTCCCTCTCTAGTTTTAAGGATGCTTGGGATACAGGGTATTGAGCATCGTTGTGAGCATGGTGCCACAGCGCCCCACGTGCCACAGTTCTGGCAGAGTTGACATAGGGTTTGGGGGCAAGCTGGCACGCAGATCTGCCTGTCCTGAGATGTCCCTTCCACCTATGTTTGCTTGGAAAAGGCTGAAGCAGCATGAACTAGAAGTCAACGCTAGAGATTAAAGAGCCTGGCTGGCAGGAGAAAGATGATAAACTTCTGCAGAAGAAATTGAATTGGGATTTAGCTGAATAAGAAAGCAATTGAAATTCAAAGGTTTTTTGCTTAAACTGACTGACCGAAGCAGAGCTCCCAACCCTTTAAACAGCATTCATAAACCTTAAGGCCAGTGAGGACCATTTTGATCATCTGGTCTGACTTCTTGCCTGATACAAACCTGCTTCCTCCTGCCAGGCTGAGGACTCCTGTATCAAGTGCAGGACTTCTAGAAAAACAGCCTCTATCAACAGAGGGAGGTCAAGAGAACAGCAAGTCTCACATCCTCCTCTGTGCTCCATCAGTGAAGGTTAAGCTGACTTACCAAGTCTTCGAATAGAAGGATGCCTCGTGCTTGCACCAGAGATAGCGAGGACCCACTTCTGCACCCATTTCTGGGCTCAGGACTCCCAGAGAAGAAAAGCCAAAACACTGAGCCAGAAGAGAAGGGGAAGGAATCCAAGAGCTTGACCTTCTCTGCTTGGCAAAATGCTCTCACCACTCTCTTCTCAGCCCATTACCTGAATATAAGAGTTAATGTGCTTTTTTTCCCATCCTTACTTAAATTAGCACTGTGGGGACAGCCATTAGTACCCAGTACACCTCTCCCAGAGCCATGACCTCTACAGACATGTCTAAGTACAGCTGTGGTCTACAGGGGAGGTCACTGCAATTATTTATCGTTTATTACTGCAGCGAGTGACATGGGAGGAGCTGTTATGCCCCATGTGCCAGGATTATGGCACGTTCATAGCATGGGCTTGAAATGGTGCTGATAAGGTGGGGGCAGGGGGAGGGGAGGAGGGGGGGAAGGAGGCATCTTTTCTCTGTCTGTGACAGAATCCAGATGCTTGGGAGGTGCTGAGAGGCAGAGAGGGGCCAAGTCCCAAATTAGCGTTTGCTCTCTCTCTGGCTCAGAGGTTGCAGGAGCCCATGGGAAGAATCCAATCCATGGGATGCACACATGGGATGTTGCTGACCTAGACACAGCCAGAGCCAAGAGGGACAGGTGGTGGGGACAAACTGGGATTCAGCATACTGAGATGTGGGCTATCCCAGCCCCATGAAGAGATTTGGTTTCTTCTCTGTCCCCTGGCCTCTCCTTTTGCCTCTGCCTGCCTTATCTGATGGGTTGATTATCCTTAGGGGAGCACTGGCCCTACCAGCTAGCTGGAAAGTGTCTGCTACCCCACCTTCTGTCTCTACTGGTGTCCCAGGGCCCTGCCCTGTGTAAATCCCTGCTGTAGCAGCCCATGCAGGTCTGTGGAGGCTCACAGGTGAGAGCCCCCACACTCCTAAACCCAAAAACATGCTCCCAGAAGCAAAACCAGTGCTCAAAACCTCCATTTCCTTGGCGAATGGAACAAGAGCCATTCAGAGGATAGAAAACTAGTGTTACTCGGCTGTTGTCCTCCTCCATATCACTTCTGCTCTCCCAGAAGTGCCTGTAGAGCCCAGGGCTCAGTGTTTGGCGCTCTACAGACACAGGAGAAAGACAAGCCCTTGCTTTACCCCATCACTGCAATAACAGGCAAAGGACAGAGGAAGGATGTAATGACAGCACACGACCTTTATGTTTACATCATGCTGCAATGTCTAGCATCACTTTTCCCCCTCTGTCCAGGAAATCAGATCTAGCTATGGTTCCCATTGTCCTACACTTCAGAGGACGCTTATGTCATTTAGAGGCCCCACATGCAAGGCATCTCTTATACTCATTTAGCAACAGGTCCGAGAAAGCTTAGATTCCCCTCCCCAATCCCCCCCAACCCCCAAAGCTCAGCGCCTCGGTGCTCAGCCCAGCCCCTGGCGGGCTGGGCGAAGCAGCCCAGGCTAAGCATTGCCCTCCTGAAACATGCGCCCACCCTTGCCCCCGCAGCCGCTCGGCAAGCGCAGAGCATCCTCAAGCGGTCCCCGAGCAGGCCCTGCCGGGAGATGGCACTGCAAGCAAGGAGAATTATCCCGCGGCGCACCGAGGGTGGCAGGGGCTGCCGAAGCAAAAGAGTCCTTTTATCTGTATTTTCCCCTCCTTCCCCTAAGACGCTGCTGGAAAAATATTCCTCTTGTCACCTGTGATGCCTGTGTCCTCGCCGTTTTAGTAACATTTCTTTCATGCCAAGCGAAACTTGCTGCAAACGAAGCTGTGGGTGTGCAAGAGATGGTTGGAAATAGCAGGCACGTACCTATCAGCATCTGAGCAAAGCAGAATGGAGGGGAAAAAGTCTGTGCCTTCCTTAGGGGATGAAAACAGCCCTCTCCATGCGGAAGGTCTGCAGCCTCAGACTCCACCTCAAACCCTCCAGAGTACGAATATTTCAACTGCAGCCTCCTCTAGCTCTAAAATCACCCAAAACTTCCATGGGAGCTTTTTTTTTTCTTTCAGATCAAACAAAGAAGCTGTGCAAATGTAACGAATTTCTCCCTCTAGGTGGGACGTTTTGCTAAAGTGGTTGTCAGGGAATCAAAATTTACAGCACCTGAAGTTTTGCTGACTTGCTGTTTTGCATTGAGGTATCTGGGGAGATGCAGATTCTCTTGTTTATCATGAGAGCTTGAATCTCCACCTGGATAAAACTGAGAAACTTCAGCAGCCTTTTCTGATGCTGGCCCAGTTTCCCAAGGAAATTTCATGGGCTTTTCCGTGTCCTGCCAGATTTTTTCAACACCTTGCAAGAAGTCAGAGCTGAACAGTTTTGGTCAGGATAGCCTTGCTTTTTAGGGAGAGTATTTGGACCATTCAGTCTTCTTGGCAGATAGCAGTTCAATGCTCCAAGGACTGGTGTTTCTGCTCCTCAGAGGTGCATTGTCCCAGGCAGCAAGGTGTTCCCAAAACAGCCAATATCACACAAACCAGTGAGAAGACACACATCAGTTGCCTTGTGAAAACAGATGTGTTTGGGCTCAGATAAAAGACTCCTGGCTGAGGCTGTTTGAGTCTTTTTTTGGGGCGGGGAAGGAGGGGGAAGAAGATATTTTTCAATTGAAAATTCTCAAAACTGAAGTCTTGAGAACAGGAACATGTTGGTGCCCTTCCTGCTCTGAGGAGATAATAAAAAGCAATTATGCAATTTGTCTTAATGTCCTATTCTGGCATTTTTGCAAAGAAAGGGTCTGCTTCTCAGTTTTGAGCAGGAGCCAAATGAATCTATACAGAGAAAAAAAAAAAAAAGCAGTGCTAAAGGGTCACAACTGAAACATTTCACCAGGGGGTAAAGAGGCAGGCGTGTTTCACACCCTGTGATTTTGCCATGTGTGGGAGAGAAAAGCAAACATTTGTCCAGTTTTGTCCTGGCAGTGGTAAGGCTGAAGGAAGGGATGGCTGGGACATGGCTAGTGAAGGAGAGGAGATGGAAGAAATGGCAGAGGATGCGGGAGAAGCAAGAAGAGAGGCATTTCTCTTTTGCTTTATAAGGGCTATACTGCCCATACCGTGCTCATACTGTCTTCATTAGTGACCATGGGTCACACACCCTCATCATATAGACATGCCCCACATAGAGGCACCAAGGAGCTATGGGGTGAGGATGGTGCTTAGCCCAAGAGGGTTTCATTTGCCTGGGTGAGCTTCTCAGCTTATAGGAGTTTACCCTCAAGGCTAGGGAGGAGAAATCCAGCAAATAATTACAAGAAATACATCTTTGAATGGTTAATACTTGTTGAGAGCCAAATAGTGGGGCACAGGAATGGAGGTGGTGGTGGCATCTCCTTCCAGGCATCATATTTGGGATGGTGATTTCCCACTGTGGTTTTTCTTCCCATATGCAGCAACAGGAGCTCATGGGAGCTGCTAGCAGAGATGGGAAGCTCTCCCTCCTCTCTTTCCCGTTCCCCCCACCCAGCACTGATGTTTCCCAGGTGTTTCTGACTTGAAGAGTTTGAAACTGAGTCACCTTCGATTTTTCCTGACATTTCCCAGAATTTTTTTAACAGTGATGTTATATTTACTCCAAATGGTGTGTTTCTGGGGGAATCATGCTTTTCAGCTAAGGGCAAAAAGAGAGAAAGTGAAACAAAATTAACCTCCCCCTTAAAAAAAACCCAAACTTTTGAAAATTATGGGGCAGAGGTCTGCAAATTCCTCACCAAAATATATTTTAAAAGTAGCTCTTTCACTTTTTTCTTTTAAACTTTTCATGCTAAAAACTTCAAACTGCTCTAATCCCTGGCTTCTGCTTTCTATGTGAGGAGGATGTTTTGCCATAGAAGCCAGTCCTGCAACCAGAGCAAGGAGCCATGCTGCTGCAGATGCTGGCCCACCTCGAGGTGTTTATCTGCAGGGAGATTGGGGGGGACAAACCAGTTGTGCTGTCACAAGCCACAGCTTGGGATGGGCTCACACATGACTGGTGACTGGTAGGGTTCTGTGGCAGGAGTTCCCAGTCCTGGCAAGAGCCACAGCCATGAGGACATCCTTGCTTTCTCAATGGCAATAAGAGCACCTCTGCCATGCATAGCAGACTGCAGACCACCTGCAGGTGGTTTGGTTGCAATCCTGTCCCAGCAGGGGCTGGAGGCAGGATGCCTGGGTGCCCTCCTGAAGATGCATGCTAACCTGTGTGTGCCTTCTGCCAGCCACATCCCTCTGGACACCTCCATGGCCCCCAACCCTGACAGTGGGACAGCACTATCCCATCCCTGATCCACAGGGGAAAAACACACCACCTGGCAAATATACAGGATTATGGTGCTGATTTCCCAGTTCCAGAAGCATTACAACACCCATCCTGTAATTCAGGATATTCATGCAACAGAGAAGCAAAAAATGATTGCTGTAACATCTCAGATCTTGCCTGAGTTTACATGGGGTTGTACTTGTGACACCAAGCAAAAAAAGTGCTGAGGAGAAACCTTTTCCAGGCCCCTCTCTTGTTGTTCCTCGCTCAGAGAGACATATGTGAAAATGTATTTTAAATATGGCTTTCATTCCATGCTGAGCCTCTTCTGAGCGAGGAGCTGGCAGCAGTGGGCCATGTGCTGAGTGGGTGATGGGACAGACGTTATTTATAACAGGTGTCAGGTGGTACTTTGTCATCGAAATCTTAGCCGGCAGTAGCAGCGAGGGGTCTCACCATATGCCAATCTCTGTTTTCCAGGAGTGGTTTGATAACAGCGTGCACCAAACCTGACATCCTTGCTGCACATGGAAACTTTACTCGCATATTTTAGCTCACCAGTGGGACCTCGCCCCCTCTGCACTCCATGACATCCCGAATCATGCTCATTGCTCATGTCTGAGCCACTGGATACCCATGATCAGGGTTGCATCCAAGGACAGGATTTTCTCCTGTGCAAACCTTTGCACACACGTATAGCAACACCTTACCCTGTCGAGGATCTGGGAGGTCCCCGTGGCCTCTCCTTGCTCACACCTTGCAGTGTGCATGCACACACTTGCCACCATCAGTCTTCCCGGGCAAGTGGGTAACAGGCTGGAAAGCTACAGCCAAGTCCTGCACTTACTATCTCCATCTTTGTCTTTCTCACGCACCTCCCACCATTCCCCTCTATCTACAGAGGAGGAAGTTTGGCAAATATCATTAAGACAAGGTGAAGTTTTACATAAAATAATCTCTCCTGCCATGAGTCCTGAGGAATTTTAATCAGTCCAGGAGTACCAGCAGAATTCCTTTGCCTGCAATCTTTTCATGATCTTCCTTTCCCCTCTTGTTCCTTGTGGGGAGCATTTGCTGAGAAGATGATTAAATCGCCCTGGTAAAAAGCTTGTCAGTCCATAGCGCCCATCTTTTCCTGCTTCTTTGCAAGATCATTTGTACTTTTTTCTGGCCTGCAGCATGCCAGGTCAGCTGCTTTCTTTGCCTACCCTGTACATTTCCTTACTATTGTTGTGGGGTTTTTCCCCCTTCAGAGAATCCCTTTTGTGCAAAGGCGAGAGACAAGGCTCCTAGCTCAGCCTGCTGTGTTGTTGTTCGCCTGAAGTCCAGCAGGAATTCAAGGAATGGTTCCCCACGTCTCCCATTCACCTTGCTCCTGCTAGTGGCAAGGGGTCAGGTGGGGGGTGTGTGTATGTATTTTTAAGGAAGCTGTGAGCAAGGAGTGCAGACCTAGGGGCTGATGTGAACTCAGAGATTTTGGAGGACTGAAAATCATCCGCATGTTGCCTGCCAGTAGTTCAGTGTAGGAATTTAGGCATTTTGCTTTGAACAAATGATTCACCAGTAATCATTCAATCAGCTCTCCTGATGGTTGAATAATCTGTGACTTAATTTCGTCAGATGTTTGCCACAAAGTGTCAAATAAATGGTTTGGAAATACACTGGCTCAGGGTCTCGCCTTATATATACTCAGCTTTGGGGTACAGCAAATGCTGCCCCCTGAGGTTTGGCCCTGGGTGTCCAAGGTATCTGTGTTGCTTGACGATCAGCCAGGTTCAGCCCAAAAAGTTGAGGATGTGACCATGGCTCAGCTCCATCGTACTCTTACCATGCAGCTGCGAAGCTTCCGCTTTCCTGCTAGGGATATCACTGCTGCTGGAGTCCGGTGGGTGGCATGTAATGGGGTAGAGTGACATTTTTGGTGGCAGTCTCCTTGTTGAACATCAGTGTACAAGTTTGTGATGCGCCCCTTGTTTTCTCCAGGTGGCGCCCACTGGGATACACTGGATATGAAAAGCAGCCCACAGTGATGGCCCGATGCTGGTTCATAAGCTAGCGGAGAACCATCTCCCTGGGTCCAGCTCTCTTCCTTCGGTGCTGCGGCATCTTTCCATCCCTGTCCCCACAAAACCACCTGCTGTCCCAAACATGTTTCCCAGTGGCATCTGAGAGCTGCTGCTTCCTGCACAGCTTTTACTCCTTTTTCAGCCCTGATCTTGGCTGCCAGCAGGGCTGGAGGGATGAAGAGGGAGAAAAATGGGTTGGGATTTTCCTTCCTCTTCTTCCATTCTGTGTCTGTTTCAATCCGGTCCAGAGCCTCTGGGCAGGAGGGTCATCCTCCAGTTCTGCTGCAACCTGCTTAACAGACTTGGACACATCCCCCCTCTGCTCTTATGCTCTTAGTTTGCCCTTATGTTTTTTTAGGACCTGCTATTATCTACCACAAATTCCCCCAGAGCCTCAGCTTGCTGGTTATTCTTCATGGATAAAACCAGTAACAATAAACAGATAATTTATTGTGGACCTTCATCTGAGACAAAACATGATTATTTCTATCCAATTAATAGTGGCTTTTAGTAGCATCTATGAAAAACTAGATGAAACCTGTTTTCCACTCAGCTCCCTTCCTCTGTCTGTGTGACAGTATCTGTGTGAGGCCAGGACCGAGGGGAGGTGGTATCTTTGATTTGATCAGCATATATCTAGTTGGAACAAAACAGATTAGCTTTTGTAGGTTTGCCCAAAGATTCCCTTCTTTTTTTTTTTCCTTTAACAGGAAGATCAGAAAGTTTGTTGTTGTTGTTGTTGTTAGTACTTTTGTTTTCTGCAGCTGAGGAGGAGTCCTGAAATGCCAGGAAAAGTGCGAACATGCCAATGGGTGTATTTCTCTCAAGTCCTCTCTGCAGAGTTTTCTCTCATGCGTTGTTCCCTGAGTCACGGGGATTTGTGCTGGGAATGCTTGGATATCTGGATGCTGAAACAGCTCGCACTGCTGACCCGAGTGCTGATGTCCAGGGAGCAGCACCCCAGCCCTGCCACAGCCCCTGGGGTGGGGGCCAAAGCAGAGGATTCCTCTAATGGGTTGTAGGGCTCTGCAAGGCTCCCAAAACAGCCTCCAGTGGGCACCAGTCTCTGCCCCTCTCCAGCACCTAGCCCCTGGCAGTGAGCTGGCTGTTTCTCTATGGGCATTTTTCTCTTCCAGGCTGGGGAAACAGAGGTATTTATCTGCACGCTGGCAGCCAAGAGGGTGATGTGACTGGGAAGGACTATTCCTGCCAGACCCCACGCTCCATTGCACCCTACAGCTGGTGCCACTGCCGTGTCAATTGGCCCTTCCCCAAATGTCCTCCTAGGTGTCTGCAGTTGCCTGTGGGGGTGGCAGGTGTTGAGGGGGGGGGGCAGTCCTGGGAGGGCACCTTCACCTTCTGACCACCCTGCCCTTCCTTGCCTTGAGGCTGCTTGGCTGTCCTTGCTCATCCTCCCCTTTGGCTCCTGCTCGTTTGGCCTCACTGACACTTTAATTTTAGCAATTCCTTGGAAAGAGTCATTTTCCATAACTCAGCTCACAGTGAAGCCCTCTGCCTGCCAGCTCTGCCTTCTCACACGTGTTCCTGGCGTGCCCCAGCAGCACACGCCTGCACCTGCCCAGCCAGGCCTGCCTCTCCCAGCCCTTTGCACACTGGAGCCTCACACCCGGCTCCCGTCCTCCCTTGGCACATTTCATCCTGGCACTCCCGAATTCCATCGTGCCACGGCTGGAGCGGGCACCCTGTCCCGGGTGCATGGCCACCCCAGCGGCTTCTGCATCGTCAGGATTCATTGTGCACAGCACGTCTGTCCTCTTTGCCCTGCAGACCCCCCATGCACATGACAGCTCACAGTCTTTAACTGCAATGGGAAATGGGGTGACCCCACACGCCATGGGCAACCCCCCAGCTGCGGGGGTGTGATGGCTGGGCAGGGTGGGCTTGTTGGGCATGCACCAGCAGGTTGCATTTGAGTAGGAAAGGTGGGTGCACGTGTGGGCAGGCTGCCTTGCTTGTGCGCTGCTTGTGCAAGGGGGTGTGGGAGCACCATCTTGTGCCACGTCAGGTGTTCAGTTGTGCAGCATGTGTGTGTGAGAGAGGGGCAAGTGTGGTGCTTTCATTTCAGTCCGCATTTGTGTGTGGTGCTTTCATTGTGCATGCTGAGAAGGCGCTTGTGCAAGGGGGGGCACGACACTCACAAGCCAGGTGTGTGCAAGGGTGTGCATGGAGGTGTGCGTGGAAATGGTAGTGCAGTGCCTTCATTTGGGTCTGCATCTCTCAGTTGGGTGGGGGGGGAAGCATGCGGAGGGTGCACTGTGCATGGCAGTATGCACAGGGATCCATGTGTGTAGGGCACGCGTGAGTGTACATGTGCACACAGGGTGGGGGGGCTGCGAGTGTGCTGCCTTCACTGGGGTCTGCATCTCGGGAGAGGTGTGGGGCAGGTCTAGCGGTATGCCCTCTGTCCAGGACAGCAGGGACTCTGCTGCACAGTGTGGGTGTGTGCGTGCCTCCGTGCACACGGTGCTTTCACAAGTGTGCTCCACCGTGTGCATTTGCACGGGGTGTGGGGCTGTGGGATCCGCGTGTGTGCGGTGTCCCCCTCCGGCTCAGCATCCGCGGGGAGGTGGGAATGGGGGGTCTGCGTGTTCTCAGGGGCGCTTGCGGGCACGCGTGCAAGGGCCCACGCGTGGGCGGCAGCGACCGCGCCGGGGGGGTGTGTGTGTGGGGGGTGTGTGGGTGTGGGGGGTGTGGGGGGTGTGTGTGTGTGTGTGCGTGTGTGTGTGTGTGTGTGTGTGTGCGTGCGTGTGGGTGTGCGGGCGTGGGGCGGGTGCGCGCGGCGTGGCCGGGAGCGCGTCCGCGGCGCTGTGCCGGGGGTGCGGGCTGAGCTCATCGCTGGCTCCCCGGCGCTCCTTACCAGTGGCTTCTGCGGTCACATGGGTTATGTGCTGGAGTTTAAAAGAGCTTATAGCCCCCAAGCCGGTGCAGAAGCAGCCGGTGGTTGCATGGGGTAGCGCCGGGAGCGGCGGCGAGGAGGGGGCCGTGAGTACTGGGCGGTCGGGGGGCGGTGCGGGGTGTTTCCCCCACCCGTGGGACGGAGGAGGAGGCGGCGGCGGCGGCGGCGGCGGCGGGGGGTCAGGGGAGGCAAGCCCCGGTACCCACCACCGAAGCGTCGGTACCTTTCTGGGAGGCGAAAAGGGGAGACGGGAACGCTTGCCCACCCCCACCCCGTAGCTGGTGTTCTCTCCCGCCCCGCCGCCGCTCACCTTTCCCCACCGCGCCCATGCGTGTCCGCGCCCCGCCGTGGGCCACGCGTCCGCCCCCCGCGCCGCCGGGGCAGGGGCGAAGCCCGCCAGGAAACAATTTAGGCAACTTACTTTCCTGCTCCTCCGTGCGTGTGTGTCCGCCCTGCGCCCCGGCCGGGCGTTCCCCGCGGGGGAGGGTTGGGAGGGCACGGGGTTGGGGCGTCCCCGTACCCGCAAGGGCTGCGGGTCCGCGGCGGGACCCCCGTCTCCGGCCGGGAGGGCATCGTGGCTGCTGCGAACGGCATCAGGTTGAAGGCTGGGAGAGGGATGAGCCCTCCTGCCTGCTGCATTGCATGAACAGGGCTGGAGCCGAGGTTGCGGGGTGGCTCTTTGTAAAGCGCAGCCCGTGGATTTCGTGGGCGGGAGAGCAGACTTTTTCTTCGTTTCTCCAAAGGTGCAACCTGCCCTTTCCTCTGCTGTGGTAGTGCCGGTTTTTTTTTTTATTATTACTTTTTTGGTTTTTTTTGTGTGTGTGGTTTTTTTTTTTTTGTTTTGTTTTTTTTTTGTGGCGGTGATTTTCAAAAGACAAGCGTCTGCTTGGCGCTTCTGTGGAGCTGCTTTCCCTAGCTAGGCAGTTCATCCCGAGCGCGAGTACGAGGGCTGCTTTCCAGAATTGCATAATACACACCGATCCCTGTGCTGCACAAGCTCCCTGACATTTCCAAATCTTGGTGACTTCCACCACTGCAATCCTAAAACCGGATTGGGACTCCAACCAGCGCATGAGCTAATTTGTGCTGCCTTTGCTGGGGACAGAACCTGGTCTGTATGTATTGGCTTCCGTGGCTCCTCTGGCAGTTGTTTCTTATTCTGCTAAACTTTTTTGGTATAAAGATCAATGCTTCTCCTTCACTCTCTTAGAAAGCCCCTTTCTTCCCCACCCCATGCTTAGAGACATACGCGTAGGTTCTGTACAGGTTGCAAAAAGGGGATTGCCTGCAAAGCTATTTGGTTTCTTTTTCACATCTCTTTGTGTTTTCATCTGTCAGATAGTCCAGGAAGCCCTTTGCTCAGATTGCTTTTTGCTTAGGAACTTGCTGAATTCTATTAGGATTTTGCTAATTTAACTCTGACTGTGCCCACTCTCTGTGCCTGTGCGTTGTTTACCTCAGTGAGGGACAGGACCTACACATGCTGCTGCCGGTCCTGCTGGCTGTGCGTGCAGGCAGCGAGGCAGGGACACTGACTGCTTCCTGCAAGACGTGCAAATATGTGAGAGCAGCCGCTCTTGCTCCCTGCCCTGCCCCTCCATGAGGAGTTAGAGCTTTGCTGTGATGGCTGGAGATGTGCAAGGGATGCTTGGGTCCAACCGGGCATCTTGCTGGGACCAGGTCCTCAGATCAGAGCTTCCTGGGGCTCACTGGGGAGGGTGAACTTTCCTGAGATGGGCTGTGCTTTGGAAATATGAGCCCTACAGCCTGGCAGACTTCGCAACAGTGCTTTAGGATAACTTCATCTGAGCCTGTTGTCAGAGCAGGCCAAGCCACAATCTGACGATCGTGAGTTATCTTTGGTCTGATTTACCTCAAGAGGACCCAGTTGTGCCAAGGCACTGGGTCCCTATCCCCACAGAAGGTGCTCAGCACCTCCTGGACTTGGGAAGGAAGAAGCCCTGGTACCTCTCAGAGCCACATAGCTTGTGATGCACATAGATGGACAAATAAATGTGCAGCCAAGGCTCAGCTTCCAGAGATGTGGCTGACTCTCTGAAGCCGGCAGCAGGAGTTTTGTGGGTGCGAGCCCCAGCTCCTGGTCACTTTCAATTAATTCCCCAGCAAGCTGGAGGAATGCATGCTGCTCCAGCTCAGGCTGGGGCTGTGTATGCATCTGGGGAGCCTGTCTCTTGGCTCTGTCGTTTATTATTGCTGCCGCTGCCATTACGCCTGACAAATGGGAGTTGCTGAGTAATGTGCTGTTTGTGTGTAAATATCTGAGTGCTTGCAGCTGAGCTCACTCCTGCGACTTTGCAGGAAGCCGTCTCAGCACCTTTCCCCCATGAAGACCTGTAAGAGCAAAGGCATCCTTCTGCAGGGACCTTCCCACCGCTCCCAGTGGTTTTAGCCTTCGCTCTCTGCTGCTTTCCTGCAAACAAGAAGCCTCCATCCTCTCGGGTTAATGTGGAGGCCCTGCTGTTTTCCTGAGTGTGAGTCAGGGGTGGGAAAGGGCTCTGTGTGAGTGTGTGCATGCGTGCGTATGTGTATGCACACCTTCTTAGGCACCAAGGCATCGTTGCTCCCAAGGGTCCTTGTCCTAGGCAGAAAGAGTTTGGGGGACTTTGTGTGTTCTGACAGAGAGAGTCATGCGCAACTAGGAAGGGATTTTTATTTTAGGTTGTGTTGGTTTTGGGTTTTTGTTTGTTTGTTTGTTTTTCCTACCTACTCAGCCCCAAGTCCCCTTTAATTTCATCCCATTACTGCTGAAGATGCTAAATTATTCCTTCCCATATCGTTTTCATCCCATTTGCAGATTAGCATCCGGCTGCTTCTGTCAGTACTTGCTCAGCCCAGCTAGACTGATCGCAGCTCTTTTAATCTCCCCTTGTAAATCAATCCCTTCTGCCTCCTGATCATTTTTGTCGCTCGTTTTTCTGAAATCCCTCCAATTTGTCCATTTTGTGTTGGTGACGTATGCCTGGCCCTAAACATGATGTATACCAGGCATGGCAGCGTGAGGGAAGGACACCTCCTCCCCTCCCACCCTGCTGGGGCTTGTGATGCTTTGTCAGCACTGAACCGAGTTACTTCCCCATTATTCTAAGCTATAGTCCCTGCTTGGTGTTGCAGAAGAAAGCAGCATACCCAGGTCAGTGCCCTGGGGAGAATTCCTCCAAATTTTGACGATAAGTTGCTGAGGTTTGCTTGCATGCTGCTAGCACATGCTAGAAGGGGCCGGTGCTTTAGGTGTTGCTTGTGGGGTGCCTCTCCCCACAAAAGCCAATAGTTGAATTAGGAGGGATTAGCAAAATAAGAGAGGGCAAACTGCATCAGGGCTGCTGGACAGGCAGGGAAACTGAGGCATATGCCCAGACTCAATGCACATTCCCTGTGCTGTCTAGCACATGCCTCTTGTTTAGGTGCTTTGTGCGTGGTGTCAGGTCCCAGTTGCACCCATTATTATTGCAGCCAGCACGGACATTTTCCCAGGAGATACTGGCTCTTGTTGCTTGGTCAGAAAAGGCTGGCAGGCCGGGATGCTGGGTTTTGGGCTGGTTTTGTGCATGGCTTCTCATGCTAATGGCCAGAGCTCGATGCCACAGGTGCTCTCAGGGGGAAGAAAAGGGGACTTTGCGCAAAGGCAGTGGTGTCTTGCATTCATGTGCTTTGAAGTTTTGTCATCCCAAACCCTGAGCTCCTAGCACTGAGCGTTCCCATTAGCTGGAAGGACCGTGCCCTTCCAAGCACCATCTATTTTTAGGAGGAGCTGTATTCTGGACAGTGTCCACCGCAGATGCTCTCTGCCTCCTCCTCTTGGCCCCTTGCCAGAGACACTGCTTGGGCTATCTGCTGGTGGGGCAGATCTTGCTGAGGCTCTGAGGGAGCAGAACGGAGGTGGCACTGTGCAGTCATGGGGACGCTTGGGGGGCTATCACTGCCCTGGGGGTGCTTGGGAGGGCCGGTGAGCTCGTGCTGCCCTTCACCTGAGCTGTTGGAAATGGCATTTAATTGTGCTGTTGCATTTAATTGTAGCTGGACGCGGTGCCGGCTTACCTATCCCACAGTAAAGGGCACTGCCTGGGCCAGGTGGTACCCGGTGCCGATGCCCGGTGCCGGTCCGTTCGCCAGGATGACACTAGGGGGCACGAGATCTGCTGGAATCCCTTTGTTGGGAATGGGGATGGAGGATGCAAAGCCGCTCTTGACCCTTCCAGCACCCTTCAAGCTTGTACATCATCCCCCTGCACGTTTTGTAGGAATCCAAGTGTTAAAACCCAAAGACTGCCCCGGGTTACTCCTCCTGCGGCAAGGGCAGGAGGACGTGGCTTTCCGGATGCTGCTCTGCTGGATCTGTGCGTTGCCAGCTGTGGGAGCAGCAGGAGTAAGGATGGGAGCGCTCAGCCGGAAACATCTCCAATGTGAGGAGGAGATGGACACAGCCAGGGAGTCTCCAGGGAATTTGGGAAATCCAGGAAAACACCTAGCATAATTTTAATGCCTCTCCAGAGGCATTGTCCAGAGCAAGATTAAGTTAGATTCAGGGTTGGCTTTCAAGATGAAGCATGTTATGGTTTCATTTTCTGCTGGATGTTAAGTTTGTGTGATGTCTCCTTGGGGTCATGTTTTCCTAAAGCAGCAGAAACTTTAGAGAGTCTAATTTAATGAATGGTTCTGATCGATCTGAAACATGGTGGGTGTGCTTGTGTATATATATATTATACATATGTGGCCATGTATATATCTGGGTAGGGTGCAAAGGATGTGTTTTTGAAGGTATGTTTATGTATTTCCACATACATTCAGCTGTAATATTGTCTTCTGTCCTTAAAATCTATTATTCCAGCTGTGAATGCATGTATGTATATTAAAACACTGTATACTGGAGTCTCTCTCTTGTTATAACAAACCTCACGAAAAGCAAATAAAGAGACATTGTTCTCATAGCAGGCTTGGAAGGACTCAATATTTATCTTCTATGAATTTTGATAGTTTTTGTTCAGCATGTTTCCAGTTATGATGGTGGGGTTTTTTTTGCCTATCTACTTAAGATTTTGTGCTAGTGGGAAACTAAAAACATTCAGATTGTTTCAGTTTATTCATTGCTTAATGAAAACAGAAATCAAGCTTCTGGATTGAAATGTGGATGCTTGATAACATTCTGGCATATAAATTTCTAAATGGTTAGGATTTTAATGCCTTCTGCCACCAGATACCAGGCTCCTTTGCTGGAGCGTCGCTTCTCACAAGCCCCCAGGCAATATTTTTAGTAGGACACTGACGCATCGCAAATACTCTTGTTCTCCTAGAAAAGGCTTTGCTGACTGTTGTTGAAAGTAGCACTAGGATGGCTAGAAATGACAGATCAGAGGAGAATGATGCTGCTGCGTCTGTGTTTGCTTTGTGGCTCTGATAGAGGGTTTGTGTCCAGCCATGCGGGTGCGTGCCTGTGCAGATGTGAGGGCACTTCCCCAGCTGGTTTCTGAGCCAGGGCTGAGGACCAGGAGTTTGTTTATTTTAAAATGCCTTGTGAAGTGGAGGGAGGTCCAGGAAGAAGTGCCGAGTCTACTTTTAAGTCAATTAGGGATCGTATCTGAAGGTGTGACCTGGTTTGAAGAGGAAAGGGTGATTTGTCTGAAGGTGTTACCTAATTAGAGGGTATAGTCAGGGCTTTAATTAGCCATGACACCCTAAAGATGCCATCGAAGCCCTCCTGAGGCACTGCCAATTTGGTGGCATGGCTGTAAGATGTCTGAGTAGTGTGGCCATGCACGGCTGTGGCTGTCACCCTCCGCTTGGGTGGCAGCCTGGGTACCCGTGCTGGAGGAAGCTGTTTTCCCTCAGGTGACTTGTGATGCCCTCCAGGGCTACTGCCAGCACTGAAGGATGTTGATATGTTCCTAAAGTCCCAGAATGAAAGGAAAGCTGCAGCAGATGGAAGAATTAATACTAGTGCCCATTATGTGGGAAATCTCTCTCTTCTCCCTGCTCTCTCTTTCTGCTGTTCCCTGCTCAGTGGAGGCTGGAAGAGTTTGCAATAAACGATGCTGTAGTTGCGGCTGTGTTTGCAGCAGCTGGTGGAGGGATCATGACCCCTCTCTTAGCACTGCCTTACAGAGGGGATGTGGGATCAACTGAAATCTGGCTTGCCAGGACCTGGTTGCATTTAAATACTATGCAACACACCCTGTGAGGGGGGGAACTGACAGGGGAAGCAGCATGAGAAATGCTGGGTGAGGGGGAGAGGCTGCTGGGGAGGCTTTGCCCTAATGCTGGAAGTGACTTGCAGCCTGGCCTTGCTGATCCAAACCTGGGTGGTGGGGTGGTTGGTCCCCCTCCAAGAGGTGGGACTGGGTGCTGCTCTGGGGCTGCTCTCCCTAGTGCTTTTTATCCATCAAATCAACTGGTATTTATTGAGTCAGTTCACTCCTCCCCACAAGGAGAAGACAGTATGTGTTGCCCATTCCCACCAGTGATGCTAAAAGCCAATAGGAGCCAGGTGGAGCCCGGTAGTTGGCTGGAGGATGAGCATGGAGAGCAGGCCCTGTTGTCATTCCCAGCATCAGTGAGCAAAAGCATCCTCTCCTCAGTGGTGGGGCAGGCAGCCCCTCCTGATAGTCAGAGCCTTCTGAATTGCTAGGGGGGTTTGAATCTGTCCTCTCACCACCCCAGTGTCCCCTGAGAGTGATGCTTACCTGTGGGAGTAGCAGTGGGTGGCTCAGACCTCCTTGGGAGGAAGGAGCTACGCTTATTCCTGTTTCCATGGGAAGAGAAAGGGATCCTTGGGGCAAGGCAGGGTCAGCTGCATGTTTCATCAGTGCTGTGAGCAGCCTTGCTTTGCACAAGGACTGGTGGTCAGCTTTGCTTTTGTAGGTAGTATCACAGGCCCTGTAAAGCGAACACACATCCAGGCACATCCCTGGGCTAGCAATTACTGAGGGATGCGCCTGCTTTTAATTACATGGGTGTTAAGCAAGTGAATGCATTTTGTTCACAGAGTTGCAGCCTGGTGTTTTCCTTCTTCTAGTGGTCTTTGGTGGCTTTCCTAGTCTCTGGAGCATGGGTGAGAGACTGGATGTAGTAACCTATAGGCCCCTGCCGCGGATCTGCAGGGCTGACCCACCTGGCTATCCGTATTCCATGCTATTGCCATGGCTTCCCAGTGCTGGGGGGGACATGGCCGCTTTGCATTTTGGGGTGCCATGTTATAGGCAATGGATGGGGAGGTGGAGAAGGTAGCTGCTTTTTTG
Organism: Phalacrocorax aristotelis; assembly: GCF_949628215.1. Lineage (NCBI taxonomy): Eukaryota > Metazoa > Chordata > Aves > Suliformes > Phalacrocoracidae > Phalacrocorax > Phalacrocorax aristotelis. The sequence continues at coordinate 71,906,021 of NC_134311.1, read as the reverse complement.
ACTGCTGCATCTTCTTTGCTCCAGAAACAGCTTCTGTCAGGGTGACCGTGAAGGTGTCTTATTGCTATGTGTTTTGCAAATGCCCAGCAGCACAGCTATGGATAAGCCAGGCTGATCCCTGCCCAAATCCTGTGTAGGCACAGCAGCTATTACATGCTGCTTGGGATCATCTGTAAGAGGTGTAAAGTTCCCTTTGCTGGAGCTTTGCAAGCTGAGTAATGTGGAAGGAGGGATCTGTTGCTGCTGCCAGTGTGCTTGGAGAAGGCAAGCTGGGCTGGGTTTCTCAGGGCCAGGGATGAATGTTCTCTTGTGAAATTAAACAGTATTACATATACTAAAACAAGCTTGTGTCTCCTTGGAATATAGGTATACTCTCTGCACCACGATCCTTTTGTCCATGGCCTTGGCCTAAAAAATGCTGATGATAATGAGGACACATCCTCTCCTGTGGGTAGAGCATGGTTATTGGATGTAAAGGACAGGCAGCATGTGCCAGACTTTGCCAAAGTGTGATTTATCCTCTGTGCATGTGAACTAAGGGTTTGAAAACTAAATACATTAAAAAGAAGGAAAGAGAACAAAATGCTGCTGCTGCTCTGAGATTTGATCAAAAAAAGCTCTGTCCAGTCCTCCAGGCTTCTCACTTAGCAAAGAGCTCTAGAAACAGCAACTTTATAGCAACGGTGCACCCACAAATAACTATGGTTTTGGGGAGGGGATGCTTTTGTTCTGGATGAAATGCGTTTTGGATTTTTTTGCTCCCAAAAGGGTGTGTTATTCTTGCTCCCTGAATATGAGGCCCTTGAAAGCTGCCTGGGATTGCTCAGCTCTGAAATCTTTGCCTAGCCTGTTGTCTTTCCCTAGCATGCTAAACGTCTGTATCTGTGGGAGTCTGTTTGATTTGGGAACCTGGCTGGGGGGGGCGGGGGGAGGAGGAGAAGTTGCACCAAACAGCAGGAACAGCAGTCACTGTTTTTCACAGCTCTCCCGCGCCACGGTTCGGAGCGGTTTCCTCTCGCCCCATACCCCGGACATGTGCAGGGCGGCCAATTCCCCACACATGTTGCACAGACACATTTCCGTGCTGGCTCTTTGTGCCTGCCTACCTATTTGCAGCTGGGGGAGCTGAAGCTGCTCTTTCTTGTGATTCATAAAAAAGTCTTTCTTTGGATGGAGTTGTCTGTGCTTTTATTGACCTGGTTCCGGGAACGACGGAGGCTTTTCCGTCTCCTGGATGCATGATTTCTGCAAGGGCTCTGGATCAGGGGCTGGCCTTTGCTGCTGGTGTGTTTCCAGTCCTCCTAACATGATTAGTTTGACAGGCCCATTGGGTATGTTGGCAAGTCTATTTTTTTTTTTCATGCATGAAAGTAAGTACTGTGACGGGTCACAGAGCACCAGCTAATGCTGAAGTTTATGCAGGAGGGAGCACACTGGCTGAACAATATCTTTGGCCATGCCACCAATGTGCCATGCCACTCGACAGAAACCCCTTGCCCTTTTGATGGGACATTTCTGTATGTCCTAACTCCCAGAACATTTTGGGGGCTCCTCTTTTTGGCTGCATTTGGGGTATTTTGCCTGGAGAACGTGTAGCTTGGTCTCTGTGAAGCCCAGGTGTGGCAGGACATCCCAGGTGTGCACCTGGGGGGCTCCCAATGAAGGCATCCATCTTCTAGAAGTCCAGCAAGCTGCCATCAACCATTTCCTATCCCTGCACCCTGGTTGCTGGGCTCCGGTTTGGTGTGTGTTGCCCTCTCCCAGCAATGCTGAGACACACCATGTCCTTGGGTCTCATTTAGATGGGATGAGGACTGAAAGGGGGATCATTGATGTTCTATATCACAACTCTGCACAGTGCTTTTTGCTGTATAGACACGTCTGCTGCACCCAGTCCTCTTTGCTTTGGGCCAGCAACTTTAGATTCACCTTAGCTTGCTCCTCTGCAAAGCGAAGGGTGAAGAGAAACTTCTCCAACAGCCATGGTGGGCCCTTGACTTCAAGGGCATGCAGCGTTTGTACTTCCTAGTTTTGGGACATCATCACCTGCAGTCAGGCCAGCAAGGCTGTTGTTTCCTAAGAAGGTCTGCCTTATGCACTAGGGAGAGCCAATTAAGCGCTGATGGGCTTGTTATCTTCTCAGTGCTGCCAAAGGGAAGGAGAACATGATGTGACTTGCCCAGGTCAGAGCTGTCAATGGCAAAGGAAATGGGTTGATGATTTTGACTTTCCCTGTTAAAATAAGGAATTGGGATGGTCTGACCTGTAGTTGGGTCTAGGACCCAAGCAAGAAGTTTGGCTTATTGCACATCTGCGTTCAGGCTTGGAGGGTTCCCCAAGGCTGCTTGCTATAGTACATTACCAGGGTCAGCCTTTAACCTTGCCACGACCTGGGGTTGGAGGATGGCATCGTTGCTTACAAAGAGGGGAAACTGAAACCTGGAGTGGCTCTGGGATTTCCTTGAGGTCCCAGAGGCAGAGCTGGTGGCAGAAAACCAGATTTCTTATGTTGCTGACAGCTCATGCCAGCTGTGGGACACATTAGTAAATACTCTGCATAGACTAAAGCAGGGCATCCAGCCCTCTGTGTAGTGCTGTGTGCTTATCTGTCTGTCTCTAGTTCTGGCAGCCAAACCCCCGAGATGACATTTAAAGGCTTTACATTTATTCTCTCTTGCCAGTTCCAGATCACATTTGCTGAATTGTCAAGCTCAAGATGCTTTTCTCCTAAGTGCTGGCCCTGCAGCAGCTCACCCTGCTCCATCCCTGCCTTGGAGGAGTCCAGCTGGGTTCTTCCTGCCTCTGCTGTCACTGGCAGTAACCCATGGGGGCTGGAACAGCTCAGCTGGTGGATGCGTGAAGAGAAACAGACTTCAGGTTCTTTTTCCCCTGTTGCTCAGGCCATGCTGAAATCTGTTGGCAGTGGATGTTCAAAAGCAGGAGATCTAGGGCTTGGTCTGGAAGAGGTGCTGGGATGAAGAGGGCAAAGGTAGGGACTTGCATACAAGCCCTTCCTCCTCCTCAAGCCTGCATCTGACCTAGGTCTTAGTGGTGAGTGTGCATGCAATGAGCTGATGGGTTCTCAGCAGAGTTGCAGCAGGCTGGGTGTCTGCCTTGAGACAACCAGGACTAGTGATGCAATCAGTGGCTTGCCTGCTGGATTTCAGCAAGGAAGGCAAGCACTTGTCTGTGCGTGGTGAGTAAACTGCTGTCTCGTCCCCAGAGGCTGTCACTTTAATGCTTTGCCATGCTCTGCTGGCTGGGAGTGGCACAAGAGGATGCTCCTACTGCTGCTGTCTGCCTTGGGGACAAGCACAGACACGTGTCTCTAGCTAGAAGTTAGCTTGTAGAGCAGAGAAACCTCCCCAGAACATGCATTTGCAAGCTCTGGGATGTTATAGTCCCTCCCAAGCGGTTGCAACCTTCTGCCACCTTGTGAGCTGGGAGGAGAGGTTGCTGGGCTGAGCCTGTTTCCTGGCACAAGAACAGGGATGGTGTCACCTCTGCTCTGGAGCAGTTGGTGCAGAGAGCCAGGGGTGGCTGCAGGCACTAGAGCTAGAGATGTCCCTTGGTCCTAGCCCCAGCAGCCAGCTCCATCTTTAGTCCTCAGACCACTTTTGAGGGCTTGGTGCAGCATGGTTTTAAATCTACCCCTTTGTCTTGTGCAAACCTGCTCCCTGACCAGGCCTGATGATAAAGTCTGTCCTGAGACAAATTTATTTCACTGGCTTTTGCGAGGTGCTCATCTCCCACTTCATGCCCACCAGACCCTGCACAGTGTCTGTTGAGAGCTGCCTGAGCACCGTGGCAGTTCAGAGGATACCACATAACTTAGGTGGGTGATGCTAGTTTCATCCGGCTGATGGCCCTCTTTTAGACCCAGCACCAGCCACCATGCCTGTGGATGACACCAAGCAACTGCTTGACAGTAGAGACATGAACTGACCTGCACCTTGGCTTTTAAAGGCAGAGTCAGCAAATGGGGACGGAGCAAGGATGTGACACAAGCAGATAGTGTTGGCTTCAGCAACCAGAAGCCCGAGGATGCTCCTGTCACCCAGGTTAGGATATGGAGGAATCAACTATCTTTCTAACTTCTTCCAGAAGTAGCTTGCATGCCTTAGCAACAGACAGCTTTCTAAAATTGAATGGAGGGGAGAAAAACAAAGGACCTCTCCTTTTGCTGAGGCCTGGCCAGTTAACCCTTTTAGCCATACTGTGCCCAGATGGTGTGACTGGGCTCCCTGGTACTCAGGATCATCCCTCTGAAGACACAGTTGGGGCACAGTCTTATTCACAAAGCAGTAAGGCAGCACCTCCTCTGTTCTGCAGACATGGGATCTGCCCTAGGTAGAGCGTCTGCCTTGGCAGTGCTTAGTTTCAAAGCCCTGCCTGCTCACTGTCCCCCCACAATTGCTGCTGTGGATATTAATTTTTCCCAGATTTCTGCTTCTCTTTGAATATCTCTGCTATGGATCATTTTCCTTGCATGTGTTAGCTGGTATTTTCCCAAAGCTGAATCTTGTGCTATTTCCTGCCTGTCTTTCTAAGATTTCTGTCACTCCCTCTTCTGTTATGCCTAAACCCACCTTGGTCTGTGTTTCTTCTCACTTTGGAGGAGACTATTTGACCCTTTTGTTCTAAAATTTTGCAAGAGGGGAGGAATTGGCTGTTCAAAAGATGAGAAATCCTGCCCACCTGTGTCTTGCCTAGAACACCACAGCCCCCCCCCCCCCCCCCCCCCCCAGCTGGAGAAAAGCAACTCCAGTCCCATGATAGTCAGGGTGGGAGGATAAATCAGGTGTTTTGAGGGTGGGGAAAACTTTGTAGGAAGGGAAGGTCTGCAGGGCAGGGGCAGGCTCCTGGGGATGGCAGGAGTTTGTAAGGCCTGCAGGAGTTTGAAGTGCCTGGTTGCGGTGGTGAGTGGAGGTAAGTTGGGAGCTTCTGTACTAAGGAGGTTTGAAGGTAAATGGAGTTAAATCTAGTTGACGGCTGGTCACAAGTGGTATTCCCCAGGGCTCCGTATTGGGGATGGTTCTGTTCAATGTCTTTATCAATGATCTGGATGAGGGGATCAAGTGCACCCTCACTAAGTTTGCAGGCAACACCAAGTTGTGTAGGAGTGTTGATCTGCTCGAGGGCAGGAAGGCTCTACAGAGGGATCTGGACAGGCTGGATCGATGGGCCAGGACCAATTGTATAAGGTTCAACAAGGCTCAGTGTCAGGTCCTGCACTTGGGTCACAGCAACCCCATGCAACGCTACAGGCTTGGGGAGGGGTGGCTGGGGAGCTGCTCAGCAGAGAAGGCCCTGGGGGTGCTGGCTGACAGCCGGCTGAATGTGAGCCAGCAGCGTGCCCAGGTGGCCAAGAAGGCCAATGGCATCCTGGCTTGTATCAGGTATAGTGTGGCCAGCAGGAGCAGGGCAGTGATCGTGCCTCTGTACTCGGCACTGGTGAGGCCGCACCTCGAGTACTGGGCTTGGTTTTGGGCCGCTCAGTACACAAAGGACATCAAGGTGCTAGAGCGTCTCCAGAGAAGGGCGATGAAGCTGGCAAAGGGTCTGGAGAGCAGGTCTGATGAGGAGCAGCTGAGGGAGCTGGGCGGGGTTAGCCTGGAGAAGAGGAGGCTGAGGAGAGACCTTATCACTCTCTACAACTACCTGAAAGGAGGTTGTAGCGAGGCGGGGGCCGATCTCTTCTCCCTAGTAACAAGCAATAGGACAAGAGGAAATGGCCTCAAGTTGTGCCAGGGGAGGTTTATATTGGATATGAGGAAAAATTTACTCACTGAAAGGGCTGTCAAGCATTGGAACACGTTGCTCAGGGAAGTGGTGGAGTCTCCGTCCCTGCAGGTATTTAAAAGATGTGTAGATGTGCTGCTTAGGAACACAGTTTAGTGGTGAACTTGGCATTGTTAAGTTAGCAGTTGCACTTGATGATCTTAAAGGTCTTTTCCAGCCTAAATGATTCTATGACCAAGAAGCAATGAGGGTGTAAGGCTGAGGAGATGAGGCCAGGCTGGATAAGAAGGGTGTCTTCTCTGTGTTGGTGTAACTGGGGTTTCATGTTGGGGGGGTGGGGGAGGGGCATAAAACATAAGCAGCTTGTCCTTTTGCAGTTTTTTTCCGCAATTCTCTGTAACTTCCCAAGTGGAAACTTACTTTAGGCTTGAAGTTACCCCTATGCAATCTATTCCTCTAGCTATGTGTGATGCTGAATGTGAGGCTGTATGGGGAGTGTATAATAACTTTTTGTGGCTCCTTGTCTAGGACTTGCCTCCTTAATTGCTAGTTGTAGCTTTTATCTCTTCCAGCTGCTGTTCTTGCTGTTTGTCTCCCCTCAAGGAGAGGGGAATAGCAGTGAGTGGGACGGGATTACTGCAGACCCCTTGACCCCACTGTGTGCCCTGAGCTGGGGATGGAGCATCCCTAGTGTTGGGTCCTCTTGCTTTGCCCTAGTTCTCATGCATCTGGCCATCGATTTTGGAGAGGGTGGTTTGGAAGGGGTGGCTTTTCCCATCTGGAGCAATGAGCCCCTCTTATGCACTGGTGTTTTTTTTTTAGTCCTTGCCTTCCTTGAACCCTTCATCAAAGTAGAAGGACAATGCTGCTTTTCCCAAAGCCTGGTGCAAGGGGACCACCACCTCATACTGCAAGCTCAGGAGCCAGAGGGTGGCTTAAAACCTAACTGTATCAGCTGCTGCAGCTCTTGGCTTTTACAAAAATAAATCTTATGGAGGTAACTGTTCTTGCTGTGCAGTTCTCAGGGCTGGTTCTGCTGGGCTTCCACTGAGATAGCGTTTGGCTAACACAGCCATACATGAGTGGAACAAGCCTGGAGCAGTATAGAAAATGATAAGGTAGGGTTATGATTTGCCTGTCTGATCCTGAAGCTTTGTGCATCATTTAGTGTATGTAGCAGGAGGTCAGTAGCCTCCTGATAATTTTCATTAGATTAGTTGGGCAGGATAATCACCTGGTCAGAAAAAACCAACTTGACACTGTCTGTTCAATAGTTGGGGTTTAACTGAAAATAAATAGTCTTGTAATTATGAGGACATTGCTGAGGTCAAGAGGCTCAAAGATTAACTGTTTTTTTCCCTCTGGTATATTTACAGAGATTGTGAAGTTCTTTGAGATTTTTCTTCTCTCTTAAATTCAAAATGAGAGCTTCAGAGCTCTTAAAGGAAATCCAACACTTCCACAGTAGTGGATGTGAGTGGTGTTCCAATAGCCAAGTGGTGCTTGTGTTCCCATGCAGCCGAGTGACCCCGTGCTAATAAGCAGGGTACTCACTAGCCATCTGGGAGTGCGTGCCGCCAGTCTGAACAGACCTAACTGGGGCAGAGATGCTCTTCCTTCCTCATCTGTGCTAACTGTAGGATGGATCCACCCCAGAAGACCAGGCTGTGCATTGCTCCTGGCTAATGTAGCAGAGGTACCCCTCCGTGGGAGCAATCAGCCCAGCACAGGTGCCACCCAGCTGAAATGAAAGTGTGCATTAGCTCCTGGGGGGGGGGGGAGGGGCAGGGGGGGTCTGAGAGGGGTTTTGCTGCTGTAGTTGGCTGCTGCTTTCAGAGAGCCCAGGAAGAAAGAGGTGGGAGTGAAGCTGATGCCCTAACCAGTACCAATGGGCTCTGCAAAGGGGACTCTGCTAAGGAAGCAAATAGGATATTGAAGCTTGGGTTGGGGCTTGTGCACTGCTAAAATGCCTGCCCTTCACCCTAGAAGTGGCTGTGCTTGCTATTTATCTTCCTCAATGGCATGCAAAAATAAAGCCTGGAGGGATCTCTGAAATCTATTAATCTGGCTGGCTGCAGGATTGTGCTTGCTGGATGAGATCTGGACATGGCTTGCAGGTGCCCGGGGTAGCTTCAGAGCTGGTAGTGCCTGAAGTGATGGAGAGCTTTCTGTGTCCATGCTGAGTGCTGGGGTTCCTTGGCATTATGTTGCAATGGCAGGTAGCCTTGCTTTGAATGAAGCAGTGGTGTGGAATATATGGGGGAAGCTCTCAGCTAGCTGTCCTGAGCATAGCTGTGAGCCAGGAGAGCTGCTGGCTGTGCAGGGAGATTTCAAACCCAGTAACCTACAGCAGAAAAGGAAGTGTTTACATGCTTATACCAGTTGTGCATGTCTCTACCATCGAAAAAGTACACTGCTGATGTGTGGAGACAAGCTAGTGCATTGAGCCCCTTGCTGCTTTTGGGTTTTTTGCCAGCCTAATGGCCCATAAGTGGGGATTCTTGTCAGTGTATCTGGTGGGGCTCGCACTCAGCCCATCTTCAGCAGGAACCTGCTGCTCTCTTTCCCTGTCGCAGGCTTTGATGGATGCCTGAGGGAAAGTGAGGGCATGGCTTGGCCTGATGTGCCAAGTGACTGATGGTGTGGTCTGATGACTGACGCCACGCGTCTGTGGCAGGCACACGGGTGCTCCTTGCTCTTCCTCTGCTGGAGATGGGAGGAGAGGGGGCTGCCTTGACAGCTTGTTTTGCAAGCAAAATGCCTCCAGGGCTGGATTCTTTTTTTCTTTTTCTTTTTCCCTCCCCCACATCATCTCCCCCCTGCCTTTTTCTTTTTGCTTGACAGAAAAAGCATAACTCGTCTTTGTTTAATTGGTGCTTTGTGCCTGTCTCCTGCCAGAACTCAGCGGAGAGGGGGCTGGCGGGATCAGAACGGCTTGAAGTTGGGAAGCTGTTATACGTCTGGCTTGCCTGTTTGAAACAAAAAATCAACTTTATTTCTCCCCCTGCTCCCAGTTGTAAGCCAATTCCTTGTGCACCATAAAAGCAAAGCGGCAGATGCTGTTGTAAGCCCTCCTCAGAAGACACCCCATCAGAGGAGCCCGACTGACATGGGGAGCACATGGCTGAGCGCCGGTGAGATGGCATGCCGCACACTTGACCTTCTTCCGAGCGTGGGGTTTGGAGCATCTAATTGGCATGTTCTTGTAAGGCTTCAGACTGTTTCATGACCTTACAAATAAGACCTGCCGGTGCCTGAAACACAAAACAAATACACTGTGGATCAAGTGGGGAAGCATTTTGTACACCATGGGCAGCGCTGCGGAGTGCTGGCAGCAGGATAAGCAGATATGGCTGCACTGCCTGTTTGGTGGTGCTTCAGACGTAGCAGGGCACAAGCAGGGTTAGAGCAGTGCCCCTGGCTCCCCAGGAGGGTCCCTTCAACACCCTGTCTTAGTTTCCATCTCTGAACATCTGTGGTGAGGCCAGGTACCATCTCTTCGGGGGGGTGGCGTATCTGGAGGGAGTCCATGCCCTTGTGCTGTCTTCAAGCTCTAACTGGCAGAAAACAGCGCAGGGTTGTCTGCACTTTGAGACCTGCTGGAGCCTTTGCAGGCTGGGCTTGCCCTGGTCTTTGCACAGCAAAACCAGCCATATAGTTTGCTGCAACATGTGACTGGTGCCTGGCTGAGTGCTCTTCCCTCTATGGGGCTCCAGCTGCTCTCCTGGACTTAACAGAAGGGTCTCGGTGTCTTCTAGTGCTGCTTCTTCCAGCCCTGTCTGCTGGGGTGATTGGGTCAAGAGGCCTTCCCTGGGGCAGAGGGCATGGAGTAGGCATCCCCTTGAGGTCCCTTCCAGCTGGATCTGTCCCTGTGCAAGGGGACAGCAAGAAAGTCAGTTGCTTGGATTTTTTTGTCCCTACTGTGGAGTCTGAAGGTGTTTCTGCCCTTCCCCAGCCAGAGGCAGGGGAAGGCAGCAACTTGCAGCTTGTTCTGGTTTGGGGACATGGCCTAGCCCTGCTGTGTCCTGCTTCTAGCTCTCTGCCTTGCACAAACATAGGTAGCTTTTGGTGCAAGACCAGCCCTGGCACATGTGGGGCAGAGGAAATGGAGGTGATTGTGAGTGGCTTCACAGCAGTTCCTTGGTCACCTCTGAGGCATCAGAGCAAAGCTGGTGCTCGGGCAATGCTTCTGTAGGTGTTTCTCGAGCTCCTTCTCTGGGTGATAGGAGCAAAGCATTAAGTGGCTTGTCTGTGAACATTAGGCTGTTCTGTGGGCTTCTTGAGGAGCTTTGCTATAGGTGGTGGGCAGTGTTTTCCTTTGGTGGAAAGGGGATTCTGGGAAGGGGCTTGGAGGAGTATGCAAAGAGAGGAGTATTTGCAACTGGAGGTTGGGTAGATCTGAGTGCAGCCAATTTGGCCAAGGAAAGGCAGCAGCAATGACGGGCATGTGAGAAAGTGGCCTGGAGGAGCTGGGTGCAGCTGGAGGGGTGGAGGGGTGTTACAGTTGATGTCATTGGCCCAGGGAGGTACCATGGTGAGCAGGTGATGGTCAGGAGGGCAGAATAGTTGCTGTGGAGGCATCTGGAGAGAGAAATGGGAAATTGGCTTGTGCTGGGCTGAATTTGAAGTGACAGCCAGGTCTCCATGAGGATATGTCAGAGTGATACTGCTACAGCTTACTTTGCACAGCCACCAAAGGGCTGCAGGTGGGGTCTCCTTAATGTTTGGTATATGTTTGCTTACAGAGGAGAGGGGAAGGGGGTGCAGCTGAGTTCTGGCTGGACTGATGCAAATCCAGAGTCACTTTACTGTCTGTGGTGAATGGTGCTGCTACAATGATCTTACCCCACTTGTGGACAGTACTGGATGTCCAGAAGAAGAGGTATTTGAGGGAAGCAGACCCTTGGGGCTTGATCCTTATTATATTTTATATGGGAGCTTTGGACCATCTTATGGAGGGAAGAAAAAACAAATAGCAGCTCCATCACAGTAAAATCTGATTTGCAAAACCATCTTGTCCAGACTGCCTGCACTCTGCATGTAGGATTTTTCTTCACTTTTTTGGGACTGTTCCAGGCATCCTCCCTCAGGGGTGGTCTCTTTCTCCTATCCACGGCCCTTCTTGCAGCCACCCAGAGCCTTCCCCGGCTTGTTCTCCCCTCTGGGCTGAGCAAGGCATTGATGCTCTGGATATGTCTTGCTTCTGATTTTGCAGAATTTATTCAGCAAATCAGTATTTCAGACCCTCCCCAGAGCTGACTGTATCAGTCTGCAAGGGTGGGAGAAGCAGGTAGCCACTCTTGTGGGCCACTTCCATTTTTAGCTTCAGGTCTGCAGTTGCAGGGCTCCCACCCCACCATGCTGACAGCTGTGGTTGCCCTCCTTGGGGATGTCTGGAGGAGAGCAGGGCAGGGTGCTCTAACCTGGTAGTTAAAGGGGTAATGCGATGAGTCTTTTCTGCTTTTCCTTCTGACCCTCCTCCTACTTGTGCTTTAGTTATTGTGTTCTTGTCAGTGGAAAATAACTGGTATATACCTATTCTTAAGTTCCTGAGGAGTCTTAACCTTATTTCTAGGCTGGAAATACCATACTACATAGGGCAGAAATTGAGGGCTGCAGTAATTCCAGCATTGCGCTGTAGCTTCTGGGAGCAGCTGACTGCTTCCTTGGGACAGATGGTTTGTTGGTATCTCCTCGATATGCCAGATGTGTGTTGGACAGTGGCTCCTTGGCTATGTGGACAAAGGAGGGTGGGGAGGAGTGATGGCTTCCAGCAAAGGAGGTTTGGTTGGGGGCTTTGTGCACCACACCTTGCCCTGGGGACCAACTTTCTGCTCCTTCAGGTTGATGATAGGTCAGCCTGCTGCAAGCTCTTGATATTTGTGTCCTTCCAGGTGTAGAAGGTGCAGGGGGCAGAGGAGGGAATGGCCCCTTCCTGCATCCCTCTTCCCCATCAGTGGGATTCAAAGCTGGGGTGGGAGTCTTGCTTGGAGAGGTGAGTAGGGAGCTCTAATTGCCCCTCTTCCCAAGGCTCCTGTGTGTGTTAACAACCTGTAATGGGATGGGTTGTGTTAGCCTATTAAGCCCCAATGGGGTTCCTTGTCGACTTAAAAGTGTGAGGAATTTCATTCAACCATGTTAAAACATTTCCACCCCCTTTAATAGCTTCATGCATTGATTTAACCCTATGGCAGCTGGGGTTGTTTGCTGGGAAAAGCCATCTGGCTCTCCCCAGCCTCCTGTCCTGCCTTCACACAGCTACTTTGGCCAATGTCTGCATTTTGATGGGATCTTATTAGCAGGAGGACTGCTCTAGGTCTTGCCTTTGCAGTCCTCCCCATGGCTGGCTTGACAGAGCTGGTGTGGGAAGCAATTTTCCTTACATCGTGCTGAGTGTAGTCTTGCTTTGCTGCTTTTAATGAGAGTAATTTTGCCCTGGCTTGTATCAGCCACAGCCCACCTGTGCTGCCAATTACACCGGCGGATTTGGTGTGACCTGCAAAGCTGGGATCAGGGTGTCCGAGGTTTAAGTGTTTCTGAGCTGCAAGGTGTGAAAAATCTCACCAGTGTTGAAACAGAGGGGTGGGGGAGCAGCTTTCTGGGTTATGAAAGACCTAAGGACATGCTGGTATCAGGTGCTGTTGATCCCTGGGGAATTTAGAGAATCAAGGGCTTGCTAATTGGAGGTGTGTTGCCAGCATGTTGGGAAAGAAATTCTCCTTAATCACAGCTGTGTGCTCTAATTTTTTTTTTGTTATTGAATTAGTTATATGTGTATTGTAACACCTTGGTGCCTGGGTAGGCTGGGAAGGCTATTTGGGTCGACCTTAAATGTTTGCCTGTATGCAAATACACTGACAGACTTCTGTGGGAACCAGCGTGGTGGTTCTGCTACATAAATACGATACATCTGTCACGCACTTCCCATTTCTGGAGAAGCTGGCACGCAGGCTGGCAGGTGCCTTGCTCACGCTGACCCAAGCACTGTCCAAGATGAGTTCTCTACAGTGTCCATGTAGCCATGACTTCCTTCTGGCTGGTGGCTGATGATCAAATTTGTTCCTGCCTCTTTGTAATAACTGTTGTTATTGTCATGGCTTCAGTCATTGCAGGGCAGGTTTGAAGGAGAATATTGGCTGAACTGGTGTTAGTCTGTGTCTTTTGGGGCCCCAGGCAAAAGATGGCTGTGTAAAAATCAGGGTAGCTGAGCGATTGCAACTCCAGTGAGCTCTGTCCTAGGGCTTGATGCCTCTGCTGATATTTCTGCACCACCAGCACCCCTGTGTGCAAATATACTGATATTTGAGGCATGCACTTAGTTTTGTCTGGTTCAGGATGCTCTGCTAGGGCCTAGCATCTGAGAGCTGGGAGAAGACACAATATTCTGGAGGCTGGATGGGCACTGCAGTGACTTGGTGGGTGCTGAGGTCCTGCCTTGGCGCAGAGCAGGAGGCACTGCCTGTGGGGACAGTGATCTCTGGCAGCATGGCTGCATGTAGGATGACTTACGGTGATAACAACTGGTGTCACCTCGTTCTGTTGAGGTTGCTGGTGTGGGGAGCAGCTTGTTTTGTTGCTAGCAAGCAGTGCTCAATAGGCTGCTCGTGAGGATATTTGGTGAATTTTGGGGAGGGAAGCTGTGCTGGCTCTTGCCCTGTGTACAAGTCAGCTGTTTCCTTAGTGTGTCATTCAAAAGTGCTATGCTCTGTACTAATACCTCTGCATTAGGTGCAAGGACTAGGGCTGCAGACTTTCAAGATAGGGCAAGGGGAAGGTGAGCTACAAATGAATGAGGCTGTGCTCATAGGCTCCATCCTCAAACCTGGGGGGTGGGAATTGGTGCACTTTGAAAAAATGTGAAGATGCTGTTGATAAAACGAAGGCTAGCTTCTATTTCAAAGGCTTAGATGTTATCTGGACACCCTGGCATACCCTGGCCTGGGTCTGCTCTTTCTTGGCAAAGATATTCTTCTAAATGGACATGCTGGCCAGGGTGACCTTCTGTGTCTGGCTGTTGGAGGAAATGTGCTGAGCCAAAACAAGCGTTTTCAGAGCTGAGCTCTCAGGCTTGGGGTCTGTTGGTCTCCCTGCTGAGATGCTGGGGTTGGCAGCCGGGCTGCAGTTCTTCTCAAGTGCCTGGGCTTGCTCCCAACCCAGGCCCATCAGACCACTTGTGATATGAGCTTGCTTCTGACTCTGAAGGTCAAATGGCTTGCAGCAGGGTGACAAAGGAGCCCTTGATCTGAAAGCGAGATTGTTCTTGTGCCTCGCCCCAGGAGGGGTCTTGTGGGCTGGGATGCATGCTGGCTGAAAGGAATGCTTAAAATGTTCTTTCTTTGCTCCTGTCAAAAGCCCTTGCAAATGTGAATCAAAATATCTGCCCCAGTGCTCTCCTGCTGCATGCTTCAGGCTGGCTTATTCCCTGAGAATGGCTTGATCAGTACAGCCAAATGTACTGGGGTCCTGTCCCTGAGAGCGGACAGTAGTGGGCATGCAAGGAAAGGCATAAGAACAGGGTGAGTATGCACTGGTATAGCTCCAGCCTTTGGCAGTCTGTGGCTCAAATGTCTTTAGCCAGAAGTGAAGAGGCTTGTTTTGGTTGTTTTTCTTTCTTTTTTTTTTTCCTCCCCTTTACTGTGAATTTGTCCAAGTACATAGATTCAAGACAGCAAGTCTTGATCATCCGCAGCATTTTCCAGCTGGTAGTCCCACAGCTCTGCTACACCTCTTGTGAAGAGCTGGTCCTTTCTGTGTTAGGGACCTGCAGTCCGCTGCTGTTCTGTTTTGTGCTGTCAAAGGCTGAGCGGGAGACTCATGCCTCGCACTCCACCAGTTCAAAGCCTGTGCTTGTGTTATCTCCAGCCCTGTAGCTGCAAGGTATCCTTCAGCAAGACTCTGCTATGAGGAGTCTTGCATGATGCTGTGAATCTCAGCCTCACACTGCATCCCTTCTCTGCCTGGCTGTGCTTCGTCAGGTGTCTCCAGGCATGTGTTTTGTGCTGTGCCATAGATGTCCAGTTGCACATCTCCAGTGCTGGTGTGTGACATCTGAGAGATCAGCTTGTTTCTGCAGGGAGGTAGTGGGTGCAGCCGTGCGTAAGTTGCTCCTGGGGCCCCATGTGCACACGCCGGGCTGTTGCGCTGCAGTCATGAGGCGCATCCCAGCTGCATCTCACTGGGATTTTCCCCAGCTCTTAGTGGAGCTTTGTTCAATTATGTTTTGGCAATAAAGCAACTGAGGGCTCTCATATTGGGCAAGTAAGATGTCAACATCCTAGCCTGAAAAATACCCCATAAATGTCTCTATACAACTTTAAGTTAAAAAAGAAAAGCTGCAAACTGGCAGCACGCATTCTGGTGAGCCTTCGGCAGTGCCCTTTCGATCATGAGGAAAAGGGACTGGGGTGACTTCTGCGTTGCAGGAGGTTGTGCTGGGGCTGGAGGGAGGCTGTGATCACTAGATTGATCATCTAGTCTTAATCCATTGGTGATGGTATGTTAATTACTGCCTTCGTGTGTTAAACAAGGCACTTACACCAGGGGGACCTGTCATACCCTTAAGTTCTTGCAAGATGTCCTGATGGTGACTATCATTCCTGTCACACAAGCTGTAAATTGAAGGCAGAGTGCATGTCCCAGGAAGGCAACGAGTCTATTTATGCGTGTCAAAGGGCTTGCCAGTTCAAGCAGTGTGGCCCATATTCCATTTTGTAGCTTGACTTGCAAGCTTCCTGCTCTGCTCCTGCTGCAACTGTGGCTTTCTACCATCTGCCTGCCCTGGAGCTGCAGACATGGCTCTTGGCCGGAGCAGTGATGTGCAAGGATGTTTGCAGAGCAGGGATGAGCTGCCTTCTGCCAGGGGGGGAAGCACCAGCAGGAAAGATGCTGGGAGCTCCCAGCTGCACCATGTGCCTGTTGTGGTTTGCTGGGAGTGATGCTCAGGCAGATGGGAGCATTTTGGTCTTGATCTGCAGCTGCTCTAGGCCTGTACTGCTGAGCTGCAGGCAGAAGGCTGTTTGCAGTCTCTTGCTCCCTGTGTAGATAGATAATGGCAGGCTTGCTTGGTGCTTTTGGGTTTGGATAAGCCTCACCTGGGTTTAGCCCTTAGATGTGGTGGGTTGCAGCCCTGGTAGCATTTGCCTAAATGCCTGGTTAACTGAAAGCTGAGTGGTTGTAGGTTTTTGCTTAGGAAAAAATTAAGTACCTGCTGGCTCGTGTCCCCCTGGGTGAGGCAGAGTCTGAGCAGCCAGACTGCAGCCAGTGGAAAGCATGTTACCTGAATGCCATTAAGTCTCGCACGTTGCTATTAACAGCTGGCTGTGAAGCACTTGGGGGATTTCTCTGCTTTCCTCCATGCAAGTGTAATACAAAATCTAATCTACTTAAGATGCAGGTCTCCATCCACTCCCTCCACCCTGCAACTCTGGGTCATGGATGGTTGCTTAAAAATCACAGCACTCTGTTTGCCTTGAACTGAAGGAGGCTGTGTGACCTGAAGCCTCTGACCAAGAGATGCTGCACATCCAGGTGAGGTTTGATTGTGTTCTTTTTTTTTTATCCTCTTGTTCCTTGTACCCTCCCTTTGAAACGCTCTGAGCTATTTAGGGAGTGGATGGTCAGGAGGCTGGCAAGGATGGAAGGACGAGGGCGAACTGTCACTTGGTGTGGGTCCAGAGTACCTGAGGAGCTTGTGCAAGGCTGCCCAGGCATTCCTGCTGGTGGAGGTTGAAGTGTCTGAGCTGTTGGCAGCTGATGGACAGCCCCACTGTGGCCCCCTCCCTGAATGTGCTGGCCCAAGTGCTCTTCCCTGGGGAACAGCAACCTGCCAAAAGGCACTTCTCACTTTCCTTTCTGTTGTTCCCACTGGGGATTCAGATGTAAAGCTGCCAGGTTTCTCCAGCACCTTCCAGCGCCTGGGGGACAGGCATGGCTAAGCCCACCCAGTGCTATCTGCGGTCCCTGAGGGTTGAGGAGCATAGCAAAGAAATGGCACAGACTGCAAGGGAGCTGGCTGCTATGCTTTGCTCTTCTCTTAAACAGATCGTGAAGTTGATGAGCAACCCGGGAAGGTTCCCTGTGCCCAGGAGCAGGAGTGTCATGACAATGCAGGGAGCAGAGAAGGTCGGAAAGTGGACTGGGAGGTCAGGGCTCAAATCCAGCCAAGCTTAGTGTCACCCTTTTCTGTCCCCAGGTGATTTGCAGGAGGGTATTGTGTGGTGTGATCCGTGCAGTGGGGGCTACTGTGATCCCTTTAACAGGATGCTTTCAGAGACACTTAAGAACTAGGTTTCTGACCCCAGATACAGAGCTTGGTGCCCTGTTGTGTCTCTGGGCTGAGGACAGTCTGGCAACAGGTTACCTTATGGCAGAGCGTGAAGTGGGTTTCTCTGAAATGCTGCGGAAGGAAATCTCCCTTCCTGTTTGTTTCTAAATCCTCTTCTAATGAGATGGATTAGGCTGATTGTCACTGATTGTCAGCATGGCAGCACTGTGAGTGTCCAGATAACTTCAACTTTTTTCTCTTAAGCAATGGAAAGTACCAGCAAATAGTCTGTTTTCAGGAAATGCATTAAAAACCCCAATTGTCTGATTTTTTTTTTTTTTCTTCAAAGCTGGTTGTTTCTCATCTGACCTTTGCCTGTTCAAGAGCAGGACCTCAGGTGCGACAAGCTCCTGTTTTGGTGCTCAAATACAGAAGGACACTTTGTCCTGCTGTTAAGGCCAGAGCGCATATATATTGCCCGTGACCCTGTCACACCAGGTAAGCGATGGGAGTTTTAAGGCCCCCTTGGTTATAAGATATTTCTTTCCTGTTCTTGCTGTGTCCATGACAATCTGAGCCTTCAGGACAGCATTCCTTGACTTTTAAGTGCCACCTCATCTCTTCTGACAAACATCCATGGGCTGGTTTGTGAAGTGTTGCAACATTTTTCTGCTTACAAACTTGCTCTCTCCTACAGCTGCTTGTGTGCACAAGTGCTGCTATATGGCTGAGAGGTTTTGCCTTTGCAGCTGTGCTTGGGCTGCTCTGTGATGCCTTCAGTCGGGTTGAGAAGTACTGGTCTGGGGAGCTCTGTGCTGGTGCATGGGGCTGGGAAGGGAGAGCGGCACCTGGAAAACATCCCCTTGTAGCATGGGTTGTATTTCTTTCTTCTTGTGTCAGTCAGTAATGCCTGACAGAGCTCATCATGCTTAGGAGAAGTTTGTCCCTGCCTTACTAGCTTTGAGCCCTTCTAATATACTTCCACAGGCATTTATTTCTGTGCTTTCTCCAGAGCTGTCAGGAGCTTGGAGCACAAAACTCTTCAGAATTGAATGCTCCTGTGTTATCATTTGGAAATACATGAGGGGAAAAAGATTTTTGTGGGGTATGATAATGACACCATTGTGGCTGAGGCCAATAAAACATCAAGCTGCCTTTTCTGGGGTGCCTGTGGCTCACACTGTGAGTATGAAGCTGAAGCCTTTCTTTCAGGGAAGGATCTTGTGGTTGGTCACATCTTCTAGCAGTACCTGCAACCACCAGCCTCCTGTGGTAGTTATTCATCCTGGATGATGAATCTTTCCCTGATTCAGGCATTTCATACTAGCGTTATTTCTCTCGTAGAGGAAGCTGTGGAGGAAAGGGAAAGGGGTTTCTTCTGCGCCCCACCCCAAACTCAGTCCCTTAGTGTTGAAGCATCCAGAAGCTCTTAACACCTTGGATGCACTCATGCTGAGGATTGCAAGCAGTGGCATGGAGGCATCCATCTTTGCCCTTGGCCACTCCTAGAAGCCCAGCTGTGGCAGAGTCCAGCTTCGGACTGGTATCCCACTTGCCGTCTGAGCTGTGCTGCTGGCCAGCAGGCTCCAAAGCTGGTGACCCATCAGGGTGCAGTGCAGGAGCTTCTCTTGGCACTGGCTCCCATGCATTTGGCTGCAAGCCCTGTGGTGTCTGCCATCTTTGCCTGGAGGGGACAGGCGCGCTGAGGGTTTGATCTTGCCAGCTGCTGGCAATAGCTCATTTTAATTTCCGTAATGGACCTGGTTCCTGCAGAGATGGTCCAGAGAGAGATAAATCACAAGGCTTGCAGAAGAGGGGTGGGGGCACCAGGTGAAGGAAGAGCCCATCTAGTTCCCACCCAGTTTCTTTCTCTGTCTCCTGTCTTTGCCAAGGCAGACCTGCTTCCTGCAGCACTGGAAGCTCTCCAGTATCCTATAGTTTACCAGGCTGGAGATCGTAAAATCACACTTGGAAGATGCTGAACCAGTTTCCTGACCCTGATGGGAGTGGGGAGGGAAGAAGAGGAGCAAGAAGGGCTTAAAAGGGGATGGAGCTGAGGCTTGAGTGAGTGGGAGATGATTTCTGGGTAAGGGTGAATATTAAGCAAGCAGGAGCCAGGCTTGGCATGCAACAAGGCTGTTTGGAAGGAAGCTGGTGTATTGCTGCAGCATGTCACTGCTGTTTCTCAGTGTTCTTTCCCCACCTGTCCCAAATGCTCAGCATTTGACACAGGGACTGCAGGAGCTGGCTTGGAGGTGAGTGATCGTTCCAGATTTGTGCATCCCACCATCCAGCAGAGGAAAACACTGCTGGGGGTAGCCTTGAATGCAGCTACACTGTGTCCAGGTTGACCAGACCTCTGCTGCTTCCATGACTGAGGCTAATGCTATAAAGTGCTGTCTAGTTTTAGCATGTGGGCTGTGTGTGGGTTCTATCCTGGATCTTCTCTTCAGGGCTCTTCTGGAAAAAGGGACCTAGAATATGCTGCCAAAACAAATGGTTTTCCTGTAACTCTTCCTACTTAGCTACTTTTTTCTGCACCTCTGCTAATGCCTCTGTCTCTACCCAACTTTCAGCATTGTGGAGCACAGGGACTTTTTGTAGTCAGCTGGTGAAATGTGGTCCCCGGACACCTTTTTGAAGATCCTCTGAGTGAGGGGGAGCTGTTCGATGCCAGGGGTGGGACAGTGAGTGACCTGGGAACCACATGGCTATCCAGTCACCTCCTGGGAGGCTCCAGCCAGCCATGGCAGCAGGGTAAACGCAGCCAAAGCTTAGCAGCAGAGAAGAGCTCCCTTTTGCTCATGCAATGGCAAAAAAAAAAAAAAACACCCAAACCACACACACCAGAAAAAAAAAACCCAAAAAAGAACAAACACAAAGCTTAAGAAAATGGCTGAAGAAGGAAAACTTTTGCCTTTTCCAAGTCCTCTTTTTCTCAGACTGACCAGCAAGGTACTGTTGCCCAGGTGAGGAGGCAACCTGGAGGGTGGCAGGACAAAACCCACGCAAGTCAATGGGCAGATGGGAATTGGGCTCTGTCTCTGGTGCCCCAGCTCAGCACTGCCCAGATAAATCCGCTCTCCTGCATAAGCTCTAGGAGGCAGTTTGGGTTGCACAGATGACCCTGGGCCTTTGATGTCCTGGCTTGAGTACAAGCCCATGTGTCTCTGGCTGCAGGTCCTTCAGGAACTATTAAGTGGCTTGACTTGGTTTGTAGCATTCTCAGCAGCGCGTCTGCCCCTTGTCCCGGTGCCACAGTCTTTCCTGTTTGCTTGGAGCTGATGGAGACCAGAACGAGCCTCATAGCTTGTAATGAGCATGGATAATAGGGATCAGAAGCGCTCTGGGAAATGATGTTTTCCTTCAATTATCTGTGCTTGTTACTTGTGGCAAGGGGAGGAAGTGCCCTTGAAGGTGAAGGGTGGGTAGAGTTCATAGAAAACCAAAACAGCCTTTTCTTGGCTGGTGCTTCAAGTCTGATTCCCTTCCTTCCTACTCAAACAGATATTTCTTTGCACTGATGCCTGAAAGCCATGCTTGTGCAAAGATGTTTGAACTGGGTTGCTTCAACCTCCACTAGTCCCGCAGAAATGGTTGCAGATTAGCGCATCGGACAGTGGAGAAGGAGCACGCAGCGCGGTCCGCTCTGTGGCCTGCAACTAGTTGCCTTCCTCTCTCTGGACCTGTGGGTTTTTTCCCCCCCCACCTGCTGTGTCTGCGTAGGCTGTAAATCTTTCCAGGCAGGGCCTCTTGCTGTGCACACAGTGTTGGAGCTGCTGTCTCAGCTGGAGACTGTGGGCATGCTGCAGAGACAAGAGTGCAAACGAATGGTGAGTACAAGATGGCTTGGCACTGCCCCGGCTGATGCAGTGAGCTTGGGGGGCTGCTGTTGAGGTGATGGCATTGCAAGTAGGCAGAAGTCTGGGGACCAAAGGATTTGTATTGGTCCTAGCTGCTTCAGGAGAGCATGGTAGGAAGGCTGTGATGAAACTGTGAAGGACTGTTGTGGGGTAAGAAATCCCCAAGGCAGGATTCTTGCTGGGAAGTTGTGGGCAGCTTTGTGTTCCCAGGATACCTTGCCCATTGCATTTTTAGGTCAGTGATTCAGCACCTGAGGAAACTGAAGTAGAAAGTGGACATAAAAATGACAGGCTCTGGGCGGTGTAAAGTGGCCCCGCAGTACTTCATCAGGGAAAGAACCAGGAAAGGAAGAAATTCAGGAGACAAAATGCAGCAGTGAAGGGTGTAAAATGGAGAAAAACGGAAGTGTGCTCATATATGGTTTTCTAGAGGGACTGGGAGGAGTGGTCAAGCTATTAAAAACTTTTAATTCTGCAGGGATGCTGCTAGATACCAGAGAGGAGTGTGGAACCTGGTGAATGCAATGGGATGAAACTTTAAGTTACAGTGTCGAGGTGTCTGAGCTGTATGATCTCAGCTCTTCCAGATGGTGACGGAAGGAGGGAGGGGGCTTTTTCACAGTATTGCCAGGGTGAAGTAAATACAAGGGAGACAACAGGTCTACTAAATAGAACTGGTTTCTCACCAATTTCTTTTCCCTTCTCAAATGACTGAGATCCTCACTTCACCTGTCTTCAGCAAGAGTAAAAAAGCCCAAAGGTGTGGGGGAGACTCGGAGCAAAAGACAACTATACAGAAATAACTATTAAGAAAAGCTTCAGGGTACTTTGCAAGCATCTCCAATGCTTGGCTAACCTCAGTAAATACTCTTTACAGCATTTGGGAAATTAGTGATTGAATGTAAATAACTGGTGTCCCTTTGCTTTAAAAAAAAAAAAAAAAAAAAACAAAAACCAAAAAACAAAACCAAGAAGGGAGCCTGGTGCCAGGGGTGTTTCCAGTGCAGGGTGGGTACCAGACTGAGGGACAAGATGGGCTCCCAGTCAGTTGTTCCTGTGCATGCAGGAAGCTGTGTGATGTCTCTACTCTCTCTGCTTGCAGCTGACTCTCCAGGATGCAGCTCTGCGATGGGATTACAGCCCTTGTCTGGCAGCGGCTGATCTGTGCCATTTATTACTCAGCTCAAGTAGGCATCCTGGGCAGTGTTGCTTTAAAGATGAAGCGAGCACTGTAATTGGAGGGAGGAGTGAAGAGCAGGTTTCAGTGTTGCAGCTGGGTTTTAGAGCGGTGTTTGATGCAAAGCTTCCCTGGTGAAAATGGTTTCAATATGGAAGCAGAAATGAAAGGACAGTGAGACTTCAAAGTGCTGGAGAAGCACATGGGATGCCTGTTCTGACCTCTTAAGGTTGCTGATCTGTCCTAATTGATCCTCCTCCTGATCCAGTGAGGATAGCTGACTTTCATATTAAAAACAACAATTTGCCTTCCCTTTTTCCAAATGACCATTGGCCTGCCTGTATTTAGTGAGTACATGGGCTGTCTCCCTTCGTAAGTTTTGCATATGGAATGAAGAGCTAAAGGAGGATGTGGAGGAGCTTCTCAGGGCAGACTGTCAGTAGATGCCCTTGGTGTTTCTACATAGCTTGGCTTCTGGTTTATCTCTGTGGCTGGTCTGGAGGGAGGGGACCAGGGTATCCCCACAGCTCATCTGCCCTTCTCTGTTACGCCTTGGGGCTTAAGGGTGGGGTGGCTTGCAATTGGAGCTGAGACCTGGGCATAACACTTCCCAGCCCAGGCTAGTTTGTTTGCCCTGTTACAGTAACCCACAAGCTGAACTGTCTCATTTGCCTTTGCTGTGCAGGGTCTGAGCCCCTAGCTCTTTCTGATCCTGCCTTTTGCATACCACATGCCCCGTGCAGGAGCAGTTTTACCTTCTGCCTTCTTGGGAAGGGCACTTAGCAGGAACCTGAGCAAGGGGCAGGTATGACCTGTTCCCCTTTGGTAGCCCTGGAGGTGGGGTCCCTGCTGCCAGCAGAAATCATCTTCCCTGCACTGGTAGTTTTGCAGGGGGTGATTGATCATCTCTTGGCTTAGGTGAACCAATTGAGCACTCTAGCCTGTGGCTGCACAGCAGGCTTTCCAGTTCCCAACTCATTCTCCTAATTCTTCTTGGAAGCTGCTCCACTTCCACAACGTTGGGTCGTTTGTTTTTTTTTTTTTTTTTTTTAATTTGGCGAGCACAGACACCAGTACTGAAGGCAGCAGCCAGGAATAGTTTCACTGTGCTCTAGCAAGAGCTAATACTAAGCTCATTCTGTTCAGGATGCTCCCTGGTGTATGCAGGGTATTTTTTCCCCTTAATTATACTACTGCCCTTGAAGAGCCTGACTTGTGTGTAGGAGCCATGGAGGAGATCTGGAACTGTATTTTAGGATATATGAGGCTCATTTAGACCAACAAGTGGGTTGCAGTATTTGGCTATGCTGGCACACACTCTGCTGAGACTGGGAGAGGAGTTTCAGCAAAGGGGACACAGCAAGGGGAGCCAATTGCCCTTGTGACGCTGGGTTTGCAGCTGATGCTGTGGAGCAGGGTTTTGCTTATGCCATGGCCTTGTGTCTGAGGGTAGGGATGAAATAGTGATGATTACTTGGGAGGATCGGCTTTCCGCTGAGCAAGTAGGTGGAAAGTCAGGCAACAAAATTAGCTGAATACACAAACAGTCTGGTCTGGAAGAGGTTCTCTCCCTGGGGAGAGATTAAGGCATGTGGTGTCTTACGTAGCAGTGATGGCCTGTGTGCTCTTGCCATGCCTTGGCACTCTGAGCTGACAGTTGTTGAGCTGTTGGCTTTGTTGTCTGCCCTCATCACTCCCAGCTCCTTTCCGGTGACCAGCTGGGGTTAAATATCTTGTGACACATGCTCAGTCCTTCTTGCTGCTCTTTTCCCACAGGTGGTTGGGTGCTCTGCCCCAAGCCCTTCCTCCCTGTGACACTTGAACTCAGCTTTGTATCTTGCCTGGATCCATATGCAGCTCCCAGTGTGTGAATGTTGCTGCAGGACAGGCAGGGCTCTGCAAGCCCTGTGTCACTGGTTTGTGCCAAATGAGCTTTTCAACAGCAGGGGCTGTATCTGTGAGCATCATATGAGACTTCAGAAATAGCTT
Organism: Phalacrocorax aristotelis; assembly: GCF_949628215.1. Lineage (NCBI taxonomy): Eukaryota > Metazoa > Chordata > Aves > Suliformes > Phalacrocoracidae > Phalacrocorax > Phalacrocorax aristotelis. The sequence goes on along the minus strand of NC_134311.1, from coordinate 71,881,987 downwards.
TGATTTCACTCGGACAACCTCCCCAAGCTTCTGGTTGGTAATGTCACACACTGGGTCCTGAGCACAGAGCAACAGGCATCTCTCTCGGCCTCTTCCTTGACACACAAGTTTGCAGAGGAGAGGAGATGGTGCAGCAGAGCATAGCAGTAAAAATCTACAGGTCCTCAGTGTTTAGCTCCTGGAAATGTAGAAATCAAGAGGATGCTGTTGGTCCTGGCAGCAGGCTGGCGTGCAGTGATTTTCCTTGGCTCACTGTAGCAGTAGCCTCCATGGGAGGCTGTAGCTGACCCTGGCCCTGCAGGCAGTAGCTCAGTTTCCCCTGCAGGTCTGGTAACATCCTACGCAAACTCCCTGAAAGGAAAAAACCAAAAATAATAATTGCATGTTTTTTTCTGCAAGCGGGCCATATCTGCTGTTCAGTCTCAGAAGACCTTAGCAAGTGGAAACTCTTTTGCAACAAACTTGATGCAGGAACTGAAAGCTTTCAGCAAAGCCGCAAGATTATCTTATTTCTGAGAAGGATGAGAGCTCTTCTCCCAAAACCTACTTAACAGGATGTAGATAAACACTTGGCAAGGTCTGAACTTAAAGTCCCCTGGTGGGTCAGAATTCACCGTACATGGCAAGGCAGTGAGAGGCTTGAAGGTGTCTCAAGTGGTATTGCAAATAATCTCTTTAATTCTGCTTTTAATTCATGTCTGCTAATGAGCAGGGAGGAGTAGCAGAAGTCCTAAATTCAGCTCGTGTAACTTGGAAAAGAGAATGAAACTTGACGAGCCACCAACAAAAAATAGCAAGGATGTGAAAAGAGTGTAAGGAAGGTATAACCTGAGAAGATGAGAAATGAAAACTGCAGGCTACTGCAGGAGGGGGAATTCAGCCCTAAAGTGTAAGGACTTTGGATGTTTCCTGTGCTGAAAGCATCAGGCTTCAAGTGTTTTGCAAACGGAGTATAGGGGCCAGGTTTCCTTGTGCAGAGCTTGGTGTGCCCCATGCTGGGTTCCCATCAGCTGCTTGGCTCCAGATGTGCAGTTGTCCTGCTGAAGCAGGAGTGGGGATGGGAGGAGAGCTCTCTGGTAGTCTCTTTCTTTGGTGTGCATACCTGGGGATTCCCCCCACCCTGCTCTGGAGCTGGTGGTGGCTACTTATGGGCAGAAGGTAATAGTGTGCATCTTCCAAGTGCTTGCAGACAGCAGCTTGGCCTGATTCTCCAGCTGTTTTTGAATAAAATGGTCACCCTGGCTCTCATGCTACTTATTTGGCAGCATTTAGCACCAGGCCAATAATGTTAGTGTCTTGTAGCTCCTTTGCCATGGATGTGCGTCACCAGAAGAGCAATAAGGAAGGAGTTGGGGGGTATGGGAGGAACAAGTCTGGGTTTTCTGTTTGTTCTGTCCTGCCCCAAGCTCAATCTGGGAAACCCTTAGGAGGTGCCTTGAGGTAGAAATCACATGCTGCAGAGGGCTGGGAGCATGTTGTGCAAGGCCTAAAGGTGGCATGTGGCTCTGGCATTGAAAGCCCAAAAAACCTGGACTGTGCAAGTGTGGGGGGCTTTTGCCCTACCTCCCTGAAACCCACCAAGTGGGGCAGGGCTTTGCAACTTGGAACCTTAAACCAACAATTTGATCTCTGGCTCCTCATGGCTGACATTGGACAAGACAGATGTTGAGTTGCATCTCTTCCCTCTCTTGTTCGCCCAAAGACCCCTGCATCCTTGGCTAGTAAATTACTAGCCTAAACTTCTCTACACCAAACTACAAGGTAAATAAATATTCTGTTTTAGAAATCTTTTTCCCAGTTAAATTGACCCCCTTGGTACTTTCATGCATTTCAAGAAGTCAGAACAGTTCACAATTGAAAACAAGTAGTGTTTAGCTCCTGCTGTGAAGGGAAATAGTCAGGCACCAGAAAGACTGTCATTTTAGCCGTGCTCTTACAAAAGAGGGTGTTACAGTAAACTTGCTTATTTCACTGAAGGAGAATTCAGCAGGCTTGATGGAAACCGGATGAGACAGGCATGGTAAATGGATTTTGCTGGCGGAATTGAAAGCAAAGAAACATGCATGTGCGGTGGCTGGTCAAGAATTGACTGTATCTTGCAGAAACCAGGAATGAATTAGGGACAGAGAATTAGTCAGCCCTGAAACAACATCTGTCTAGCTGTATTCAAGGTTCTGTTCACCTGTGGTATGCCTCCGATGGCAATTGAATGCAGTGAGCAGGGCAGCTCTGTTTAACTGCCTTGCTGCCTTTTAGCTCTGTGTGCATACTGGAAGGGCTAGGGGTGCCTGCTTGGGGTCTGCTCAAATGGTACGGTTGAGGTTCAGCAAGCTGCGATGCTGGGTTAGGTCTAAGGCAAGGTGAAGGGGCTTCTTTGGGATGCAGCATCCTGAGGGACAGCATCCCTCGTGGAGGTAGCTGGGATCTAGTGGGGGACTATTGGGGTAGAGCAAGGGAGAGGATGGATGTCTACTGGTGTCCGATCCCCAGGGGAGAAGTGGTACTCAGCCCTGCCTGGGGGAGTTTCTCAATGTTTCACCACCTTTTAGGGGGTGGATTTAACTCCCCAGTGAGCACTGTGTGGGGACTGTAACATTTCATCCCCTACTGACACAAAGCATTTGCTGCCTGTTCTTGCTGCAGCAGTGACAGGAGCCCTCCTAATGAAGTGGGACCAATTCTGCCTTGCTGACAGCTGTGTGGAGGGACAGGGAGGTGCAGTACTGGACAGGTGTACAGTGTCTTACCTGAGACCTTTCCAGCAACAGCTTGCTGCCAGTAACACAAGACCAAGGCTCTTGCCCTGGTGTCCTGCAGGCCTTGGTCTCTCTGAGCAAAGCTACTTCTTGCACCGTTATAGCTACCAAAAAGGACTGATGCTGCCTTTCCTCCTGGGTTGGGGGAACTTCTTTCCTTCTGGGGACATAGGGGACTCCGAACTTCAGCCCCTGGTGGGTGACCAGGTGGGAGCTCAGCAGGGTGGTGGGCAGGACAGCTGCAGCAAAACAGCCTTTCTGGTGTTACCGTAAGGTAAACCAGCTTAGCAGGGAAAAATCTAAATGCCAGAATAAAATGTCTTCCTTAATCATGTTCCAGTGTGTCCCTCTAGCAGAAGTTCCTCTTTCCTAACCAGAATTGACATTGGCCGGGTCTAATGTACAGCAGTAGGCTTTTGTGTAGCAAATCTGACCCAAAGTGTTAGGAAGGTGGGCTTTGTTCTTCTGCATTTACTGTCCTGCCTGCCCCATAAGCATTGAGGCAGAAACATGCTTGTTCAAAAAAAAAAAAAAGGTGCTCTGCCTTTCGGTGGTGGCTCTATTTACTTTTCTAAAGAGAAGTTATGTTCTCCATCAGTATAAATCAGGAACAATTGCTAGTGCTGCGTCCTTTGGCAGGCTGTTGAACCTCAGCTAGAGATGAAGAGCAGAGGAGCTTGAACAGTGGGCTGCAGTAACCAGGTAAAAACTAAAGAAAGAGGCAGGGTCTCTCAAGATTTGGGAGGTTGCATGGGTACAGGTGGCCAGGGAAGTGCTTAAGAAGTGCCTGTTTAACATTAGAGCATTACGTCCTACACGGTAACCCACAGAGCATTTTGATCTGTGGGCTCATAATCCAGAAATGGCTCTTGGACAGTTGGTTTGCATTTTCTATGCATTTGAAGTCAAAACACCTGGAGTCCCTCTGGATCACTGATCTTCTGTATGAGGTGCAAACTGGAGATGTACTTGGACTTGAGCTTTGATTACCTGGATCTTGCTTGTTGTGTTGGAAATGGCTGAACCTAGAAGCCTCTTTTTTTTTCTGTAGACAGATGCTGGCTGCCTCTGTGTGTTGGTTAGTGATACAGACCAGCTCAGCATCATGGTTGGTATTAGAGTTAAATGGACGTCCCATACTTCAGGGTGAGGATGGGAGGGAATCAATCTTACAGTGGTCTTAGTGCAAGGGTAAACTCAGTGTATTGCCTCTTCCACCTAAAATTAAATCCTTCAGCTTGTGAGGAATATCAGTAGCACGTTAGTTTTGCAGGGCCATCGGTGCCTTTCCTGTGTCCAGCATAGCTTGGTGCTACATGGTTGTGTGTGGTCCCACTACTGCTTTCCTCTAGTCTTGTCCTGTGCCAGCCTCCCGCCTTCACCCCAGGTGGCATGGTCAGTGCCTGGCTTTCCCCTTCCCTACCTGGCTGCCTCCTGAAGGGAAAGGGAGCTTGCTTGCCTGAGGCTCCCAGAGGACTTGAAGGCAGGCAATACCTTGGGGAGCTAGGGAGCTATCCCTTTGCAGGTGCTGTTGTGTTGGCACAGGCTTGTCACATAACTACAGCTGCTGTGGGACTGGGGCGAGGCTATCTCACTGGAGGGTTTTTCCTCTCAGCAGCCTCTATTGCTGGCGCTAGTTTAAAGCCTTTGACCTGATGAGGTCTGGAGAAGCTGGAGTCCTTGTGGAGCATGCTTTGGGAAGGGCACCTCAACATAGAGTTGTAGTTGCTCATTACAGGGTAGCAGCATGATTTTCACCTGGTGGCAGCAGACCTGGGCTCAGCAGCCTGGCAGGAGCCTGCTTGAACCCAAAGCTGTGTTTATCCATCTGTTCTGGTGGCTTTTGCAGCATCTGCTAAGCACTGTCTTGCTGCCAGTGCCGGAGGTGCTGTGTGGGCTGGCAGTGCTACAGGTGTGGTGGTGTCTGGCTGTCACGTCCTGTCCTCTCTGAGTGTCTGGCTTCTGGTCTCTTCTGCACCAGGAAAACAGGCAGGGATCTGCATCCCCCAGATACTGCAAAAGCAGGGCATTTTCAATGTGAACTCCCTCTGTGTCCTTCACTAACTGATTAAATGTCCTAATTTTAAGTTAATGCCCTCCACATGCTGCCCTGTTCTTCTCTAGGCCCCACTGTCCCACACCTGATTTATTGTCTCTTCCTTGCTTCTCCATCCCTTTACTTAGATCCCCCACCCCAGCTTGGTAGTGCCACTAGGGGAAGCATCCATCTGGGGGCAGGTACCAGGCAGCAGCAGGATTAACAGAGGCATCGTCTTGGTGCATCCCAGCCTGTATCAGTGCCACCTGTAGGTGCCACATCTCCTGCCAGCTAGACACTGCACATGGGTGCTATCTCCCATGGGCAAGGGGAGGCAGCGGCAGGCACGGGTAGGCCATCGAGCGCCTTTTAGCAGGAGGCCAAGGCTGCTTCTCGAAGCTGGGAGGACAATGAAGGCGCTGAAGCAGCCAGAGCGCAGCCAGGGGCAGAGGGGGACAGGCAGGCAAGGGGAAGCCATGCAAATGGGGACTTTGATGTGACTGCAAGGAGAGGGGCTGGAGCATTGTTCCTATCACATCACATCAGTTTCACATTCCTCATGCAGGAGTGATCAACGCTTTCAGGGCCAGACAAAAGAGTGGGGAGATGAACAAAAGCGGGGGGGGGGGTGGGGTGGTGGTGGTGGGGAGCCTTTACCTACTGCAGAATAGAGGCCGAGGATGAATTGCTCTCTTGGCAAGCTGTGGAGATGGGCTGGCAGTTGCTGTGCTTTAAAGCACCAGCTTAAAATTTTTCTCTTTTATTTGAAGGAAAAAGAAGGTAGGAGAAGGGTGGGATAAATAAGACAGTGTGACATGTATCTATGGTCTTCTTACATTCTTCTGCCTGGTCTCCCCAAGTGATGAGACTCAGCTTATTGCTGAGGTGCATTGTGCCCTTTTTTGAGACGAGGGGCTGGCAAACATGGGTTTGACCCAGACTGCAAGGTATCAGTACTTTCAAGGGAACCTTCTCCCATAATTAGCAATATAAGTGGGTTTGGAAGAGGGCTGGCCACATATAGCTGAAGACTGGGCTCTTCAGACCTGTGGAGGGTGTTGGCATCAGCCCTGGTACAGGGGAGAAAAGCCTTGTTGGATGGTTGTGCCCAGCTCTCCTAAGCTGGGTTGGAGGAGGTAGAGGGTGGGGGGAGATGAGGAATCACTTAATCTTTTCTGCTGGTTGTTCTGGGGATCCTGCCTGTTGCTGCGGGAGAAACTTGGTGATGTCCTTTCACTGGGCTGGGTTTTGCTGGGGCTGGAGAGCAGGGACAGGGTGCAAAGGAGAATGTGTCCATGAGTGTGCTTCCGTGCTGCCATCTCAGCCTTTGCAGCCTCAATGGCTGAGCCCAGGATCACTGAGCGCTGGCTTTGCTCACCTGCTTTCCCACCCCTGATCCCTCCTGCCTCTTGCCTGTCACTGATTCTTCTCTGCTTTGTGAGCCTGGGGTCCCCCTTCCGTCTTGTCCTCCGCTCCCTGCTTTCTCTGGTGTACACTGCAATCCACTTACCTCAGGGAAAAAGTGCATCAAACCATCTTTTTTTTCCCCCCCTTGTATGTGCTATCTGCAGTTTGGCTTTTGCCAGTATTAAGTGGAACTGCATGCTTCAAGGGTGCTCTAGCCCCTCTCGTCCTTCCCCAGAAACCTTTTATCCTGTGGAAGCACAAACCTTGAGCGCCATCCCCACCCCACAGCCATCCCCTCCCTCCAGCCCCATGCATGGCTCTGTCTGTCCCCCCCTTAGCCCTGACCCACAGGCCCCCTCCCCTCCCTCCAGCCCCGGGCCTCTCCGCCTGAAAGGCTGTCAATCAGGCTGAATTGTCTGGTGGTTTTGTGATGTGGAAAGACTCCCACCAAGGAGTCAAGGGCCAGGCTGAGACCTTTAAACTCGATCCCATTTGTGTCTTAAATCAAACAGGAATCCAGGTCCTGGGATGGAGGGGGAGGTTTAAGGGGATGCAGAGGCTCAAAAGCCTCTGCTGCCCCCCCTGAGTTTTCTTGGAGCCCTTTCCCCACCTGCACTGTGTGGAGGTGGGGGATGTGCCCATGGCCCTGGAGTTTAGGGCTTGTTTCCCTCTGTAGCCCTGTGCTCTGGGTCTGTCCCAAGAGGCTGGGGGTTGGCAGCTGTGCTTCTTTTAGTGCTGGCCCTTTGAACAAACGCTACTGCCTGGGGTACATGGCAAGGAGGGTACTCTGCACTGAGCTGGAGGGAGGGTTGAGGGATGTGCTGGGAAATGGAGTCTCTGCCCTGGGAAAGGGGAGGTTTCTGGGGTCTTCTGATGAGAGCACGTGGGGCTGGGGAGGTGGCTAGAGCTGTGCTCCCAACATCTCTGGTCTCACCAGTTTGTAGTGGCTGCTGGTACATGGGGAGATGTGGGTGCAGAGCACAGATCTGTGGCTGACTGATGTCCTGCAGACAGTTGCAAGGTTAAAAGCAATGTTTTAGCCTCCTGCCAAGACAGTACAAGCAAGCTTGACCGTTTTGGACTGCTGTCACTGGAAAGGGGAGGGTGCCCTCGTCCCTGTGCTTATGTCTTGAATCACAGAGTGCCTGGTGCTGCCGGTCATACACTGGTTCCCTCAGAGGGTGCAAAACCACAAGGTAGCATGTGAGATGTCCTGAATTTCCCATCTGCTGCCAGCATAGGGCATCAGGGCAGGTGAGGAGGCTTAAACACCCTCTGTCTTGTCCCTACTGTATGCCGAGATGGGCTTAGTCTTCTGTCTGCAGAGGGAAGATTGTCTTAAATAGCAGGATGATATTTTTATTTTGCCCTCTAGAAGAGGGTTTGGCAGAAGCAGAGCTAGTGCTGCCTGGTTTCCTATGGGACTGAGCCCCATCTCATGGGGCCTGCTGGGAGACCTTGACCTAGTGCTGCTGGAGAGGAGGGAGAGCAGTGCTGGGTGGGGAACTGGCTTTTGCAGCTCAACCTGTGTCTTTCTTTGCCTGCCCGTGAGCAGAGTTTGCTTTTCTTTTTCCTTCCAACTTCTTGCCAGAATCCATGTAGGTGAGAAATTTCACTTTGTCTTCCCGAGGGAAAGTTGCAAATCTATCTTCCCCTGACTAAGCTGTGTTTTCAGGAGAAGCCTGGAGCTGCCTTAAGACATGTACAAGCTCAGAAATGCAGTGGCTCTGTTTGTTTTTGCATTCTGGGCAAAGCCAGGGCTGCTGCCCGTGCTAAGTAAATACAGAGCTGCCCTATTGAGTGACTGCAGTAGCCAGGGCCATGCTTGCTGCCTGTACAAAGCCAGATGGATCTATCTGAGGACTTGAACAGCAGTCATCTTGCGACTAGCAAAAGCAGAGGCACTGGCATTTGGATTACCAGCTCTCCTGTGCTTTTAACAGAGTGCCAATGTTTGACAAAACCATTAAGTTAAATTAAGCCCTGCACATTTCAAATGGATTTGGAGACTTCTGGCTGACTCGCTATTAGCAGAGCTGTCTCTTCTCTGTTTCGTCTTTCTTTTTTTTTCTTTTTTCTTTTTCCCCCTCCTCCTCCATTTAATTCCCTCTGTGTAGCTGGTTTTACTGCTGACATTTAAAAGCAACATGCTGAGGCTCAAGGAGAGGCCTGGCATTGGGGCTGACACTGCTGTGAGCCCAGGCATGCCTGGTCTTGCTGTGATGGGCAGGAAGGATGCTTGGAAGGTGTTGGCTCAGGGCAAGCCGTGAGTCCCACAAAGCCTGGGCATGGCTTGTCCAGGTATGCTCCAGTCCCTGCAGAGCCCGTGGCTGCTCTGCCCTTGCCCATTGCTAGTGTTATTTATGGCACAGGCTGATTCTTTGCTGGGCTGTTTCCAGAGGGTGGAGAAGGATGCTCTCTGCTCTGAGGGCCTTGCAGTGCAAGGACAGGGGATAGCAGAGAGTGTCGGTGGGAGTAGAGCAGCAGTGTCTGTCCAAGTCACCTTGACTTACCTCCCACGAAAGTGAAGTGTTTTAAAGAGGCACAGGATGATGACCTTGTAAATGGATGTGTGACCCAGCTGCTCCCCTGTGGTGTTGGCTGCTTTGTGCCCCTGATACCGCTCTTCATGCCTGTGGGGAATCACTGGGGCTGGGCGTGGTTGCTGGGGTCTCATTTGCACAGCTGCATCTTAACTGTGCAAGCTCTGCTAGTCACCAGTGTGAGAAATGCTGTCAGCTTTCCCCTGCAGATCTAATGTAGCTTTTCCTGGGGCAGGAGAACCTCTGTGGGACCTCACAATGGCTGCTGGTGGAGCTGTTGCTGCCCTGGAACATATTTTTGGGGTGGGTTGTGGAGTTGAAAGGGGTGTGCAGAAAGAATGAGAGAGTGGGTGTGGGGCACTAGCCCACCTGAGCCACTGTGATGTGGAGGGATGGATGGCCTCTGCCTGGGGACAAACGGCAGCTGCATCACTGCTGGAGTGTGAGTGGGGTCGTGAAAGAGGGAGAGTGGTGGCATGGAGAGGGCTTAAAGGTCAGGGATAGAAAAGCACTGAATATTACAGTATAGGATTGGAGGTTTTCCAAGCATAAAAATGCGGAGGCAATCTGATGGAACTTGTAGACTGGAGAGAAGATGCAGCAGCTGGAAGGTGGACCAAAGCTGAAAATGGCTTGCTGGTGTCTAAGGCCTGCAGCACTTTTATCTGCTGCCCTGTAGTCGTGGTCCATTGAAGGACATTGTGCCAAGTGCTGTCCTGGCAGACAATGTCCCACGTAGCAGCTCCTGTTTCTCTGGCTGCAAGCTTCAAAATATTAATTGCAGATGATGTGGGGACTGCAAGCTTTGGAGAGAGCCGGGTTGCACTGCTGGAACAGCCTTCCTGCTGAGCAGGTCACTGTTCCTTGCACTAAAATGTCATCAAGCACCTCTGCTCCTGTGTACCTTTTGCCCCTTGGTCTTTCCTGCCTTGACCCCATGTTTATCAGGTTGCTCTGAGGTGTGCCCTCTTGATACTCATCTTGATGCAGCTCCCCTCTTGCTCTCCCTGTTGCAGCTTTCCTGTAGAGGAGCCAGAAGCTGCTGGAGGAGAGACTTCAGCAGAGGGACAGCATGGTTGGTCTTGAGTGTGCAAAGCTGGAGTGTTAAACTGTGGGAAGCAGCTCTGGGTGAAGACCTGGAGGAGGCTCAGCACTGTGAAGCCTGCTGCTGCTGACCCTCAGCATGCAGTGCCCATAGCCGTCTTTTCCTGCTGGGTGGATCTACCCCCACCATCAGTTTCTTGTTTCTCTGGGTGCTCTCATTTATTTCAATGTTCATTAGTGCTGATACGCTCAATTGCATCAGCTCGTTTCCAGGGACCAAGAGCAATCCTGTGCCTTCATTTGCATCCCCACTGCCTCGCTGTTGCCCAGGCAATGCCAGGTGCTTTGACATCATTACCCAGCCAACTGGCATCCTCTCTGCCCCATTAACCTTGCTGTAATTGACTTAAAATTGAAGGAATGAAGGGGGAAACTGTTGAAATGGCAACTGTTTGTATCACAGTGGAGCAGGGCTCTTTGTTTTTTAAAGGGAAAACTGTGACAGTGGGTTATGGCTATGACTAGATTTGGGAAGGGTTTCTTGCCTGCTAGGAAGTTGTGCAGTCTGTTCTAGTGCACAATATTTCCCCACCACCATCTCCAGTGAGAGTGTGATGTCAACACTCATCGGTGGTTGTTGGCAGAGAAACTTGGAGCATTTTTGGAAAAAATGGTGTCGGAGATGCCAAGAGAAGTGGGTCTTGTGCAGCCTGGAGAAGGGAAGGTGAAGAGGGGTGATGGTCAGGAGGGTCTTATTGCTGTTTTGAGCCCCTTGAAGGGTGAGGAGAGGCAGGAGATGGACTCATTCTTTTTTGAAGCACAGAAGGACAAGGCAGCAGACAACAACCCGGTTTGGAGCATCTGATTGCCTGTCAGGCACCGAGAAGTATCTTGTCCCCATGAGTGTGGTAAAAGAGATTGGAAAAGTCCAGCCTTTGAGATGCTCGACCATGACCTGCAGCAGCCCCTGTGTGACCTGAACTGGCTGGTCCTGCTCCTCCTACATGGTGTTAAGTTGAGATCTGGGCCAATCTATGTTATTTTACAGATCTGATCCTAAATCCATTGTGGTAACTAGCAATATTTTCTTTCTTCTCAGTTAAATTTTTTTTTTACTTAAACCTTGAAATAGCATAAAATTCTGTTGGAGTGTTTCCTGTTTAAAAGTAGAATTGGATTTTGTCATATTTTCTTTTTGTCCCCTTTAAGCCAAAGTCACTCAAACAGATGCTTCACTACAGAATCTCTGTCACTGAATTGGCAACTTCCAGTGAGCTTCACTGTGCAGTTTTCTGTCAACTTGAGTCAATTTTATTTATTCACCTTCTGCTTGCACAGCACAGTGGTCGCCAAGTCTTCCTGCATTTGCTCGTGACTTGTGCTGGATGTAATTTGTTAGGCTTAATTGAGCTGCCCGAGGAGAAGGGCGGTGCAAGAGCGGATGGATGGAGACCTTGGCATCGGCTGCTTGGTGGCCAAACTCAGAAGAACTGGCCCTGCTCCATCAGGGCCCCTGCACGAGGCAGGTGTTGTCAATACGTGGCCCTGCTGTGCTTCCCTGTGCAAGAGAGGAGCTTCCCATGCACTTTTAAGTTGGGACAAAGGGGCTCAATACTTCAAGGTTTACTGTCCCTTATTAAGGAATTATTGCTGATTATTTATTAGTATTACTATTTAATTACTTATTACCTCTTATTTATTAAGAGAGGAGGTAATTCTGCACAGTTTCTGAGCTTTCCAAAAGGCAGAGCTGAGAAACTTGTGGCAGGAGGGGTTTCTTCAGCTCTAGGATCTCAGCCGACCTGATCTTACCTGTTTGGCACGGGCTGATTCTTGCATTGCTTCATCTCCTTGTCCTCTCCAAGGGCAGGAGTCTTTGTAGAGCCAAGCAAAATGGTGACTTGTTGCTGTACAAATCTTTAAGTGCTGCTGGGATCTGGTGATGGGGAAACTGTTCATCCCGCCCAGCAAGGAGATCTTTATTTGAACAGAGCCGTGGAGCTGTCACCCCCAGTTGCTGTGTTATAGAAAGTCTGGTGGAGGCAGTTGCTGGTGTTTATGGGTGCTGACTTTGGATTTGGACTTGGGTCTAACTGTTAGCTGGGAGAGTTAGAACCTTTGGTTGTCACCGTGGTTGGAGGCAGGTCAGGGCTGGAAGAAGTGGAGTATTAAGAGATCCCTGAGCGGCACACACCAGCTCAAGCTGGAAGCGGTGCAACTGTGTCCGCAGCAGCTTCCCCAGGGAGCTCAGGTCCCTCATTGCAGTGGCAGTCAGTGAGCTCTGCCTGCGTTCCCCTAGAGCTAATAGAGATTAGTATCAATTAGCAGCTTAATTTGTAATTAATAACTTTCTCTTTTTTTGAAGTGGCTTGCAGAGGGGCCTGACTCAAGAGGCTCATGCAACCTGCAGTATGCTGCCATCAACTACCTAGGAGCATCCTGAGATTTGGGGGTTGTTTGGACATGGAGGTTGTCGGAAAACAAGGAAATGGCCCTGGCAGGGGGTTGCGATCCAGGCTGTCCTGGAGATGAACCTGGGGGCTGGGAAGCCTAATGCTTTTCTGCCTGTGCATGTAGGAGTGCTGGCTGATCATCCTGGGGTAAATCTTGCTTTACCCTGTAGCACTATGACACAGGGATCCCTGCGGGGAGGGCTTGGGCTTGACTTGGGTGTGCCCCGTTGAGAGGGGCATGCAGAGCAGTCCCAGTGCTCCACTGTCCTCCCACGCCTGCGATCCTTCTGTGACAGCCAGCTCAGCAACGCTGGAGGTTCTCCATGTGTCTGGCGGGTGCTGTGAGGGGCTGGCAGGTCCATCGCTTCCCTCTGCATGTGGGAGCTGCTCCAGCAGCACGGGCTGCTTGGCTGGTCATGTCCTGGAGCTGCAGCCCCGTCTGGGGTTGACATATGTCGTCTTCCTTGCAGCTCTTAGTGGGTTTCCTTTTCCATATGGCTTATCACTTTCCTGGTCGCACCAGCTCACAGCAGTGTGTGGGGACTCCAGCCACCTGAGTGCCTTTTGCACAGGGAGCAAAAGTCCCTGCAGTGAAGAAATTGGGGCTGCCCTGCTGAGAAAGGCAGCCCTCGGAGCTGTGACCAGCCCAGAGCCCCAGAGTCCCCCAGCAGGGATGAAATCGGTCCTCCTCATACCCCATGGCTATCTTGTAGCAACGTTGCTCTCAAAGTAGCCTTCCTCATACCACCCTGCAAGGAAGAGCTTGACGTGATGATGATGACAATTTTTTTTTGTTTCCTCCTCCCCATTCTGCTCCATCCTTCTCTGGCATGCCCACTCCTCATGAGCCATTCAGAGGACTCCTGTCCTGTGCATTCTTCCGATCACCTGCATGGTCAGTACCTCTCACTCTTCTCAGCACCTCTACTGGTTGGTGTAGGACAGAGAAGAGCTGTAGCTCCTTCAGCGGTTTTTGCCTGAACAAATAGTTGCTGCTTCATTTTTCTGAGAATCACAAAAAAGTGACTGATATGTACAGGGAGAAAAATGCTTCTATGCTTCACCTTGCAGAGGAGGCAGCACAGAAAATGCAAAGTGGCTATGTGCAGCCATGGGAACCACTGGAGAGCAGTGGCAGGATGCCAGCACTGGGGGATGCCGTGCATGTCCCAGGTTGGTTGGGTCACCAGTGTCCCACAGCTGGTCTTACATTGCTCCAGCCTTGTCTTCCCTGTGTGAGTGATGTAGCTGGGTTTAAGCTGTTTTGTTTTCCGTTTCAAGGCTTCTCAATGCTCAGCTGTTTGAACTTAGTGTTTCCTTAGCACTTGAGGCTCTCACTGTGCAGGGTGAGATTTGCATCTGAGTTGCTTGGCATTTGTTTGCTGTCCAGTGGGTCTCATGTCTGGAAAGGTCTGCGGTCAGGCAGAAGCTGTGTTAATTTGCACTGGAAGGCAGGCATGCTTTGTTTTGCATGTTGGTTTCTTCTCGGAGGAATCCCATCTGAGGTATTTGTTCTCTTCTACTATTGAAGCCATGTTAGGGGGCATGGCAGCCTCCCAGCAAGACTGGGAAAAGAGAGGCGTAGCCTGAAAGGTGCAAATTAAACCTGTGCTCTGCTATAAACTTGTATTGCATGGTTAATGTGGACCTTTCTCCAGAGCTTTGATGCTCTTTGCCTGCAACTGAGGAAGAAACGCTTACCAAGGCAGTCCTGTGGGAAGCAAAGCAGGCCCCAGAGCTCAGTTTGCAGCTAGATTGGATGAAACGCTTCTAAAATCCAGGGGAAAAGTGCCAGAAGGTCTTAACTCTCATTTGAATCAGCTCATGAAACAATCAGACAGGGCACAGTGTTTTGGTACAACTTGCCTAGGAAGAAGGATACTTGGGAAGAGCAGCTGGGTCCAAGGGTCCCCGGCACTGCAGAGAACAAGGGGGAGTGTGGGGAGGTGGCTGCAGCACTGTGCAAACTGGGGGCGTTTTGGTCTGGAACTCGATCACACAATCTTTGTTCTTCCTTACCTGGGTGCCAGACTTAGGACCTGTGGGTCATCTGTGACCTCACATGGTTGCTTCCATCTGGGGTTGCCCCAGAGCCTGGTTTGAGCTCCCAGCAGTGTGTAGTGTTACTGCTCCTAGCCCTGTGCATCCTGGGGAGCTGTCACCGCTGGCAATCCTGTGACCAAGGGTGCAGTGGGAGGGCTCCCAATGGGCTGAGGCAAAGACACCCCAAAGCATCTCAGTAGGGAAGGCAGCTGCAAATCCAGAGGAGGTGAAAACCAGGAGAGGCCATAAACCCTGTTGGTGTTAAGAAGCTGTGGTGACTCGCTACTCCTCTGTGCTTTGGAGATGCCGTTCTCACAGTCCTCAACTCATCCCAGCCTGGAGCTACCTCTGAGGCCCCAAATACTCCTTTTTCATTCCCTGCAGCAACACTGTCATGGCTTTGACATGTAGAAGGTGACTGCTGTGGACTGGCATGCACCCTTGAGCTTTCCTTCATCTCCCCTTGTACCCCATCCAACCTGAGAGGGAGCTGGGAGAGGCACCCATCAGCGGCGTCAGGGCTGTGCTGCCTGTAGAGGGGCTGGTGCTGATGAAGAGCCGGCTGTGGGCTGCACAGGGTTAAGCAGACATTGACAGAAAACAGGAAGAGAGGACAAAAGCAAGTCTGCTGTAATTATGTAGCATTTATTATTAATACACTGGAATTGCTGGAAGCAGCCTCTGTAATGTGAATACTGATACAGAGGTTCAGAAGACAATTTAGCTCTCATCTGTCTGTTTATTAGCTTCCTCAGCTCTGGCAGGCAACGCACTAAAGCCTCATTTGCTACTGCCTTGTTGCACCCCCTCCTTCTCCCTGCCAGACTCCTTGCTCTTTCCATAAAGAAACCTGTTCTTTGTTCATCCTCCCGCTGGGTGCTGCAGTGATGTGCGGTGTGATCCTGGATAGCAAAGTGGACTTTAACCTTTGACCTAAGCCTGCCTGTTTGCAAGGCAGGGCCCAAAGCAAGACGCTGGGCAGTACACACCCGTTGCCTTTCTGATACCAGCATGGCCATGGCTGATGCTGGCTTGGGATGTCCCAGCTCCTGGGGTGCAGAGGTGCTCATCCTCAGGGCAGTGGCTTTAGGAAGACCACATTGCTTGCGCTGGCACAGCTTGGGATCCCCAGTTCATAACGGGGTTGTGATGAGGGGAGAGGGCAGGGGAGCTACGTGTCACTTTAGGAAGCTGCCTGGGAAATAATTTAAGGCCACTGGGGTGGAAAGAGCAAGAAGTTGTCAAACCAACCATCAGGGAATGCAACAGGTTTCCTTTTTCTTCCGTGGCTTGGTAAGATCTGTCGTTCTAGCTTCTGTACAAGTTTCTGAGCTTCAGCCTAGCTTGTCTTGTTTTTTTTTTCCCCCTGCATACCCTGAGCATATAGGACATCCATTCCCTTATGTATTATACAGTAGTTTAAAGAGGATTAAGACAATAGCTAATCTAAATGATGAATGATGTAGATTGCTCAGCCTCTGAGCCACTAGGGTTTTTCTTGCACACAGATTAGTCAGATCAGTAGCTAAATATTGGGGCAAACAGTATAAATCCATGTAGATAAGCCTCTCTGGCTTGAATAGGATAGAAGGATTTCGAAATGGGCTTCGACATCGCTCTGCATCTTGTCATAGCGTCTGCGGCCACGTTGCTGACACGATGGATGGGGAAGGAGGCCTGATGGCTGCTCATGCACAGCCCAGGTGGCTGAGGAAATAAAGCATCCAGTGTTTGCTGGTCGATGCCATTATCAGATACAGATGGTGGCAGGAGAGGATCAATGCCACTTGCCTCCCTGCCACCAGAGCTGGCTGCTTGTTGAGCCCCTGGAAGCCTGATACAGGCTCAGAGATGGCAGCCTGCAGTGGGATAACATGGGCTGGTGGGTTTTTACTTGGATGACCAGGCAGGTGTGGCTGCTCCCTGTTCTCTCTCCCAGTGTCAATGCTGGGATGATGCTGTCAGCTGCTGGGGCTGTCTGACCCACAGAAGAGAGCTTGTCCTGGCGTGGGACTGACAGCAGGTTTTTCTTAAGCTCTAAAGCAGAATGGTTTAAATCTTTTATTTATATGTCTGGTCAAGTCTGTTGGAGTTGTGTCAAATATTTTTGACAAGCAAAAATGCCATTTGCCTCAGCTTAATGAAAAATGGCTTGGGTTTTTTTTTTCCCCCCCCAGGAACTAAAAGAATTGTAGTTTCAATTGCAAACCCAAAAAGCTCCTTGGAAAAAAAACTCCACAAAACAAAATCAAAAAACCTTCTGATAGTTGTGAGAGGTGGCTGTTAGAAGAGAATCTCGGTGTTTTGGGTCTGTGTAAAATGAGGGTCTGGAGAGCATTCAATCATATGGTATCTCCTTTTATGAAGGCTTCCTGGGCATATTATACTAATGATGTTTAATGGTACTGATTTCTTAATCTTAACTGCGTGTGTCTTTTCCCAGTCCTGCATAATTTTAATTTGTTCCTCATATAAGAAATACAAGAGATGGGACTGGCTTGACTTAGTGCAGACGAAGAGCTGTCCTGCTGGCTGTCTCGTCCCTCCTGGTGGGGATGCAATCCTCCCAGCATCTGGCTGTTCAAGGCTGTGGGTTGTGTTGAGGCAAAGCTTTCATCAGGACCAGGATTTGTTAGAGGACCTGTTCTTGAATTTTCCCTGCTCCTCTAGAAACAATTTTGTTTTCTGCTGTTTAGCAAGGAGCTGTCTGAACATCATAGTTTGGCCAATAGTTTGTCTGGCCTGAGGTCCTGTGGCTAAGTCCTGTCTCCTTCTTTCCTTTCCTTCTTCCCAGGCTGAAAAGTCTTGGTGTGCTTGGTGTGTGCTTGGTATGTCCTGATGCAGAAGCTGTTTTGTTCCCTTCCCCCTGTACCTCTTGCAGTCTCACTAATTCCCTTTCTGAGGTGTGAGAACCAGAGCTGTGTGTGGTGTCCAAGTGACAGATGCGTAGTTGACCTGTACAGTGGCAACATGGTCTGGTTTGGGGCAGAGGGGTGCTGGACTCCGTGGCAAAACTCATCTACACTGCAAGACACAGGTACAAGTTCTGCTCAGAAACACAGGGTGGATCTCTGTCTGGATTTTACCTTGTCTCCTCATTGAGTGAGATCTGGGTTAAAATTCAGCCTGGATCATGTCTGGCTTTGGATGAAGGTCTGGGTGCCACATCTGGTACTGTATATTGAACCCAGCAGCTGATTGGTTAGTATGGGTCTGCAACAACTGGGGCTGAGACACAGGATGCTGCAGGCATGGGAAGAAGGGTCTTTCTCCCCCTCCACCCCTGACCTGAGATTCAGACAAGGCTGGATTTGCCAGAGCCGCCCTCTTCAGGGCCAGATCTCTCTTCTCCGTAACTTAATCCAGTGCTCAACAAGGGAGACCCTTGCTGGGGTACCAGCTGGGAGAAGGGTGGGGCAGTGGGACAAACCTATGAGCATTCACCACTCATCCTGCAGCTGAAAGGTTTGTCTTGAGCATCCTGAGTCAGGATCAGGCTGTGTCACAGCCTGGTCCCCTGCCTTGCGTTGCATCCCCTGGGAGCTGTCAGGAGGCTGCCTGAGCCGTGCGGTAACACAGGTCTCGGGGATGCAGGCAAGGTCAGATGTCTGCTCAGAAATGAGATTGGTGATGATGCCACTGGTGCTGACAAATGGCCTGTCATTAATCTCTGACTCACGGCAGCGGAGAGGGCAGTGGTGGAAGAAACCCATGAGGTCACTCTCAGCCTCTCTCCTCAGGGAGCTGCACATAGCTTCCACCCTGGACCTTTCTGGATGGGGCAGGTCTCTTCCTACATGCCTGCCCTGCCTGTGTTTGTATGCAAGAGAAGGTGCACGGCATAATTCCAGTCTAGCTCCTGAGCATGGTGCAGGCAGCGTGAGCCCTGCAGCCCCTGTTGGGGACTGAATTCCTGCATGTGGCGCAGCTCCAGCTCAGCAGTGGTACAAGCAGGATGAAGGTTGAAAACAAAGCTTGTGTGTTCAATCTGTTGCAATACCACTGAGATACACAAGGTGATGTACTGCTGGGGGAAACCAGACCTGGGGTGCTCCAGCCCCGGCTGTGCTCCCTGTGATGGGGCATTGCCTGGGGCCAGATCTGCTGCATGCTTAGCCCTCTCATGGAGCAGCTTTCACCTCCTCTCTTGATTCTGAGTCTCTTTCCATCCTTGTTATAGAAAGGATGTCTTTCCTGAGTTGCAATAGACTCCTTGGAGGTTGTAGCCAAAACAGCCAGGACCTCCCACAATACTGGATGCTGGTGGTGATGCTGCACTCGCCACTGATCCATGCTGGTGAGCTGCGCAGTGCTGAGCTGTATTTCAGGACTGCTGTTGGTGCTATGAGTACAAGCTTTGTATGTGCGGGGAACAAGTGACCGTCTCCTCTAAATTATTTGGGTTTTTTAAATCTCTTTCAGGAGGAAAGGAGACACAGTTATTCCACCTTTGACTCCCTCCAGACACTTGAGCCTCTTGGCTACCACTGGGAAGTTAATGGGCAGCAGAAGACGGGGGCACAGGGGATGGGGTTTCTCCACCTGGAAGGGCGGAGGAGGAGGGTGCACTGATAGGGATGAGGAGGTGCTGGTTTCGGGAGTACAAGAGCTGCCGCTAGCCCAGGCTGCAGCAGCTGTGACACAGCCTGAGCTGTACCGCCACGATCCTCCCCCTCTGCCTTTGCTGAGCTACGATTTCATTTTTCACTTTTCTTCCATCCCCTCTTAACTGGAAGAAGTCCTAAATAAAGTTGCTGTCACTTTTATTTATGGGCGCAGGGGAAGAGACAGACAAAAAGCCTGTGTGCTCCTGACAGCTACAAAGCAGCCGGCTGTTTTTCTTCGCTCACATTGGTGAAGCAATTGATCTGGGTGCAGGCGAGCACCCTCCTTGGCTCATGGGGCTCCTGTGTCCCCCTGCCCAGGAGGCTTGGGGAAGATGGATGGAGGGGGCTCTGCATCCTGGCTCCTGGCCTTGGGGCTGTCACAGGGCCAGGGCTTCTCTGGGAACACCTGTCTTAAAATCCTGGACCCCCAAAAATACAGATGCATGAACATGCCTGCCTTAAAAATCTGTCACAGGCTTCTTGTCTCCATCTTGATTGGTTCCAGTGAGGTCAACTTTTTTTAATAACTTCTGGACTTCGGCGGGGAAAACTATTTCCTTCAGGAAATAATATAATTAAGGTTGCCTGACACTTCTGATTATAAGCCCCTGTCTTCAGTTGCTTGAAACTACGCCAGCCTTTAACCATTTGGACTGTAACTTCACATGTCTCTGCCTCCGGCTGAATTTTTTTGGAAAATTTTAGCAAAGAGGGTTTTAAGCTGCTCTCAGAATGCAGTTTGGGGGAGAAAAAGGCATTAGTTTATCCGCAGAAAAAAAAGAAAATTATTGCAGTTGTGCTGAAGAAACTGTAGTACCTTTGTGCTGTGAGAGTGGGTCTGATAGTTATGGGGAAGGTTTTCAGCCAGGTGTCAGGGATCTGCTTGTTGCTGACACCATGAAAATCCACCTTCCCTGCGCCAAGTTGTGAGCCTCTGAAAAACGCTGCTGTGTGGGTGTATTATATATAGCGTGTGTGGGGAGGTAGTGGCCGCTTTGCTCCCACAGCAGGAACTGCGCTGCTTTGAGCACATGTGAGTGTAAAACCTATGGCCCAGCTTGCAGGGGATGCCTTTCTGCTGGGAAACCATGGGCCCCTTCTATTGGTACAAGTAAAACTTATTGATCACTGATCAACATAGCCCTGGCTTGTGCTGGGGAGAAAGATTTTTGGCAAATGCTGTGTGTTTGGCTTTTTTTTTTTTTGCAAGAAGTTGTTCAGTTATCCCTTAGCCCTTGCTGTGACATGCAGGTAGATCATGTGGGACATACAGCATGCAATGGGTACTGCGTTTCCTTCGGAGTTTTGCTGGGTTGTGGTCAGTGCTTTGCATTGCAATGATTGCAGGTTCCTCCTAACTTGGCTTGTTGCTACAGAAATGGCCAAACCAAGAGTATTTCTCCAGCGCAGCCCAGCCAGGCCCTATAAAGCAGGTGGCATACAGATGAAGTGTCCTGACCATGGCACTGCTGGCATCTTAAATCCTGAGCGATTTGGGGTGAGCTCAGGACTGGTGCAAGTTCTCCTGCAGAGACCTGCCTCGGGAGTTCTCTGTTCTGTGGCTGGTGCTATTTGCTCCTTTACATGAGCCTGCCTGAGCTGTAGTCAAGGCTGTCCCCTGGTTTTGGGGCAGTCTAACTCTCAGATCTTGCTGGTAGCTCATGACCTGAGCCAGGTCCTTCAGCTGGTGCCCTGCTTTGGGCATGCTGAGCTCCTCCAAAACCCAATTTGACCCCAATGCAGGATTCTTAAAAAGCAAATCCGTCTCTTGACTTCCATGGGGAAGGCTAGGCTGCTGGACCTGTGCCAGGGCTGTCTTGTCCCATCGAGACAGAGCGCAGAGGTAGCAGGGGGTGTCAGTTCTTTCCATTTGAACAGGTTCCAGGGATGTCTATCAGCCAAGGCGATGTGATTTTGCACTTTTGTACCCAGCGTGACACACTGTCCTTGCGAGAGCTCTGTCCTTACTGCTTGAGCAGAGGATGCTGCAAACCCCTCCCCCCATCCCCACCCCCGAGGGCATTTGGTAGTAAACCTATCTCTCTTGTCCTATCCCTGCCAGCTGCAGTGACAACTCAGGTGAGCCCCTGCCAGGTAGTGACAAACAAGCCTCGCTGCTTGCTGTAGCCTGGTCTCCTCTGTTCTGCTCCACCTGTGGGTATAAAAAAATCCATTCTAAAACTAAAAAGTTGCACTGGCATTGCAGGGTGAGGGGAGGCTAGGTGGGGAGGAGCCCTTTCCCATCCTTGCCAGTCACTTGTCAGCTCAGGAGTGCCTGGCAGAGCGGTTTTTGAGTGATGGGGCGTTGTGGGTGTGGGGCTCAGGGCAGCTGGAGTTAAATTTCTCAGTGGCTGACACCTGACAAGCATGATAAATTGCAGCATGCTATGCGCTGCCGGCATGACAAACGGTCTGCTTCCCTCCTTTTAAGCTCTGGGAAAACTTTTTAATTATTTCCCAGCACTTTGCAAATGAGGGTTTCTCTGTCAGGCACGCAGCAGGGTCGTATGAGGTTTATTTATTTATTTAGGTTTTGTAGGCGGGTGGGGGGTGGATGGGGATTGTAGTTTGGGTTTCTGTAGCATCCTTCTGGTGACTTGCCCAAGCTTTGGATAGCGTCCTGGGGAGGGCTCTGGTGAAGCTCGTCGGCTTGGGGTTGGGTGCTAATTAAAGCATGTGGTGTTCCAGGCTTGGCGTTGCTGTCGCCCTTGGGAAAGCAGCTCTGCAGGAGCGACTCCCAGACTTTCCTCTTGCCAGTGGAGTTTGGCTCCTATTTTTCATTTTTAATAATGCAGAACAATAAGACTATTTTCTCCTCAAAGCATTTAAAAAGGAGGGGAGGAGCAACACAATCTAAGCCACAAGAGCTAGATAATGAGCATGGATCTTGACTGATAATTTGTTTGTCTAACACAGCAGCAAATACGCTTCTTATAACTGAAGGCACCACTGGTTACAGTAATGCCTCAGACTCCATCTCACTAGGCAGCATGTTAGATGTGGCATAGAAGGTCTCTCTCGTTCTATGTTTTCAGTCCTCGGTGTCCATGCTGTAAAGCTGTATGTGCATGCTTTCCTCTTCCCACTCCTGGGTTCCGTTGGATTGGTCTCTCCCTGCACGGTTTAACACGTGCGTGAGGCTTTGCAGGATTAGGGCTTAGGCAGTGCAAGACCTTGTGGGCAAATATCTTGGTGCTGGGCTGATGTTTTAATGCTGCTATGCTGTTTTGGCTGGGGAGCGTTGCTGTTTGTCTTCAAAGAAGATCAGAGCTGCCCTAAGCTGCAGTGTTTCCCCTCTTCCCCCCTCCTTCCTTTCGTGTCTCTAAATCGAAATAATTAAGCAAATGCGTGCTTTGGGGCTGGGCTGTGATGCTTATGTGGGAGGGCTCTTCATCTAAACTAGCATCATGTTTACACCGGTTACCCCCAGCTGTCAGGGCTGGAAAACAGATGCCCCCCCCCCTCAGTTGTTTTCTAAACCCAAAGCAATGGTAGAGCTCTACCTGGTAACCTGACAGGTTGTCTCTTTTGTTTTGTTGAAGAAAATACCAGCTCTGAGCGGCGAGGGTTGGTCAAACAGCCAGAAGAATCCCCCTGGACGTTGATGAGAAATTGGGGACGCCCCAAGGACTCTGGACTGGTGGAGAGGTAAGAGGTGAGTTAGAACACTTGCTCACCTGGTTTTGTCCTTGGTTGGTGCGCTCTGGGCTGCCCGGCTGTGGTGGGGCTGGAGGCCATGTGTCTTTTGGCTAAGATGGCATTTATGAAAGCGTGGCAAAAGACTGCTCCTGGCTCTGCTGTGCAAAGAAGGCAGATGCTGACAGTGGTTATTTAGGCTGTACAGGGCCAAGTTTGGATGAACAGCTTGGAACATGCACAGTGTGGTGGGTTGACCCTGGCTGGACACCAGGTGCCCGCCAAAGCTGCTCTATCCCTCCCCTCCTGAGCTGGACAGGGGAGAGAAAATATAATGAAGGGCTCGTGGGCCAGCGTAAGGACAGGGAGAGATCACTCACTAATTATCATCACAGACAAAACAGACTTGACATGGGAAAAATTAATTTAACTTATTACAAACCAAATCAGAGTAGGATAATGAGAAATAAAATCTTAAAAACACTTTGCCCCTCACCTCCCTTGTTCCTGAGCTCAACTTCACTCCTCATTTTCTCTACCTCCTCCCCTCCAGTGGCACAGGGGGATAGGGAATGGGGGATGTGGTCAGTTCATCAGATATTGTCTCTGCTGCTCCTTCCTCCTCAGGGGGAGGACTCATCACACTCTTCCTCTGCTCAAGCGTGGGTCCTTCCCACAGGAGACAGTTCTTCATGAACTGCTCCATCCAGCATGGGTCCCTCCCACGGGGTGCAGTCCCTCAGGAACAGACTGCTCCAGCGTGGGTCACCTGCAGGGTCACACGTCCTGCCAGCAAACCTGCTCCAGCGTGGGCTCTTCTCTCCGCAGGGCTTCAGGTCCTGCCAGGAGCCTGCTCCAGCATGGGCTTCCCACAGGGTCACAGCCTCCTTTGGGCATCCACCTGCTCTGGTGTGGGGTTCCCCATGGGCTGCAGGTGGATATCTGCTCCACTGCTAACCTCTGTGGGCTTCAGGGGGACAGCCTGCCTCACCATGGTCTTCATCACAGGCTGCAGGTGAATCTCTGCTCCAGTGCCTGGAGCACCTCCTCCCCCTCTTCACTGATCTTGGTGTCTGCATGGTTGTTCCTTTCACGTATTCTCACTCCTCTCTCCTGGCTACTGTGCCACAACAGTTTGTTTTCCCCCCGCCCCTTGTACACTGGAGCACTACCACTGTCACTGATGGGCTCAGCCCTGGCCAGCAGTGGGTCCATCTTGGAGCTGGCTGCCACTGGCTCTATCAGACATGAGAGAAGCTTCTAGTTTCTTCTCACAGAAGGCACCACTGTAGCCCCCCAGCTACTAAAACCTTGCCACGCACACATGGACTGCACATGGGACGCTTCTCCATAGAATCATAGAATTGTTAAGGCTAGAAAAGACCCTTAAGATCATTGAGTCCAACCGCTAACCTATCACTGCCAAGTCCACCGCTAAACCATGTCCTCAAGCACCACATCTAGCCTTCTTTTAAATGCCTCCAGGGTTGGAGACTCCACCACCTCACTGGGCAGCCTGTTCCAATGCCTGACAACCCTTTCGGTGAAGAAGTTTTTCCTAATATCCAACCTAAACTTCCCCTGGCGCAGCTTGAGGCTGTTTCCTCTCGTCCTGTTGCTTGTTACTAGGGAGAAGAGACCAACCCCCACCTTACTACAACCTCCTTTCAGGCAGCTGTAGGGAGCGATAAGGTCTCCCCTCAGCCTCCTCTTCTCCAGGCTAAACAACCCCGGCTCCCTCAGCCACTCCTCGTAAGACTTGTTCTCTAGACCCTTCACCAGTTTGTTGCCCTTCTCTGGACACGCTCCAGCACCTCGATGTCCTTCTTGTACTGAGGGGCCCAAAACTGCACCCAGTACTCGAGGTGCGGCCTCACCAGTGCCCAGTACAGAGGCACGATCACCTCCCTGCTCCTGCTGGCCACACTATTGCTGACACAAGCCAGGATGCTGTTGGCCACCTTGGCCACCTGGGCACGCTGCTGGCTCACGCTCAGCCAGCTGTCAGCCAGCACCCCCAGGTCTGTCTCTGCTGGGCAGCTCCCCAGCCACCCCTCCCCAAGCCTGTAGCGTTGCATGGGGTTGCTGTGACCCAAGTGCAGGACCCGGCACTTGGCCTTGTTGAATCTCACACCGTTGGCTCCAGCCCAACAATCCAGTCTGTCCAGGTCCCTCTGTAGTGCCTTCCTGCCCTCCAGCAGATTGACACTTCCACCCAGGTTGGTGTCATCTGCAAACTTAGTGAGGGTGCACTCAATCTGAGAGCCCTCCTATTTGAAAGCCCTTAGGGGAGCTTGGGGATGTTTGGTCTAACTGTGGTAGCAGAGGTCCTATGGTGGCTGAACTACTCTGGAGCAGGTAAGTGTCACCAAGCCAGCTTTGTGATGGGAGGTGAGGTGCCACCTCTCACAGACAAGCACAACTTCAGTCTGTCAGACGTGCTGGAGGTTTTCTGCTCTCTTGCCCTGGGGGCTGAAGTGTCACAGATGTGATGGCCTGCCCTGGGCTTGGCTCTGGTCTGCTGAAAAGGCCTTAGGGCGCTACCACCATCACCAGCCATGGTCAAGTGGGTGCCCCAGCTCTGAGACCTGTTGCATATGTGCCTTGTATGAGGCTGTGATAATAGTGTTGCTTGAGGAGAGCTTTGGGGTTATCTTCTCCAGGCTGTGGGGACCCTGGTAGAGTAGGGAAGGGGCCAGTTGATGGAGTGGCTCCATTTGGGGATGCCTACCCTGTGGAGCTGTGCTGGGGAAGCCGGTGCTTGCTGGTGCTGTTCTTGAGAAATAAAAATGATGAATTAAATTTTAACAAGTCTCTAAATGTCAGGCAAGGACGTCTTAAGTGGGAACTGTCACTGTTTGACTAGCACAGCCTCCCACTTAACTAAAACTGCATGGCTTTAATTGTGTTGATCTTGGAAAAGCAATAGCTTACACTGAAGAGGAGAAACTGTTGGCCAAAATAGCATGAAGTGTCATGAATTTTCCCTGTGCAGCTCTCCTGCCCTCTCCCCCCACATCATGCTTCCCAGGGGTGTTTTGCAGCCCCTTTCACCCTGGATCAGCAAAGTCCTGTATCCTCTGAGCCACAGGCAAGGATAGAAATGCTCCCTGTGCACAAGGCTGAATTCAGGCTCTGGAGTTAAAAGCTCAAGATTAAGGGACTGCAGGGGTGGGCAGCATCTGATGGAGCTGCAGTGGCATTGCCTGGTGGTGGCATCGTGGAGTGGAGTTTCCTCCCCATTCTCAGTGTGGACCAGCCCACCCACGGGACTCCTCGCAGCTCTGCAAATAGAGCAGCTCAAGGAGGGTACGTCACTAATAATACCAATTACTGTTACATGCTGACTACAAGGTACACTGGCAGTAATGTGATCCGGTGGGATGAAATGAAAGTGATATAATATGGTGAGATAAATTAGCATTGCAATATTAGCCATGGGTCTAGTCAGGGATCTGACAAATGTGTCGCAGCTTTGGTACAAGCTCTGAGCGCTGCTGAATTGGATTTAGTGGCCCAGAGCAAAGCAGATGGGAGCAAGGGAAAAAAGAGTTTGAGGGGTCTCCATACACACATGCTAATGGTTAACACTTCTTGTTTCTTCCTCATCTTTGCTGAATTATAAGACCCCTGGTACCCACTCCTACGCAGCAGCAGAGGAATGAAAGTGCAGCCCTGTTGAAGTGCAGTTGGTGTAGCTCGAGCCTGGCAGAGAGATGGGAAGGGGGTTGGAGAAGCAGCAGCGGGCTGGCACTCCTGCCAGCATTGGTGCCTCAGCCATTGGTCCCTGCCCTGCATCACGGCTGTGGGCTTACTTGCCCAGGTTTGCTCCCGAAGGGAGCATCAGTGGGGTTTGCGTGGGATGTGTGGCAGGTGTTTGTACATGTTTTAGCCTTGTAGGGAGGGTAGAAAGATATTATTTGCTTCCCGTGTTGCAGCCTGACCTGTTTTTCCATGCCTGGCTCTGGGGCAGAAGGGTGGCTGGAGCTGGGCATCCTGCAGTATGGAGGGTTTTCGTATTCACCAAGGGTGTGCAGCCAACTCTTTCCAGTCTAGATACACACATTATCCTTCCCCCTCTGAGGCAGAGCGTGGTAGTCAAGAGATGCCTTTTGTGCCTTGTGGAGGCTGGGAAATGGATGTGGCTGGTTCCAGTGGGATCCACTTCCTGGTGGCTCATTAGGACAGGCTGCACCAGAGGGACACGAGCGGTCCTGCCCATGAGCGATGCATGGTGGGCGAGAGCCTCTTACAGATTTGTATATGCAGGTTAATAGCGTGTTTAATGGCTGACACTTTGCACAGCATCTAGGGAGGGGCAGGTATGATTTAGGTCTGGTTTGGTAAGGCATGTCATGTGTCTCACTTAATAGTAATAGAAAAGGGTGAGAAAAATTCTGAATATGCTTTGTAGTGCTCTGCGGTAGAGCTGGTGGGCACAGGGGCTTGCAAGGGGGTCCATTCTAGGTCTTTGCAAGTCATGCCATGATGATGCAAGAGGTATTGTGGGTACATGTGGGCAGATGCGTCTGCAGGAGGAGACCAGCTTGTCACATCCCTGGGCTGAGATTGCAGAGGGTGGGCTGCTGCCCTGTGTGGCTCTGCAGTGGTACTGGGTTGAGCAATGAATCCGGAGGGATCGTCTCAGCACTGCCTGGAGCATCCCAAGAGACTTGAGTGAAGTTGTGTGCTGAGACCTGAGAAGATGGGCTTCAGTTCGTGGGATGTCAGTCTGGCCTCTGCCAGCAGTCCCTGCATCCTTGTCCTGTGAGCAAGGCACGAGGTGTGGTAGCGACACTTTTAGGGCATCTCAGACCCCAGCCAGCCCCAGGGCTAAGTTGTCCTGACAAAACCAACAGGGTGGTGAACTGCTGTGGCAGAGCGAGCCCCTTCCCTCGACTTTGTTGCCAGAGAAGTAGTGATGTGGGACCATGGCGGGGAGCAGCAGGACAATGAGCCTGCGGCTGGAGTGCTAGGGGCAGCATAAATACAACTTCTCAGGTTCTTGTGCAGCAATGATATATCTTGTTTCTATTGACTTTCTTAAACCTCTAAAATACATTGTAGATTGATCTACAAATCTGCAAAAAGCACCTGGTTTTTTTTTTTTAAAGTCTAAAGCAATTTTCTGCCTGCTTCTTGTGGTTGGCTCTGAATAGACACATGTTCTCTTGTCCTATTTGAGGCTGGCATGCTGCCACAGTGGTAGGAAGTTTAGTAATACTTGAGCTGGATCGATTCAAGCCCATTATCTGTGCTGCCTGGGACTCAATGGCAAAGGGGAAAAAATACTCTCCCCAAACGGATCAAAGCCCTGCGATAAGGACTCACGGTTGAGCTCTATTTATAGATGGACAGATGTCTTGCCAAAGCTCTGCTACTGTCACTTGGTTATGCAGTTCTTGAGTGTTTAGCAGTGTTAGGGTCTGAAGGAATCTGTTCTACCTTCTGGCTAAGGTGCATCCCCTTGAGACACAGGCCCACAGTGGTACTGTTCCTAGGTGAGCTTTGTCCTTCCTCCAAGTAGGGGCCTGCTTTCTAGTTGGGAAGAATGAAGTGGCTGAGAGATCTTGTAGGTGCTTGTGGAGCTGGTGACCAAGATAAGGTCTGACCAGCAATTTCTCATCTTGTTCTTGCACCTTCACAAACCAGTAGGGACCTCAGAGGTTTCCAGAGCAGAAC
Source organism: Phalacrocorax aristotelis (assembly GCF_949628215.1). NCBI lineage: Eukaryota > Metazoa > Chordata > Aves > Suliformes > Phalacrocoracidae > Phalacrocorax > Phalacrocorax aristotelis. The sequence goes on along the minus strand of NC_134311.1, from coordinate 71,853,778 downwards.
TGCCACCAACGCCACATCAGATCAGTGGGGCTGTTTAGCTGAGTGTTCACAGCTTAAGCATGAACATCCCTCATCTCCTGGGGAACCTGGCCCTCAGCAGTGCCACCCTCCAGCAAAGAGGGTTTTCCCTACTGTTCACCCTAAACCTCCCGAGCAGCAATGTGTGATTACTGCCATGCTGTCTCACGCATTTTCCTTCTTCATCAAATGCTCTCAAGGATATTTGAATCAGTACCAGCTATGCAAACTGCATGTTTGGAGTGGTTTCTCAGGACAAGTTAGCACAGGTCTTGCAGTGTATGTGCACGTTCATCTTCAGTGAGTGTGTGGTTTTTGAGGGGGTGGTGGAAAAGTGTGGGGTGAAATGGATTACCACATCCGGATTCAGTTCCTGCCATAAAGGAGTGCCTGTGCTCATATAGTGGAGCTGCCCTTCATTTCCTTCCATACGTTGCTTTGTCACAATGGTTGTGAAACTGGAAATGGCAGAAGGACAAAGGCTTCATTCTGCCTAGCTTTGAGTGTTGTTGTTTAAGGTGCTGTGCTGGTTTTCCCTCGGTTATGACCCTAGGAAGCAGTTGCCTAATGTGACATTGCAAACACAGTTTTTCACGACAGACTTGCAAAACTATCCAGTTTGGAAGGGACCTTGGAGGCCTCAAGTCCAGCAGACACTCTGCACTGAGCAGGAGACTGAGATTGGACATGGCTGCTCAGGGCTTTATCCAACCTGCTTCTGAAAGCCTCTGGGTATGGAAGGAGCCCAGGCTGTTTGGGCCACTATTTCAGTGCTGGTGGGCTCTTGAGGGGGGAAAAGTTTCTCCTTGCATCCAGTGGGAACCTTTTGTTCCAGCTACTGCCCGCTGTCACTCATTTCCTATGTGTTGCTGCAAAGAGCCTGGATCAGTCTTCTAAACAGCTCCCCATGCCATCTCAGTGGCCCCTGCTGAATTTGCTCCAGTTAATCAATATGTGTCTTGTTGGGGCTCCCAAAACTAGGAGCAATGTCTTGATGTGGTCAGAGTGCTGCATGAGCTACTGGCTGTGCCACTGCTCCCACAGTCCAGCATGCTGTTGGTCCCTTTTGCTGCCAGGGCAGGCAGCTGGCTGTCTCGTGTGGGGCTCACTGCCTGCCGGGACCCACACTGGCACAGGGAGTGTGTCCCTGTGCCCTGCACCCCACCATAGCAATGAATGGGCTGGAGATTTCACAGTAAGTGCTTTTTGGTTTTTTTTTTTTTCTTTTTCTTCCAGGCTTCAGAGGATTGAGGCTGCAGGAGGGAAGGAGTTGTCCGTGGGCAGGTTTGGGGATCAAAACTTGACTTTTTTAGGTTTTTTTAACACATCCTCTTGATCAGATGCAGGGCAGTTGCATGATGGCTTCTGGCTGTGTGCCATTCCCAAGCCTGGGAGAAAGGACATTTCTCCTCCCCAGTGTGTTCATAATGTGTTCGTCTGCACGGCTCCTGCCGAGTGCTCCAAGCCTTCTTTGCTCTCTGCTTGGTTTTAGTCTGTCTCCAGGGTGCTTCTTAGCTTCGCTCATATATTTCTCTGATGAGTGGGCAAGACAGGAAGCAAATACCTTTGTTACAAAACCACATATGGGCTTTCAACGGGTGATGACACTTTCCCAAGCTATCTGTCTAGTGAATGCACTTTCCCCTGCTTGTTTATATTCACAGGAGTGTTACTTAGCTGCTCAGGTGGGCCATAGATGTCAAGAAAGATGTCAGTGTCAGGAGAAGGCTTTAATGCAAGGCTTCCTGCTGTTCTGTGTGATGGGTTATGGATGAGACCCTAGTGTGCCAAGGACTGTGGGAATGGGAGAGGGACTGTGTGCTGGGTCTGGTATAGGAGCAGTGGCTTGAGAGAGAGGCAGCAGTAGTGCTGGAGGTGACTTTTTACACTTGGCCCAGGATGCTGAGCTGCAGCGTGACTGAGATGATCATTCAGTGAATGAAGGCTCTGATGGAGGCAAGCAGTGTTTTCCTATTAAAAGAAATAACTATCAGCAAGAGAGACGTTACTCCCTCTGAAACCACTTCAGATGGTGTCAGGGCTGCTGCAGGTCTCACGGCTCCTGGAACACCATGGTGGTGAATGCCTGATACTCTGTGCAGTAGAGCTGGGGTTTGTGGGGCCACAAATGTGGGGTGTATTCGCCTGGGGTGGAAGCTGCCCCACTGAGTCCTGGCTCTGAGCCATGGAAAACCATTGTCGGTCCAGAGGAGGGCATATGGCTGTGTAAAGCAGGGACCTGCTGCAACAGATAGAGAGGGGAAAAGTGCAGACCTGCCTCCTCATGGTCCCACTTAATGCCCTTGGGGAGTGGGTGCTGGTGGGGATCCACTGGAGGAGCTGTTCTGCTTCGATGGAGGTGGGCGTGATCCCACATCTGAGTGGGAAGAAGAGTGAGGGACTCAGCTGCACACACCTGGATCCCTTCCATGGCCATGGTGCTCGCAGGGTCATATTTGCTCAGCACTAATGAGGCTTTTCATAGGGTAGGGAGGCTGCAGTGCTGATGGCACCCCTTAGCAATGTCTATTGAATTATTTTTCCCTTGGGATGGCTCTTTTTAAGCTCTGGATAGCTCTAGGAAGCCTCCACTGAGGCCCCATGTCTCCAGGGCAATTTACAGCACACACCAGCCCCTCAGCATTTGTTACAGCCCCTAATGAGGACAGCTCAGTGCTGCCCTTCAGTAAGATCCCATAATACCAGCTCTTTTTTCCTTCTCTTGCCCTAAGCTGTTGCACTTTACATAGAAAAGGAGGGGCATGCACGTGGGGGCCAGCACAATTTATGGATCAGAGATTTATATGCTGCTGCGACGCTGTATTTTTTCCCCACAGTGACACTTTATTGCCACAAATTACCAAACAGGCAAGGTTACGCAAGTGACAGCAGGCAGAGCTGTAAAGGACAGGAACAAACGGCAGCAGGAAAAGTACCCAGAGGAGAGGGGGAGATCGGGCACCAGGCAGAAATAAAACAAGGCAGGAGGCAGAACAAGCGTCAAAAATCAGCTTGCCTTGCAGTGAGATGTATGGGTGAAGCCTGGGAGTCAGTGTGTCGTCTCAGGTGCATGAGCAGGCCATGGGGTCGGGAGAGCAGCCAGTGGTCTGAGTTTGGATGCTGTAAATCCTTAAGTTTTTTATTTCCCCCACAAAGTTGCTAGGCGCTTCTACGGGGTGATTTTTGCTGGTGGAATCGCAGGTTTTTAGTCAGTGAAGGTTTTCCCTTGTATGCTGGGTGAAGCATCCTTAGAAAGTGAGACTTCATCTTCCTTCTAAGCACCCTTCATCCCTAGCAATGTTCAGCCCCCTATGGTAGGGGTGATTAGGGAAGTGGTGGTGTCCCTGTGCTTGTTTCCACAGAGCAATCAGTAAAACCCAAAGCAACCTGCACTATACCAAGCAGACAGATCCAGCTCCCCAGAGGTGGGAAGCAGCAGACTCTCATCTTGGACAGGCTGAGGTAGTCTGGTCATCCCAACCACAGCAAGAGCAGTGCTGGAGTTAGGGCCCTTCTGGGCAAATCCGGGGAGCACCAGGACTCCCATGAGGAAGTTTCTTTTTTCAGTCTTGTTTTCTCAGATTGGTTTTCAGTGCTCTGTCTATGTGCTGCAAGACCAGTGGGGTTGTCATCTGGCTTCGTTTGGACATCAGGCTTGGATCTGGAGGCTGAAGGCTAGTGGCATCAATTTTTCTCTCTCCTTGGTAGAGGGAGGGAGGTGGTGGCGGGGTGGGCAGTACTCAGAGGATTAATAAGAGGTGTTCTGCCTTGCAAATGGCTGCTGTATTTCCTTGCTTTGTGATTGTGGGGGGAGGAAATGTCCCAGGCTTTCTTTTTGAGGGGGACAGGATGGTCACTTATGTCCACCTATATTAATACATCTATATACCTGATGGTGTGTGGGGGACAAGCGCCGGTCCTTAGGTGGAGGGGTGTCCACTTTGCTGCCAAGCATCTGCAGCAGTCCTGCTGCAACATGCTTTGGCTTTGGTTGAGTGACTTCATCTGCGCCCACTCACCCAAGTTAGATCAGCTTAACTTCAAACGAATGTATAAACTGAAAGGCTTGAGATCGGCAGAGGTATTAAGGCTGCCTTTGAGCTGGGGATGTTACTCAAATCTGCCGGGGAGCTGTCACTCTATTGTTCTTGCAACAAAATGCTCCCAGAGGAGCTGAGAGCCTCAGAGGCTCTGGAGCCTCAGCCAAAATTGCATTTAACTAGCAGAAATGTGCTACAGCCATGGGGCTCGCTGAACCAGCCCAAAGGAGAGCCAGCACCACCATATGTCACCCTTCCCAGCAGCAAGATGGAGGGGGTTCAGGTCGCCCTTGTACCATGATGGACCATTGCACAAGGCAATTTGACTTGCTTGTAAAAGATAATTTCCCTTGAATTCCAATGCCATAAGCCAGGTATTTAATCTTGCTTGAAGGGAGCATGTCTAACGCATGCAGGGCATCACAAACAGTAGTAAGCAATCAATAGGCTAAATTCTGAGGTCTCTTACCCAGACTTTGCTGGAGTAAAGGTTGACAAAGTGCTGACTAGTTACTTGAGACTTCAGCCCTATGCTGAGGGCAGAAGTGATTGACTGATTTATTGATGATGCATTTCACTATGAATCTAGTTTGTCTGTTAGTCACAAATGCTCATTTGAGCATAAATCCTGGGCTGCTGTGAGCAGATATCTTTTTGCCTACCTCTGCTGTAGGAGAAGCTTTCAGATGAATGGCTTATTTGGTGAAAAATAATTTTGGATCAACGGGAATAGCTTGTGTTTCTGTGTTGTGCTTGGCAAGTAGCCTCAGCAGAAGAAAGTGAAAGCCCACTTGTGAAAAAGATCAAGCGCTGGGTTTTGACACAATGTTTAGATCTCCTTTCAAACTAGTTTTAGGTTTTCTTCCCAAATCAAAAAGCCAGCTGAGTTTCAGAAGATCCCTCTGAAACCCTTTTGCCTTGCCCTCTGTGCCTGGCTTCTGCGGTGAAGCGACGAAACGTAGCACTTCTTAAACCTGGCGCTGACTTGCTGCGAACCCATACTTCATTTATTTTTAGTTCACCCGGTGGTGTGAAAGTTCAGCTGCTGCCGGCCATTCATTCACTGCTGCTAAGCTGGGTGCTGGGATGTGTAAGGCTGTGGAGGGGCAGCTCACACCCCTGGATTTGCTCTCATGTTGGGGGTCTGAGTTTATCCTGCCTCGACAGACCTGTGGAAGGCTTGGGGAGGGCATCACAGCCAACAGTCCATACCCCATGCAAAGTTAGGTAAAGCACTAGCTGTTTCTGCAGTAAAAGTGTGTGCAAACCCTTTGGAGGTGTCCTATGGTGTCTCCTTCACTCCAAAGCCCCAGCAGCTGGAACATGGCTTGCTTTCCCCCCGGCCTTGAATAATCATCCTTTTTTTTGATCGCATAAACTGAGTAGTTTCTTATTAATTCAGGAATAAACCTATGCTACTCTGTCACCTCCAAGGCTGTTTTTTTTTTTTTTTCCCTGTAGTGTTGATTCTTCTTTGTTTTCACCCTGGCTGTTGCTCGCTACCTCTGCTGCAGCTCCCAGAGCCTGTGCGTGCTGTTGCAGTGTATGGATATGCCCGTGGTAGGTGTCATAGGAAACCACTCAGACAGATTTGTGCATGTATATATGCCTCTCTAAGTATTTCTCATTAATTAATGGACACTGGAGTCTGTCATCTGTAACGAGCATGCACTGGTAGGTGATAAATTGTTTGTGACAAAATGGCAGTGAAAGCTGGGTGAGCCATGGCTGTTGGTGCTGGGATTGGGTGGGAGGGGCAAATGTCAGTCAATATCTGGATAAGAAGAGGGGTGGTGAAAAGCCTAGCAGCCGAATGCAAGATTCCCCAAGTGTCCTGCCTGCTCGTGCTGGAGGAGCCCTTGCTGTGGGCTCCATCAAACAGGCAGTAATCCTGCATTGGACCCAAGATTGCCTAGAAAACCCTAGCCCTGTTGCCACTTTTTGGTGCAGAGGGAGGAGGAGGAAGGGGCTTGCACCATGGTGGCTACCTCTGCTCCACAGGGATGCTGGCTGGAGCTCGATTGTTTGCACTTGGAGCAACCCCTCCCAACCCAGGCTGGGTTTGGCTGCCTCCTGCACTCCAGGGAAGAGACTGTGTGCCAGCGCCTAGGCTCTGTGCTCCAGCAGTGCCATGGCTTTCAGCAAACCCTGCTTGGCAGCCGAGTCCCTTGCAGTGCTGCTAGCACTGGACATCCTGGGTATGCCTTGCCTGCTGGCACCACCACGTGAACAGTGGCATGAGGTTTGGCTGGGCATCTCCATGTGAGACCAATGTTTTTGGTGGCCTACTGGGCAGCAATTTTGGAAGCAACTGGGTCTATACCACCAGCCAGCGCACTCTCAAGCCACCAGCAAGTGGTGGTGGAGGTGCTGTGTTGCAGAGCGATATGAGGCTGGACCTTAGAGATGTGCTGGAGCTCAGGGCTGGATATAATGGATCTGAGTTGCTGGTGTTCACAGCCTCTACAGGTGTGCTGCTGTACTGAGCCCAAAGTCTTTGAGCCCCATGCAGCGGAGACGCATCCCAGCGGAAGCAGTGCCAGCACGAAAATCTGCAGCTTTCAGGGGAGCAGGCACATCTGAGACTGATTTTTGCTGCATCCCCAGTGGGACTAATCCCTGCTGTATCACTTTGGAGCATGTCATGCAAGCTGCACACTGTAGATCCATCTCCATTTTGGCTGGCACTCTGAAGCTGAGGTTCAGTCACCTGTTGTGCACATTAGGACTCCAGCAGTCAGAGCAGGGATCCTGCTTGGAATTACAGTGTATGTGCTGGGCACCCTGTGGCATCCCCTATGCCCTGGGACCTGTCACTCTTGCCATGATTCAGGGGGAGTGGTCTGCATTTATTGGGGAACTGAATTATCTGCTTCCCCGACTGGGGAAAATAATAATAACAAAAAAAGTGCCTTCCACTAGGTCATGAGCCATTACCTCGAGGGGCCCTTCATCAGCTGATGAATTCTACTTAATAAAATAAATACTGAGAGAAAATGTAATTGGATTTCATTTATTACCCAGTTCCGCCTAGCAGCCCCAGATTATACAAAAGCAATTAGAGAAAGCTCTCCATTAATAGCTATCTTCAAGCTGCCCAATGGGCTCATTCCATCAAACCTTCTGGCTCGTGTAATTTCCTTTCTTGGAGCTCACTGCTGGCTGGGGGAGGATGCAGGGTGCGCAGTGCCATTGCCAGCGGCCTGTAAACAAAAGCAGCCCTGTGTCTAACACTTGCACAGACATCATCTTCCCAAGCATGTGGCTCTGCCAAAGGGTTTCCTGGTTTGGGGCAAGAAGCCAGAGCACCTGGGCAGTTTGGCGGCAGATGGGGGCTTGGTTGTGCCTTCCCTGGCCTGGGAGCATCCTTTCTCTGCTTAGCATTGCCGCATGATGACTCGGTCTGTGCTGCTTGGTGGTGGGTATGCAAAGTCCTACAGGGGTATCGGGTGTAACACTGTCCTCCTCGGGATATGACTGGTTCTCTGGTGCTGATCTTTCCCCTGATGCTAGTAGGTTGCACAGCAGCTCCTGTTTCTGCCAGCTTGCAGGGACACAGCAGCATACTTCTGCTTCCTTGGTTTTTTTGCTGGGAGCTCAAGGAGGGCCTGGGGAAGCTTGTTAGGGTTGGCCAGAGGAGCATGTCTCACAGCATCTCTTTGGAATTCTTATGGCAACACAGGGAAACACATTTGAGGACTGTTATAGGGCAAGGGCAGATGTCTGGCACTTATGTTGTCACTGAGGACAATGTGCAGGTTAATCTGCAGCAAAGGCTTAGCCTGGTACCTTTATGCCTGATCCCTGTTTGTAATGGTGATGAGAAAAGACAATTACGGACGAGAAGGCTTGCTGGAGGAGAGATGCTGATTGATCCTGGTGCATGGTCAGTGAGGAGTGGTCCAGCCTAGGAGGTGGGATAGGAAGTGTGTGTACAGCAGTGACAGTGCAGCCCTCTGCCCCCCTCTTTGAGCCTGTGCACTTGCAGCCCTGAAGGAAGCTCATCCAGCCATACTGCTAGCTTTTGGGTCAGTCTTATTTTGGGGGGGGGGGGCTCTAAGGACTATCTCAGCAGATGAATGGAGAAGAGGAATTTTAAGTTGGTCCCTTTGCAGGATGGAGGGGGAGGAAAGGCCTTGGGAACCAGGGAGACAACGTGGCATTGCCTTTCCATCCCAGTTGTCACTCCAGAGAGAACCCAGCGCCCTTTCTCAGCTCAGCCAACCAACTCTCTTCCTTCTGATGGTTTGATGGAGCTGGAGTGGCTCAGGAGGGATGCACCAGCCGCTCTTCTGCATGGGAACCTCTGCTAGACTCTGGCATCTTTGATCTTCCCTGCTGTGAATGAGCTCCCTCCCTTGCTACTTCTTGCTGTCACCTTTCCTGGCTTACTTGTCTCCTCCCTTCTGTGCCTCCGTTGGCTTCTCTGTTCCCAGTGCAGGGTGCAGGTGATGGGAACAGCATGGCCAGGAAGAAGCTGATGCTTAGATTCAGACAAGAAGCAACATAAGGCATGATGCAAATGGAAAAGCGCAGGCAGATGGAGAAGGGTGGCAAGAGTACATGGCTCTCTATCTTCATTTCAAGGCTTCTGTCCGTGGTCTTGTTTCTGTGCCTGCTTGCCAGCAAGGGAGAGATGGCCAGTGAGCAGAGATGTACTGGGAGTATTTTGGTTGCAGGCAGCAAAGGTTATTTCTGCTGGGTGGGAAGGCAGAGAAAAGCAAAAGGAAATTTCTTAGGGGAGGCAGGCATGGGAGCAGGGGGATGTAGGAGGGTGATGGAAGACCCAAAAAGGACAACGGGGGATGGTCTCCTCCTTGATGCACCACAGGGAAACACCTTGCAAGTGCAATCTGTCTGTTCACCCTGGGTGCTCTGGAGAAAGGAGAAGTGAAGGGGATGTGTTTGAGAGCATGAGAGGGGGTGTGGTTGATGCTGGTATAACTGCAGAGGTAGGGGGTGTGTCTTGGTTGGTGAGATAGAAGGTGGTATGGGGCCACTTTGCTCAGAGAGGTAGGAGGTAGAACACAAAACGATGAAACTGCAGGCCTGAGAAGAGGGCTGAGGTGTGGAAGGAGGTGGAGACCTTTCTAGCATAGAATGAAGGATGTGGAAAGATCAAACACAGGCTGGTGGGCTGGCACTGGCGCTCCCTCCTCCCCAAAGCAGCAGCTTGTCTTTGGCCTGGCGGAGTGTAGGGTCCTGAGGGGGAGGGGTAACCTTGGGCTCAGCTCTGAGATGACAAGGCAAGCTCTGAAAGAAGAAAACCCAGTCTCCAAAGAAGAGAGAAGATGTCAAAACTGTTTGCTCCAAGCCAGCCAAATGCAGTGACCACATGAAGCCTTCCTTTTTCATCTCATTGTTTATTTTTCACAGGGGGCTTTTATTTATACCCCCTTAACATCCGTGCTGCTAAAGCAGCCTTATTAGGATGCTGCCCTTCACCAAGGAACTCTTGAAAAAGAGCATTAAAGATTCAACAAATAGCTGAGAATTGGGATTGATCCTAACCTCCCATAAATGGGAGTACCTTCCCCCATTAATCAGCCTTGGTTTTCACTTACAGGATGATGGCCTCAGTGCTACACTTCTTCAGGACTAAAAGCACGTTAAATATTTATCACAGCTGAGTATTCACTTCCCTCTCTATTGCCAACTAAGATCCACCACTTAAGCCTGCATCTGCTTGACAGGTTGCATAGTGAGGTGGCATGCCATTAGGAAACCTCTTGTGCCAACGTGCTTCACTCATTTGCTGCGCTAAGCATGGAGAGATGGTGGCATCTCTTATCTTGAAGCATGGTCAGCATGGGACTGCATTATAAAGTCTCTCTGCTGGCATTTGATTAGTAAATTAAACATGCTTGGGTTTTCTCTCTAGCAGAGGCTGGAGCATCTACACTCCTCCACATCCCCTTTAACCTCCAAAATAAAATTATCATGTCCAAACCATGCCATGGGAGCAGCCCACAGTCTGTGCTGAGGCTTTGCCCCATGCCAGGGGCTGTGTTAGCAGTTCAGTGTGTGGCTGTTCACATTGCAGCGCCTAGAAACATTTCCCAGCTTACGTCCATGTGTGTGGCTCCTGTGCTGTCCTCCCATGGTGAAAGGATGCCGGCAGCACTTTGCGTTTCCCTGGCGTGCTGGGAGTGAGCTTTTATTGCCTTGCGAGGCTTGAAATGATGGCAGGGTGTTTAGTGGTCCAGTTGGTCTAAACATATGCAAGTACGTCCTTGGTAATTGTGCCAGGTGTGCCGTAGCATTTCAGAGAGCAGCTATTTTAGGAGCGTCTCTGAAAGCTGTCTTTCCTTTTTGCTCTCTAGTCTTGTGCCAGCATTTCTCAAAAAATGACTCCGACTTTGAGAGCTGCTGATAAACTTCAGAGGTTGGAAAAGGCATGGGCTGCTCCGCAGCAGTGCCCTGGGGTGCTACTGTGAGCAAGCCCCAAGCCCTCCCAAGCCGCAATGCTCCTGCCCTGTTTAGCTGCTAAGGAAGAGCTCCCTGCAGTGCTGGAGGGAGTGCTGCTTCTGCACTGGGCTCAGGGCAGACTCCACGTGGCCAGCTCCGGCAGCTGAGATTGAGCTGTTGTTGCTGTGTTAGCGCTTATTTTTTTATATATATTTAACTTGTTGGCATCGTCGTGATGCATCTCCCTGTCTTCGCACCACCTCCCCCATTGCCCCCAGTTTGAGTTACTGTGATGTGCACAGCCTTGTTATAGCCGTTTACACGTACAGGCACACAATGTGTTTCATTATCCTTGTATCAAACTTGTTTTGCTGCTGTCACGCACCAGAAAAGTTAAACACGTCTGATCAAAGGCATGTAAACACAGCTTCAAAACAAATGCTCTTGAATCCTGCCAAAAGCACAGAGCTGTCTCTGAGCAAACCCCGTCTTGTATTCCCTTGTCCGTGCCTCCCGCTCCTTGTGTGAGCGCCTGTGCAATGCCGCCTGATCTGAGAACCTCATGGGCTGCTGTTTGCAGTGAGGAAGGGTTGTCCACTGGTTGAGCAAACCTCAGCGGGGTTTTGCACTGATTGAGACAGCTGGGGAGGAGGAGAGCAGAGCCTTGGCCACAGGGCAGGAGGGAAGAACTTGCTGCATCTTTGCACGTGCGAGATGGCAAAACCCAACAGCCTGTGCTTCGCAACATGCTGCAGCTCTGGTAGGTTGAGGGAGAGGAAAGCATGAAGCGAGATGACTGGAAATGAAGGTGCCGAGTGTGTTTTTTCCAGGTCTTCAGTGGGGCTCCGGTTGGTATGTTACTTGACGGGAAAGCTGCAGGACCAGGAGCACGCTTCCAAGGTTCCCACTGCCAGTGCTCCCAGGGCATCGCTCTGGGTTTGGGGCTCAGCTGGAAGCAGAGGCAGCTGGTTGCCTCCTTTAACACCCTCTCATCGTAAGAGGGATGAGAGGGGCTGGGCAGAGGGGCTGGGGATGGTCCCAGACAAGGAGCTGCTCTGCTTTCTTTCCAGCCTTGGGTGGGCAGGGAAGGGTGAGGTGAGGCTTGCAACTCTGGTGCAGGGGCCCTGATGTCACCTGATCTCCCATGAGATTGCTAAAAGTTGGGGGATTCTCTTAGTATTTATTGTTGCAGGCAAGTCAAGTTTTCATCTTATGCCCCCCTCTGGGAGGGCTAGATGTGCATCTTAAATGGGAATGGAAATATGAGGGCTTTTGCAGCCTCCAAAGGCAGGTGTTTTCAGAAAACACTAGCTCCTTTCAAATCTGCCAAAATAACCTATTCACAGCTTGGCTACGGGCATGACCAGTGAATAGTTTGGGAATTCATGAGCTTGTGAACTGACCCGGACTCCGCAAATGAGTTGCCCAAGGTCTTTGCCAAATGCCTTTGAATAATGGACATGTCAGAACCAGATGGGGTTGCAAATGGTGGGTTATTAGTGCCCGCCACCTGTGCCAAACAGTGCTGTGCATGTGTGCAAGCATTCAGTGTGAGCAGCACTGCTGCGTGCAGGGTTCCTCCTGGGAGCAAGGGTGGGTGAAGCAGCCAGGTTGCTGCAGGTAAGATGGTTCAGTGGGTCTCCTTCAAAGCACCTAATTGTGCTAACACGGGAAATGAAAACTCAATCATCCCCCACGTTTTTGCTGGATGGTCCTGGGCAGGCTGTGAAATGCCCTGCAGACGGTGGGGATGTGGTCAGAGGTTAACAACGGTGTCAGCCTTCATAAATCATCCTTAATGAGACTTGGGAGAATGTTGGGTTGGAGCCTCTGATGCATAGCTGCACTGGGTTGTCTTTCCTTTACTTCCAGCTTTTTTTTGCCATTTGGTTTTTAGGGTTATTTGGGTGAAACATTTGTGTGGCTGAAGGTGCTGGAGGCTTTCCCACTGCTTTGGGTGGTAAGGGGTCCTGAGCTCTGCCTGACCCCCATTCCTGGCAAGTGCTGGCTGATGTGCTGCAAACTACCTAAATTTTCCACCTTTTTTTGTCCCCAAGGAACTAGTTTTTGTGTCCCTAGAGTGCCAGAAATCATAGGCTGGACGGGATTGCCCAGGTCCTGGTGCGGAGGAGCAGCATGCTGCATACTCGTGGGTATTGATGATGCTGGGGTTGGGGTGGCTTTGGGTAGAGTCCAAGTCACAAAGTCTGGCCAAGCCAGCAATGTTCTGCCCAGCCACTGGACAGCCAAAGGACTGCAGGGACCTTTGCTTGAGGTGTCATCCCAGCCCTTCTCACCAGCATGGGGACGGCATTATGGGGATGCCATCAAGTCCAAATGCTTCGCCTGGAAGAAGCCTGTCTGGGGAGTGCGATCCCAAATAAGAGGCTTGCAAGGTGGGAAGAAGAAGCAGAAAGGAGGTTATTTAGGTGCCCACTAAAGGCCACCTCTGGGGCTGGCAGTGGTGGGCTGCTCTAGACCGTGTGTGGTCCCTGTGAAAGCTGTCAGCCACCAACCAGGACATGGGGAGGAGTGAAGCAGGGTACTGTGAATATTCCCTCTGACTTATTATTTATAAAGTATTGTCACAACCCTGGAAGTGTTGGGACTCTCAGAAAAGCTGTAGGAATGTACTAATTAAAGAACACAATGAGAATGTAAATTGGGAAAGCTCCCCAGGGGAAAGCAGCCCTGGGGGGAGCTAATTTGCCAGTCCCCACTCCTCCCCTGCAAGCTGGCTGAGACACTGGGGCAATTAAGGAGGAATCTGAGTGTTAAATATAATCTGGAATTGTGTTTTTGCCTTTTTTTGTAATTGGTTTATATTTCTCTTGGGTAGCTGTGTTTCCAGTTCTGTAATTGGGACTTTAACCCTCTGCTCTGCTGCATATGTCTGCGTATTTTGGGGGGGGCTTTGGTGTTCAGAACAGATTTGGGTGACTCTGCCAGCACCAAGGTGGCAGATTGCCTTCTTGGAAGTGGTAAAGCTGGATGGAGTGGTCCCACAGACAGCACTGTGGGGATTTTTGCAGCCCAGGACAAATTTGGGAGGCTCCTGGAGGATGGCTTCACTGGCCGCTATAGCTGCAGACTGGTCCAATGAAGGAGATGTGGCACCAGGGCAGGGCTATCTGGAGCTGGTCTGGTAAGAGACAGCCCCTGGCTTTGCGGTAAAATATCAGTTGTCAGAGCTATCTTCTGAAGCACATACTAAGAGTATGGCTTTTTAGGTTGGTCTTTTTGCCTGCCCATTTTTCTTCTGAGTGGTCTGTCTTGCTTCTTTGTGCTGTTTTGACTCGTCTTGCCCAGCACAGTAGATGTGTATATTTGGTATCATTTGAACTGTGGCCAGAAGGGTGGACTCAGGGTAGTGGCTGTAATGTATTTGTCTTTTTCTGTAAACTTCTTTTATACAGTCCATGGCGAGAAGACAAATGAGAAAACTCCATCACAGGTGCAAGGTAAAGACAAGACATGCTGAGGCTATGGTGGTCAGCAAGGGGTGGCTGTGAGCTCATGCCCTGCTTGGTGTTGTGTTCATGGACCAGCCTTGTCCCTGTGGCTGGGTTTGCAGTGGAGCAAAGGGTTTGTGTTCTTGAGTTTTGGGTTTTTTGGCTTCCATCACCCTTTAGCATGCTTTTTATTGGAAGGTGTCCTCAAAGCTTGTAAAAGGGCATTGAGAAGAGAAGCCAGTGTGATTGTAGCTGGGGTTTTGAGTGATGGCTTGGTTGTTGGATCATTGTAAGATGGTGCTCCCAGCGGAAGGCAGGAACTCCTTCCACTCTCATTTTTCTTTTTTGGATTAAATTCAATATTTATTCTATTTTTTCAACTGGCATTGGTTGTCTGAGATTCTCAGTCATTGCTAGCTGCTGTTGGCAGGGGTTAGAAGGCTCTCTGAGCTGAGGTAGAGGAAAATATGATAGATGTACTCATGTGATACTAGTACCCTCAGAGTACAGAGTAGTAGGATTTAGTGTGGCTATGGGTGCTGACTTGCTCTGGATTAAGTATTGCTTTGTCATATGACAGCATCCCTGATCCTAATGATATCACTAACCCTGAAAAACCTGAATTCACCTAGGCTGTTGCACAGCACAGCATTTCTCTCCCCTCCTATGGATGTTGGGAAGGGAAGCCCCCATCTGCCCAGCCTGCTGCAGCCAGTGGTTTCTGCTGCCACCAGACCAGGCTTCATCGGCAGGGTCAAGCCATGATAACCTGTAGCCTTGTTGCTGCAGCTGCTCTGCGCTGGGGCGGCAGCTCTTCATCTCCTCTCCCCATCTGGATCCAATAGCTGCATGTGGTGAAAAGTCACACCGAGCCTGGGAGCTTGGGGAGGGCTCCTTTCCAGCTGGGGCTGGGTGAGCTGCTCCCTGGACAGGGCAGGAGGGTCACCTGGCAGGGCTGCCACACTGGTCCACATCTCCCACCACAGTTCACATCTCCCACCATGGTCCATGTCTCCAACTGGGGAGAAATGGGCCCTGGGGATTCAGTGGTGTCAGAAGATTGATGTCAGGATCCAGAGGTCTCCCAGCACTTTCACTGTAAGCCTGCCTGTATTTATTGCATTTATTTTTCCAAAAATAAAAATTAGTTGAAGTAGCACAAAAGCTTGGGAGGAAACAGGCTGAGGGAGCCTGGGGAAAGAAAGATTTAGAGATTATGCCGGGTGCCTGCTCCTCCTCCTCACCCCAACCTCCAAAAAATACATGGAATTGTGGGGTTAAAAACCCTTCCATCTTTATTTACTGTAGGGCCTATAGACTCCAACTATTGCATATGCTAGGTAGTCTGGGGAGGCAAAATAGGAGAAAACTAGTATTTTCCCTATATTTGGAGGTGGGGAGGACAGAGCTGGGAGCACTTTCACACTTTGTGGGCTGGGAAGCTGTGGTGGAGTTGGGAACATGGCCCACGCCTCCCAAATTGCTGGCTGACCCTTTCTCTTCTTCTCCTGCCTGCAGCACCAGGGATGGTCTTTAGGGGACCAGGCTGGGACCTGCCAACACTCGGGGTCACAACCATGTTCCAACGTGGTGTTTTCCTGTGCAATCTCCAGCCAGCCCACCCCAGGGCATCCAATTCCCCCTGGATCTGGCACAGATCATTTTCCCTTCCTCCCTCTCTCACCAGCTGAAATTAGTTTTCTCTAGGTGACAGGGGTCAGGAGCACTCGGGTGCTGACGGATCAGCATGTGCTTTCCTGGATCGGGGCCCTGCATTCCTCCTGCCTGTCCAACTGGATGTGGGATCCCTCCTGGGCTGCAGCGCTGGGGGGATGCTGCGGTGGGGGACGAGGCCTGAGCAGCACAGTGAGCCCTCTCACTTGCGGTCGCTGCCGCGGATTTTCTGCTGGCAGAGAAACTTGCCTCGTTTGCAAGGATAAATTAAAACTGAGGAGCAACTGCTATGTGCTGGGCTGGGTCAGCCTGACAGTGGCTGTTGGTGCTCAGTCCTAACCCAAGGCAGCTCGTTTAACACGCTGGTCTGTGAGACGGCAGCTTCCCGCTGGGAAACAGCCCTTGGCTTTGCTTGTCCCGTCTTTGGGCAAGGGAGAAGGCTTCCTGGAGGCAGGGGGTCTGCGATCTCGGCCAGGAGCCAAGGTAAGTCACCTTCTCGGTGGGGTTGTTTGCACAGCTGTGGGTGGCCATGCCCGCACCAAGAACTCCACATTCTTCCTTGTGCTGAATATCCGGGACAGGCATCCCTCCGTGCTTGGCGCACTTTCATTTCCGTCGGCGAGCTTGGGAAGCTTCGCTGAGCATCCAAGCACTGGGGCTGACCCTCCATCCTACCATGGCTGTTTGCCTGGCTGATGGCAGCATGATGCAACTGGCTCTGTGCTATGCAAGACCACCGGCACTCCGTGCCTGCAGGAAAGCAGCCCCACATGCTTTCAAGCCCACATGTAATTGCTCCCCTCCCACTTGCACGCTCCAGCATGGATTGCTGGAGGCCAGGCTGGAGGAGCAGGAGGCTCGCCGCCACCTCCGGGCGCTGACAGCCTCCCTGCGCAAAGCCTCTGCTGTCACCCAGTGCGTTGTTTTCTTTCTCACCAGCCCGACCGCCAAGGAGCAAGCCCTTTGCTGTGTGTGGATTTTATGGCGGTGCCTCCGAGTCATTGACAACCTGCTGACATCCGTGGGTTGTAGGTATTTTTTATTTTCTTGGCTGCCTCCATCACCCCAAAAGCCCAGCTCCCTGCAAGTGGTTGGTGTGGGATTTTCATGGCTTCTCCCTGTTTTTTTCCTGTTTTGTAGAGGGCTTTAATGCTGCCCTGTTTGTCCTGAGACTCTGCAAAGTGGCAAGCCTTGTGCAGACAGTGCGCCGGGGCAGCTGCCCATGCTGGCCCTGGCATTTACTACAGGCAGTTTATTTTCCCAAGGAAGTTAGTTTCCAAGATAGCATCTGGTTTTTATGAGGTCTGATCAAATAAGGTGGTATGTATATGAACGGGGGGGGGTGGGGTGGGGTGGCGTTTTTATGTTTATACGTGTATTTTTAAAGCTTTATAAATAGTGGAGTAATAAGTTGCTTGCTCCTTCCAAAACTGCATCTCTTGTGACCAGGGTTTTGCTGAAATTATTACTGAATCCAGAAGGGAAGTTGTTTCTCTGAAACGACAAAAGGGCAGTATAGATATTCATACCTTGCAACATATACATATTAGCTATAGGTGCTGGTATTTCCAACACCAATGCAGAATTATTCTTTAGGTGGCTCATCCACAGCATGAGAGGCAGTCAGCCACAGAGGTTATGGGTGAAAACCAGATACTTTTGCAAGTAACTTGTTGGCCCATTGAAGCTCTTCAGCAAATAGTAAGAGAGGCATAATGCATTCTAGGGGTCTTGGACTCAGTTTGCAAATAATTTGCCTGGAATAAAAAGGGTTAGAGGTTTGAATTTGCTTTTGTGGGCAGAGCTGGAGAGAGAAGCTATGTGTGATTTTCCAAAGGGACTCTGGGCTTACAGTGCTCAGCAAGTCCTGCGTGGAAAAAGGACTAGATGGAAACTTGCTGTGGAGCAGCTCCGGCTTGTGTTTGTTTCTTTTAAAGCTTCAGTTGAAAGAAAGGAAAAGGGAAATGGAAGCACAGCTCTCAGGTGTTAGCTTTTGGAGGAATTTATTGGAATAAAATTGGAGAGGAAAGGAGGAATGGCTGAAAAATATTGTAGCGGTAGAAGATGGGACTCTGCTATCTGCAGCCCTTTCATTAACGGGTGATTAATAAGTGATGTGCTAGTGGTGTGGGGACCTGGTTACTTGTGGCTTCCCATCTGGGTAGGTTTACTTAGTGTATGTAGTGTATAGCCATCTCATCTCATTTATATTTTAATGCTATCATCTCACCTCTTCCTTTACCCTTTCTTCCCCCACGTGTATCCCCTTCACTCTTCCTAGGTTGGCTGCACCAGACCAGGTGGACATCATCCCATGGCATGGGGTTGTCTCCTCCATGGGAAGCCTGTCCGGCAGAGTCCAGCCAGGGAGGTCACCAGTGTGCTCATCTTCTCCAGGTCCCACCAGTGCTTCAGCCAACCATGCAACACACAGGGATAAAACCATCCCAGTGAGACCTGCCCTCCTGTTGGTTTTCAAAGCAGTTTCCCCTTTCCCCTGCCTTCACAGAGGCATGCCCGCTCATCTGGATTTGAGCACTTAATCCCTTCTCCCACGGTGACCCCCGCAGAGCCCACCCTGCTGACAGAGATAACACCGTGCCGCAGTCGCCCCTCGGCACATCCGTGGCTCTGGGATTCATTTTTCATTTCCTCTTGCTCTCCCCTCTCTCCCCCTGTGAGATGTAAGGGTTTGGCAGCAGATCCTGTCACCCCATTTGCTTTCCTGCAGAGTATAATTTCTTCGGGGTGTTATGTTAGCGGTAACGGGGGCCTGGGCCGAAGCCACTGGATGTCTTCTTGGAGAAGACATGAAAAGCAAATCTGTGCTGTGCGATCTAACCTCCTACCTCCTTGCCATTACCCTGGGGACCACCACCAGCTTCCCAGGCTTCTTTCTTTTTTGCTGTTGTGTGCACTTTACCTTTTCCTGAAAAATTTTAACCTATTCCTAGAAATCTGTACAGAAAGAGGAGATAAAATGTCACCCCTGTGGGACAGATTGGTAACATAGCTGGTATTTCTACTACCTTAGAGCAAGCCAGCATCAGCTGGAACCCAAATTTTGTTTGCAATATCATAAAAACATTACTTAGATGCAAAAAAACCCCAACACAAATAAACCCCACCTTGCTGGGAAAGACGATTACCAGCTGATTTAGCTTGTGCACCCAGGCTTTGTTGCTCAGCTAAACCTGCGTCCTGGTGCTTTTGCAGTCATTTCCAGTTTGGTACCACCCGTCCTGCAGGCATCTCTGAAGCATCGCCCGTGTTATGAGAATATGATGCTGTGTTCAGACACCAGCTTTTATGAAGATCAGACTTGCCAGTCAAGAGCAGTTTATGTTCCACACAATGAATTTTTCCCTTTTCTGGGAATTGCCAGGAAGCAGTTCATGTGGAGGGGAGAATTTTGGGGACCAGGAGCTCACACATGTGTGTATGTATGCCTTTATAAGAGAGAGATGGGAGAGGTAAAGCCTTCTGATAGCTCGTTATAGGGCCTAAGAAAATATAGCCTTAAGCTTTGACTGAACGCTTGGGTGCTGCTTTACTGAGAAAATGCTACTTGCTGTTGTTTGCACTGCTGTGAGTTATTTACTCAGTGCCTCCTGCCAGCAAATGTTTATATTGCTCAGGAGTGGCTTGCCCAGAGTTTTCAGCAGCATGAACCTGCCTTGCGTTCTTGTTTCTGGCTGCCAGCAAGGTGCCCAGCCCTGCCTTCTGAGGATGAGGATGCTAGGATGAAGGGGCTGGGCTCCCTGTGGCTTCAGGGAGGGCATCTGATGTGCTAGTGGCTTCTGCTTTAGCTTCTTCTGGAGGCACAGTGTTCTCCCCAAAACCTTTGCAAAATCTTTCTGGGGCTTGGTGAAAGCAGAAGGAACACACCTCCTCCTTTTTGTCCCTTTGCTCTGCTTCCAGCTTGGCTCACTCAGCTGTGGTTCTGCTTTCGACAGAGGACACCCCGAGTGCCACGAATGAATAGCACCAGGGTGAGGACTGTCTTTCTGCACCCCATCTGCAAATGCACATTTGTATCTGAATTCAAAGTTGTCTTTCCACGAGTGTTTAGTAAGCCATGCTGCAGCCATGCAGATTTCTTACCTTTAGCTGAAGTATTTCTGGAAAACAGATGCAAACTTTTCATGGGAAATTATTGCGAGGTATTTGCTCAGCTCTGGCCATGCATTGCGGAGGAACAAGCGGTGCCTTGCTGTGACCCAGGAGTCTCTGCTCAATCATCTCCCCACACAGAACAACAAAACAGATAAGAGATAGCTGCCTTATGTTGCACACTTGTTTTTTCCCAACCTCTCATTTGGGATGAGGTGAGCATAAGCAGGGATTAGTTTGTTAAGCTGTGACAGTTCATTAAACTTCTTGGACTTTTTCTCTGCGTTTCCTCTCCAGACACTACTGATGGCTGAGCTGGGGGGTGTGCGTGTGTGTGTGTGCAGATAATGTGGGACAAGACAGGCAGCAGAAATTTTCATGATTTTGGTTTCCAAATGCCTTTATCTATTTGCAAAGCCTGCCGAGTGCCTGCAAGAACTGTTGCATTTCAGGTACTTCTGTTTTGAAAAGTCTGCCGAAGCAAAGTTCATTTTTCTTGGCTATTTTTTTTGCCTTGAGTGAGTCTCTTTTGTTGTCAGAAACTGACGGCTGAGTTTTAGATGTGTAAAACTTGGTGAAATTAATGGGAGCTGTGCCCCAAACCTTCTGCATGGCTTTTAAATCCTCTGACTTGTAAACAATGAGTCCAGTTTGCAGGTGGCTTTCCAGTCTTCCAGGGAAACCTCTGAAGCTTGAAGGTAGTGCGAGAGGGATGCTCACTGGGAAGGGGAAGAGAGTGATGCCCAGTTCCTCCGCTGATGCCTTGCTGCATTAATTGTTGTGCAAAGAGTGGGGTCACAGCTTGTGGGCACCCTTGGGTGAAGATTGCCGGGATGCAGCAGGGTCATGCCAGTTGGTTTCACCATCACACTGGTCTGCTTTGGCTCTGAAGCCTGCGTAACCCATTGTTCAGGCTTTGCAAGGAGACCCCAGCTTGCAGGACTTTGGGCTCTTGCAAAGGGTTAGAGTGCCCCATTGGCTAACTGTCCGCAGGCTTGTATTCTTCCCAAAGTGAAAAAGTTGTCGTTGAAGGGGAATTATTTGCATGCAAAGCTGTGCCCGCCGTGTCAGGTTTCACCCCACACAGAGCACAGAAGGGGCAGCTGAAGGAAGATGTGTGAGCATCTCTTTGTAGCCACAGAAATCTCATTTGATCCTCAGTGGTGGGAAAGGAAATGGAGCAATAACCCAGGACAGTTTAATAGAGTTTGGGTGAAATACGGTTGTTTTTGTAAGCTGGTCTCTGTGCAGTAAGGGCTCTTTAGCCCGTTTGTTGTGCTTGGCTCTGCTCTGGATGTTGGCACCAGCTGCTTTGCAGGTGCACGTGTCTTTGGCAGGAAGGAGCTGGGATTTGGGGATCGCCTTGGTTGGGGGTGGGGGGAGAGGAAAAAAGCAATGAGAGATGATGTTTGTGTCTTGCAAGTGAGTAGGACATGTTGAGGAGGGGGAAGGACACAGCCCAGGGTTCAGTTCTGTCTTGGAGAGCCAGCTGGAGGGCAGGGTCCTCTGCCAGTGACCCCTTCTCCCTTCCCGAGGACAAAGCAGGAGTAGATCCTACAGGCTCTGGGGCTGCAGAGCCTGGACGAGGCCACCTCCTGTGAGCAGAAGTTTGTCCCCGAACTGAGAGCAGCTAAGATAGGGAGCAATAGCAAGTATTGCCTGTAATGCCCCCAAAATAATGAAAACTGGGGTGAGGGGCCATTTCCAGAGCTGAGCCCATAGGGTTGCAGAGAGAAGAAACCTTTTTGGGTACTTGATCTGCATCTCCCTATCATTTTTACTGCCACCTTTTCTCCCTCCTCTCCATCTTGTGCTGTGGTAGTGGGTCCTGGGGACCAGCATCCTGAAGGCGTAAAGCCCAGACCCCAGGTGACCCTGAGAAGGCAGTGATGCCGAGCGGCCCTGGCTGTTTCACCCTCCCCACTGGCAGTGGGGCAGTGTTCCCAGGGCAGCTGGTCCCTGTGGCCCTCAGATGTGGTTTATGGGGGAATAACTGCTCTGAGCACCCCTGTCCCCTGCCCAGTTTTGGAGCACAGGGACAGGTGGGAGTGGACTGGGAGTCCACGCAGCCCCCAGGCAGGGGCTGTTTGGTTCAGCAGGCAGAGGCGGGGAAGAGGCTGGTGTTTCCCCTAGTGAAACCCTGCGGTCGGGCCAGAAGCAGCAGACCTCTGCACGCTGGCACAGGCCCAAGGCGTCTTTGCTTCCTGCCACCCTTTCAAATTAAGCAAGCGATTCATTTTATTTCTTTAATTTTCCAAATGGAAGTGAATTGGCCATGCTGGCAGGTGCCTGATTGACGTTCCAGAGAGGATGGGGTCTGGCGGGGGGAGGCTCGCCACTCTATGCCTGCCACCACCCTCCCAGCAGCACCGGTGGGAACCCAGCCCTGCCATTTGGCGGGCAGGGGCCACTTTGTCCTCCTAGGACCAAAAGAGAGATGCCCAGGTTTCATGCCACGGATAAAACGATTGCAATGCTGAGCTCCTGCAAGGTCCTTTCAGGGCAGAGAAGCGAGCTGTGGTGCTCTTGGTGCCCCATATTAACCCCTGGCGTTTGGTGTTTTATGAGTGTGGCTTTTCCTCTTGTTTTTATTATGCTTTGCAGATCCTTTCTCATGCATCTGCTTAGTCCGCTGCTTGCCTCAAGGGGACGCTATCCATAAATGACACTGGCTTCACCAGTGAAGAAGACCAAATCCTCCCTTGCAAGGAGGTGTCAGGGTGGCATGCTGCTGCAGGGGACTCATGGGGACAGCCGTGCACCCTGCCCAGCATGCCACCACCACTGTGCACCCTTGCTGCAGTGTTGAGCACCCATCTGTACCCCTAAATCCTCCTGGCTCTGCTCACAGCTGCAGGGCTCTCTGCAGAGCCAGTTTCAACTCTCCCTGCAGTGGAATAAGTGCTGGAAGATGGTGAGGGGAAGATCATCCCCACTACGTGGCAGCGATTATCAAATCTATACGCTGTGTCGATGAAACAAATGGCAGTCAGCGGCTCACTGCCAGAGTGCGTGACGTGTAATTAAGTCTAGCTCCCAAATCTCTGTTAAACCTCAAAGATCCCTTCTTCATCTCTGGCACTGCAGTCTCTCTTGTGGCTTTTTCCCCCTGCTGCTGTTTTTCTCATTGCTGTCTTTCCCTTCGGCTGCCCTCCCCTGTCTCCTGGTGAACGGCAGTGGGATAGAAATCCTCCCTCTGAGCTGGGCTGGGCACTGAAAATACAAAATCTCAGGATTTTCAGGCACCGTTGGCTGTCCTGGAGCTGAATCCCACTCCATGTGCTACTGTGCATGGACAGGGCTTTTCACCTTTGTTCCATCTCCCCTTGGCTTCTCTGTGGGGTTACTCAGGGGGCACAGCAGCCCTGGCTGAGCTTGCAAACCTCTGAGCCACACCACTGGGGCCACTGCTGGACCTTTTACAGGGATCATGTGAGCGCATTTGTGTCATGGTGATGATCCCAGCCTGGCTATTAAAAACAGCAGCTTAACTAGTCTTTTGAGGGAGAAAAAAAAAGCAATTCTTATACTCACCTTACCTGCTTTCAGGAAAGCAAGCCCCCCTTGCTTGTAAACACACCATGTTCCTTTGGCCTGTGCTGATGTTCCTCTGCATTGCAATGGTGTCACCAGCACACAGCCTGTTTGCGGCTGTGGAGAAACTGAGGCACGGCATGCTGGTGTGATGCATTTGGGGCTGCTAGCATGTGTCCCAGGCCAGCAGGACTCCCAGTGGGGCAGGGACAGGCCATGGGACACAGAGGAGCCCTCAGCATCCCTGTGCCAACCCCTCAGGATGATGGGGTGCTACCAGCTGTACCCCACCTGCAGCACTCCCTGCTGTACCAACAGCCAGGGATCAGCTCTGCAACAGCTACAACACTGTCATTGTCCAGAGACAAGCCCAAAAAAACTGGATCTCCACTCCCCCCAGTGCCCTGCCCATGGAGGGCACCCTCCTCCCAGCTTTTGGGCAAAACCAGCGGCAGTTTGGAAGAGGAGGGGCAAAACACGAGCTGTCTGCAAGCTGCATGGCAGCCAGAGGGATGCAGATAAAAGCTCTGCTGTCTACCACTGAGACAAATTCATCTCTGGCTAATTTGGGTGTAAAAAGAAAACTCACCAGCTGGGTTTTGTAATCTTGTGAGGGCAAGGTTTTCTGGGAGACACTGGAGCTGGCTCAATTTTACGTAGGCATTAGGGATGTGACAACTTAATTGTGGAGAGTTCTCCAGAGGGGGAGCAGGAATCGATAGGTGTTGGTTAAGGTGCTCGTTTTAAGATAAAGTCTATTTGTTAAATTATAGTCATTTGTCTCCTTGAAGCCTCAAAAGCAGTTAATTGCAAGAAGCCCAGAGGGGCAGCATGCTCTGCCCCAGCTTGAAGCCCCAGTGCTGGCCGTGCCCTTCAGATGCCCGGCATGGAGATGGCTGGCAGTGCTGCCGGCTAGCGGTGCTGCTGCCACAATTCAGGCGGGCGGACCCGAGCTCCGGGGGAGGCTGAAGGTTATGAATTCAAGCCCTTAAGCGTGTCCTGTAATCCCTTTTCTGGCCCGGAGGAGCAGCAGCCTCTTCAATTACCAGGGCATGGAGGGCTGCAGGGTATGTGTTTCCCGAAGGCCAGCCCAAGGCTGCAGGGAGAGCGGCCAAAAATACTTGGCTTATTTGGGCACCGTGGGGACTTGCCTTACAAGGCTGGACAGTAGTTTGCCGAAAAACCAATCCACCCTGGGATCAGAGGCTGAGTTTTGCACACTTTGGGGATGGGGAGGCCTCCACAGGCTCCCTGGGGCTGGCTTTGCCCCAGATGTGGGTGCACAAACCTCCGTGCTCTTGTCCTGGTGCCGCTGGGGCACAGCTGTCCTGGAGCTGATGCTGTTAAGCCTTTGCTTCCTGAGACTTGGGCTCACATGGTCTGAGCTTAGAGGTGTGTTGCAAACAGGAGAAGCTTCAGGGGGATGCTGCTGTTCCTGAATGGGTTTGGGGAGGCAGCTTTGGTGTTGCATGGTCGGACATGCAACGAAAAATTGTCATTGCCCTAGGTTGGTGTATGTTGCAGACTTGCTGTGTGCTTGCAGCAGCACCTGGCTCCACGGCTCTTAGGGGCACTTTGATAACAAATGGTCCAGCGGGCCACTCTGCACACCTGTGCACAAAGCTGCCATAGGAGGATGGGGCAGTTGGTGGTGATGGGGACCGCCCACAGGAACTGTGTCCACCAGGGCTGTACAAGCCCTGCCCCCCTGACCCCTCCCCAGAATACCTGCATGCATGTATATTTTCGCAGGTGGTAGGAAGGTCTGGACCGGTGCCATGTGTTTTCTACTCAACGCTTTGCTTAGGGCATCCTTTATTTTTCTGTTTGTTCTCTCTGCCTTCTCTGGCCCTTCCTTTGCTCCCCAGCTGTGTGAGCACAACCTGCTGCCACCCAGTGAGACTTGCCTGATGCTGTGTATCCCCCTCAGCTGGGAGACTTCCCCAGACTGCCTCCTTCCCTGCCCAGCTTTGCCCTGCCCTGCTCAGCTCCTTCAGGGTGTGTTCACGTGGCCATCCTCAGCATTGGTACTCAAAAGCAGCAAGGGGCTAGGGAGAACAGTGTCAAGATAAGGAAATTAAGCAGGAGAGGCTCTTGATGGCACATGGAGTGGGATATTCTCCCGTCTGTCACTGGGAGTATTGTTGTGATCAGACGAATGGTGCACAAAGCATCCTCCAAAGCTCTTGGGAAGGAGCACACAGAGCTGGTTTAGTGCTTTGCTGTGGGTCCGTGCTCTGATGGTCCAGCCTGGGGGACAGGACTAGGTGGGCCTTGGATTTGCCTCCATATCCAAAATGGGGCTGAAAACCCCACAGAAAAAAGCCCATGCTCAGCCTGCAGCTCAGCCCTTCAGCGCTGCACAGGGTGAGGGCCTTACAGCCGTGGAGCACAGGCAAGCAGCAGTCACACAGGGAGACCTTTACAGAAAGGATGGGTTGTGTTTCTCCTGGGATATGGTGGGGGCAAGGGAGTAGGTGAGGAGTCCTAACCCAAGCATCCAGACCAGCATCCCTCCCTCATCACTCTGGAGACATCTGGGAAGCTCTCCAGGGAGGGTAGTACGCAGGGAGGTTGGGAGAAGAGTCAGTCAAACCTCCTCTTGGTCAGTAGGGAGTGAGGGTCTCCTATCTGCAAGGAGTTCAAGGCAGTTTTACTTGGCAGGCCAGGTAGCAAGCAGGCTATCACTGCTCATCCTGGGCTTTCAGTCTTCTGCACGGGCTACGCCATGCTCCCATGTCTGCCTTCATCTTCCTGCCCAAGCATTGGCCCCTGGATGTGGTGCTTGAGGGTTAATCATTGATGTCTGCCTCTGGCAGCGGCTGGGCTTTGGGAGCTGGTGCTGGAGGCATCAGGGTCAGGCCATTCCACTCCCATGGTAACTAGCAGGGATCCCCAACCTGGGAGCAACATCCAGCCCTGTCTCTGAGCAGGCAGCTCTGGCAGAGCCAAGTGTGGAGCAAGGAGGGTGAGGGGGTTATGCTGGGGTCTGCGGCTTTTGCAAGCAGGTCCAGTCAGTGCAGCCAGGAAAGTCCTTTGCGTGTGGGCTGGATGTGGCAGCATGCACCATGCTTTGTGTTTGCACCTGCAAACAGACACGTGTGTCATGTGCACGTGTTTGGAGGGATGGGGGGGATGCCCACACCTTGCACGCCTGGGATGAGGAGGCAGTTTTGTCTGCTCACAGCCTCCTCGGGGGGATGGAGGCGCACACGTGACGATCTCTGTGCCTTGCATGCTGTCCGTGTTGATCTCATGTGCTGAGATTCTCGCAGGCACCCAAAGGAGTCATCGAGCTGTGCGCTGATCACTGTGCGCTGCCAAAATCCTCTGGAATCTGCTCCCCTGCGTCGCCCCTTCCCAGGTCAGCGTCGGGCTTCGCGGCAGCAGGTGCTGAAACCCATCCCTCCTTGTGACCTGCCTCCCTTGCTTTTCCAGCACATTTTCTGGAGGTCAGTCATCCCCTCCCTGCTGCTGGATTGCTTTCCTGCCCCTTCCCACCTGCTCCATCCACCCGGCAGCATTTTTGGAGCTGGAGAGCAGCTACGGGGGGGGTCTTGTGGGGGGGAACATGAGTCTGAAGGAGAAATCAATCTTATCCTGGCTGGGGCTGAAATCTTGGAAACACCGTGCTCCGATCCAGCGGCTCTCGAAGAACCAGGGCCGAACATGGCACTAGCTATTTCTGGCCGCTGGCGGCTATTCCTGGCCCTGACCCCAAGGTCGGTCCTTTTTCCTCGCCTCCTTCCCGACACGCTTGGTAAGCTTGGTGTGGTGCGCACGCTCAGCGAGCTATAAATAACGGCAGCCATGGGCAGCCTCTGGGAAGGGCACCGGGGGAAAAGCATCCCCAGCTCTGCCAGGATCCCCTGCCCAGCCCAGCTGAGGGCAATGGTGGGCCACCTTCCTCCCAGGGGCAGTGGGATGCTGCAGAGCCATCACTGTACTTTTCCATGGGGTTTTGAGTCCCAGAGCCCCAGTCTTTTCTGCAAGCAGCTGGCAGAGCTTTCAGCCTGAGCAATTGCTTGGGGATGGGTTTATTTTTTTAATATCCCTTGTGAGCAGCTCAAGCTGGACTTGCTGCCCTACAAGGCGCCTGGGCTGGGATATTTTTTTTTTTTCTCCAGACCTCTCTTTTCCTCTGGGGAGGGTTGAGCAACCTGATGGATGTGGCAGAGCGAGTGTCCAGGCAGAGGAAGCTCCCCTGGAGCCTGCATGCAGGATGCAGCCTGAAGTTTCCTGAGCGCTTTTCTCCTCCTCAGTCATCCCCCTTTCCTTCCCCACACCTTTGCTTTCTCCCCACCATCTTTCCCCCTTTCTTGTGCTCTCGCCTTCCCTCTCCCTCACTTTCCCTCTGTGCTTTTCATCCATCTGTCTTTTGCTTCATCACTCCCATGTGCTCCCACGCCCTCCACTCCCTACACCCACTATTTTTGCCCTTCTCCTACCCCATCCCCTTTCTCTCCTTGATGCTCCCCCTGGCCCCTCTCTGCAGCAGGGTACCATTTTACTCTGCAAACACCAGCTGCCTTGTTTTTCTTGTGGTGCAGCAAATGTTTCCGTGGCACTGTGGAGATCGACGGAGCCACTAAACAAAAGGACCTTTTAATTTTAGCAGCGGGATGGAGAGCAACTGCACTGCTGTCCTGAGAGGTCAGCACTCAGGTGGCTCCCATGCCTACATCTAGCCACCTCGCCAGCATGAGCACTGGCCCCCATCCCCAGCTGGAGAGTGAAGGGGGAAGCCTGGTGGTCTCAGAGTCGCCCTGACTTTATTTGGAAACACTTGGCTTGTTTTCATTTGTTCCCCCTTCCTGCCTCTTCTGCTGCAAAACTGGTGTAATTGGAGCAGGAAATTAAACATTTGAAGCGTTAACGTGATAATCTCCTGGTTTAGGCTTTTGGGGGGGACAGGGAGCTGGGAGCTGAGTGTGCTGCTGCTGCCCAGCATGCTGGGACAGAGAGGGGAAATAGTGCTGGTGGCGTCTCCCAGCACATCCCACTGTCTTGATCCAGCTGGGGAAACCACAGGGAGGGCTCTCCTTCAGCTCACTCTGACCTCAGGTGGTCTTCAGGCTCTTGGTTATGATGGTTGTGTTTTTCCTTTGGTCCTGACAGCCATGCCTGATTGCCCGTGCTGGTGGGACCAAGATCAGTGCTGGTATATGGCTGTGATGAGTTTCTCAGTGCTTTGCTGATGCTGGTGGTGGACAAACGAGCCAGGGACCTGAGCATGTCCCAAAGACCACAGTTTGGGATCATTGAGGCTAGAGAAGAGAAAACCCAAAAAAACTGTAAGCGTTCAGAGATGCAAAAAGCCCCTGGGAAACCAGCCCTTGTGTTCCTGGGGCAATAAACCCTGGGTGTAAAACACAGCGAGGGCAGTTCAGGCTGGGTACCAGGAGAGCTGGTTCTTATGGCAAGGGTAGGTGTCCAAACTGACTGCCTGGCAAATAGGTTGGGGTCTCCATCTCTACAGGTGTTGGAAGAGCCAAGCAGACCCCCATCAGGATGGGTGTGCCAGGATGGTCTTGGGTGTGGTGGAGGGTGCATTGCTCTGGGTGGGTTTGAGCACTAGGCAAGCTATGGAGACTGGGTGTCCCAATGCCTTCCATGAGCTCCTCAGTGGTCTATAGAGATGGCTGGCACGAACATATTATGTTTTTTTAATTCCTTTTTTATGTCAGGCTTGGATTGTCTAATAGACGCTTGCATTGTAATTTTTTACTTTAATAGGAATCATTTGTAGAGAGATCTGCTGAGCTCAGCATCCCGGCTGGAGCTTTTGCATTATCGAGAGTTGCTGTCTTTGCAGATGGATGAGTTTCAAGGATTTCTAAATACACAGGCCTATCTGTCTAAACAAAAGTTCAAATGTTGTGCAGTTCACTGGTTTGGAGCAAATGTCAAAGAGGCAGGACTGGGCTGTCGCCACTAAACAAACCTCTGTCCCGTTTTCTTTTGCTCTTTCCACAAAATCCTGCATGGATTTGATGTGATCAGCCTGTTTCTATTTACCGGGTGAAAAACCAACATGGAGGAGCGCTATGGGATTTTTGCTCTACTTGGGATCACGAGAGTGTTGGAGGGAGGAACACTGCTGTAATTGCTATGAACCCCTAATTGCCTTAATTGCTATAAACCCTTCCTTTTCCAAAAAGTGTTTCAGAGAGGAGACTTGACCTTTCCTGAGGAGCATCAGTCTCCATTGGCCAGAGGTGCTAGTGGAGCTGATGCCTTTTCCCAAGGATCTTGCATGAAAGTGAAGGTTGTCCAACATGTCCTCTTCTCCTGGAGCAGTACTAGACATTCTTTCTATCACCCCATGGATGCTTGTCCTGCTTTTTCCTAAATAACACCCAAATGGGGACTCCGGAGCCAGTGGCTGCAGAAGTGGAGTGAGCTCCTGGTTAAAACCCCGTCTCAAGTGTTTTAACATGCTGCACCCTTTCTGAAAAAAAAGTACAGTTGTTTGCTTACAGGGATGTGACCAGGAGATGCCTTGAGGTAGTGCTTAACTCCTGGCCTAACCTGATGCCTTTCTCCCTTTGCTGCAGCTCCAAGGGCAGGGAAAGGGAACTGTGCTTTACCCAGTGATGCCTGGGAAAAAAATGCCCCAAGTGATATTTGTAGCTGAACAGTGAGATGATATCTTGGCAGGGGCTCACGTACATAACTCTCCATGTCAGTGTGGACATATTTGAAGCCTCCAAGGCTAGATACCATCTCCAGATACTTTTTGGTGCCAACAGCATGGCTGGGTGCATTCTCTGCCTTTCCTCTGCCTGGTTCAGGTCACTGATGGACGTGATGGTGGAGGGAGAGGGTCCTATCTGGGTACCAACCCCACACAGGAAGGTTTTGTGGGATGGAGATAGCAGCCTGGCGTGGGAGACGGGAGACCTTTTTCCCTGACACCTGCATATGGTGCGACTTCGGCACAGCCTCTCGCATCCGGTGTTTTTGTGTGTTTTCCGAGGCGTTTTGTGTTCGTTCCTTGGCCGGTGCTGGGAGGACTGGATTGGAAAGGAAAGGGATTTTCATACTTCATCTTTTTCTCGCCGGGGCCTGAAACGTGAGTGCCTCCAAGGCGTTGCCGAATGAGGTGGTAATGTGTTCATCAGCTGGGAAATCACCGGACCTCAGAAAAACAGGGAGGAGAGAGACGCACGAGGATTTGTGTCCGTCCATCCGCCCCTGGGCAACCGTGGTTTTAGGATGCAGCTGGTGGATGTGGGGAGTGTGGTGTTGAGGAGCATCCCCATGGTGTTGGGGAAGGTGGGGGCTCTGCCTCGGTTTCCCCTCCCTGAGCAGCGGCTGCCCATATGGACATTATGTTCATAGGGGTGTGCTGGCAGCAGTGCTCTCCTCATCAAGGGTTGAGGGAGACATGTGAAGAGAGAGAACCTAAGTCAATAAATACCTAAAATGCCTCTAAGAGGTGCTGGGGAGAGCGCACCTATTGCAGGGCATGGGTTAACCCTTGGTTCTGCCCAGCCGGGAGCAACCTCCTGAAGGGAACAGGTCACATTTTCCTGGCTGGATGCAAATTTTGTCTGTAAGACCTCATGCTGGTCATGATGGCGTTTCCTTCAACCTTGGTGCTGTTTTTGCTGGTATGGCCCTTCCTTCAGCCACCACACGCCAGTGCCACCTCACACTTATGAGTATTCTTAGAAATCAAAGCATTTAATTTGTGCTCTTAACTCTCCCTAGTTGTGGGTCTGCAGGACTCAGAGGAGGCACAACCCAGGAGCTGGCTCTGCACCAAGTGCTATGTGAGCGTAAATAAAGTAGCTTCAAGTCTCCTTTTCAGTTTTGTGGACTCTTCTTCTGCCCTTGCCATACCTGAGGAGCATTTGCCGTCTGTCTTTCGTTGGTCCCTGCACCTCCTTCCTCTTCCTGTTTATCCACATCCTTTGTAAATTAAAGTCTCAGACTTTTCAATCTTGCACTCCACTCTCTGTCTACGTCTCATCACTTTTATTGCCCATCTCTGAACAGAAACCCTTTTCCTCTGTCTTTTTTTACGCAGGTTACCCAGGATTGATCAGAGCATTCCAGGTCAGGGCATACCAGTGATTTACGCTGTCACGTATTTTATAATCCCGGGACTTTATATATCACCTAACATTTTGTTTGCCATTTCAGCTGTGGCCACAGAGTGAAGGCTGACATCACTTTGCTGGCTGTTTTCAGCTAATTTAGGCTGCTGCAATGTGTGTGATTAGTTCAAAATCTCCCTTGCAGTGTACAGTGCCTTGCATTTATCACCATGCTGGGCTTCCTCACTGCCTGGCACTGCTGTTTGCTTTGAAGGTCTCCCCTATCCGTCATATTCTTGATTAGCCTAAATAATATTGTCATCTGCCAGTTTTTCCTCCTCGTTGCTCAGCCCTCTTCAAAGCATTAATAAACAGATTATAGCGTGCTAAGCCTCGTCCAAAACACTGAGGCACAGAGTGCTGGCAGTGCCGCGCTTGGTCAGAGCTGCTTTGGCTGCTTAATAAATTCAGGGTCTGAGATGTGAAGAAGGTAATAGCAAAAGAGGGCAGAGAAAATACCATTGGTTTAATTACAAATAAAAGTGTTTCTATTTTCTGTCATGCCTATGACTCTGCCCCATTCACTTTATGAATGGTTAATACCGGTCTGCATAACCAAATATGCTCTTAGTGTGAATACTCTGAAACGCAACCGTTGTGCATTTAAATGGCAAGGGCCTTTTTAGGGAAATACTTAGGACTTTGATTTCATGGGAATAGCATAGTTTAATATGAAAAAAGTGTAGCGTATTACTGATGTGCAATATGCTAGAATTATGTATATGGACATATGCTTACAGTTAGATCAATAGATGTTATTAATGTGTAAAGATATAATTTTTATGTTTCTTTTTTTTCCAAAGGGTTTTGTGGTTAGCTTATATTTTGAGCTTATTGATGAAAGAATAGTATTTATTTTGAAAAGTCAATGATTCAAATCAGGGCAATTTTTGTAATAGGCTGTAACTTTTAAGCAGCATAATAAATTTTCTTTGTCATTTACAGAAGTATTTCCCTTTATGTTTGAGATGAATGTGGCAGTTGTCAGGTCAATGGCTCTGTTTTTCCCTAAGGTAAATTCTGGAGGTGCTGAGCTGGCCTCTTGAGGGTAGAAGCAGCTTGCAGCTAGAATGCCTTTAAAATTGCATTATTTGGGAAAGGAAGCAAGGGAAGAGTGACTACAGTCATGTTCACAATTTTCCTACATATTGCCCAAATTGACATAAATATAATTCTTAAAGATCATAGGAAACATGGCAGAAATAGCTTGTCTGTGCTCTGGTTTGTAGCCTCACAGCTTCTCGCACACAGTTGCTGTTCTGGTGGCTGCATCAGCATCAGCAGACGTGTGGTTCTTGATGGTCCCTTCCTTTCAGCCATCAGGATTTTTTTTTGCTCATATGAAGTCCTGCCCTGGCAGTGACTTCCAGATTTTGCTGTGTGAAAGCACCATGGGAGTTGTGTCTTGTTTGCTTTAATCAACTGGTTGATGGTTGTGTTGCTGCTGCTTTGCTTCCCTGGGTTTTTTTGTTTGTTTTGCTTTTAACTTCACTCTAGTGAGTCTGGGAAGTGCACTAGAGCTTGCCTGCTCCCGAAAAACTCTGGAAAACATGCTTTGAGATGCTGGCTGGGAAATGGGAGAAGAGCACCCACCTTTGGGTGGGTGCCCCATAGGTGTCCTGACCCCTCCACCAGCTCCGGCTTTTCTCTTGGCTCAGGCAAGCCGTGCTCTTCATAAGCCTGAGCGTGAGCTGCTTGGAGATGGCAGAGGTGCTTGTTTCGTTCTATTTGTGTCTTTGCACCGGTGGGACCAAATTTCTGCTCTGACTCTGAATTCAGCTTGTGTCCCCACTCTCCAGACTCCCACCTCACCCCTGGGCTGTTGGGAATATTTGTTCCTCTGAAACCTCCATTTCCACTTTTAGAGGATGGTGGTAGCTCTCTTCTGGTCTTATTTTGCTCAGTAAATAGGATGAAAACAGATGAGGTCATCGGTGTCTATACAGGCAGATTTGGCCTCCATTTTCTGTTTACTAGGACTGCATTAGTTATGAATAATGGTGCGTCAAACTACTCACTCCAAGCAATTTATTCATGGGATTTGGCCCCGCTTGCTGTCTGAGAGTTGCCTGCCAACAGGATCTGATTTTTAAAATACGCTTACAAACACGCAACCGTTTGCCCGATCTGTTTGCAAACATATCGGGGCCTCTGGGTGCTGAGCAGATGCTCAGCCTTGGTGTTGGGGTTCAAAAAAACACCTCTGGGGATTTTGGTCCATGGATGGGCAACAGCAATGACCTCTTTGAAGCAATTAAAAGAGATGGAAGACAAGAAGTCATGTGAGGCTTTAAATAGTCTTCCTTCTCTCTTTGCCCCGGAGGACATCATTATGTGAAGCTAGAGGCACATGCACAATCCCAAACCTTTGAGACAGGATTCCCTCCCCGACCCAAGAGAGATGGCAAGAATTTCTAGCTCATTTCTCGCCGTCTGGCAAATTTACATCTAATTTTTTGCTCTGTCACATCCCTGCAGAATAACCATTGATTTATATAGCAGCCGAATCCAAAACAAATGCTTTCACTGGATACCTGTATTCTCTCCAAGAAAGGGTCCTGTTCCCCAAACTTGGATAAAAAGGCAAAAACAAAAAAGAAACCCCTAGTTGCTGTGATGTTGGTGGAGCAGGGAACACAACAGCCCATGTGTGATGGGAGGCAACCACAGGTCAGCTCTGCTCGCCTGCTGCCAGTACGACGGGCACTACGCCCTGCTGTATTCCAGGGTATTGCTTGCTTGATTGATTGCTTAATTTGCACGCTTTTGCGATAGTGACTGTCATGCAATGGCTCTTTTGTCATGCTGGACTGAAGGATTTTATTCTTGGGAGACAGTTCAGGCTCCAAGATGCTTCCCGAGAATGCCTGGGCTGATGTTCCCATGGGCCATATTTGGAAATCCCAACTGTTTCTGCTTGGCCAAAAGCACCAGCTGATTTTAAGGGATGTTTTGTTTGTGTTACTGTGCTATTTTTTGGCCCCTGATGGTCTTGAAGGAGAAAAAAAAAAGATTCCCAGCTCACAAGACATTTGTGCTAATTAGGCAGTGGGGGATTTGCTTCTCTCCAACACTGGTTTGTTTTTAGGCTTCTGTCAGGCGTTTTTTGCACACAGATTTCCACAAACCTCATTAACATGGTTGGTGGATGTCACACAAAGTTGGGCAGATTTTTCCTCTCAAGGTTGGTGGGAGGCAGACCAAAAATGAGGGATGTATTCCCACCACCCAGCTCCTTGCCTGAAGTTCCAGATACCCTACATCACTTGTCCAGAAAGGAGGCTCCTTGATTTATCAGGAGGTGATTTATGCCAGGAGTCTGT
The DNA here is from genome assembly GCF_949628215.1 of Phalacrocorax aristotelis. Taxonomy (NCBI): domain Eukaryota; kingdom Metazoa; phylum Chordata; class Aves; order Suliformes; family Phalacrocoracidae; genus Phalacrocorax; species Phalacrocorax aristotelis. The sequence goes on along the minus strand of NC_134311.1, from coordinate 71,819,111 downwards.
CCTAGGTTCCTTATGTTGCTGCCTCTCTCCCTGGCTCTGGAGGGAGTTTGGGAGAATCACATCCTGGTTGAGGCACCGGGAAGGGTGCACACCCTCGCCTAGGTACCACACCACAACTGGAAGTCTTATTATTTTTTGGCATTTTCTAGCCCTTTGGCCATGGAGGAGCAGACCAGGCAAGGCTGAACTTTCTTTTCCCTTCCTGCACATGGTACAGTCTTAGAGCATTTGCCTTCCCCACCTGAGAAAGCTGTAAATCTAAAGCCCAGTCTCACTTCCCTCCTCCTCGAAGTTTATTTTCATAGACCCATAGAATGATTTGGGTTGGAAGACGCCTTTAAAGGTCTTCTAGTCCAACACCCCCTGCCATTGGCAGGAATGTCTTTGACTAGATGAGGTGGCTCAGAGCCCCGTCCAACGTGACCGTGAGTGTTTGCAGGGATGGGGCATCGACCACTTCTGTGGGCAACGTGTTGCAGTGTTTGGCCCCCCTCATGGGTAAAAAAAGTCTTCCTTGCATCTAGCCTGAATGGTAGCGCCTTTGAGTTTAAAACCACGACGCCCTGTCCCGTGGCTAGAGGCCCTGTCAGCAAGCCTGTCCCCATCTTTCTTCTAAGCCCCTGCAAAGTATTGAAAGGCGGCAAGAAGGTCTCCCCGGAGCCTTCTTTTCTGCAGGCTGAACAGGCGCAACTCTCTCAGTCTGTCCTCATCAAAGAGGTGTTCCAACCCTCTAGCCATATTTGTGGCCCTCCTCTGGATGCGCTCCAACAGGTCCATGTCTTTCGCATGCTGAGGTCTCCAGAGCTGGACTCTGGAGTGATACTCCAGGTGGGGTAATTTTGAGTGATTCGTCCTTAAAAGCCATAAATTCTGGAGTCGCTGTCAAACTTGGGAATCCCCCTTCATCCCAGAGAAATCAAGCAGTCTGTGAAAAGCTGCTGATGGGCTGGTCTTTGGCAGATAACCTCTCCTTAAAGCCTGCTGCCAGGGGAGCAGGCTGGGTGCCACGGCTCTCCATGCACTGAGGGCTCATCCTGCCCACCCCAGGCTCCCCTCCAACTGAAACCCAGCAGCTTTGCTGAAGGGCAACTCCAGCTTCAAACACTGATGGCAACATGCCAAGTGTGGACCAAGAGGTCAGGGGGAGCCCAGCTGTGCCCTGCTCCCCCTGTGCCCCTGCAGTTTTGTTCTCTTTATCTTCCTAGGTTTCATTTTTGGCTGTAGGAACATGTAAGAGGGGTTTCGGAGGGTGGAGGATTGCAGTCCAGGACCCTCTGGATTGTAATAGATGCCCTGGTGTTGTTCGAGGCATGGGGGGATCTCAGGAGCAGAGCTCCTCCTCCCTGCCCAGTTTGGAGCAAGGGGCTAAATCCTTCAGTCCACAGCAGGGCAAGTGCCTGCTGCTTGCTCTGGCAAGGTCTCTGGTTTTGACCACAAATTGACCTCCTTCATCCAAGAGATTTGCCCTGAAATACCTCCCTTCCAGGGTATCTGTAGAATATTTTTTCTCCCCCTCCTGTGAAAAATCATGCAGTCAACAAAATCTTTTCCACTGCTAATCCTCAGCTATGCCGGAGGACTCCTCCGGCCCCGCGGTAGTAGGGGAGAGACAGATGTTCAGCAGACAATTAGTGCAGTTGTGCAGCGCCTTCCTGCTTGAAACCTGGATGCCAGAGCCCCTGAGTAAGTCGCTGAGTGTCTGCCTGCTTCGCTTTGTGCTGTCAGACCTCTTTGGAAAATCAGAGCCAACGGGACTTGCTGCTTTAGGAGACACCCCAGAAAAGTCTGCTCTTGCCCTGGTTCCGGGAGCCATTTCTACTCCATTATCCATTTAAGCACAGCTGAGCCTCTCTGAAGTCTTTTCCCTATGGGTTATCTCCCAGCAAGGGCTTTTATTTTTCTTTCCAGAGATCTTCCAAAGTTAAGGGTTAAGTTTTGGGACAGAACCAGCTCTTTCCCGAGGAGGACAGCAGCACTGCATGCAAAGGAAAGTGACGATTTCGGCATAGGACAGGGAAACACAGTTTCCCAGAGGTTTTGTTCCCTAATGACATTTTCAAGTGGTTTTCAGAAGCAGCCAGAAATGGCAACAGGGTGATTTTGGTTGAAAAAAGGGGAAAATGAGTCATGGCTCTCATTCAACAAAAGATGCGACACTGGGTTGCAAATCCTTTGGAAAAACTGAGCTGCCACTGAGCAGGTGGCTCACTTTCACGTTCTTCCACGGTGGTCCTGACGTCCATCATCAGCTTAATTGTTTCCTAGTAATAGGACAGTGTGGGCACAATGGCGTATTTTAAAAATACCAGCATCCATGGGGTGCAGCTGTGGGGTGTGATGCTAGCCCATGCTCCCACCAGGACTCCACTCCTTGCCCCTACACCAATATCTAAGGATATCTGTGAGAAGAAGCTGGCAGCCACGGTGGTCGGAGGTGGCCACTCTGTTAGAAGCATTGGACCCTCCTAAAAAGACCCTGAGAGGTTTTTGTGGTTTATTTCCTCTGGCTGGGAGGGAGCTGAGACTGGGAAAAAGCTATTTGGGTTTCCCAGGGCAGGACCATCACCCCCTGAGAATGGGCACCTGCATCCCGCCTGGGGTCAAGAGGACTTCCCCAGTTTACTCCCACAGCATTTCCCTGGCTGTGTCTGCCTCCTGGACTCCCTTTGGTTTCAGGAACTGGTTCACAGAGCTCCTACTCCCTGGTGTGGCCCCTTGTACCTGTCCCCAGGAGGGGTGAGGAAGGGCTGTGCCCATGGCAGCATGTCAAGGGGCTTGTTGCACCCATGTGAAGGCAGCCTGGCACGGGGAGACCTACATCAGGGTATGCTCATTCACCGTGCTCACCAGCAAATTTAGTGTCATCATTTAAAACTCTGTTATTTACTGAGGCTCAGAAGCGCTTGCTTTCCATGTGCTTGTGGGATGGGGGTGACCTGAGAGGCAGCCGGCCATGCTCAGCCCCAGCAGTTGGAGGATTTTGCTGGTCGGCAAGTGGGATAGCAACTGGAGAGCCCAATAACGGAGCCAAATCACTTATCCTTCCTCTGTCCTCCTTTGGGCAGCCTTGTAGATTGCTCAATATTCATTCTGCAGCACGAACTGTCTCTGTACACAGCACCTAGTGCTGGGAGATTAGTCTTTTGGGTCTTTTCTTTGTTTAAAAGAAAACCTTTCATCAAAAAAAAAGAGTAACTTTTGATGCATATCATTCTTCCCCTATTGCATATGTTCATTTTTGATTCAAACACACTGTTGAAACCTTTCTTCCCTCACAGAACAAAATCCCCTGGAAAAGAGCAGAGCCTGCTTGTGTGCATTTATTTTTACCAGATCTTGAAATAATTTGTGACTTAAAAGGAGAGAGGGGGAAAAAAAGCCTGTTCCTGATTGAGGCTGCTGAGCATTACTGTGATAGAACCAAAAATAATAAGGTAACGAGCAGCTCTAACCTTAGCTTAATTAACACATCGTTAAGATCAAGTGCACAGAGAGGTAGCAGCTCTGTGCCGCTGTGCCTGGCGCGCTGCTCTTATGGCTGAACTGGGAGGCTTGGCGACCCAAGAAATGGATTGCAATTTATTTCTTATTTAAGTGTTTGTTCTCTAGCCCCGGTGAATAACCTAAGTAATTTCTCCAGGGGAGACCTGCAACACACTCATAACAATTTTCAGGTACAAGTGGGAAGAAATAAGCAATGTGAGAAAGGGCGGCGTGTGATGGGGGAAGGTTTGCTCAGAAGGATGCCTGATGCAAGCAGGTCCAGAGCTGGATCCTCAGCTGCTGAGAGCAGTCAGGAAAATGGGAGATGACTGAAAGCTTTTAGTGCCAGAGCTATTTCTTGATGTCCGAGGCAGATCACTTTCTGATCTCATCTCCCCTTGCACTGAGCTTGGAACCAGAAGGAGAGGTAAATGGGTCAAGATTCCCAGGGGGGCGGTGAGAAGGGCCAAAAAGCAGGCGTCCGTGGGGGGAAAACAGTTGATTTGGCAGGTCTGGAGTTCATTGAGAAGTTATTGCTTTGGAAGGCACAGGAATATCTGTTGGGAGTCATAGAAGAGTTATTGGTGTTGGAAGTTATGATGTAGAATTATGGTGGAGGATATAGAGACCCTTATAGAAGCTCAGCAAACCTGTGAATCCATCTATCTAAGCACCCTCAATTCCCACTGAAATCCTCTTGGAACAATAATAATCATTTAACAGAGGAAATGGTTTTTGACCCAGACAACTAAATGCATTTCCGCTTAGTGCTTCCCAGCCCTCGCCTGATGCTCAGCCGTGTGTTGAGGTTGCCTGTTATTTTCCCAGACATCAAAGGCTTTGAAGGAAAAAATGCAACTTGGGAAAAAGTGATTGTTTGCCATGAAAATCTCCCCTGAAAAGAGCAGACTGAAGAGTAATTAGCCAGAGGCATGTGAGCAGATTGCAAAGGAAAATTACAACATCAGGGCATGGGTGAGGATTCCCCCAGGAGAGGTAATCCAATGCCCTGCTGGTACAGGAGCAGTTAAGGAGGACGAGGGCATTGCAGATACCTTAATTGTTTCCTTTCATCAGGTTTCATTACAGTGGGTATCAGAGGGAAATCTGCTCCTGAGTGAGTGCTGGCAGGAGGGAATAGATGAGACCTGGAGCTTTGCTCTGCCTCTGGCATGCCAGGTCCTGTCTAATATAACAAAAGCCCAGAGAGCGTCCTGCCCTGGGTGGAGGGACTGATCTGGTGTTGCCTTCTCTCCTTCAGTTGGGTAGCTGGGGCTCTGAAACACTGCCCTTCCTGTAACTAAAGGCGGTGGTACCCATCCACCACTGCTGCTGGAGATCTCTAGCTTGGACACCTGCACGGATGTTCTATCCTGCAACAAAGCCCTGGCTGGGTGATGAATGTTTAAAGCTAAATGATAATTTTGGGTCATGAAAGCTGACTTTCCACCTGCAAGCCACAACACTGCTTCCTTGATGATGGAGAAGGATGGAGAAATAAATCCAACCTCATATGGTTGCATCTGCAGAAGACATCATGTGCAGCTGCGAAAGACCCAAGTGCCCTTGCAACGCCAATGCCATGGGGTCACATGCAAGTGCCGAGTTAATTTTGCCATGACTAGCTCATTCTTTTATTTTCTGTGTATTTTGGACCCAAAGGAATGATTGTGCTGAGGAGGGATCAATAGCTCAGCCGAGCGTTCAAGTTATTAACTCACAAACAAACAGCATTGGGGCTGATGGGAAGAGGAAGAATGTCAATTTTCTGTGCAAATGTTATTGCAGGGAGCCTTCAAGGAGTGTTTTATTTAGCAAATCAGGGCTGTAAGAGACAGCTATTCCCTTGCTGGGTGAAGGGGGAGAGTTGGGGAATTGAATTATGTATCTGGTAAAGTGTCTCAGGGGGTAGACCTTCAGGCTGAGGGTCAATCTGAAGGGACCAGATAGAGTAGGATGTCATGTGTGAGAAGGATTCCTCTCTTTCCCCATCCATCTGCCCATCTAGCTTTGCTCCCACCAGTGGAAAAGGCTCTCTGCTTAGTCCCCTCTCTCCTCTCCCCTCATTGTTTTTGGGATGTTTGCCTTTGCAGGCAAAGGACGTGAACCTGCCCTGATTTCTTCCATAAGAAAAAAAAAGAGCTGGGGGCGGCCTGTTAAAGCTATCCTGCCTTAGTGGTGGGCCATAAAAAATTGGGAGTCACCTGCTCAGCCATGCTCATTGCTCTTAGGGCTACCAGCGGAGGGCTGTGTCCACAGCATCCCAGCAGGTTTTTGAACGCTCATCCCCCTTTTGCCCAGTGTGGCATGCCAGGAGTTTACTTTGCCTCGGATTGTTTCAATCTCACTGCCTTGTACCCATAATGAAGAGTGGCAGAGGGCTGGAGGGCTAGGCTGGCAGCTGGGGCTGTCTCGGTTCTTAGCAGATCCAGTCATGCATTAAAATCTTTGAAATCCTAGCCCTTTTCCCCTGTTATTTCCAGTGTCAGCAGTGACTCAATATGTAAAAAATATTACCAAGGTCGGAGCTTATGCTTTGAAATCTCAGCTTGCCAGAGAGGAGGTGGTTTTGCAACACATAAAATGCAGTTGGTATCTTGCCACATCCCAAACTTGCAATGTACCGTGCAATGTGCTCCCTCACCCGACATTTAGGAAGTAGATGGAGTAAATCTCTATTTCATTTCCCTCCACTCAGGTCTGTCCTGCTGCTAAACCCTGCAACAAAACCCAACGGGTTGGGTTTTTTCTAATGTTGTACTGTGAATCTCTCTCACTGAAGTTTTTGCAGCCTGCGTGCTTAAGCTTTATCCCGCGAGTGTATTGCTGTGACACCAAAGGGCACTGCGAGGGCAACAGCAAGGAAATCCCAGGGCTGCATGCTCGGGGTTAATTGCATGGAGCTCTGCACAGCAGCATTGCCTGCCAAGCCTGCAAAACCTGGTGTTAGTGTCGGGGAGTTCGTGCCTGCAGCCACCAGTGCCACCCGCCCACCTCTTTCTGCAGGGGAGGTTGGATGCTGCGTTTGGAGGGTGCGACGCACCTCTCTGACCCAGCACAGGTGTAAGGGGAGGGAGGGCTCATTACAGGGATACCTGCCCAGGCAACCCTCTCGCCCAGCATGGACGAGAGCACCCTCCTCTTCTTTCCGCTGGTAAAACCTGACGGATGGCAGGAAAACGGAGCCTGACATTTCCAGGGAACATGCAGCCACTTCGCCTTTACAAGCCTGTAAAAGCAGAGTGGAAAAGCACCCTTCTACTCCCATGCAGCCACCTGACATTTAAGAAAATAGTGTGCAATTAAGGCAAACATCTGCTGGGATGGATTAGCCCTGCATGGTCTAGCTCCTGCAATGCTTCCATTTCCACAACTCCGCAGAGTCTGTGGGCGTATTGGGCAAACACCTGCACACTGCAGAGGGGTCTGGCTGCAGTGGTATGGCACAGCCTGGGAGCTTTGATACCCCACAGAGCATCCACAAGGCAGCCAGCCTGTTTTGGAGATTCAAAGCTGTACAGTGCTGATGCTGTTTGGATGAGTAAGGCAAAGTGGCCCAGCGCTCCTGGATGCGACCAGGAGCTCCTCTGTTTGCTGAAGCAGTTGTCCCAGACTGGATTTTTAGGACCTGATGTCCCAGTTCCTTGAAGCAATAGATGTCATGCTGACCCAACAGCCAAGCTCACTTGGCTGCACCATCATTCCTTTATCCCTTGCTTACACATCTGCATGTCCTTGGCATACTTCTGTGAGCATTGCAGTGTCTTATCTGCTGATGAAAAGCCTTTTCCTCAGCTAGAGGGGGAAAAAATAGTGAAGGATGGCATTGGCTTCATGTCCAGCAAACTTTTCCCAGTGCCAGTTTGCAGTATAGCACCATGCTGGGCTCCTGCAAGGAAGTGGGCTGAAGCAGGTGATGCCTTGCTGAGCAGCTCCTGTGTCCCAGAAAGAGGTTGTCTGCAGTTTTGTGTCACAGTTCTCTCCCCGAGAAACTTTTCAAACACAAGGCGGTGGCAACTTGCTGCATGCACGTCGTGCCCTGGCTTATGGGCCAGAAGAGTTCTGGTGGGTTTTTCAGAGCAGAAGAAGCTATGCCTAGCAGGCAAGCCAGCAAAAATTTTGCCCTTGGATGAAACAAGAAAATCTGGCCATAAAGCCCAACATTTTATTCCACATGCAGCAATTGCTTAAAAAAAAGAGCAAGCCCTTCATATTTTTCCAGAGCTCTGGTCCCAATCAAATAGCTGGACTGGGAGAAGCATTAGAAAATGGGGGAACAATCTTTTGTTAGTCCATTGGGAAAGTTAATAGACCTTTTCCATCCCAAGTTTGTAGGATTCTGGGCTTTTCGCAATAGCTGCTCTACTTAAACCACAGCTCTGTGCATTGCCTCGCTCAAACTGACGGCTCCTTCCCCTGCAGCGGCCCCGCTTGTCTCATTAAAGCTCCCACCTTTCCGCTGCTCAACTGAAAATCAACAAAGGGAAATTTAGGCTGGATATCAGGAACAATTTCCTCAAGTTGACTGTGAAAGTGCCTCCAGGGAGGAGCAGCAGAGGCTTCATTGCTTGCAGCATTTAATGGGTTTCCCATCTCGGTGTGGGAGGGAGGGCAGCCCGTGCTAGGAACTGTCGGACGGTGCTGGGCATCCCTGGCTGCAGGCGACGGTCTTGTTCTTTTTTGATCATTTCCCTAGGGAGGAGCAGAGTGGATGTTGCTGCTTCTCCTTCCCTGCTGCTCTCACCACGACGCTGCTGATCTGGAGCCTGTGAGCATGTTGGTGCAGTGGCTTTTCCCGTTAATAAACCCTGAGATAACTCCCTGCCTGGGAGAGCGACCCAGGCATGTTTGGCGTGAAACAGCATGCGCTCTCTAGCTGTCCGAAACTGATTTCAGGTGAGAATAACTCCACGCATGTGCTGGAAAAAGCAGATACCTTCATTCAATTACTCACGTCCTTTCTGCATCTCATCGTTGGCCCTGTGTTTGCTAGAGGGGAGTTTCGCTCCCAGTTTTGCTGTCCCAGGTCAGCTTGGCCTGGCTCTTCCCCACATCAGGGTGAGCCTGCGGCTGTACCACTGAGTATTGCTGCACCAGTGTTTATTGCATGCCTGGGAAAGCGTTTTTCCAAATGGAGTGTGGGGTCCTGCTCCTTGCCCCAGCATGGCGAGTACATTGAGCACAGTGTCTGATGGATCTAGGCACCACACTGCGCCTTCTCTGCAGTCCCTAAAGGACAAACACTGGAGAGGCTCCCAAAATATTTGCTCTGAGGAGGAGGCTGGTTGTGGCATGTCACTGGGTTGGACCTTTAATTTCAAACTGGGCTTTTAATGTGATCGTTTCAACTGAAAACACAATGTCTTGTGTCGATTCCTCTGGTCCAAATGAAGAGGGCAGGAGGGATGGAGAAGCTGCCACTTTGCCAAGGCCAATTTGAATGGAAGGAACTGTGTTCTCTTGGAGGAAATTCTTATCGCAAGATTATCATGGATGATGCTTAGGGTAGAGGAGCCCAGGGAAGGAGCGGGTGTAGGCAGGGCTCGCTGGTTGTTCCCAGCTGGCAATGCAGGCAGGAAGGGCTCTCTTACAGGCAGCTGTGAATTGAGGTGAAGCATATGTCCCATGAGACAAGCTGAGAGGGCAGCCTGCAACCCAGGCAGCATGAGAGATGGGAGAAGAGGCAGCGAGGAAGAAATGAAGCCCTAAGGGGAATGAACCCAGGCTCCTGCAGCATGTTGGGGGGCTCCTTGTGGACCAGCGGGGTTGAGGAACAGGGTAGGTAAGTATCTCATATGGATATGTGATCTCACCTGGGGTGACTTTTAGCCCAGAAGCCTGGTGTGTGGAAAGGGGCAAAGAAAGACCCCATAGTTTGGCATCCCATAGGAGTATGGCTGCTGTTTCAGGAACTTTGAAAGGAGAAGAAAACACATTTGCAGTATGAGAGGGAGATTAGTGGTTTTGTGGTCCCTGTTCTTCATGGTACCACTTGAGCATCCTATGGCTGCTCGTGGGCTTTCCCGTTGGGGTGACCTTGTGAGGCTATGAATAGTTGGAGAGAGAAACCCCAGGGTTTCTGGGGACCATCGTTTCAGGGTGTTGGCACGTAGTATCCCACAGTGATTTTTCTGGGTTGCACATCCTTCCCTTCCCTCCACAGCTGGTGCTGAATGAACACAGAGGAGGATGTTTAATCCTTCCCTTGAATAATTTCATAACCTAAGGCTAAAGGCGACAGATGAGCATGGCCTGTGGGGGTCAGGGAACAATCGAAGGTCCTGGTCAGCGTGACAGGTGGTGGTGTCAGTGCAGCAGCCGCCAGGCCGTTTTAAAGCAGAACCCTCTCTAGATAGCTTTTAAAAATGTACGTGATATCTCACAAAAACATGGTCGGGGTGTGGATTCCAGCTGTGCACTTCAGAGATTTCCGATCTTTTGTTTCCCGTGCATGAACCCAGCGCACTAATCTGCAATTTGGGGTCTGACTCTGCTCTTTGCTCCAGCCGGCGGAGCTGTGCCGGGAAGTGGGACGCCACGTGTGACCCGCAAGGGCTCAGCAGAGAGCAAGCCAGGAGCGGCGAGGGGGAAGGGGAGCAGGTTGGGCTTGATTTGTATGGCTCAGCTTGCAAAATGCTGTCCTGCTATACAGGATGCTGCTGGGAGTTGGGAGACCCCATTGGATGCTCTTCCAGAGACTGGGAACCCTTGCAGGAAGCTGATGGTCTAGTAGAAATGCAGCATCTGGGTTCTCCTGGGCTGCATCCGCATCCCAGCTCTGTAAGGAGGCATTGCTTGGAGCCTGACCCTTGATGCGAAGACATACCCTGATTCCTCAGGCTTTGGGCAGCTTCCCATGAGGGTAAAGCTGCCACAGCATGGGTGCAAGCTGTCTCTGAGTAGGAGCAAAGGTGGTACAGAGCCCAGGGGTCCCATCTGCCCCGTGCATCATAGTGGGTCAGCATGGTGGATGTACCTTTCTCCAGATATTTTCTCCACTAGCATCATTCTTAGTACCACTGAGATGAGCCCTGGGTGTCTGCACCCTCGGTGGTGTGGGGACTGCTGGTGAACTTCCCAAGGCACCACTGGGGAAATCCACAGAGGAGGTTGGGTGAACACATGCAGGAACCAACAGTGGCAGCAGCTGGGTCAGGCAGTTTAAAGCCATCTGGAGCTAGGGGGTAAGAGCTGTGCAGGCAGCAGGGTGCACAGGCTTGAAGGGTTTCTTTGAAAGGCCCTTGCAACCTTTTCCCAGGCTTTCTTAATTTCATCAGTCTCTTTAGTCAGGTCAGGGTTTCCCTTGTGTTTGCTGTCACAAATGCACCTCTTGAGGTGGAAATGACATTTGTTTCTGCAACAGCAATGCTTTGCCCTCCCAGAGCCAGCTGAATTCCCGCTAATCCTCCCTTCCCTCGTTTCACGCATTTTTCCTTCATTCTGCTCCTAGACCACGGTGCTTTGCTAAGCGTTGCAGTCAGCAGCAGGTAATTTAAGCACACATCTGCTTGCAATCTGGGAGGAAGGAGAGAGGCAGTTTGTCTTTGTTAGAAGCCCGGCGGTCATGGCTCTTTGCTTACCTGGTGGCATTAAGGCTTTTTTTGTGGCTGTACAGGGGTCAGGTGGGAACTACGGGTCAGATAGTATGGGGACAAGGCACCCTGCTGTGATCCCTTACCCAGGGGTATTGCTGGGGTTGTTCAACAAGGGACAATGGGCTGCAGACCCAACTTGAGTGCTGATACCTGCCAGGTTTGGCTGTTCCCATCTCCTATCCCTTTTGGTCCCCTCCGTGTGATCTGCTTGGCTGTCAGCCTTCCCTGGCAAAGACTTGCCATCCTCCTGCCAATTGCTGCCAGGTGAGGTAGACTTGGAAAGCCACCAGAGTCGGTGACCAGGTCCATGCCCTCATTTCAGGAACGCTCTGAAGCTTGGGTCCCCTCCCTGTGACATAGGATGAGCAGGAGGAGGTTGGAACTATTGCTGGGGCCACAAAGGGATTAAGTGGCATGAGCCTGTAGGGGATGAGGGCTTTTCTTCTTCCAGTGCTTCAGGGCAAACTTATTTCAGCAAATCCTCCGTCCCCTGTTGCTATTCCCTCCGTTATGTTTTGTCTTAATGCACCGAGCTATTTGGTTTAATTTTGGGGCTGCCCACTCCCCACTGGCAGCACAGAGATGCTTCAGAAAGGCTGAAGGTGGGTAAAGTGGGAGATACTGCTGGTTTTCATGGGGGAATGAGGACACATCCCCACGTATTTCTGAGGAGCTGGAGGAGTTAAGCAGTGCTGCCATAGTCCCTCTGCTACAGAGAGAGACTGGGGCTGTGGAAGGATGCTGGCACCCCGAAATCCTCCTCTTCATACTCACCCCTTGCAGACCTCTCCTTTCTCATTCCAGTCCTTGCAACTAGTTTTTAAATCCATTGAAGCCTTTCGTCTTGTTTTGCTAAGTTTAGACTGCCTGCCTTTTTCCCTTGGTGTCCCAAAACAGCTGCTGAATGAAAGGCAATCGTTTTCTGATATTCAATACCATAAGCAGGAGTGATTTGAAAATGTGTTGATTCCTTAGACTGTGGGAAAAAGACCTGTACTGCTGGCAAAACCGGGCTGAAAAGTAATGCGGGGTTTTTCAGTTTGGGTTTTTTTGTTTTTTTTTCTAATGGGTTCATGGAAAAACAACTCATATTTCTTCATTGCTTTGAATTTTCCCAGGAGGCTTTCAAGGGGTGAAGTTTTGTATTTCTATACACTTGTTTGCAGAGACGGCAAAATGCGGTGGATTCACACAAAAGCCTCGGATTTGGCAGTATTGGAAAAAGGGGATCTGTGTAATGCCCCGAAGCGTCGTTCTTACAGCCCACAAAAGCCAGACATCCCAAGGGGAGTCTGATGCCAAAATTAGCTGAACTCACAGCCACATCAGTGGTGTGAAGGGGCTGTCCTGCAGCTGGTGCCAGAGAAGTCGTGCTTCCTGGCCCTTGCTTTCATGCAGGTGTTTTGTGTCATACTTGGGTCCGCTGGCAGCAGTGCCGGGGCTTGCTGCTCCCCACAGCTCCAGGGCATCCGCATGGGAATTGCTCCTGCAGTCAGCCTTGACCCTGCTGGCCAAGCATGAGGTGAGATGCCAATACCCGGGCTCAGTCCGGATGCTCCACTGCTGGCTCTGCGTGGGCTCTCTGTCCATCCGGCAGCCTCAGGTCCTCTAACGATTGCGTGTTTGAAATATGTGTAATATTAGTCCGCGTAAATCACATCAAGCCTATGGCTTCCAGCACTGCTGGCTTGGATTCTTGCAGACTAGCTCGCTGTCACTCAGACACGGGCTGTCTAGGTTAGCTTAATGAGGAAGCCAGACTAAGATGAAATAATTAATGCAGCTGTAGAGTGGAGATGTAGGAGTCTTTGGGGGATAAAGGAGCTGGCCCAAATCTTCCTCCCCAACCAGAGCACTCCAGGCCTTCGTGAAGGTTCGGAAATACTCCATTTCCACTGGGTGCCGAAGGTGGGTCTGTGGACCTTCCAGCCTGGGATGCTCCCAGGAGCTCTCCAAATCAGCTGCGTAGGCATGGGGGTCTGGACCGGGTTCAGGGCAGCAGCTGGGCTGGGGCTGCAAGCCGGGAGCATCGTGGGGGGCCATGGATGTTTCAGGAGGGTAAAACTCCCATGCTGGGGGAGAGGGGAGCAGTGCCAGGGTCTGGAGGATGCTCTGTTGTTGGGAAGCTCTTCTTGGTCCTGAGAGTGGGGAGATGGGCCAGACCCCTTCTCGCTCGGGGCTGGCCCTGCTCCACCGGTGCAAATGGGCAGCATCGAGGGGAGACACCCACTCCCACTGCAAGCTCCTGCTACTTGGCGTGAGCCCGAATTAAAGTGGGTTTATTTAGTAAACCCATTCCAGGATTAAGCTTTTGATTTATAGGCACCCCAATAGCGCTCCAAGGAGGACTTGTACAACTTTAACTGCATTTTCTCAGCATCACACCAGCCCAATAAAAGAGAGTTCATATGCACTGCACAAATTCTCACTTCCAATATAAAAAAGGTTTTATGAGACTGGAAGTCTCGCTGGCTCTGCGGGGCCGGGTGTATTGGCGGATACTCCGCATGACAGACCCTCGATTCCTCTTCGAGTTGTCAGACTTCAGTAGCATTTACAGCTATTTAGCTATCAAATTTTATGTGTGGCTCTGAGAGAAATGTGTCTTTTAAATACTGCTCTGTCTCATAAACAGCAGTCTGTTAAACCATGTCAATGGTACAAGCGGTTTGTGAAGCTCTCCGATGCAATCACCTACAGCTCTGCACACTACCTGAGCGTCAAAGTGCTGAAGACACCAAGTTAATTTTCTGAGCCAGTTGTCTTGGCTGGGGATTGGCTTGCTGAGTGAAAGCTGGTAAGAACTGTGCTGCAGCAGCCCAAACTTAGGTCCTGTTTTGCCCTGGCGTAAATCCCCTTCCTGCTAACCTCCATAAAGCCCCACTCACTCAGTGCTTGCTCAGTGCATGCTCAGGCAAGGAGCTAGGTTTTGTCATCTTGTGCTACAGTTGCATCCAGAGGCAACTGGCGAGATCACATCCCTAGTTTTCCAACCCAAGGCTTTGAAGTTCAGGATCTTCTCTCCACATGAAGACCATTTGGTCTTCCCTTTGGTCCTCCTTCTTGGAGGAGGAGCTGGAGGCAGGAGGTTCCTGGAGTGCTAGCCTTGACCTTGGCCATAACAAAACCCTTTTGTTGCTCCTTCAAACCTCACCCTAGGATATCTCCATCCTGTTACCTTCTCAGCAGAAGTGCAGGGGAACAGCATGGACTGCTTTGCATCTCTGTGCTATTTATTTGGTGACACAACCTCAGTCTGTTCATACCAGACAAGGAACAGAAGCTGCTCACCCTCTTTGCTGATGGTGCAATTGCACTAGCTCTGATGCTTGGGTTATAATCTACAGACTCTGAGCAAGATTTCAGAGCTGAGCAAGGCTTGAACTTTCAGCCTTTTCTATTTTATTTTCTTCTTTTTTTCTTATTATTTTAGCACAAAAACAGTAACATTATGTGTGTTTTCAAGCCTGTGCCACTTGGAAGGTGCAGGTGGTGCAGGCAGTGTCCAGGCTGCCGGCACCTTCGCCCAGAGGCACTGGGTAACGAGTGCTTGGATGTATAATTGCTGCTGTGCGCCACAGACTGGGAGGTTTGCTCTCCCATCGCTGCTGTTTCCGCATGCAGTGAGCCAGGGGCCAGGGAGGAAAAAAAATATACGTGCGTGTGCAGCATGGTTATTTTCAAATATGAAATTGCACCTGCAAAAATAGAAGCCAGGAAGGGACTGGCAAGCAGCTTGGAGCTGGGAGGCGTGATGCATGTGGAGCTGGGATGGGGACAGCATCTCCGAGTTTCTTTCCCATGCTCGCACCGCCTGATAGTTTTAGCGGACGTTACTTTCCCTCCCCCTTGCATTTCAATTAATCATCTGCTTGTCAGCACTTTCCCCCCAGCTCCCCTTCCCACCAAGTCTCGGGGAGCGGCGTGCACGCACACAAGCACCCATGCACGCAGCCTGTGTGCTGACGGGCTTGGCCACTCGTTAATCACTTACCGGTGTCACGCGAGTCAGCCTCCACAGAAGGAGGTTTGGAAGAGGGGAATATGACTGTCTCCTCAGTCTCCACTTTGTTCATGGGGGTGGGCTGAGTGCAGGATCTTGCCCTAGTGTGTTGCAGCTCGCGGTCTCAATCCTGCTCCAAGCGAAGAGCTGGTCAGTTTTTTTCAAATAGATTTTGCTTTCCAACATGTTTGAAAGGAGCTCTGGGCTGAGCCTTCACCCTCCCAGAATTTGTGAAGAACTTCTTTATATTTAATTTTTCCCAGCAATGGTGTGCTCTTACATCCATCCATGTGAGGAGTGAAATTAGGAGGTCTCTAGTCCAGCCCCCTGCCCCAAGCAGGGTGAATACTGAGTGCAGACCAGTTTAGTTTGCCCATCTGGGTCTTGTAAACCTCCAGGGCTGGAGATTCTACAACTGTTTGGGTTCCTTTTTCAGCGGGTGACTGTCCCCATGGGAAAACGTCTTCCTTATGGCAAGTCTGAACCTCCCCTGTTGCAGCTCATGCCTGGTGTCTCTCATCTTCTGACCATGGAGGGAAAGGGTCTGTTTCCATCATCTCAGTAACCTCCCTCTAGGCCCTGGCAGGTTTCTGTTAGGTCTCCCTGGAACCATCCCTTCTCTGGACTGGACAAGCTGTGTTTTCTCAATGTCCCCTCATTGCCATGTGCTTCAGCCTCATCATGACCCTGATGGCCCTTCCCTGGGCTTGCTGGAGGTCAGCAATGCCCATCTTGTACCAGAGCCCCAGAACTGGGCACAACACTCCAGGTATGATTTAAGGACTTTTTTTTTCACTGATCTTTTTTTTCCATAGTGAGTCTTGCAGACCCTGCCTAGGCATGTACCTGGTATCAAATTTCCTCTCTGATTGGGAAAGGTTGCCAAAAAATCACATTAATAAAGTGTGCGTGTGTGTTTGTGCATGTTTGTGGGCACAGTTATTTAGGAATGATTTCTGTTTTGAAGATTCAATAGAATTTTTATTAATACTTTCCATGGGTGTGTTTAAGAACTTTGGTTTGACCTCTGCGCAAATGCGCTGCTCTGGTCAGAGGCTCCTCTGCAACCCCAGCAGGAGCCATGCCCTCTCCCCAAGCTGCCATCCGCTTCACTTCAGCCACAGTGACAACTCAGATGGTTTCTTTTTCTACCCTCTCCTTGGCCGGAGTTTCTCTTAGTGCTCTGAGATTTCATCTGCCAGGAAGAAGTTTTTTTGGGGCCAGGCAGGATCTGCTCTGGCGAGAGCCATTGCATGCTGTGCTGGGAGGTGCTGGAGCTGCAAAGAGCAGCTCAGAGGGGTGATGGGAATGAGGGGTGCATCCAGAGCTGGGGTCAGAGCACATGAAGCTTTTAGGAAAGGTTAAAAAATGTCAGGCAGCCCCAGCAGGCTGCAGGGCAGGACGGGGAGCATCTTGGAGGTGGGGGCTCACAGGGAGGAAGGGAGCATTTGCTGGAGGTGAGCATCCCTGGGAGAGGGTGAGAAGATGCTTGCCATGAGTTCGGTTCCTTCCAAAACAGCTCACTGGCTTGTTGCAGAAGAGCCCTCAGCCCAAATGCTGCTGAGCCAAAAGCTGAGGGTGAAGGGGAGGGACCTGGCAGAAACAGTGGGAGGTGGGGGACCAGGTGAACCATGGCAGTCATCCCCTTGCTGGGGCAGGCTCAGCTTTGCAGCTGCAGTGGTGTATTTCTACCCTCCCTGAGTTTTGCAGAAGGGTATTAGCTGAAGGATAAGCTTAGCAGCAGGTCCAGGATGAGCCACCACCTCCCCGTCCCTAGTTTGGAGAGCTGAAACCTCCTGCCTTGCCAGCAAGGTGAAAGTTGGGCTCCTGCTCTCCATCCAGGCAGCATCACAACAGGCTCAGGCACCCAGGAAGGAGCAAAACTGTGGGCAGAAATGTGTTTCCCCACATTTGCTGCGTATCCGTGAGCACAGAAAGCTGATGAGTATGAGTAGACTTGACTCTGGCTCAGCTTTTCCTTTGTTCTGCCGTTGAGGAATATTTGGGGATTGAAAGTGAAATACAGCGCTCTCCTTTTCCAAAGGAAAAAAAAAAAACAAGGGAAGGGAAGGAGCCCCTCTCGCATGCTGCACCGGCAAACCCTCGTCATCCTGTAGCAGGAGGCCAGCGCACATGAATATTCCTGTGCAATATGCACGAGTGATGAGCCCCATATGCAGGCCTTGGGAGAAATTAAATGTTTTCTACGGCATTTTCCAAAGATCCTTTCTATCAAAGTGCTCGGTCAGGAGCCAAAACGCCCCAGCTTTTGGAGCCCCAGCTGGTTGACGCTTTTTTTTTTTGTTATTTTATTTTTAAACACTGATGAATATTTTCTAATTAAAAAACAAACCCTCCCCTAAACTGAGTCTTGCCCCAGTGGATGGAGTTGAGCCAGAGTTTGGGAGGGGGCTAGAAGCCGCCAGGGACTCCACGGCTGCTCTCGGCTGCTGGTTTTTTTCCTCCTTCAGTGCTGGAGCTTGCAGGAAGGGTCCTGAGATAAAGCGCACACGTGGTCCGCATCTGCCCAGCCACACACGGCAGAAGGCAGGGGGTGGCAGCCTGGTCCCTGCATGCTGCCTGGGCCCCTAGAGAGGGGAGGGATGAGCACAGGCTTCAGGCAGGTGGTTTGAGGAGCACCAGCCTCCCTGGCTGGAGGTCACTAGGGTGCAGGTGGGCAAGGGGACTTGCAAGCAAAGTTCGGCATTGCAAGGGCTGCTCTTCATATACTAGCTGGTTTGTCTGCAAAGGTGAGAAGGAGCAAAGGCTTGGCATGGGTTTGGGGCTGGAAGAGACAGGGCGATCACTGGAGGGAGGGGAACACAAGGAGGGACAGATATGCAGGATGAGATCTGGTGCTGGCTCTCGTCTTGAGCACAGGGACAAAACCCCTTGCCAGTTTTAAGGCATGTGAACATGGCACAGAGTTGGAAAGGAGCTGACCTGTCAGGGGCGCGGGAAAGAGAGATGGGTGCTTGTTCTTTGGACTGGAAGGAAAAGAGAGCCAGGAGAGTCCAGCAAGAGGCTGGCCAGTGGGGCAGGGTGGTGGGCAGCAGAGTGATGGACAGCAGGGTGACGTGCATCAGCGGTGGCGGAGAGTGTGGGGCCAGGCAGGTGGAGTGTAGGGCACTCCCCTGCTCACTCCTGGGATCTGGCAGTGTGTCCACCTCTGGAGCTGTAGCCCCTAGAATTGCCCTAGAATGAATTTAGGCCTGGACCCACACTCCTTGGATGTAAGTCTTCATGGCAAGTCAGAGAAGCCATTTGCCTTCATATTTAGCACTTGGCTTTGATGGTTTACTGGTGGAAAAAGTGCCTTGGAGGAGCACTGCTGACAGCAGCCTCCCTCGCCTCCAGCCTCCTCTGAAGTGGCTGCGGGGCTTGAGAGTGGAGCACGGCTCGCAGGGCAAACCTCAGGTGCTGGCAAAAAAAACGGCTGGGACCTTGCAAAGTGGAACCTTTCCCAGCTGAGTAATTTTTCTTCTAAAGAGCCAGATTGGCTTCAGACTGCTTTCTGATCACTGCAGCCAGTGTTAGTAGGTAGGAAGGTAATGGTATGCCCGCCTTGAGTACTGTACCCCACAAACCATGAGAAAGAAAGAAAGGATCTGTGCAGTTTGACATTACTTAGGGACTGAATCGGTTCCCAGGTATGGTACCAATGCATGCATCTTCCCTCTTTTGCAGGGCTGGAAACAAATTGAATTTTAACCCAATTTCTCCTAGATTGAATATTCATTTAATACTGCTGCCTTTACCTAGCAAAATCTTCCTCCAAGCATACATCTTCTTGGCTCTTTCTTTTTTGGAAAGAGGCTGAGACCTAAATACAACCTCATGCCACATCTCACCTGCCAGTGGCAACACGCAGCGATTCTGGGCTTGCCAGAATTCATCACTGCTAGCAAGGACCATGCTCAGAGGAGATCCTCTTTTCCAAAGGGGTGTTTTGTTTCCCCCATTGCTGCTGAGCCTGCCACACCACGCTGGCACGTGTTTCAGTGTACAGCCGCTCCGTCCTCCTCCTCGCCCTGCGGGAACTGCTTCCCTGATGTCAGACAGCTAATACCCCCTAATGAACATGCTAATTTAAGAGCTGTTAAAGCCAGGGGCCAGCAGGAGGTCACAGTCCGCACAAACAGATGGTGTTTTGTCCTTGATAATTAAATTTTCCTGTAGTTTTGGGCGAGAGACTTTCTTGCCTTTTATTTCAACACAGCTGCCTCAGGCCAGCTCAGTTCCTCCATCCTCATCTTCTGCTTGCTCTCAGCAAACACCGTCTGTGGGGCTGGGGCAAGACCCCAGGGAGGGCAAGGGTCCCCAGGGAGTTTTGGAGGTACCTTCAGTGGCCCACTGGGCTCACCGCATGTGCTCCGGCAGCTCTGCAGTGTTCAGAGCTCCCTGAAGAGGCAGCAGTTGGAGGCCAGGTGAGCGGCACCAGCCTGGGGTTTGTGGGTGCCCCGAGCCTTTTTCAGCAGTGCTGGAGGGGGAAGAGAGCCTGTGCTTTTGCCTCTCGTGGCTGCGTTTCCCCCAGCTCTGTCCATGGGATGACATGCAGCAGGGGGGCTGCGTCAGTGAGGTCCTGATGCAAACCAAGGCAGCGGTGACAGCAAGACAGATACCGGCGTGTGGCAAGGCTTGACATGTGAGTGGGGCTGTTTGGGAGGTTGGAGAGAAAATGGGTCAGTTCCTCCCCCACCGCTTCCCAAGGAGGGTGTTTACAAGTGGGAGCGTGCAGGCACATTGTCCTGGTCCCATCACTGTCCCCAGTCCCACCACCATCCCCGGGCTTGGCTCTGCAGCACATCCCCATGTCTATCAAAGGGGCTACTGGCAGCAGAAATCCCCCACAGCATCACTGTCCCTGACATGGGCTGCCCCCGCAAAAGGGGAGGATTAGTCCCTCCCTGCATGGTCATTCTCCTTGATTGTCATCGGGGAGTCACGGAGCGGCCCTGTGCATCAGCTTCCCCAGCTCACTGTTTTGTAGCATGCTCAGTTGCCTGCTACAAAAGCCGAGTGCCACTGTGGCATCTGGCGGCAGCCCCCAGCAGGCTGCACAGGGTGTGCAGGGAGCCTATGGGACAGCATGGGGTGAGTGAGGTGGAGAAACTGGGTGGAACTGGGAGAAGCAACAAGCACCAAACCCCATCTGGCTGCAGGGTGGGCAGCATTTGTCTCCAGCCTGTGCTTTTCCCTGCCCAGGTTTTGGGCAGCATCTTTGCAGTGGGGAGGGAGACACGGGACAGCCCATATGCAGACGCAGGGCAAACGTTCCCACCATCACATCTGTCCCGGCTGCCTGGGTGGCCTGCATTCCCACAGTGGCGTGTGGGCTGGTGAGCCCAGGCTGGTTTGTGGTGTGACGGCGTTGCAAGGACCACTGTCCAGGACATTGCGTTGTTTGCAAATTCATGTCCCAAGTGGTCTGTGGGTGCTTGGAGCTGGAGGCATGTGTGGTGCTCATGCAGAGTATGAGGACATCGGGCATGACCCACTGTGGCACTCTGCCCTGCAAAACCTGGTGGTCAGCTGGGTGGAGCCCGGGGCTGGGCAGACAGGGTGGGTCGTGGTGCAGAGGTGCCCGGGGGCTCGCAAAGGGTGCAGCAGGGCAGGACCGGGGGTGGCTGTCGTGCAGCTGTATGCTTTTTGTGAGCAGACGTGTGCAAAGCAACTTCATGAACGTGCAAGCTGGCAGTGGAGTGCCTTTCGTCCCACTCACCCACCCGCAGTGGCACTCCTCCTTTGAGGCACCGCATCTGGTGAGGGCCCAGGGGGAGCCCTGCACCCCACTGTTGGTGGGTGAGAGCGGAGGGCTGGGGCAGGCTCATAGCCTGGCCACAGTCAGGGTCCTTGGACTGTCCTGATGCTCACCCCATGCCATTTGCTGTCCCCCATGGTCTGTTGTGCTGGGAAGGAGACCCATATTCCAAGGGATGGAGCAAGCTCCCAGGGCAGGTGGATGGATTGCAGAGCGGGGAGCCCAACATCTCCCATGGGGCCTGGATGGGGAAGGACAGCAAGCAGAGACCAGTGCGGAGCACATGGTCCCCAGCATCCTGAGCCCCTTGCCTGCCTCTGACGGTGCCCACTGCCCTCCCTGGGCCCCAGAGACTGCCTGGCCCCTGCCCACCCCGTCCTCCTGCCAGCTCATACTGCAGGCACGGGAGAGAGATGAAGCAAGGCTAAACAAATCGTCCTGAGGCATCTCTGGGGAGGTGGCATCAAGAGTCATTGGACTGGCTTCCTCTGTGCCAAGCACTTAAAGAAAAAAGCCCAAACAAATAAACAAGCCAAAATTAAATGCCCAGCAAGCTCTGTACAACTGGATGCTCCCTCCCTTATGCTCCCAGCTGCTAAGCCAGTGTCTTATTCCATAACTGGACAAGATGGGCCAAGGTATCTTCCAGCACTCTTCAGTCCAGTCCTGCTCATGTCCCTGAGCCCCTGCTTCAGGCTTTCATCCTCCTTCAGCTCTGTCTTGGCATGCTGGCAAAAAGCAAACATGCTCTGCTTTCTGAGCAGTGATACTGTGGCCTCAGTCCTTGGATGTGTTTGTTGATTTGGGAATGAGCTGTAGCTCTCTCCGGCTTAAGGAGATCACCACTAGCAAGTTTTCTGGGGCCAAGCCAGCATGGTCCTGCCTGCACTGCAGGGAAGGTATCCTGTGGGCTGCAGGGTCCCAGCGGTTGGGTTGGGGCAGCAGCCAGGAGTTGCACTCCGCTTGCTGCTGTGCTTCTGCAGCAGTGTAGTGCCCTTCACCTCTCTGGTATGGTAGCATTGGGGTAACCCCAGCTCCAGTGAGCTTGGACCCAGTGCCCATGCTGGTCTGGCACCTTGCATGGGTGCTGCAGAAAACAGACCTCTAGAGGAGCAAGTTTGGGCTACTAGGAGGTGCAGTCTTCATATTTTAAGCCAAACCCCTTTGTCCCTGTGTCCCCAGATGCCACTGAGGGGGCTGTTAAAGCTCCTGTGGCCAGCCCCCTCCCCACAAAATCCCCACTAGCAGCGACCAGGCTCCTGAGGCTTGGAAAGGCTTGGAAACTGCTGCCCTACGCCACGTCTGCTGTGCCACAGGCAATAAACTGATAGAGGAAGTCTGGACAACAAGCTGTGTCTGTCCTCCCTTTCCTCTTTGTTTTGCTCAGGACAGCACATGACTATGGCACAGTCCAGATTTTATTGCTGGGATACTTTTCTCTGCCCTGGAGGTTTGCATCTTAAGGGGCGTTGTGGAGTTCATAAAGCAGTCCGGCCGCAGATTCTCCTCAAGGCAAAAAGCAGGGTTCTGAGCAAAATCATGGTGGGTTAGAAGGGCAATGCAGCCCCACAGGGAAAAACAAGAAATGTTGCAAGTGTTTGCCTGGAAATCACAAATTGAACCTGGCGTGAGGCAGCAGGACCTGAAACATTGGGGGCTGTTTGCTCTGTGTATGGGAGTTTGGTTTTGCTTTTTATTTTGTTGTGGGTTTTGTTCCCCATCATTAATTACATTTTCGTGATCAGAGACTGGGAATAGAAGTGCCAAAATTCAGTGTGACATCGAGTGCTCCTTCCTGCAATAATCACAGCCTGGAGAGGCAGAGTGAGCAGAATGTGCCCCCAAATGCACCTGTCTTGGGTGATTTCTCCAGCTTCCAGGCAGGAGCACTGGGAAACGCCTGGATCACAAGCATCTCCCATCTCCCATCTCCCATCTCCTATCTCCCTCCCTTCTTTGTATGATCTCCTCTGTCTGTCCCCGGCATGGCACTGTGAGCTCCATGCCACTGGGGGAAGCATCTATCAAAAAAAACCAACCCAGGACACCACTTGAATGGAAGATCCAGAAAAGAGAAAGTTCTTTGACACCTCTTTAACAGAAGCAAACATCCAATTGGTTCCTGCAGTCTCCATCTGCAGGGAGCCGCAAAATGCTCAGCACAGAGGAAAGTGGAGTAAAAAGCAGGGGAAAATGGCATTTCCCAGCATTGATACAAGCTTTCCTCCATCTTGGAGACTGTCTGGGTGTGTATGTGGGGTGTGGAGGAGTGAGGCTCAGGTACAGCAGCTCAGCTGAATTCCTGCCCAGGTGGCACTAGTGTCCTTGAGGAATAGGGCTGGGGTAATGTTTCTCTACAACCTCTGCTGTCGGGATTCAGGCTCCCTCCTGCCCTGCCATGCTTTCTCCTGGCACCAATTTCAAAGACATGTGATGCTTATTAGTATGCTGTGCTTTGCATTGGCTTTTATCACCGCTGGAGCAGATGGCCAGGCTTGGACCATTGCCCTTCGCTTGCAGAAAGGCCAGTTAACATGACGGTAGTTGTGAGGACAGGTACAGGCTGTGGGAAACACCCTCCTTGAAGGCCCTGAGCGGGAAGAGGGGACAGGCAGAGGCAGGCAGCTGCCTGCAGGGCAGCATTGCCCCGTGATGGTCATGGTACTGAGGCCTGTTGGTAGGCAGAGTTGCTGGAGAGGTTCCCAGTGGTGTACCTGTGCGATGCTCTCCTGACATTGCTAATGGAGCTAGGATGTGACTGGCAGGGAGCCATGCCACAAGGGCAGTTCCCCTGCTTGTCCTCAGGGCACGGAGGATGCAGGTTGTAGCACCCCCATGTGTGTCTCTTGTCCTACCAGGGTCAGGGTGTGGGCTGCAGTGTCCTGATGCATTAGGGCTCACTTGATCAGTTTGGAGGAGCTACAAGGTGTCATTTGAAAGGAGAGGAACCCACCTTGCTCCTGGAGCAGAAATTCCCCAGCCCCTGCAGCTGCAGGGCAGGAACTTTGTTCCTGGGGGTCTTGGGCTCTGCTGGCCTTTCCACAGCTCCCTGTCCCAGCAGGAGCACATTGCTGTGATCTACACAAGCAAAAAATTACCTGTTCTGGGATCCAGGTCAGTCAGGCAGGCTCCCAAACAGCCTGAGACATTTTGTGGGTTGATTGTTCCTCCCCAGACTATCCCAGCTTCTCCTGGAGCCCATGGGCTCTGCAGTACCCCTGGAAAGCAGCTCTGATTTTAGCTGGAGCTGATGTTCCTTCCAGGAGACCTTTCTTTATCACCCCAGACACTTGGAGCAGCTTTGGTTGCTGCCTTTCCAACTGAGGTATCCTACCAGTGACACCCAGGGATGATGGAGCAACTCCAGGCTTCAACATGCATGTGGTGGAGCCAAGAGCCCTGCAAGCCTATGGCTACCTTCAAGGGCACATCTTCAACCAAAGCAGCTGGGAAATTTTTAATGGCCATCCCTGCACCTTTTGTCCATCTTTCCTAGACCATGAGGGCAGGAGAGTCTGCGCAGCTGCCCGGGGTCTGGCAGCGCTTCTTGGACAGGCAGAGTGATAGTGACGGAGGGGCTCTGCCCTGGGGGCCTCCTTCCTCCAGGGCGTGCTCTCACTCAGTGTCTCTGCTTCATTACTGGAAAGGGAGGGGGTGGAGGGAGGAAAGTCACAGTCTGCAAGAGCCGTGAGCGAATTAATTTCAGCTGGCCTGGTCATCCCCATGGTGCTTGTGGTCCAGGGGGGCAGTCCTAATCGCCCTGTTGACAGTGGGGGGTTAAATTAGAATTAAGAAGGCTTTTCAAGCAGCAGGGGCTCCGGGCCTGCAGGTAAGGTTTTCTGATAGCATGTATTATGGAGTTGATAAAGCCCCTCTTTTGTGTCCTCCTCTTAAGCAGCAAAGTGGAGTTCAGTGCAAACAGCACATGCAAATTGCACATTGCAAGACCAGGATGTTTTAGGTTTTAAGTATATAGCATTAAACAACAACCAATTTTTTCTTTCCTTTCCCTCACCTTGCTGTCACAGGAGGTCTGAAGGGAGAAGACGGCACCTGGTGCTTTTGGGCACCCAAGCAGTCCTCCCAGGGCTGCCTCCCCTGCCCGCAGGGCTGCCCATGAGTGGTGTAATCCCTGTGGGAACTGGGACTGGTGAATGTCCTGTGCACTGCAGTGCTACACTGCTATCCAAGGAGCGTGCACTGCCTTCCAGGAGGGATGGCATCTCACTGGAGGCACCCAAGATCCCTGGGGCTGGGGAAGGCTGTGGCAGGATCTCTGCTTGCAAAGGGCTGGGCTGAGCAATTAAGAGTGGCTTTTATAAGGGTGTTTCTGTGGGGCTGGGGCCCAGGAGGTGTCTGCTGCAAGCACCACCAGTGCAGATGCACTGTGATGGCTACAGCTGGTGTCTGCACTGCGGGCATAACGTCACACCTCGGGGACAGGCAGCTTGTGACCTCTCCTGCAGGATAGGTACGCTGCAGTGTCTATGGTCACCATCTGCAGCACAAGTGTACTGTATTGCCTACAGTTGGCATCTGCAATACAGGTGTGTTGTAGTGTCTGCAGTCAGTTTGCGCAGGACAGGCGAACCATTGTGACTGCAGTTGGTGCCTGCAGTACAGACATACCAGAGCCTTTGCTGTTGGTGTCTGCAGTACAGGTGTACTGTAGCAGCTACAGTCGGTGTCTGCAGTACAGGCGTACCATGGTGTCTGCAGCTGGTGTCTGCAGTAGAGGTTGTACCATTGCCGTCATGTTTACAGTCACTGTCTGCAGTACAGGCACACCATAGTGTCTACAGTTGGTGCGTGCGGTACAGGCACTGCAGAGCTCCTTCGGAAGACTGTGGGCAAGGCTGCAGGGAGGGTGTGCGAAGACGTAATGACTTAACAGGGCTTACAGGGCTTTTTTGTCCCCCAGGTCACCACTTCATAGCCAGACCCTGTAACAGCAGGCTGCGGGGAATTGCCCAACAGAAGACTTTGTCATGGGAACACTAGGTTTTGAAAGTATTGCTTTTCTTTGGGCGTTCCCCCTCCAAAATTGGGTCTTACTTATTTATCATGGCTGGGAGGGGGCTGTGGCAGGTGAGAGTTGCAGGGGGAGGCTGGGTTGCAGCTCACATCCCTTGCCAGCCAGGGACAGCCCTGCCCTGGAGCGGTTATTTCCAGCTGGCTGTTGCCAGTTAATACCGCACTGCCAGCAAGCATCCCCATGTCTTTGGAGATCCTTCTGAGGGGGAGCTGGAAGGGATCCATGCCTCTGCCTGCTCAGAAGAGGACACTGGGACTATTCAGCAGACAGTGGCATCATACTTTTTGCCTGGACACATGATCCTCTTTGCTCTTGCTGCCCACTTTGGGACTGTCCTCACCCCACCACACTGCAGCAGTTAATATCACATCACTATGCCCCTTCAATCCTGCTTGCAGGGGCAGCTTCTGGGCTTGTCTTCATGAAGGTCTGGCCACTACTCCCATCCACGTAGCCTGATCCAGCTCAGGGAAAGCACAGCTGGAAACGCGTTTGGTTTAGACCAAGAGCTGCCAGGGGGGACCATATTCATATCTATGCTGAGTTGTCTGCTGCTAAGAGTGACCATGAGTAATGTCCTCATTACCCTTGGTGCAAAGGACAAGGCAGGGAAGGATCAGCTAGTTGGTCACTCCCGAAACAAGCTGGGGACAGTGAGGAAGGCTGCCAGAGGTGACTCCAGCTCCAGAGCTGCAGGGCCGCTGCATCTCATGTGCCCCCTCGCCTCCCTCTGCTCCTGCCCAGGCTCCTCTTTCCTCTCTGCTGCCAAGAAATGATTCAGTACAGGGGTAAGAGCAAATATTCTCCAACCTTTTTTTTCCACAGAAGATTGAGTTTCCCACTGCTGTGTAACAAATGCAGTTCCCCACTGTCACCTTTCAACAGGTCTTTGCTGGAGTGGGGACACAGCCTGGATGCATGCTTGGTGAGCTGCTGCTTGCTGGCCTGTGCACCCGTGTGCCGGGGTGCTGGCTTTTGCTAGAGAAACTGTTAAATGAGCAAATACAGCAAATGGTAATTTGCATTAGAAGCATCTGCAGAAATTGCGACGGTTTTGTTATGTGTTTGGAAAAAAAAAATGAACATGGCTTTGGGCAAAACAGGCAAACAAAGCAAATACTGCATGGGAAATTGCGATTCAAGTGAGAAAAAGTTGCTTTTCTGGCTAGATTTTTTGCACTAATATAGCTCTGGCTCCTGCCTGGCGGCAGGGCACATCTCTGAGAAGAAATGAGGTTTTGCAGGGCAAAAGTGGCCGAGCTGTGAGGTCTCTGTGCCAGCACTGGGAGCCTCTGCCTGTGTCCCGGCTGTGCCACAGCATTCCCAGGGACCTTGGCTGGGTCCCTCCTCTCTCTCTCTTTTTCCACCTGTAGCCAAACAGCATCACCCTTGAGACTTTCAGTGCTTCAGGGCAAGAATTGCCCCTTGCCATGTAACTGGTGTCTGTCTCTGGAGGATCTGGCCTTGGGTGAGGCTGCCAGGCACACAGGCAGGAGCAGCAGCAATTATTTTGATGACTGATATGCGGAGGAGCAGCAGGGGAAAGTGAGTGGCTTTGTTCCCTGACAGGACCAAGATGTAGAGAGTGACGATTGGTGATGATATTTTCACCAGTCCAAGCCAAACAGAAGGCTATGGTGAGCAAATCTCTTGCTTTTCAAAGAGCAGGCTGATTGCTGAGGGGCTGGAGGGGCTCCTGTCCCACGTCCTGTCATTGCCAGTGTCCGCAGAGGTGGGATGGCTCCACTACTTGGGAGCACCTGGACTGCAGAGGTGCAGGGGCTGCTCCAGGCCTGGTGCAATTCCTTACCTTGTGTCAATTCCTGCTGCCACCCACCAACTTCCAGGGCTGTAGGGAGGGGTTATTCAGTGGGAAATGAAGTTGGGGTTGGTGGGAGAGTCAGCTGCTGGTTTGCAGACAGCTCCCAAGCTGCTGAGGACCTCACATGTCAGTACTGCCCTGGGATGTGGCGTTGCCTCCAACCTCGGGTCCCAGCCATCGCCCGCTCCCCAAGCTGCTGACTGCGATGGCAGCTAACACACAGGTGGGGTGGCAGCGGGGGAGCCACGCTGCAAGCACGGTGCGGGTACACAGAGGAGGCAGAGCAGAGAGCAGGCACAGGGAAAAAGAGGAGCAGGAGAGAAGAATCAGAGTGAACAATAACGATGTTGTAATTAGCACTCAGCGCTCCTCGCCCAGAGCTTTCAAAGGAAGGTCACCTTCATTATCTCTGTTTTACAGGCAAGGAAACTGAGGCACGGGGAGGGGTGGGGGGAGGCAGTGAGAGTGATTTGCTCAAGGTGAACTCGGTGGGCTGGGGCCGGGCTGGGAGCTGGGGCTGGCTCTCACTGCCAGCCCTTGCTGCCCGAAAGCAGCACTGCAAATTCAGCAGCAAGCCTGTCTCCTGGCTTCCCATTTTCAGGGCCCCCATCCCTCCAGCATCCCTGCCCCTGAGAGGCATTTGAGACCAGGCTGCAACCCAAAATCTGCCCATGACATCCCTCCCAGCTATGCTTGCTTCCCCTGCAAAGGCTCATGTCCTGCTGTGAACCCAAGGCCATCTGGGCTCCTGCAATGGCCGTGTTGGGTAATGGAATGTTTTGCTGGTTTTTTTCGCTGGCCGGTACAGCTCCCCCTTTATTTAGGTTTAAATGGATGCCATCTGGCTAATGAGCCAATACTCATGTTCTAGATTAAAAGGCAATCCTCCGCGCGTTACCGATACAGTGCTGGAGATTAGAGAGGTTTAAACGGTTTTGAAGGTGTAATTTGCTTTTCACGCGTGGTGCTATTTACTTCCTGGCGGGTGGGCCAGCATCCCCATCTCCATCCCCAGCAGCTCCCTCCCAGCTCTGATCTCCTCCACCAGCCCCAGCTGCAAGAGGAGGAGAGCTCGGATGTCTCCAAGCCTGGCAGGGCTGCACAGGGCATCCTTGCAGTTGCTGCTGCCATTTGTCCACTCCTGGGGAGGCTCGCTGATGCAAGGATGATGTTGCCTGCTTGTCCCTAAAGCCCAGCATGCCTCCACCCTCCTGCCTTCTTAGCTGTCCCCCCTCCACACCTCCGTGCACCCCAGCATCCTCTGGGCCATGGCACAGGTCACCAGGACAGAGCAGCCTCTGCCCCTCATCCAGCCCAGAGAGACAGAGACTGAGCATGGCCTCTTGGGGTGTCAATGGTAGGTGCTGAGGCAGCAAGCAGCACCCCTCAGTAACGGTGAAGACACCAGTGAGGGTTACAGTGTTCCAGGCATGCCCAGAAATGCTATTGCTGTTGCATCAGGCTGGCAGACAGCATGGTACTCAGTGGTAGTCCCAGAAGGGGCCACACTGGAGCGGCAGCAGCAGCTGCCTGTGCTGGGTTCTGTATATTGCACATCCTGAGCACTGGCTGCTGCTGTGAAGTGCCTGGGTGTGGTATCATCTCTTCAAAAAGCCTCTGCAACCCATTTGCAGGCAGTGTCCATTCCTAGGGTGATGGTGCAGCTGTCAAGGAGAGTCCCGCACCAGGGTTTGACTTTCTTAAGGGAAAGGTTGAAAATGAGATGAGGAAAACACAGCATTTGTGCAAGGTGTATGTATCATTGCCTCCAGGCACCTGGTTGTGCTAGCAGCTGCCATGGAAAGTGCCACAGGCCACTGAATGATGGAGTGTGCACCGGCAAAAAGCCTCGTTTTGCAGAAAGTTTCCCTGTGGCTGAGATGAAGTCTTGCTTCACTGTCATCTCCTTGCAGTCCCATCGCACCCTTCAGCTGCCCGGGAGGGACCAGCTCTTGGCACGCTACATGTGAGGACTCCTGGGTGCAAACCCTGACTGCTTCTGCCTGTGTTTGCTTCCACAGATGGCTAACCCCATCCCGTCAGCCTGCTGTGTGGTGCTCGCCGCGGTGGTGGTGGTGTACGCCCAGAGACACAGCCAGCTTGGTGAGTCTCTTCACACCTCTCCCACCTTGGGTGTCCTGAAAAATGCGAACGCTGCTCCTCCAGCCTCTCCTGGGGCAAGCTAAGCATGTTCTCCGGGCTTGCCTGATGTTGCATTTTCTGAATGTTATCACTTTTCTCCTCTCCATGATGCATGAGTCCCCTCCTGCCTGCCACTGTGGGGTTTGGGTGTCCTGCATCCCCCCAGCACCTGCTAGGTCCCCCTCATCCTGCCCACACATTCAGTGTCCCAGGGTGCCCCTGTAGCCAGCGCACTGCTTCCCAGCCCTTCACCCCACCTTTTCTGACCGCTGCCCTGTGCAACCCACCCATGAAGGGATGGGTGGGTGGGAAGAAGCAGCAGTCTGAGAGCCCCAAGCCCCAACCCTACCCCGTGACCATGATGGGTGCCTCATTCAGTTGTCACCACCTCACGGTGACTTTGCCCCCATTGCCACCACCCACCTCTGCCCACCGCCAGCTCCTGCCTCTTCAGGTTAGGAGAGGATTTGGGGCTTACCTTAGCAATGGCCTTAGAGAGGCTAAATTTTAGAGACACCAGTGATCCTGGGTCCAACCAGGAAGGTTATGGGATGGCTGATTGCGTCCTGCTGCAGGGTCACCTATGGTAGCCCTGCAAAAGTGGGACAAAATAGGGGACCTCCAAAACTCACCAGATCCCTGGCAGTCCGCCTGGCTGTTGTTCCTCTCAGTGGATTGTAGAGGAGAACTTTGCTGATTAACTCTGGTAAGGACATCTGTGCATCCATGGGCTGTGTAGGATTGAGGAACCCAGCCAGAGCACCCCGCTGAGCTCCCCTAAATCCAGCTGGGTGGGTTTACATTGCTGAAAGCTGACAGCCTTGCTTGCTTGGACAGGAGGCAGATAGGGTTCAGTGGCATGTCCCCATCATGTGAGAACAGCCACTCTTCAGACACGAAGGGAGCTTGCTGGGTGGTGTTTCTGGAGCATTCCCAGTACCTTCCCAGGGCTTGAAGCATTTCAGTACTAGGCTGTGTTCCTCTTGTGGTGGTGTGACGCTTTCTGCAGAGAAACATGCTTTGTCCTGCCGTGTTTGAAGGACCCCTGCCCAGGAAACCGTGAAGGATCCAGTGTCAAGGATGCCAGAGCATCCCTTGCGTGCAACATGTTGCTTCCCTCCATGCTGTGGGGACAGCAGCCCAGACCTGTCACACAGGAAGATGCACAAAACACAGAAGTGCCAGGTACTTCAGGGTTATGCACACTTGAAATGTGTTTGTCTAGACAGAGAAACAAATGCTGCTCCCCACCAGCACTGGCCAGGGCCATGCATTTTGCCACTGGCAGCAGCGTGCTGGTGCAGAGAGCACAGCCTTGGGCAAGACCCCTGGCCAGGCAAGCTGCAGCTACTGTCACCTTCTGCTCCACAATCTGGCAGGATTCAGAGATGTGACAGCATAGCCTCCTCATCCCTGTGTCCTTATTCCTTCTCTTGCCCAGCTGCATCCGGGAGGGAAATGTCTGGGGCACCAGCTTGAAACTGGAGCTGCTGATAGCTGAGTACATCAACAGGCGCCTGGAGGGGGTGCGTCGAGTGAGGCAGAGCTTTCCCCATCTGCAGGAACCAGAGAGGCTGCTCTGCTCTGGGGGACGTAAAAAGGAAAGAGAGAGGAAAATTGGGTATAAGAGCTGAAGGAAAGCTAGTAGGGCAGGTCCAGGACTGTCGTCAATCTGTTCCCCAGAGGCACCATGCTGCCCTCCTGGGCAACATTCTGAAACATTGAGGTGATCCTCTGGGCACAGACTTCGGAGCAGCAGGTCTCCTGCCCACCTGACCAGCTTGGAGATGCTGCACACATGCAGGCGAAGTCAGGGAACGTCTGCCCTGCGTTAGAGACCTGAGGGATATACTCCATCCCGTCCACCCAGAGCTCACCCCCTACCCCAGGGCAGTCTTCCCTCACCAGCCAACCCCAGGGCTCATCTGCTGTCAGCCAGGCACTCAGGCGGGAATGGGGTGGGAGGATGGATTAATCCCACTGGTGGCAAGGACCGGGTGGAGTGGGGGGAAGACGCTGGCACAGAGTCCATTTATCATGCACTTGAGGCACGTTCGACTTTAATAGCTCATGAAGCACTTTAAGAGGTGCATTAGCACTGAATACTTGAGTGAGGAGGATGTGACAAGCTGTTAAGTGAGCATGAGCACAGCACAGCAAGGCTGGCCACCCGCTCCTGGCTCTCACGTGCACCCTGGTGATTAGTGGAGCATCCTGCAAAGTGCCACATGAATTAATAAAAGCAGCATCGGACTCAGAGAAGGTGAGGCTGCTCGTGTGTTAACCCCTCTGGTGCTCATCTTTTGTCTTTCTCCTTGGACCTAGCAGAGCAAAGAGTGTATTTGTCTGGGATGCAGGAGCCCAGGATGCTCCACAAGTCTGGGGGGGAGAAGGGCTTAGAGGTCAGTGGATACGTGTACCCTCCCTCCCTCCCTCTGGTTGCAGATCTTCCTTGATTTCATCTGTGGCAGGTTGCTAAAATTGCATCTGCACCACCCTGCTGGGTACCACCAATTCCAGTGACTTATGGCGGTGGGAAACTGGAGCCATCACTCAGGGCAGCCCCAGGGGTATGCTCAGAGGGTGTCACTAATATGCTGGCTCGGGAAGGGAGCTTTGAGCACCCTGCTGCAGGAGGGGCAGCAAAAGAGGGTGTTAGCAAGGTGTTCTCCCACAGCATGGTCCCTTGTGTCACCCCAGCTGGGGGGCACGAGGGTAAGGCAGAGTGCCTGGCCGCAGGCAGGGAATGCCATTCCCCAGGAGAAACATCCCTGATTTCCCAGGTTGTGTCTTCACACCCAGAATAGCTCAAGCCATCAAATGAGAATTGCTCCCAGTCCGCCTCTACTGCAGGGTCTTTGGCTCTGGCATTGATGCCATTTTGGGGCAGCCAGGTTGGACTGGTGGTGCCGCTGGAGCCGCCGAGTGTTGCACAGTGCACTCACGGTTAATCCTATTGCTGGTGAACCCATCGCCCCACACTGCTCAGCCCCTGACACTGGGTGCCTCTGGCAGCATGCTCAGCGTGGGTGGGATCGCTACTGCTGCATTGAATGCGTGCCCTTCCCCAGCCCAGCCAGGGCAGCTGGCACAGGATCGGTTTGAACAGCCACCTCAGTGCTCTTGAATGTAGCAGAGCAAAAAGCAATACACTGGTTAAACTTGGAAGCAGGGAAAAAAAGAGATGAGGCTTGCAGGGATAGGTTGGTGCAGGGTAGTGTTTGGCCCTCCTGCCAGACTCACTGAGGGAGGTGGTCCAAGGATGTCTCCCTGCTGCATGGGTAAGTACTAGAAGGACACCAGCTTCAGACAGGGCTGCCAGATGTGGGGCAGCCTGCCTCCAGAGATGGGCATTGCTCCAGGCAGCCACAGGACTGTCCCCACCTGTAGAGCTCCCTGTCAGCAGAGACGTAAGAACAGGAACTGCAAGAAGAAGTGGTGGGGGACAGAGGAGGCAGAATTGGCTGAAGACCATACAGGAGAAACCAGTGCCCTCCCTGTTATCTTGGGTAGCTCAGTTTTCCTTCCTGTGTTTCCTTGTCCAGGCAGTGGTTGCTGCCAATTTATTTCAGAGTAGAGGAAGGTGATGGGGGAAGCTCAGCAGAGCGTAGAAGTGATGCTGCCTACTCTGACACTTGCACCTTTGGTTGGCCAGGGGCTCCATCATGTGAGAGCAGCACTGGTGAAGGTCCCTACCATGCAGAGACCCTCTCCCAGCAGAGCTTGGGCACCCTCAAAGGAAAGGGAGAGGCATGAGCCCCGGGGCTTTGCCAAAGCCCCTTAGGTGGGAAGTGTGTTCATGGTGGAGATGCCTAACCACATATCAGGCCATAAAGCGTACATGCATGGGTGATTTCAACTCTTTCTATTCATTGCCATGACTGCCTGTGGCTGGACTTAGCTGTTCTCAGTCTACCCAAGGGCTACGGCATCCCGGGGAAGAGGGAACTCTGCTTCCCCAGGCTCCTGCCATGACCAAAGCATCTTCCCCATCCATCAGCTCTGCCAGAGTTACGTCCACATCTGTCCCAGATTGAGATTTCTCTGCTTTTAAAAGAGGAGTAATTCTGCCTTATTGATCCTCACCTTGCAGAATTAACTCATGTTTAAACAATAATTATGTTTTCACCCAGGAGAGGAGACAAAGAGATAAACGTCTCTGGAAATGAATGCATTTCAGATGCTGCATGCTGGGGTTAATTTATTGATGGGCACAGAAGCTGCTATCGCCTCTCTTTCTCACCAGGAACAAGCAATTAGCCCGCATCATTCCTCAGCTGAGGAAAAGGAGATATTTTGTTTCATTACTTTCTCTTCTCTCTTCCTCTCTTAAACCCTGGCACTAATCTTTTGCAATCGGTTCTGCTGCAAAGCCACCCAGGATCAACAGTTTGCATGAACCTCGTCAGAAATGCTGCCCACATTTCAGTTAAGACAAAGTCTGGGCCAGTAAACAGCCTTCAAAATGCACAGCAAAGCCATGCAAATTGGCTTTTAAAAGATAAACCAACTGTAAATGTGTCCCTCTCTCCTGTCCCGACATTGTCCAACCTTCTTCATGTGGCATCTGTTGGCCTACAGGGATGCAACCAGCTCCTTCTGGACTCTGCTTCCTCCCACACCAATCAGCCCATGCAACTCCCCAGGGCATCTGCCTGGCATGGTTACTAATTGCTTTGCTTTTGGGGGTGTTCTCTGTGTTGTATGTGTAGGAGATGGTTTGTAGATTCATGCAGCAATGTGTGGTTTATTTGTAGACATCCAGGTAGGTTTTGGTTGTTGTGCAAATGCCATTCAGTTAAGGTGCCTGGATTCAAGTGGTGTGACAGGCTACCTGGGTCTCGAGGCTTGGTCTGGTGCCCATGGGTGTGCAGGGGAGATGCGTGTCCAACCTAAGACAGCATTGCAGGACTAGTGTCTCAAATACACAGACAGAAGGTCTTGTCTTATCCTCTCCTCTCCTCACCATGCTATTGGAGTGCCTTTCAGTCATGCATTAAGCG
This sequence comes from Phalacrocorax aristotelis, assembly GCF_949628215.1. NCBI lineage: Eukaryota > Metazoa > Chordata > Aves > Suliformes > Phalacrocoracidae > Phalacrocorax > Phalacrocorax aristotelis. Next base: position 71,784,267 of record NC_134311.1, on the reverse strand, counting down.
ACATGACTAACATCTGTCATGTGTTGTTTGTTTTTCCACCCGCTCCCCAGGGTGAGATGCGTGTGCAATGGAGTGTTTTGGAATTTTTTTAATTGGCACTCGCTGTTTACACTGGGGAAGGCAAGGTCAAAGGCACTGCGTGCTGAGCGGCCAGCCGGGAGGCCGGAGACGATGCGTGCTTCCTGCAGAGGCTCGTTCTGTGCTCAGGCTGGGACCAGCGCAGGAGAAAGCTCTGTCTCATTACATAGCACCTTCCCACCTCCCTTGACACCTCCTTGCATCTCGGGCCAAGTTTTGCTCTCATCACAGCATACTGGCACTTCATCTCTGGGTGGCTCCTGCCAAGGCATTATCGGCGTTGTCCTCCTCAAGATGCAGCCCTGCTTTCTGCGAGCCTGACCTACATTCCTCCGCCGGAGATGAACGGACTTGTGTTTGGCTGCATAAAACACATGCTCTTGCCGAGGAAAGGCTACTATATTAACTGCTCCAGAGCTCTGCGTGCGATGGACTGGTTCTTTTCGTAATATACATCAGCCATTGTGTCACTGGCAAACTTTGCCAGCAACAGTTTTATGTTGCCTTCAAGATAATTGATAAGATGAGTGATAAGAAACAGGCCAAGAACAGATCCCTGCAGGGACACTCTGGGAACACCCTCCTGCAATGATGATTCCCCGTTAACAATTAATTCCCCATTAGCAATTGCATTTTTTAATCCTTTCTGTTATAACGCTGGATGCTCTCGTTATCCAGCTGGCAGAAATACCAGTCTTGCTCCAAACTGCAGCCCCATTCAGCATGTGAGCTGGTTTTGGAGCATTTCCAGGACCTCTCTCAGGTTAGGAAGCAAGGTTTGGCATAATCCCTACCTGTCCCTGCTTCCCTCACTCTTTGCAAGCCATCTCGAAGCCAAAATGCTCTTCAAATTTGCTTCCTGGAGAGCTTGGAAAGCCAGAAGTGAGGCGTGGTGCTGAATCAATAAGGTGATATGCCTTGACATTGGATGAATGTTATCAGGGTTTGCTCAGACCAGGCAAAGTCAGGGGGCTTACCTCAGCCTTGTCCTCAGTCTAAATGAGCTCAGTTCGTGGTGGTGTTCACATAACGTGCTGAAGGAGCCAGCTGTATCTGGAAGACCTTGGTCCCAGGGCATGTCATGAATAGATCTATGCTCCTGCCTTGGAGCTGCAAGAGGAGAAAGACACAAGCACTGGGGCAATGGGTGAAGGTATTGCTGAAGGTGTGGACACCCCTGCAGGGCAGCACCCCTGGCAGAGCAGCACTCCCTGCTCCTCTGGGCATCCCAGCAATCACCTCACTTCTGTAGGCAACTTGTGTACCCATCGGGTGAGTCAGCCTGACTCACCAAGGACACATTACCCCTCATATGCAGGCTCCAGCGCCGGCGGCTTATGTGCAGCAATCAGGATTCAAGCTTCTCTGCGAGATGGAGCCTGCTTAAATCATTCTGAAGGCTGCCATTTGAGGGCAGGCATCTGCTCTTTGCCTCCTTTGCCTTACTAATTGCTTTGCAGGGCTAGACTAACCCAAGTTCACAGCCATCTGCTGGGGACCAGCATAATTCCAGTGGGATTACTGCATCTTCTAGGGGCTGATCTAGCCCACTCCGTGCTGGCCAGAAGTACAACCTGGCTGTAGTTTAGGTTGCGTGAAACCCATGTTCCTCTGATGCTTTTGCAAGGAAGGTCTATTACCTCCATCCCTGGGCATTTGTTACCATGGTGGTTTCCCTGTTGCCTCCCCATCTTCCCTGCCAGCCTACAGGTACAAGGAAACAACCGAGACAACAACCAACCCCACCTGCACTGACACCCCAGCTGCATTAAACTCTGCTGCATGGTGTTAGGGCATTTAAGAGCCCATCAAGGTCTGGGCTCCCCCTTGCTACTCTGATCTTTCCCTGCTGCTTCTCTGCCCTATGTGGTGAAGGTAAGTCTGTCTGAGAAAAAGAACCTCAGACCCATTACAGGCACCAGTTTCTGCATATCCCCCTTTTCCTTCTTACCCCTCTGTCTGTCCCAGAGCACCTGGGGTTTTTTTGTGGGTTTTTTTTTCAAGCACAAGATGCATCTCCCGAAAGGTTCCTCTCTGCAAAGTAAAAGATAGGCTGGAAGAGTGGGCCAACAAGAACCTTATGAAGTTCAGCAAGGATAAGTGTAAGGTCTTGCACCTGGGAAAACATAATCCAGGAGTGCAGCACAGACTGGGATCCCCCTGGCTGGAGAGCAGCTCTATGGAAAGGGACCTGGGGGTCCTGGTGGACAGGAAGCTCAACATGAGCGAACAGTGTGCTGCTGCGGCCAAGAAGGCCAACAGGATGCTGGGTTGCATCAAAAAGGGCATCGCCAGCAGAGAGAAAGAAGTCATTATCCCGCTCTACTCAGCACTTGTTGGGCCACACCTGGAGTACTGTGTCCAGTTCTGGTCCCCACTATGCAAAAAGGATGTGGCCAGGCTGGAAGGGGCCCAGAGAAGGGCCACCAAGATGATCAGAGGACTGGGAAGCTGCCATACGAGGATAGGCTGGGAGAGCTGGGTTCATTCAGCCTTGAGAAAAGGAGGCTCAGAGGGGATCTCATCACCATGTACCAGTACTTAAGGGGCAGCTACAAAGAAGATGGAGACTCCCTTTTTACACGGAGTCACACAGAATGGACAAGGGGAAATGGACACAAGTTGCTCTTGGGGAGATTCTGAATGGACATGAGAGGGAAATTTTTCACAGTGAGGACAGTCACCATTGGAATAATCTCCCCAGGGAAGTGGTTGACTTGGCCACATGGGACACCTTCTGGAGTTGTTTGGACAGGGTGCTGGGCCGTCTTGTCTAGACTGTGCTGTTCCTAGAAAGTTAGACTAGATGATACCTGAGGTCCCTTCCAACCTGGGATTCTGTGAAAATAGCAAAAATAGCCCCAGGTCCTGGAACATCTTTTTCTATTACTGGACATCCCTCTGAGCTCAAGTAGATTTCCTGCCCAGACACAGAGTGAATTATGGCCAAGTTCTCAAAGTCTGACCTTGTGGTCAGCTGGAGCACAGGCTTGCTAACAAATGTGGTCAGCCCGTACTGCAGACAGCCTGTTTTTAGTGCCTGTGTTTCCTTGCCCACTGCCATATTGCCCTGCAGGTCGCAGAGCTGAGCATCCCCCAGGGGGCTGGCTAGCAGTGCAGGATAGCCCCACAGGGAGCATGTCCCAGGTTCACTCTTCCTGGCTGGAGGTGGGGAGATAGAGAGGGTTGATTTCCAACCTGTGTCTGTTAGTTTTGCACTGTAGAAAGTCATGGGTGCATGGGGTAGGGTGGCCTGTCTTGCTGGGGCGTGCTGGAGAGCACAGCTCAGCTTGTGCCCATCAGGGAGCAGGCAGCTTGTGGCACTCACCTAGGGTCTGTGCTTGGAAAATAGCTGCAGGTTGATGTGAGGTTGATGTCCTGTTGTGCAATGTGCGGTTGGATGGATGAGGAGAGATGTGTCTTAAAGTGCAGGTGGGGAAGAGAGGAGAAGAACAGGAAGAAAAATTGGGGGGCTGGCAGTTAGGTGAGAGGGAGCATGGCTCCAGGGCTTTAAAGACTTGTTCTTTGCAAGTTACTGAAGTCTGGAGACATGCAAAGGACATTGCAAATAAGCTGCCTGCATTTGCTATACAAGTCTGTCTGGAGGCACTTCCACTGAATGTACCTTTTTGTGGGAATGGAGGAAGTTATTTGAGATGGAGCCAAGAGAGATGAGGTCCTGGAGAAAAGCAAGGATCTCTGCCTAGGTACACATGAGCCATCCAAGAGCTTGGAAGGAAATCTAGTAGGAAATATCTGGGATGCTAACAAAAATATGAATTCTTCCATCAGTCAGGTCCATTGAAGCACATCTCAAAGTTATAAAAGGAAAAAAAAAAAGGAAAAGTAACTACGGGTAAGCGTGTGGAGCTGGCAGGTTTTGGACAAGCCTGTGATCCCACAAAACTGGTGAAAATAGTTCACAGCTGTGGTGAGAAGAAGAAACTGCTCGGAGGATCACAGTCTGCCAGGATTCATTAGTTCTGACAGTGGCAAGGAAAAACATGTTACAGTAGTCCCTTAGACTTCATTAAACATATCGACAAACAATGAAGGAGGAGGAATGGGGTTTGTAGTCCACCCAGACTCCCAGAGGAGCTTTGGATGGAGAGTGTTCAGCCCAGGGGGAAGCCCTGAGAGTTACTGCTGGCAGGGCAAAGCTGCTGCAACCTGTGGGGAGGACGCAGGACCTGCTGGTGTGGATGTGGAGAGGTGACAGAGTGGGACAGGAAGCAGCCTGTGGCTCAGGGGGCATCTGTGTAAGCCAGCTTGGTCCTTGCTGACAAATCCTTGCTGAAACCCACTGATGGACAAGCCCAGATCTTGGGGAGAGGCTGGGAGGAAGGGTTAGGATAAAGGTAGTCTTCTCAAAGTGGCATTGTCCCGTTGTGTGAAGCAGGAGCATTGCTTCCTCCGCCGACACTGGGTTGTAAATCAAGGCATTGCCATAGCAGCTGGGAGCCCCCAGATCCTGGTGGAAGCCAAAATCTCATTTGCAAAGATTTTCAGACTGAGGGAGCTCAGGCGTAGCATAGCACACGGGAAGTAGCTGTGGGCTTTGCTCTTTGAGTGAGCTCTGGCTACTCAAGAAGGGCCGCGGTCTGTCCTAGCACTGAGCTGCTTTTGGCAAGGGAGGAAGCAATCTGCCCCACAAACCCATCTGCGGGTTACCTCTGTTGGTTTGGTTTTCTTTTTATGACCGTTGTTACGTTCTCAAAGGCTTCCAGAAATGGAAGGTCTCATAAAACAGTGACAGTTGGAGTTAAAACCTTTAGTGCTTCAGGGGTTTGTCTTCAGTTAGCCTCAGAAAGCTGAAAAAGGTCTAGTCTTGGAAGTCACACGTGGCCACCCCAGGGAGTCAGCCATCTCACATTTCCAAAGCATCCTGGTCCCCACCAGCCTGTTCAGCAATAGGTGTCCAGCTGAACTTCGACTGATGGTGCCACTCATTTTTTATCCCCTTTGAAGGGTTTCTAGTGTCTGAAGTCCTGGATTGTAGGCTGCCCTGGGACTGCAAAGCCAATCTCTGGTCAGGCTGAAAGAGCAGAGTGCCACAGCTCTGAGGGCAGCTCCGGGCACTGCTTGCAGGAGCCCATGACCTTAGCAGAGGGTGTTACAAATCATTCCTGGAGCGTGTCAGCAGGGCTGTGTGCGACAGACCCTGAGACCAAAAGGGCAGACGAGGCTGGGGCTGAGATGTTCAAATCCTCCACATCCATCAGTAGTGTTGGACACAGAGTGAGTCACTAGCTGCTGTCTTCAGGCAACCTGTGACACGTCTGCGACTAAGCAAAGCCATGGATAATGGGAGCACAGCTACAGTGAGACACTTGAGACCAACCATCATCATCTCTACTTGCTGGGGAGATGATTTTACTAGGGTGGAAGTAGAGCAAAGGAACCATGAAGCATGCTCAGGAATGCAGATACTGGGACACAACATACACAAACCTTAATAATCAGTCTTTTGAGGGGTTTAATTTCTCTGGCCAGACACTGTGCTTCGGTGCAAAGGGAAGTACCTAATATCCAGATTCCTAATCTGGGTAAGTGATGCCGGCACGTAAAAAATAAACAGGAGAACAGCTTGCAAGATGTGTAGTCTGTCCTGTGGATGAAGAGAGCATCTTTCAGGATAAGCAGTCTTGGGCAGCACTAAATGGAGTGGATCCATGCAGAAAAGCCAATATAATTGTGGCATATTAAAAGGAAAAAAAGAAGAAGAAAGATTGCAGAGGCTGTGGCAGGCTTGTTACAGAGGGGAAAAGCAATGCGTGTCACCTTGTAATGAGTGCTCCAGGAAGACCAATCAGGTGGAGAACTGAAGTGAGACCACACAGTGATCGACGGTGATGGAGGCAGGAGGGGTTACAGCAGTATTTGTCCAGCATAAGGACCATTGATCTCTTGGTGTAGGATTTGCTGGGAAAGATTGTTATTTAGGCTTAGCTGCCACCAGGGGCTAATTGAAGTGGAGGAGTCTGGACCCTCATTGTACCACCTTCCTTTGCTTAGAGCCATACTGCGGAGGGTGGGGTTGAGGAAGGTGTGTTGTGTACGGGACTCACAATGTGGGGATGAAACAGCCTTTGTCTCTGCTCAGGAGATAAGGGGAAGGAGCTAAAAACTTTTCCTTGCACAGTTGCGTACGTCTGTGGCAGGGTGAGTCCCTGTTCCACAGCCCTGGGAGAGACACATCCACCTCCTGGTGCAAAATCTCCCATGGATGGGGCAGAGCCTTGCTGTAGGGTGCACACAGCTGGCAGAATCATGCACTGCCCTTTGTCCCAGGTTCAACACAGTTGACCTTCCTAGCTCTTTTATCTTGCAAAGCCTGAAGTGTTTCCCCCAGTGCAGATCCCTCTTAGTGGATTTAAGCCATCCGGCAGTAGTGAGCTCTTCTTAGTTATCTATTCTGGAGCACTGCAAAAGAGCCAGAGGTCTGTGGAGCTGATGCTGAAAAACACTGACCTGCAAGGCTGGAAGCCTGGAGTACTTCGGCCAGCCAGGTGCTATGTGCTTTGTAGGCAGAAGAGAGCTGGCACCGTCACTCCGAGGAGCTGACTGGGGTGCACAAGCTAAAGCAGAGCTGCAGCCTGTAGCATGTCTTGCTTAATTCCTGCTGAATTTGCTAAGGTGTAATGAGGTGTGCATGTATGTGCATGTATTTCTGATGTCCAGGTGCTGGGCACGTTGCTGGGTAACACAGCTCTGCTGGCAGAGAGCTGGTAGGGAATGGATGTTTTGCTATGCTTAAGTGTGCCTCTGCTCTCTGGAGAGAGGTTCCCTCTGTATTTTGCCGGTCTGTGCTGCTTGCAGGGAGCCACACCTGCTGCCTCCAGGATTTAAACCGAAATAAAGCAGAGGAAGTTGCTGAGCATCCCTTGTGGAGGTAACAGAGCTATGGAGGGGCATCAGGGTCTGGTCCTGTTGTGAGTGGCAGGAAGGCAGGCTCAGGACATCAGCAGCTGGTTCGAACCTGCATCGTGCAGAGCATGTGCACAGGGGTCTGCTTCTGGGGGCTGGTCCTGGTAGCCCCAAGTCCATGCATCCATCCAAGCACAGATCTCCACGAGGGCAGGAGAGCTCTGCTTACCATCCACATTGTATATGTGCAGACCCACTCCCAGGGAGACGGTAAGCCAAGCCTATATCGCTCACTCCCGGGGGGAGTCTCCAGCCGTAGCCATGAACTTGAGACTTTGTAGGATGAGTCACAGAGAGCCTCTGAAACCAGCCAAGCCGCAAACCCTGGTGGGTTGGACTCTGCTGTGTCTGCGCATTGCCTGCACTGTGGTGTGGTTGCTCCAGCAAATGAGAAACTGAGGCACACAGGAGTGAGAGTGTATTAAATCCAGAAGTCTGTCTGTCTGTTCCTCTCGCTGAGATTTCCCATGGGAAGCCTCCATGTCTGGCCATAACTAGGAGCCTGGAGATCTGCCAAAATGTGTGCCAGCTGCTGAGACAACTAGAGAGGCTTGGAGAAAAGCATGAGAATCCAGTGACATTGCTCAGGAGTGGGAAAGGGCTGCTGAGCACTGCAGAACTCCTGCTGTTGGGAGGGGATGTAGCATTACTTGGGACATGGTGAGGTGCCTGGCTGATGATCGCATCCAAGTTCCTGTGCTCTGCAGACTTGAAAATTAGTTTTACCTTTGTGGTAGGAAGCATGGGGTAATTAGCCTGTGCACTTGTCTCTTTTTTTTTCCTTCAGGTGAGGATGCCTGCTGTGTGGCATAGGGGAAGGACAGCTCAGGAGCTGGGGTCCCCACTGGTGCCTCCAAGCTCATAAGGCATGATGTGTGCCCTTTGGCAGGGGAAGGGACCATGGCCATTGCGAGTGGCCACAGGCGCATTTGCTAGTGAGCTGTAGCACTATCCCCACTGGCGCTCCTGCTGGAATTCCATTCACTTTACTGGGACTCTTCTCTGCCTCAGGCTTTGCCCTTGAGGGGCCTCCCTAGCTTTGCCTGGTAATGCCCAGCCCTTGCCTTGCCCTCTCCCAGCATCGCAAGGCACAGACCTTTGGGTGCTAAGAGAAAGGGTGTTGCTCCTCCTTGCTCTTGGAGGATACTTGTGCTCTCTTGCTGGACCCATCGCAAGCATCCTCCTGGCGTTGGTTGGGTGTAATAGTTCTGCCAGCTCTGTGGTTCCTGTTGGCAGAGAGCCTTTAGAGACGCCCTCAAGCTGCCTTACTGCCCTTCCCATCCCATCAACGGCGCTTTGCTGATTTATAGCCACAATGTGCTGGGTCTGCCCCTGTGCAGGCAACTGCTCTAGCTCTCAGCTCTGAGACAGACACATTTCTCTGTCCCTCCCAGCTTGCAAGGAGAGCTTCTGTTGTTTTCAGCCCAAGTTGCTGAAGGCTGATCCTCTCTTTTATGGAGACTGAACCCTGGATATTCAAGAAACAGCATTGAACTCAGTACGACCATGGTTGGCAGGTTTTGGCCATAATTAATTAGCATTGCTCACACTTCCCTTCCAACAGTGGAGGAAGGTCCTGCAGCTCAGGGAAGCACTGAAGTGTTGCAATATAATCACTGTGGCCATTTTCACACTGACGGTCTGTGCTCTTCAAAAGTTACATAGCTGCTGCGATGGCATCATGGGAGACAGAAGGACAACTCCCAGGGGAATAGTAATGACATAGGACTTTGGAAGCTGTCATTTTAAAAGAAACATTTGTTTATGCATTTATGCATGGTTGGGTTTTGATTTTTTTCTGGTTCTTGGCATTGGCTTAGCTTGACTTAGCCTTAGTGAAGGTGCTACTTGTGTGTCCTGAGTGGCAGCAGGGTCAGCACAGGGTCCATCAGCCCACCAGGAGATTCAGCCATCGAAGCGTGGGAGCTCCATGTGCTTCCCTTGCACCCAGCTCCTCTGTCTGAGCACAGCAGCAACCTTGCAAGCCCTGGGACACCAAGAAGAACTGTTCAGGAGGTGGAAATGTGTCTTGTCTCCCAAGAAGTTTTGGGAGAAATTCCATTTGAGAATGGAGGTGTCTACCCTATCTGAGCAGGGTACCCAGTTGTCAGCCCTTCTATGTGATGGTGAACCTACCCTCCACGTAAAGTTGTCCATCTCATTCCATAGTCTGGGCCAGTCTTTTCTGCCGAGCATTGTGAATCCATGGGCTTTTGCATCTTATGATGCATTTCTTTCTCTGTATTTCTGCAATTACATTCTTTGCAGCTCCGGAGGGATGGCTGTGGGCATCCTTCTATTGATCCATGGGTAGGACTTTAGCATATAAACCCAGAAGAAAAATTCCAGGATTTAGGTAGGCAGATTTAACTCCATTACACTGTTCTACACTGCTACAAAAGCAAGTGCAAAGTCCTGCACCTGGGGAGGAGCAACCCCATGGACCGGTACAGGTCAGGGGCTGACCTACTGGAAAGTGGCTCTGTGAGAAGGCCCTGGGAGTGCTGGTGGGCAGCAAGGTGACCCTGAGCCATCACTGTGCCCTTGTGGCCAAAAAGACCAATGGTGTCCCGGGGTGCATTAAAAGGAGCGTGGCCAGCAGGTTGAGGGAGGTTATCCTGCCCCTCTACTCTGCCCTAGTGACACCACATTTGGAGTACTGTGTCCAGTTCTGGGCTCCCCAGTTCAAGAAAGATGGGGAACAACTGGAGAGAGTCCAGTGGAGAGCTACAAAGATGATGAGGGAACAGGAGCATCTCCCTTATGAGGAAAGGCTGAGACACCTGTGTTTGTCCTGCCTGGAGAAGAGAAGACTGAGGGAGGATCTTATCAATGCTTATAAATATCTGAAGGGTGGGTGTCAAGAGAATGGGGCCGGGCTCTTTTCAGTGGTGCCCAGCGACAGACCAAGGGGCAATGGGCACAAGTTGGAACACAGGAAGTTCCACTTAAACATGAGGAAAAAATTCTTCCCTGTGCGGGTGCCAGAGCAGTGGCACAGGCTGCCCAGGGAGGTTGTGGGGTCCCTTCCCTGGAGACATTCAAACCCTGCCTGGACGCGGTCCTGTGCCCCTGCTCTGGGTGTGCCTGCTCAAGCAGGGGGGTTGGACAAGGTGATCTCCAGAGGCCCCTTCCAAGCCCTGCCATTCTGTGATTCTGCGATTTATCCTGCCCTAAATCACAGTTCCAGAGTGAAGACTGCATAGCGAGCCACCAAGAGTGCATCACAGCTTTTTTTAACGTGTGATGTTGCAAACCTGCCTCCCAGGTGAATATTGAGCCCTGCTGCAAATGCTGAGTGACTTTAATTCATGCATGGTTTGGGCCAGCAGCTCGCAGGTTTGTCCTCGCCCAGCCTATTGCCGGGGGTCCCAGCTGGGCTGTGACCACATGCTGGGAGCCCCAGGCTCTGGTGAGCTTTCTCTCCCACACAACACACATGCACAGCTGGCTTGCCAGGGTGCTGGGAAAAGCAGCACCAGGGCTGGAAGTGTTGGGAGGTGGGTGTCAGCAGGCAGAGATGTTCAAGTCAAACCCAGTGGGGCTGTAGCACAAGGGATTAGTGGTTACAGGCTGTTAGTTCATTTAATTGTGTTTTCCTTCCTCTGGTGAGTTTTGGCCATTTTTCTTAACTTCTTAGCCCTGAGGAGTTTTTTAGCATAACCAGTATTTATGGAAGGCTTTTCGCTTTGCGACTTCAGGGGGAATCACTGGTGTACACTGCAGCAGCTGTCTCATAACCCCACAGGCAACCGCTGCAACATCCGAGTGCTGGCATCCTGGGGCACATACAGGTTTAAAATGGATAAAAAGACACCAGCTCAAATGAATTCTGTGCTTTGGGAGTTTGTATTTCAGCAGGGCCAAGAGACCCCAACCCTGGCGTTGATGCACCAGATGCCATAGCATCACAGGGGAGATGTTTGCATTAGAGCTAGGCTCTGATTTTCCAGCTTGCAGACCTGTGGACAAGTCATTTAATTGGCTTTGGGGATTCAGCTCTGCCTGTAAAATGAGAATGATGCTCCTCTCGTTTGTCTTATCTGTTGGAGTTGTCAGCTCGCTAACGTGAAAGCTGTCTCTTGCTGGGTGCTGGCAGAGAGCAGTGGGTGACAGGGTGCCCATCCTCTGGGGGATGCAGGGAGTGCAGCAGTGTGAGTGCTGGGGAAGAGCCACCTCCATCCCCTGTGCTGGGACTCCACGCTTCCCTTAAGGGACGTCTCCGTCAGGAAGCAAAGTGCTTGCTGCCAATCTGTCCCGAGCAGAGCTGACAGGGAAAGTCCTCAGGGGAGCCATTTTCTGTTGGAAAATGAAGTCCCATCAACATCCGAATGTTTTACAAAATCATATTTCTCTGTCAGAGGGGAAAAAAAATTGTGGGACAAGGGGAAGGGCTTTTGGTATTCTTCAAAAATGGTTAGACTCTTCACTTTAAATTGACACCACCTACCCCCATAAAAAGGGTTGCAAAGCCTTTTGTACAACACAGTGGGGCAGTTTTGAAAAAAACCTAAAAGACATTAAACCCTTTGGTTCCTTCTGAAGGAAAAAGCTTTCCTCTTTTTTTCTTTTTTTTTTTTCCTTTTTCCTGTTTAAAGAAGAATATTCAGAAATTTGGGCTTTTGCACTGATGGGGCCAGAGCAGCGTTTCCAACTTCACTGCATCCTGAGCTTGCCCCAGCCATGCCAGAGCTGCTGGGGGCTGCAAGCGCTGGAGCCCAGAGGAGCCAGAGCATCTCCTCCCACCCATCCCCACACAGTTGACCATTCTCCTGTTGCCGTCTCCCATGGGCCAGTGGCCACTCTCCCTGGGCGGGCTGCAGAGCATCCTCTTTTTGCTCTGCTTCAGTTTGTTTTCTATTTATGGCCTCAAGCAGGAGATAAGGGGAGAGCTGCTTGCTGCCTGTAGCTGCTTTCTGTGTGTGCGTGCATAGATTTGCACTGATTTTCTCTCCTTATGGATGTCTCGTATTCCCCTTCCCGCAGGTGGTGTGTACAGTTGTTGGCAGGCTGCTGCCTTTGGGCAATTTCCTCCTCCTCCTCCCTACCATTGACTCTCTCATCCCTTCTCCTCTTCCTCCCTCTTGATGGAGACAGCCTCTCACAGCAAATTCATTTCAGAGATTTTTTTTTCATTGCCAAAGCCAAGATTTTTCTCCCTCCTATCACACTTAGTCTGGAAGTGGGAGCGGGGAAGCAGGGTTTGGGTTTGGTTTTTTCCAGCAATAAATAATTTCAGCATGCTGAAGAGGCAGGAGAGCAAAGCTGGCGTTAGGCTACATTGAAATGCTCCATTTGTTCTGGGAGTTCTCCTCCCTCCAGAAATCTTCGGTAGTGTTTAATTTTAAAGCAAGACACTACTACTTTTTGTTTTCTTACTTTCCAGAAGAGATTCCCATATTATATCGGCTTGCCTGAAGATATCCATGCACACCAGAACTTATTCCTTTGGCTTTTCTTTCCTCTTTGCTTGCTTTTTGCTGGGGTTAAAAGCCCCAAGTCAGCAAGGTACTTAAACACATGCTGAAAGTTAAGGGCTTGCCTAAGTGCTTTGCTGACTTGGAGCCAAAGATATTTTCTCAAGTCCTTTAATGCTTCGGAACCTGAATTCAAAACATTTTACACAAATTCCAGAATTTAAGTATCTCTTCTGCTAATAATAGTTGTAATTCAGTAGTGCCTTCACATATATGGGGCTCTAGACGTGGTGAGTTTCTGTATACTCTTACTTTCAGAAAATATGCTTCCCTAAAATCTTCTTCTGCTTCAAACCCAAGAGCTCTCCAGAGAGCTGGGCACGTTTATTTGTATTTCAGTCAATGAACATAACTGGCCTATTAGCTGTTGTTTTGCAATGAGACACTCGAAGCTTTTAAGTGTTGAAATTTAGGAAATAATGGGCAATTAGTAGGAATCATACTGAATGAATGTCTGCTCCTGAACTAACATTTGCTCATCATCCCCAACACAGTGAAGGAGAAAAAAAAAACAACTTGAGGGCTCTCAGAAGCAGCAGCATCAGTAATCGGAGGTTAAGAGGTGCTCTCAAAGGCAGGCTGAGCTCCAGTTTCACAGAGCTTGAAAGCAGCACTGCTCTCTGCTTTTGAGAGTTTAGTCAGAGGGATGGCAATAAAAGCAGTACGGAGAGGGAATAGGAGTGGGTAGATGAGCAGGAAAGGCTACATGGAGGAGGAGGAGGAGGTGTTTCCAGAAATGGAGAGGCAGCCAGCATTGAATAGTAATTACGGTGTGGTTGTCACAGGCTCTGCGTGATGAGGCCAGTGGCCTCTGCCACCAGCCAGCTGATGGGGACTACTTGGAAATGCTCAGTTGCTTAATGAAGGACATATTCTTCAGAGGTTTTTGGAAAGGGTGCTGGGCACCAGTGCTTCAAGGCACCAAAAAGGGAGCAGGACCAGGCAGGAGAAGACGTAGTTCACAACCCTCTGAGGAGTTGCATGCACCCTCCTCTGAAAGCCCTCGGTGCTACTGCTGGGAATGGGAGACCAAGCTGAAAGCTGCCAGATTACCATCCTCATCTTAAGGCTTTCTTTTCAGAGGTGATATAACCACTGCATGAGTTTCTGCATTGTGCTTTGTAGGGATATGTGTGTGCATCTGCACAAGGCATGCAAAGCCACTCTCCATGTACCCCAAAGCATCACGTCCTTGCAATCTCATGCTGTTGTGTAGACATGCTCTGTGAGTTGCTCAGAAACTCTTTGGGAACCATGATTCTGCAGTCATGTCATCCATGGCCCAGATACACCTTCCAGCCATAACCAAAACCAAGCCTCATTCATCCTGTGGATGGCGCATGCTTCCAAGCTCTGCTCAAGATCCAGGGGCTCTGTCCTGTTGTCCTGTCATGGTCTGCAGTGCTTCTTTAGCTGCGTCAGGGATTTATCTTGACGTCTCTGGTGGAAATAACTCTTTCAGTGTGCCATGAGTCTGATATGTTGCCATCTTTCACTGCAGAGGTGCTTGCACCCAGCAGACACTCTGTGTGACTGTTGGGACGCAGGTCCACAGCTGTGCCATGGCTCAGCATGTGCCAGTGATTGTTTCCAGGCTTGGCTTTGCTTGAGGATCCTTAGGAGTGAAAGGCATGAAATACAGATGTAATATCTCGTTATTACTGAGCCAAATCCCAAGGCCTTCCTTGGCTGAATTGTTAATACAGCCCCTGATGGGCAGAGTAGATGGTTGCCTTGTTATTAATATTGCTTTGAAATCATCACCAGGCTCCAGAAGTGCAAGTGTTACTTGGAGAAGTGAGTGATGGTGGTTAAGTTAAAAAAACAAAAAATTACTTGGGAAAATGCTTCCCATTTTATCACCATCTATTTTTCCCACCCACTGTTTGCTGCACTGTACTGGCAGCAGCTCAGTTCCTCTGTTATCCTGTAGCCACCTGCATAAAGAAAAGTCTTGGTGTTGATGCAGGGGGAAGAAACAAGTCCTGGGATCTAACCTCTGATAGGTGTTGGGATGAAGGAAAAAAGTATTGGTGTTTCTCTTGGGAGTTCCTGGGCACAGGACATCCCTGGGAGTCCTTTGGTGCTGCACTTGTCCCCCCATGTCTTGGTGCTGCCGGTTGCATCCCTGCTTTGATTTCTAAATCTAGCCTGAGTGATGCCTTTGAGTCCTGGTCCTGCACGCAGTGTGCCCTGTACCTCCTCCTTGCCAGGGCTGGGTCATGAGGAGGAGGATGAAACTCCTGTACCTGTGGTTAAGAAAATGGAGGAGTTTTTCCATCCTCAGGCCACAGAAGTTCATGTGTTTAGTTGCAGTGGTCCCAGCTTCAAGCCCAGCTGCTGCCGATTCACCCAGGGGTGTGTGCATTACATCTGTAAGCGACAAGCCACTGGCCTACAGCAGGCAAAACCCAAGCCAACAGACAGACAGAAAGAGCCTGAGGGGCTGAATTTTAGAGCTATTAAATGATTAAATGCAAGGGAAAAAAAAGTTAATTTAACATCGCGGTTGTGATTTTACACACCCAAGAGCCTGGAAATTGAGAGCTCCGCTTCTCACACAGGGATCGTAACTTGGCACCGCACAGATTGTACAGTATGTAAAATTAGACCGGAGAAATAGTAAATATGCTGCAGGGAGCAATACTGTCTTGGCAGAAGGAGGATGGACTGAGTGGGACCCAACAGGTCTTTTACGCCTCTGACTTCCATAATTCTGTGCTAATAAAAAAATATTGCACAATGCCTCATGCTAATCCACAGCCTTGAGTGGGGTGAAACAGGAGCTGGGTTGTTACATGAACAAACAGCGGTCGCCCCCAGTGTATTCATGCAAAGGAAGGCTGTTATTTGAGGGCAGGCGCGTGGGCATTGGCAAGCAGCGATGGGGAAGTGTACGCTGCTCATGGGGCTTAAAAGGCAGGTTGCGGTTAGCATGGTGCGAGGTGTCCTGACGTCTCTATCCAGCGCCGCTCCCCTCCCCAAATCTCAGTAAATACAGGTGTCTTTACGCTCTTGCTAGACCACAATGAGCTTTTCTTGTGTTTACAGCTGTGATTTGGGCACCTAATTCGGAATCATATTGATTTCTCCATAAACAGCATTGAAAAGCCTGATCTAAGCACTCTTTTGTGGCCTAGAGTTATTTATCCTGTCTGCATGAAAAAGCAGGACCAGAAAACAAGCCTCTAATTCATCTGTGGTGCTAACAGCAGTCACCTGGCAGCCAAGGGCAAAGGCTCAAGTGAACCTGGCTTGGAGGATATCGGTGGGATTTTTCTGCTGTGTGCTGGATCCTGTTAGTGCCATTCATCTCTCTCGTCCTCCAGCTCCTTCCCCTCCATATCATGCCACCCAACGTGCTGGGGCAGTTGCAGTGTAGATGCAGAGGGTTGGAGGAGTCACTGCTTCATGAGGTAACTGCTCTTACTCAGGACAAGTCATCTGAAGTCGACTTTGCAAGGAAGCTGAGAGGGCAAGGTCCCACCCAGCCTTCCCTTTGCCTTAGGATGAAACAGGTGTCATATCTAAGCCTGTCCTGGCAAGGAGAGCACTCGGAGTCCCAGGACACAGGCATTTTTGGACCAGAAGAGCTAGGACATCCAAGTGAAGGTCTTACCAAGACCTTCTGCTGGAAAACAGATCAACACATCAGCACAGGCCCCCTCCTGCGATGCAAAAGCAGAGCCTCCTGGGAAAAAAAAAAGCCAAGACCAACAGCCCAACAGCATCCAGACTTCTCTGCTGCAAAGCAACTGAGACAGAAAAGCAGAAGTAGCAGCAGAGGCACATCTTCTCCTGGTCCTGCCTACGGCAACACTAGACGGGAATGCAACCATTGCAGATGGGTATGCACCAACATTAGACCCCTCCGGCAGAGCTCAGTCCTACCCCAAAGCCATGAGAAAGGGCAGCTTCTTTGGGGTCTCCCACAAATGCATGTCTGGAGAGACCCTATTACTGAGGCAGGATGGACGTGGTTGCTGTTCCCAGGTTTGCTTGCCCTATGTGGCTGGGGACAAGCTGGTGTTGGGGCTGCACGCTGCTGTACAGCCCCTGCTACTCCCAACAGGAGCTGAGCATGATGGCACGTGGGACAACAAGGGTGCCAGTGACATAGAGCCCTTCTGGCTTGCAGCAAGGAGTGCTGCCAGCATGATGTTCTGGGCTGATGTGGTTTGGCAGGTCTAAAGAGCTGCAAGAGAGGCTCCGTCCCAACACAGAGGTGCCAAAATGCACAAAGACCAGTACAAGACATGGGCATAGCAGTCTGTCCTGGCACAGGGAGGACATGCTCTTCCCTGGTGAGATCCCACTCAGATAGGGACAAAGGCGTTGGTTCAACCAGTCTGATGGTGTGATACAAGCAGGAAAATTATGCTGAAGTTACTTGTCTGCTAAGGCAAATTTCCCCGCCCTGCTACCATGTCTCCCAGCCAGGGCTCAGCATGGGACCACAGCCCACAAGGCACGGGGAGCTGTTGCATCCCTTGGGGCTGAGCCAGTGCTGTAGCAAGGACTTGGCCCTCACTCCTGCTGCAAGTTTCTGTTGCTTCTGCTTCCAGCGGTGAGTCTCTGTTCTATGATTTCCCACTGGGTTTAGCACTCCGTTTTCTCCCCAGGAGGGTGCTTATGCCCTGCCACTGCATAGCCTGGTTGGCCCCCGTGCATAAGCCATGCAAGTGCCACCATCCTGACCATGCTGCCATCCTAGCTGTGCCGCCTGGAGATCAGTCCCAGGGACAGCATGCCAAGCTGGTACCAGAGCAGGCATCATACCTCCTCACTGCTGGGCCATTGGGTCCAGGAGGGAGCCTGTGGTGTGGAATATAATTTGTGACAATGGCATATTTGATTGAAAAAGTGTCACTTCATCCTCAGAAATTCCCAGTAGATATTGCATTAATTTTCATGGAATAAGAATCAGCTTCTTGCAACTGAGCAGCCAGAAGGACCACGAAGGCCCTTTTCACCCCACAATGGACATTCCTAGCTGGGTTTGGATGCAGCTGCAGAGGGAGGTGCAGTCAGCTGCAGAGCAGTGGTGGAAAGTAAGGCTGCTGCAAAGCCGGAGGAGACCTTCTTTGGGGGCAGCAGGGCTTTGCTGTCCCTCATGGGAGGATATTTTGTGGTCACATCCAGGCCAAGAGTAGATGCTCTCCAGCCCTGAAGCATGCCCTGAGCTGAGCATGTCAGAGGGCAAATGTGCCTCCCTTACAATACCCCTGAAGTAAATTGAGGTCTGCTTCCAGGCTATCATGAAGTGATTGAGTACAAGTCCTTTAGCGCCCATCTGTTATCTCTTAATTAAAGTTTCTTGTTAATTATTTTTTCTTGTCAAGAGAGCAAAGCTGCTGACTCCAGGGATTTACCAAAGTAGAGCAAACAAACACGGGCTCCACTTGCTGCAATTCTTCATTAATGGACAGAATTAACTTGGAACAGTCCATATCTTTGGCTACATCGATGACACTTAATTACACCTGTTTCCTTACAAAGATGTATCTAGTTTTAAATCACTCATGAAAGAACTGCCTCCTTAAGCATGAAATTCCTTCTCCTTGAAGGGAAGGTTTCTGCTGGCAACGAAAGCTGTGCAAAAACCAAGCAGTACCAGAGGGAGTAGATATAAGGAGATCAAGGATGGGGCATGCTTCAGGAAGCTGGGGTCAGGAAACCATCTCCAGTGCCAGAGGCTATTTCATCTCAAGAAGGGCAGACCTCAGGGCTGTGAAGCTGCAGATGGGAGTAGGGCCACGAGCATCCCTTGGGCATGGTTGGCGATGCTCTTGCCAGTCAGCGTGGGTGCAGGAGCAGGAGAGAAGCCACAGGATTGTGCCACTGCTCTGTGGAACCCAGGCCCAATGACCAGGAACGTCCTCTTCCATGCAAGAAGGGTGACGGGAGATGGCCAAGCCCAGGCACCAGCACATGAGATGTCACTGCAAGGAGGCAGAGCAGCCTGGGACAGAGCTGAGCAGAGACACTTGCAGATCTTGCATCAGTGGCCAGCCAAGGTGGGGATTGGTGCTCTCCTCCTTCCCTTCCCGACGTGGCCAAACTCTTTCCCCTCACCCTCCCCACCCTCTGGGGCTCTCTGCACATCTCCTCTGGGCTTATTCATTTCATTTACTGCAGGAAGTTGCAGGGTGCAAGACCTCACTGGTTTATCTGCTTGGAAAGCTCTAGGCATGCCCCTGGCACTGTGTAAATATTAAATGTATAATTCATGAATAAGTACACAAAGAGCTAATTAGCTGCTGAGATTATTATTCGTGGCTAGTTGCTTAGCTCTGGGAGGCAGGTACAAAGGCTAATGGGGGTGATGTGGAGGCCCCTCTGTTTGAAGGCACGTATGTAATTCTCTGACCTGCTGCAGAAGTGCTCCACATCCTGTCTGGGAAAGCAGGGACATGTCCTTTCTCGCTGCCTTAGTTTCCCCATCTGCAAAAGAGGGGCAGAGCCAGAGGCTGCACATCCTGTAGAAGAGAAAGTGCTTGTGTCTGTTCCCAAAAATACTTCATGCCGTCCTTTTTCTCTCACTCTGGTTACATGAGCAGCAACCCTGTGGTGCATCTGGGTAAAGGACTCCAGGGGACCCGGTTGCCCCCATCTGCCCACAAATCACTGTGATGGCGAGGATGGTTTGGGTCCTGACAAGGGCATGCTGGAGGTTGGCTTGCAACAGGCCCTGGCACAAAGAGCACCATTGAGGATCTGTGGTGAGCACTGGTGCTGGGAATGCAAACCATCCTCTCCGCTTTCTCCACCCACTGTTCAAAAGACCCCTTGGGCATCTGGGCACAGTCCCCCAGGGCCATATCCGTGGTGTGGCTCCATGCATGCTGCATAGGCAATGCCCAGCAGCACGCTTGCCCTGGCAGCTGCCCGTGCTGGCAGGGTGGGAACCTTGGTGGGAAGAGAGGGAGAGTAGCCAAGAGTTTTGCTCCTTCCCAGCATGGTGCATGCCATGGCAGTCCTCAGGTTTGCTGGATTTCCCTGTGGTGTTGTCCTTGCAGTCTCGATGCAGGTCAAGATTCATTAAGAAGGAGAACAATGATGATGTTTCTTTTGAGCAGCTCCAGCTGAGCAGAATGGGTTTAGGAAGCATCAAACATGTTCCCATGGGCCCTGCATCTCAGCCACTTTGTCTCATCTTCCGTCTGTGCCCCTCCCCTGGACTGCTATCCTGCTGGTCCCTGTTGCATTGCAGTTGCACAGATCACGCTGTCAAGTTGTCACTCTTCATCACTAAGAGGGCAGCAAAGCAGCTAACAGCTTGTTTCACCAAGCTGGCTGAGGTCCACCATGAGAGCTGTGCATGTCTGTCCCATGGGCAGCTCCCGTCTTCCCTCCACTACAGCTTTGCAAGGCTGTGGGTAAAGCTGTAATTTCTGCCCTCGTTATGTATCACCACGGCTCTTCTACAGCTCTGGGACTTTATGTTGCTGCCACACTGTCCCTGGCTGGTGAGCTGTGCTGCAACAGATGATGTGGGCAGTGGTGGGGTTGGATGCTCAGAGGCATGTTGCTTGTTGGGGTGTAGCATCACAGCCTCTCAATCATGTGTGCTTCACCCTTGTGCTGTCACCTGACCCAAAAAGCAGCATACTTTGGAGAAGCAGGGTGGTATAGGGGCAGGGCAGCATCTCTAAGGATCAGTTCTAGCCAATGATCACAGCAGTGTTGGTGGGAAGAATCTTTGGAGGTGTCAAGCCCAATGTCCCACTCAGAAGAGGACTATTCCCAACAGTAGACCATATCTTTGTCAACAGAGCCCTGACAACCTGCAGGGATGGAGGTCCCCCTCTCTGTGGGTATCTGTCCCAGGGCTGCACTGCCCTCCTGGAGAACAAATTTTCCTCAATGTCCAGCTTGAACCTCCTGAGCTGCAGCCCCTGGCTGTTGGCCCTCATTCTGCCCATGCCGCCAGTTGATGTCTGTCCCACAGGTCTAGCCCTGCAGCACAGGCACAATCTTGGCCATCAATCCCATGTGTTACCACTGACATGATGACCAGGAGGGGGGACAAAACACCCTTCCCTCCTTGCTTGAGAGAGACATGAGGCTCTGGGTGGGCTGGGGGCAGGACAGACCTGCTCATACCCAGTCTGCAAGAAGTGGAGGCTCGCAGTAAAAGCTCTGCTCCCCCTTGCCCATCCCCATCCTAAAGCAGAACTAGTGTCTGCAGCACCAGACACAGCTGCTGCAGCATTGCAGGTGCAGCTGTCCCCATGGTGCCCCTTCTCAAAGGGCGGTGACACCTGCCGGTAGGGCTGCCTTGTGTTCACATGGCAGTGTGGTTGGGCAGGACTCCTGTGGCTGGCACAGGGC
The DNA here is from genome assembly GCF_949628215.1 of Phalacrocorax aristotelis. Taxonomy (NCBI): domain Eukaryota; kingdom Metazoa; phylum Chordata; class Aves; order Suliformes; family Phalacrocoracidae; genus Phalacrocorax; species Phalacrocorax aristotelis. The sequence continues at coordinate 71,763,451 of NC_134311.1, read as the reverse complement.
AGGAGGGCCGTGGGGACCTGGCTCAGCTCCAGTAAGAGCCTCAGCAAACCCAGCTGGGAGAAACTCCTCCTCCGAAGCTGTGCTTTGGGCTTCTCCTTCATCAGGGGCCTTAAATCATTGCCTTGGAAAGGAGCATTGCTTTCAAAGACATGTCTTCCAGGAATGGCTCCCTCAGCCCTTCTGGATAAGTGCCAACATGTTTGCACTGTGTTTAAGGACAAATAGGAAATAATTCATGGTGCTTAGTCCTGCTGCCACCAGCTACAGACAAGCTCTTAGCCACAGTCCTGAGAAGCATAACTGGGCACCACAAAGTTTCCCCCTGCTCTCAAGCCATGGTGAGGACCAGGCGAGGCAGGCAGGTCTGTGGGTCCATGGCTGCAATGAGCCTTTCTACATGCAGGGCTGGTGGGTGGTGCAGCATCTCCAATGTCTCTGCTGGGCAGATCCCCAAGTGTGAGGCCAGGAGGGTCAATGGCCTTTTGTGAACAAGCAGAAAAGTGGAAGAAAAAATATCTTTACCTTATGTAATACAAGAAATTAGAGGAGAACTTGATTAAGGTGCTGGGACTCTTTAGCTCTGTTATTTATAACCCATCTGCCTAGTCACCTGTCCGTCCATCCATCCATCCATCCATCCATCCATCCATCCATCCATCCATCTTCACAGCCATTCAAACAGCCAACCATCCACCCAACTCCACTGCTGTTCACTGGTCCTTCCATCCTTCCCTCCTTGCACCAACCAGCCCATCTTTCCACCCATCCCTCCATCCACATACACTGCCAGCCAGCCAGCTGCTTATACTCTTGTCCCTCCATCCTCTTACACATCTCTGCATCCCCTTATATGGGGATGCATCCATCCATCCACTTTCATAGACATCCATCCTTTCATCATCATACACTTCCCTCCATCCCATCTGTGCCCATCCAGCCAGCTGTCCATCTCTGTGATTGCATGCATTCATTCTTCTGTCCATCCATCCATCTTCTACCATGCTTCTGCCTATTTGCCTGTTTATCTGGGCCCATTCCAGCAACCCCTCCTCACACAGATGCCTCAGCTTAGATGGCCTCCCCTCTTTCTGCCTGTCAGTATGTGCTCTAAGCTTTTTTAAGACACTTGAAACACACTTGTCTGATCAGCACAGTTTCTCAAAGGTCCCAACCTTTGACTAGTGTCTGAGGTGATTCTGAGTTATCTCACCAGCATCTTACTCACTACAACCCATTTTTCCTTGTCTGTTTTTAGCAGCCCCTTTCCCAGCAGTGAAATCATCCCCAAAGGTGCTTCTTCCCTATCTAATGTGTTCTGACAGACGGACTCAGACCTGCCAGGGTCTCCCCCAGGGCCAGCTTCACCCTGGGGCTCTCTCCTTTGCAGATGGGCTCAGGCTGTGGGCTTTCACACAAGGAATGCCTGGATTATGCCCATGTGGTCCCACCTATCAATAGGACCCAGGAGCTGATGTCTAGAGAGGGAGAAAAAAGCAGGCAAGGCATGGCAGGGAGTGCTTCTCCCATCTCTCCCCACCACCAGCTGCTTGCAGCCTCCATGGGCTCAGTGGGCAGATCAGTGTTTTACCACCCTGGGTGGTGTCTTCTGCTGTGGATTCATTTAATCACTATTTCCCCCAGAATGTTGACATCCACAGCATCTGATGGACATGGGTTTCTGTAATTTAATCACATTTTGTGTGAAAAAGCACTTTCTTTTGCTTGCTTTCATTTGCTGCTCCTTAATAATTTTATTAGGAGAAAGAGCAAGCAGTCCTTCTCTGTTCGTCCTCTCCACATCACTCATCATTGCTTAGGTGTCTATCGCATCTCTACTCAGTTGTCTCTTTTTATGGATGAAGGGATCGAGTCTGTTAAGCCATCCTTAAACGGGGTCTGTTTCCTGGCTTTGCTCTTCCCCATTTTCTCTCTCTGCTCCATTTTCAGTTGAACTGTACTCTGAATGGCACAGGGACAGATTTGTGCGTGGCTTTTAGGGTACAGTGCTTTTCATTTTCCTCTCATTCCCTTTCTAAATAATTCCTAGCATTGGGTTTGCATTTTTGGTCACCACTGAGCTGATGTTTTCGGGGGAGTGAGCATGGTAACTCCAAGGTATGTTTCCATGGAGGCTGTAGCTCATTTAGAGCCGTGAGTGGTAGGGGAAGCAAGGCTTGATTTTCCCTGTGTGCAGCCCTGTACATTTATCAACACCGTGTTACCACCTGGTGGGTCTGTACCATGCTGTCTCCTCTCACTGCCTCGAACCCCTTTTCCCCATGAGTTATGAGGGTGTTGGGCAGCTCTAATCCAGCTCTGATTGTAGAACTTGACTGGTGATGTCTTCTGCTGCCACGTCTGACCACTTGTTCTCACCTTTGGTCTCCTAACCTTTAGCTGCTATAAATCCTTGCAAGGGCTTTCCTCATGTGTCAGGGCTGCTTGGTTTCCTTGGGAGGCACCTTGTCAAATGTGTTTTTGAAACCCAGGAGTGTTTTGAGAACAAAACATCCCTTGTCTGTGCACAAAGGCCTGATGAAGCCTTGAAGGATCCTCATCCTCTGCTGATCCCCCTGTCCTGCTTCACCCCATGTCATGCACACATGCACACAGGTTTATCCTTGCCACATGCAGCTCAGCATAGGCAGTGTAGCAACACAGGAGAGATTCAATTGCTAAGGATCATTAATGAACATCAGCTTGAGCTCCTGTCCAGAAACCTGAGAAAATTCAATTAGGCAGCTGGTACCCAATGAGCTGTATTGCCCCACTCACAAGATGCTAAATCAAACAGCTCAGCAAGGCATCATGTTATTTTAGAGAGAGAAGAAAAGCTGGGCAGGGAGACAAACAGCATAGCATGTACCAAGCAGCTGCGCCTTTCCAAAGCATGACACGGTTAGGTAGCCGTCCTCCCAACTGATTTCCTGGGCAGGGAATTGCAAGGACAGCTGCCTGCTTCCCATCTCTGCTAGAAAATAACTTGAGTTTGCTGGTGACAAGTCCTGGGGCTCTGTCACCTCTCTTCTGGGAATTTCTGATGTGTGCATTTGGTTTGCATCCTGCAACAAGCCACGCAGATACAAGAGTGGCAATGACTTGCTGGTGTGAGCACCCGTCAGTGCTGTGAGGCATTTGACTGGTGGGTGCAGCTCTGACATGTCTTCTCTAATGTAAAGGTTGGAGGAAGGCATCTTGGGAGACAGAGGTGGTCCATGAGTCCCGATCCCCTGCTCTTTGCCAGTTGATTCACTCTGGTCTAAGGTTAAAAAAAATCATTATCAGAGCCAGGAGGAGAACTTGGGCTTCCCTGGCCACCACCACAGTGTCAACCCATGCCCCAATCCTTCCCTCACTTCCTGTACAAGTGATGGTAAGATGCTGTTTCCAAAGCAGCCCTACCCATGGGGCTCCAGCTCACCTGTTTTTCTCCTCTTCCTCCCCACAGACAGCCACATCCAGTATGAGCGGGTAGGTGCAGATGTGACCATGAAGTGTGGCTCCATGGACTGGGATGCCGCGGTGACCTGGACGGCCAATGGCACCGACATCGATGAGTCCCACCTGAACGGGTCCTACCTGATCCTGAAGAATGTCGACCTGACACAGAGTGGCCAGTACTCCTGCTATGAGGGCTCCTCCTGGCACCTCAAATACCAGACCTACCTGAGGGTGGGAAGTGAGTACCCTGGCGTGTGACACGGGGGGACAGAGCCATGCTCTCTGCTCCCATATTGACCCCTCACAGCCTCCTCCTGCCATGCCGACCCCTGTACTGTCTGTCCATATGGTTGCCTGCTGCACCCTACCATATGAGCTCCCCACAGTGTACTAATCCCAGCAGTGGGATGCTGGAATCAGCCCCTCCGGCCCCAGACTTTACATCAAAACCAATAGATTAAATGGTGCCCCAGGAATAATTTGGGAAGGGATGCTGTTTCTCCATTCAGCCCAGTGCCACCTCTGCAGGTGGGAAGAGTTGGGGCTGAGCTGTCAGAAGGGATTGCAGCTGGGAAGAGGAAGTCCTGGCTGGGGTTACTGCAACATAGTTGTTTCAGAGGAGCGGCCAAAAGTTGGTGGTGGTTGCTGTGTGTTTGCAGAGCCCCTGTGTACAGGATTGCTGGAGGACAGCTGTATGTTTCCCAGGATTTTGCATATCTTAAGCGCAAGATGCCCTGATTCACAGGTCTCGGTGCGGGAGATAAGAGTTTTGCTATATTTCACACAATGCTGAGAGCTGGTAGCAGCTGTGTGTTTGGTGGGCTGCTGTGTTTGTACAGCTGAGAGCAAATGTGTCTTTTGCAGTACGGCGTCTGCAACCAGCAGTGGAGGGTATCTGGGAGCACCAGACAGCATAGCTGGCTGTGGGATGGTAACTGCTGCGGAGGATGCTGCAAGGCACCAGCTGGGGATGTGTCATGTAGGTGGCCATACATTCCCAGCTTTGGAGGACATGGCAGAGCCTTTCTCTGCTCTTTGTCTCACCTTCCACACCTTGCGTCAGAGCCAGCATGGCATTTCCATCCTAGACCATGGTCCAGGGGCAGAGAGTTGCACAAGGACCAGCTGTGGCCTGTGTAAGCCCTGCAAATCAGCCAGGAGGGGCTCACTGCACCTGGAGGTCAAACTGAAGAAATCCAAGTTTTAGGGATGCTGCATGGTCTCCAACTCATGGTTTAGGGTCTGCTGGCAGATATCCTGGCACACAAGCCAAGCAGAAGGGGTACTGGAAGAAGCTGAACGGCAACATGAGAAGCAGGCGAGTGGGGAGCAGTCAGTGTAGGGCAGGGGGATGGCAGTGAGTAGGTTTTGGGGCTGGGAGCACAGCAGACAAAAAGGCAGTGGCAGATGAATCAGGGGCCTCTCAGCTGCGCCGTCAGGATGAGGAGGTGCTCATAGGTAGCTTGGAAGCAGGGAAGGCAGGAGCTGGGTGCAGCGCAGGCAGCAGCAGGAGGAGGCTGTGTGGCTCCTCTGCTTGGGCATGTGCTTGCCAGACCCCATATGGGGAGATGGTCCCAGGCTGTGCCAGTGCATGGGGAGCTGCAGCCCAGCTCTGGAGAAAACAAGGGGGCTGGGGAGGAGGCTGCAGCCTCCACCTGCCTCCTCTGCAGCGGTGGCATCACCATGACTTTGCAATAGCTCTTCCATCTGCTAAGCACCTCGCTAATAGTAATCCCTGTCAATCCGCTCAGAGACCCATGGGAATTGCTCAGCATTAGAGCCCAAATCCTGCTGTTTCCTATTACTGCGTGTTCCCATTTGCTGATGGCTCGCAGGCCCCATGAGCACCAAACAGCTGAGGAGCCCAGTCAGAATCCACAGGGGCCACCAGCCCCAGAGGAGAGGGCAACAAATAAACAAATGCCTGGTGTTGTTAATGCAATTAAGTATGCAAGGAACTAATCAGGTGAGACGCTTTCAGTGGTAATTAATTTAATTGCCTGGATTTTAATTTAATGTTCTCGATGCAGTTTCTTTTCCCAGTGCTACCACCCCCCACCCCCTTCCTGCAACCTCCCCCAACTTTCTTGTCTCTGCAGGGTGTGATTGATTCCCTGGAGGTGTGAAGGCTGCTGCAGGTTTGGGAGCATCCCAGATGGAGATGGGCATGGGGATGGTGGAGGTGGAGATGGAGATGGAGATGGGGATGGGTGGCTCATGGAGGTTTGCAACACGGCCTTGCTACAGCTGAGTGCAAAAAGAACACTCACCTGGGATCTGAGGGATCCCCAACCTGGGATTTTGGGCACCCGAACCTGGGAGTTGAGGGATCTTGGACTTGTTATTTTTCAATTGGATGGGGGGTTGAATGAAAACAGGCCTGTGCCTGCATTTTCCCCTCTTACTGGGTATCAGAAAAAGATGGTGGCACTGGGAGTGAGGATCTGTGGGCTGCACAGATCTGGGGATCTTATTAAATAAATGACAGTACTTGGAGCGTGTCCCCCAAGGGAGACAGAGGCACTCCTGGGCAGACAACACCACAGGAAGGATGTGGGGAGAGAGTGAAGCAGCAGTGAGGACCAGGAAAGGGTGTCAACTAGCAAAGCAAGCTCTGTCGCGGGGGTCAGCAAGCACAGGAATAAAGGGAGACCTGCCAGGAGTCAAGCTGAGTGAGACCTTGCAGAAGAAATGAAAAGAAGGGATAGCCATATAAATACAGAGCAAACAAGGAGAGAAGAGCAGAGCTGGCTATCGGCTAAGTTTCAGGGGAGATTAAAGGTAAGCTTGGCAGAGCCCAGTACCAAATGAACCCCTCCAGGTCTAAGCGGCAATGCTGAAAGCGAGGGCAGCACAGACTGGGGGAGAGGAGGGGGGATAAAACCTGGAGGCTGTCCTCCACCGTGGAGGCACCTTCAAAGAAAATGATGCATTGAAGGCTTGGGGAGCACCTCATCACCAGGTGAGGACATCTCCTGTTCATTAGCAAGGCTCATTAGCGGCTAGAGGCTATTGGCAGTACCCAGTGCCCTGGGGAGAGGTAACGTGTCTCCTGGGCTTGAGAGAATGAAAAATCCTGATCAGACAGCCTGACCCGACAGCACAGCGGGGCCATGGGGTGCATTTGGAACAGGGAGCAATTAAAGATGTGGAGACAAATGAAAAATGGGAGAAAAATATAAGGGGGACTTGCCAGAGATATATCACACCAGATTAACCTGAGAGCTGTCTTTGATAAGGGGACTGATTTCCTAAGCCCAGAAATGTGGTCGATGTAATCTGTCTTGATTTCAGTGAAGTATTTGCTATGATACCACATGGGAAATTATGAGTTAAACCAGAGAAAATGTGGGTTAGTACAAGAGTTGGAACATGGCTTAGGAAATGGCTAAAGGGGATCAGATTGTGCTGAAAGGGGAGCTGCTGGGAGGGATGAGGGAGCTTCAGCACTGGCCTTTGGACCACTCTCAGTGGTGTTTCCCATAATGGCTCTGGCCCAGAAGGAGCAGAGAGCTCCAGTGGGACATGCCAGTGGCTGCAGAGGGACCCTGGGATTTCTGGGGTGGGGATGTCATGCTGGAGGGCCAGGATGCTGCATCAAGCATAAAGGTGTCTCATTGATGCGCTTCAATAGACAGGCAGGAGGACGCAGGTAGCTCAGCTGGTCCTTGGGATTGGGTTTGACTCCCAGGTCTACATCATGGGTCACACGTCCAGGAGCCCTGTAGGACGCAGGGGAGTGCAGATGGCTGGGGGCAACTGCACTGTCTTGTCTTCTGCAGAGATGGGGACATTGGTGCACATGCAATAAGGGCAGTGTCCATCCAGGGATGGGGTGAACAGGGACAGAGAGCACATCTCAGATAGGAGGGAGGGCGCACAGACTTGCTTATCCCTAAGGGTCCCAGATCACCCATCTTCAGGATGTGAATCACCCTGAGCACAAACCAGCCCAGGGGAAGGTGGCACTTCTCCAGGGCAACCTCTTCCAGGGGACTTCAAGCAGCAACATGTTGCTCTGCCTCCTTTTTTCAGGCAGCTGAGCATGGGGTGAAGCACAGGAGAGCAACCAAGACACTCTGTGTTTGTCTCCAGTGGATCATCTTTCTGCAGACTGGAGAGCGGCACACATGTGGCCAGAAGCAGCAGGCGATGGGGCTGGGGCTTTTTGCATGCCAGGCATCCCAGAGCTGAGCCTGGGACTGAGCACTGAGAGCAGGCAGGAGGGAGGAGAAGGCTCCGGGTACCGGGAGCACAGCATCGGGCTCCCGGCTGCCCCTACGAGCCACAGCTCTGCGTTTGGAAATGCACGGCTGGAGGGCCTGGGGATGGATATAACAAAGACGTTGGGAAATAATGCGCTTTTGAGGTTTGGCACACGGCTCTGTGCATTACAGAATGTTATAAAAATACTGCTAATGGGCCAGAGAGGAGTGGAAATGCACGGCGGAAAGGCTGCCAGAAGCCGGAGAGCGCACATGGGATCAGGGAGGCCTTGTATGCAAAGAGGGGAGGGAGGGAGGCAGCCAGGGCGGGTGTCCATCCTTCCGCTCGCATCCCTCCATCACTTTCTAACGTGCTTATCTCCATCCTGACCGGGTGGCTCTGCCCCTCTGCCTGGCTTTGGGGATGCCCAAGTGATGCTGGCTGTGCTGCTGCCCACAGCCTAATGGGGCTGCTGCCAGGTGGGCTGAGATGCCTGCAGGGATGAGGTCTGCCTGAGAGAGAAAATACAGCAAAATACCCCCAACGGCAGGGTCACAGGTCAAGATGCAGGCAGTGGAGTTGCCCTCTGCATCACAGTGGTGGCATGGGAGCTCGAAGTCTGGTGCCATCCCCAGCCCTGCCCCACGGGCATTGCTGCCTCCCACGCAATGGTGCAAAAGGGACTGGCAGAGGGCAAGCAGCTCTGGGCTGGCCTTCTTCCTCCATGTCTGATACTGCAGTGGCTGATGAGAGAAAGGGGAAAAAAACATGCGGTTTGACAGAAAACAACATGGAAAAACAACCAAATTAACAGAAAACCAAACAAAGCAAAACCAGAGAGAGGGAGGGGGAAAGGAGCAAAGCAACAGGAACCACATGTGAGCGGGGGGGGCGGGAGAGCCCAATGTGTTCTCTGGCCTGATTAGCAAACGATCAAACATCGGCCACTAATAAATAATTAGAGCCTCCCTTTTCTCTGCTTTAGAAGTCCCTTTCCTCCCAGCTGGGCTCCAGCTGCAACCAGAGGGTTGGACTGCAGTTTGCATCTTTTTTGTTGTTGTTGTTTTTATAAATTTTTGTCTTTTTCACCCATCCAAAATAAAGAAGAAACAAAGAAGGTAACAACCTCTCCATGTAAGATGTGCACCTCCAGCTCCCCAGGAGAGGGATGGAGCACCAGGGCAGGCATGAGCATCCCATGATGGGCATGGTCTAAACAACGGTGGAAAGCAGTGCCAGGGACTGGTGTCTGTTCGGCTGCCTCCGTATGTTGGTTTGGTGGGAAAAACTGCAGGAGGGCACTGCCAACACGCTGTCTTGGAAAAACAGAGGTTTGGCTGGCTCCGGCAGCGAGGATGCCTCTGCTTCAGAGCAGGGTGCCACTGGTAGGGCCAGTGCTCCTGTCACTGGCACAGATGCTTGTGTGGTGTGTGAGAATGTGTGGGTAGCTAGTGAGAAGCACAGGCTCAGGGTCAGTGCATGCAGATATTTCCCTGATTGTGTCCAGCGATCTGTGACGCAGGGCTTGGTTTTGTTGGTTTTTTTTTTTTCAAAAGCCCTTTTGATGGATTTTTCCCCTATGAACTTATCCAATCCCTTCCCGCAGCCATGTAAACTGAGGCTATTTCGAGAGCAGCAAGTTAAACATCATTGTGACCGTTCCCTGGCACCAGGGCCAGCTGGCAGGGAGCAGCACCCGCCCCTGCGATTCATCGCTCTCACCCTCCAAATGTGCTTCTGCCCCTTGGCGATGACCCTGTGCAAGGTCAGCCCCAAGGCTGTGCCCAGACACTGCTTGGGGCAGGACTACATTAACCTGGACCAAACCTATGACAGGGATGGAGCTATTAAATTTAAGCATGTGGCAACATGGGCTGCTGAGATGCACCCCAGAGCTGTTCAGTTTATTGCTGTTCAGTTTATTGCTGTGGATGTGGTTGATTTTTCCCCACATGCCTGTGGTGCTTGGGACTGTGTAGGTGCAATGGCTCTGGGGGACTTCATGGCCAAGCAACACTTTCCAGTTTCTGAAGGCTGTGGGAAGGGACCATTGCAGACAGGGTCAACCAGATTGCAAGAGTGCCTTGTTCATCGAAATTCAGTTTTGTTTCATGAGGCACGCATGCTGTACAATCACCGCCTTTCTGTGCAGAGCTGTTTGTTTGCGGCTGGGAAAACTCAACAGATGAACTTTGCTGCCTATGCCCAGATTTCAGGTCTTGGCCTGGCTGGAAGGTGGAAAGGCATGCTGGGTAAAAATATGCAAATTGCCATCCCTGCTTTTTAAGGAGAAGGCCAAAGAAAAAACCCACCCAAAAAACCCACCACACTCCCAAATGCAATTAGTCCTAATCGAATCAGGAGCTGGACTAGAAAAACAAACATGTTTGCAGGCATTGGGTGACCTTTCTGCCCCGTCCAGTGGGACGCACACTGCTGTGCTGCAAGAAGGGCTGAATGAAGCGGTGCCCCGTGGCCCGCGTGTGCACTCACTCACACGCTCACACCCATGCGTGCATGCACCCGCGCCCTGCTGCATTCCTCCCGTCCTTCCCCTTGCCGGGCTGGGCAGCCTGCCCAGCTGCAGCATAGCAGAGTGATGCTTCTTTGGCTCGCTGTGTAAAATATGATAATCTGGGGCAGCCGGTGTCAGAAACAATAAAAATATTCCCTCTCCCATCCTTGCAGCCCCCTTCTTTGCGTGGGGGAGCTGAGGGTGGCGGGGAGGACGTGGCGGTGGGGCAAGCAGAGCAGCACATGGCATTTGTTATGTGCTGCAGCATGGGACCGCAGAGCCAGTGGCTCTGCCCTGGCCTTGCCGATGCTATGGCCTGCGGGGCCACTGCCTGAGGGAAGAGTACACCCAGGAGGCGGTCAATGCTTGCAGGGTCCCATGTCCCATGGCGTGTCCTCGCCAGCACCTGTAGGGATGTGGCCCCACACTTGATCCCAGTAACTGATGAGTTTGTGCTGGGTTGGGTGCCATGGAGAGCTCATAGCTTCACTCTTCACCTGAGTTGTGGCAGGAGCATCACATGGCGTGAGAGCACCAAGAAGCAGAGAAGGTGGTCATCCCCTCACCAGCCCACTCCCCCGGGTGGAGGGGGGGAAAGTCCTGGGGTTGCCAGTGGCCAGCCAGAGCCAGGAATGGAGTCTCCATCAGAAAGTGAGTGCTTAGGTGCAAGGACCCCCTTGGTGAGCACCTGGTGGGGTCCCAAGCTTTGGGCCTAAGTGTGAAATGAGCCCAAAGGCTCCCTGTGCATCCCCTCCTGCAGCAGGGATGGGGATGAGCTCCTGGGACGGGGCAGGGGGGCAGCCGAGCTCTTTGCCCCTGCCCCATCCCAGCAACTGCTGGGCTGGAGGAGAAGAGGAAAAAGGGCTTTCTGCCTTGGCAGCTTCCTGGGAAACCCTCCTGTCCTCATCTGGCACAAATACCAAAGGCTGTGTGCCATGCAAGTGTCCCACGTCCCAGGCAGATGGCAGCGCAGCCTCTTCCTGCTCTCCTGAGGTTTATTTATCCTTCTTATTGTGACAAAACCAGCCCTGTAATTAAAAAAGCCCAAGTCCAGTCTAAACAGCTTCCCACAACCCCTGCTCCTCCTGCCTGGAATTAGAGATGCCGGGGGCTGGGAGGACAAAGCTTTCTTGGCCATGGGCTGGGATTGTGCCTGCCGGGGACAGCAGAGGGGACACTCTGTGCTGGCCTCTGCACCAGGAAGGGTTTTGTCTCTGCTGCTTCTAAGTGCCACTTGTCAAAATATTTGGCGTGAGCTTCCTGTCACCCACTGGCAGTGGGTCCCTGGCTTTAGGGTTCTGGGAGGGGAGGGACCAGCTGAGATGCAGCCACCTCCTGTTGCTGCAGCCGTGGGGCAGGGAGCAAAGTGGTCAATGCTCCACATGTGGATGCTGCTTTTCCTTCTCCACCCACGGCTCCACACAGCTGCGGCACTTAAAAAAAAAAAATCACAGTCCACTTCCCAGATGATGCTGGAAGAAGAAACTGCACCACTGTCACCAGCACAGGGTACATCTCTTGTCTGTCACCAGCCTCGTGTGCCCACATCTGCAGGGATCCAGGCCAGTTAGTCTCCCAAGGGAGGATGAGATCCCATGGTGCAGATCCTCTGCAGCCCCATCTGTGCCACCTGGAAGGAGAGGAGATGGCAGGCAGCAACAAATCCTCATCTTTTCCCAGCTCCCAGTGCTTCTCCATCCCTCTGCAAAATCACCAGCAACAGTTGGGACCCACAGCGGGACCCTGAGCAGGTGGTGAGGTCCCAGCCAAGGGCTTAGCAGGGTCAGGGCAGGATCCAGTGTAGTTTGGCGTGAAAGTCATTGTCATTAGCTATGGTTTGCCAAGACGGTGCGTCTGCTGTAAATAATTTAGCATAGTAAATGTGTGCTAACAGCAGGTCAGGGTGGGGAGAAAAGGAGAGGGAGGAGAGCCTTGGGTCTGGAAAGCAGGGAAGGGCACTGGGAATAAAGTGAGATTATTTTCCTCCCATTAGCTGGATAGGGTGGTGTGTCCCCCATGGTAAAGGAGTCAGAAGGTTCCCATGCCCAATGGATCCCTTCTCCCCGCAATCCCCTCCCGAGCTGTCAGCATCGGTACCAGAGGCAACTGCAGGACAATTTCCAGTTGCTCTTGCTCCAAGCACTTTAATGCTGTTTAAACAATTACGCAGTTGATAAATTTTGACAAGAAGAGATAGAAATAGCCTGGGAGAGCCACGCAGTAGAAATGCTCTAAACAGATGTCCCTTTTCTCCCCCTCCTCTGCTCCCTGGGGGTCTTTATCATTTGCTGCCAACTAAACAAGACAGTGTTTGCACGAGTTGGGATGATGGGGAGGGGGAGCAAAATGCTGTATTAAAATGGTTTATGATACCGTCCCTGGGGTGATGGCTGCTTGTTTTCACTCCAGGATGGTCTTTGCACCAACGGGAGCTGTGTGCAGCCTGCCGAGCATGGATGTGGCTAATGGCAGGCCATTCGTCCCTCTCCCCACCAGCTCACAGGGTACCAGAGTGGGTAGCGTGGCTGCTGGTGTTGCAGGGGAGGGAGAGGGGTGAGGAGCATTGACCAAAAGCAAGTGAGCAATGACACTTGACTGTGCCAAGCAACCTGGGGAAATTTGGTCTCACTCTGAGGACATGAAGAGCTGGAGGCCGACAGCACCTGTGCAGAACCTCAAGCAGCAGGGACCAGCAGTAGCTCCCAGTGCTGCGGTTTGCCCAAACTGAAAGACATGGAGGACAGAGCAACTGCAAAACCAGGGCTGGACCAGATTCAGGTCCACAGAGGGGACCTGCTTGATGTCCTGCATGGCTGACCTCAGGTGTGTAGGGAGAAGAGACGGGTGCTACTGTCCATCTCTGGAGACCAGAACACTCGGTGGGTCCATGCCAGGAAACCACGGGGACATCAGGAGCTGCAGCTGAGACCTTGGTGCTGTATTTTTGCTCATGTCGGGCTGCTTTGTTTTGAGTGCTCTCAACCTCAGCTGTTTTTCCTTGCCACAGCCTTAGTGTGTGTGGCTTTGTGCTGAGCATGCCCCAACTCAGTGCATGTTCCACAAGGAGCAGCCTTGCATGGCATAGGTTGTCATATGTCACAGGTGCACATGCCCTGTCCTCTCAGTCAGGGAAGAAAGCAGAGGGCTGCAAATGGGTCTTTCTGGATGCTGTGCAACCTGTGTTGGTCCAAGCCAGGGCCTGGGGATGCTGGCAGGCTGGAGCCAGGGAGCTGTGAAATACATTGTGTGAATGGTGAACAGGCTGGGATTTGTTGTCTGTTGTTGTCTTTGGAGGTGACATGATGCCGTTCACTTTTTTTGGGAGTAGCTGCCTTGCTAAATCCCTGCTTCTGATGGCAGGGGACATGCTGACAGAGAAGTGCCCCAGGCAGTTTGTGCTCCCAAAGCCATCCCTGAGGTGAGGTGAGAGCCCAAAGCACCTGATACTGCACAGAGTGGAGGGCACTGGGTAGAAAGGTACCCATGCAGGTGTCTCTGTGCAGGCGTTCATTCGGGGCGTGACAACCTGCCCATGCATATCTGTGCATCACTGCCCACATGCAGCACCCCTGTGCATCACTGCCCACCACTGCAACATCCCTTCGTGTACAGCAGTGTGGCTGCATGGCCTGACAGGCAGCTCTGTTGCTTGAAAGATGGTGTGCAAGGAGTTTGAATGTGCTTTTGCAAAGAGGGGATCCTGGCATGGAGGGTCTCTGGCTGTTGTGAGCACATTTCTGGCTGCTGGTTGATTTCCTAACGCTCCATCCCCCAGTGCTGGATTCATGTCTGCTCTCTGCATTTGGACCCAAGCCAGCCAGGTGCAGCTGCCCTCTGCAGCAGCACTTTGGCCTCATCAGCTTCTTCCTCCTCTTCCTCCCTTGCCCTTACCAAAACCCAAGGACCCAGACTCCAGTGCTTTGCTGGGGACGCAGGGCAGACCTTGCCACCTCCCATTCCCCTCCCTGCCAGGGAGAAGAGTCCCAGCTCAGTGGGAAGCAGGGGGGTCAGAGCCTAAATGAAAAGGCAGAGGGGGAAACTGAGGCACAGACTTGGGACTGATTTCCCAAAGCCACACAACTGGGCTTAGAAACCAGACTGGTGATTCCCTGGCCTCCTCACCCTACATGGCTTCCCAACTGGGGTGTGCTGAGTTGGCCAGCCTCCCCGCCCAGAGCTCCCACCCACCACAGCCCACCCTGGGGGAGCAGCAGACTCCAGTCATACAGGACTGGGTGCCTCTGCATCACACCGCAGAGCAGGACAGCTCACAGGTGCGAGCCTGGAGGCATCACCCATGGGCAACCTCCACACATGCTCCTCTTTCTACCATGGCCTCCATCATTTATCCCTTCCTCCCATCCCTCCTCCTCCTCCTCCTGCTGCCTGGCCAAGCAGGACAGAGCTGGATAAGCATGGCTGGCCAGCATGTGGGCTTACTTCTGCTTCCTTCTGCTCCCCACAGCAGCTCCCAGTCTACAGCAGGGAGACAGAGCTGTGAAGCCTGGGGAGGGGAGAATTCCCATATCTCCAACTGACCTGCTGCATTGGACATAAGAAGTGAAATGAGGTCTAAAATCAGACCCCTGCACTCCTTTTGGAGAAGGGGGCATGGAAAGAGGTAGCTGGTCCCATGGCCACCCCTATTATTTACATTAATGCAAAGCAGGTAGGAAAACCCTGCTGGGCTGGGGACTTTGCAATAGCACCAAGTTGCTCCTTGCTGCAAGTGCCAGTGGTGACACATGGCTTTTGCAAACCAGGCTTGCTTTGCTGGAGCAACATAAGCACACAAAGAATGCTCCCACTGCCTCCGGAGACTCGGGAGGGGAAACACCACTTGCTTTTTTAGCTGCCAAGGCAGCATTCATGGGTATTATTTTTGCTGTAGCAGTGTGGGCGCTGCTGCATCAGCCCACAGAGGACACTGAGGGCTTTCTTCAGAAGTGAAAAAGAGTGGTGGGCTTTTTCACAGGCATTAAAGAGCTCACTGAGCTTCTGTGACACATAATCGTTGCAGGTATCATTTTGCTGCATTCCCTTCTCCTGGCGACTGGTGGGTCAGAGCAAACCTCGGGTATGATTCTCACTTGGGGTGAGCAGAGCAGCTGCCTGGGGCTGGCAGCAGTGCAAGGTCTGTGCTGCCACACCCCCACAGGGCTTAATTATGATGAAAAAAAGCAAAATTGCAGAGGACAGAAGATACCTCCTGCACGAGGGTGCCAGGATGGAGACGCCCCAGAACTGTGAGTTTGTATTGGGACGGGCTGGCCAAAAAGACCATTCCGGGGCTTTCAGAGCCAAGATTGAGCCAGCCCTGCCAAATGCTGCATATGCACAACAAAGAGACAATTTTACCTTCTTGCAGGTTGGTCCTGGGATGTTATGGGAGGAGTAATTTGAGAAGGACCTTGGAAAACCAGGGAAAGTAAAGAAGGATGCAAAAGGAGCAGGGAAACTGCCATAAGGAGAAAGACTTAAAATAGTCCGTTCAGTGGCTTCAAGAGAGCTGGAAAAATGCCCTGACTCCCGTTGGTAATTACCTCCAAGCGGAGAAGATACTGGGTACTAAACCAGCAAGCAAAGCCATAACTAGAGCCAATAACTGGAAGCTGAGCACAGCCACGTTCAAATTAGAAATGAGGCTCATATTTTTAATAGAAAAAATGATTAAGCATCGGAACAAACTGCCAAAAGCAGTGGCGGCTCCTCTGTCGCTTGTTATCTGCAGAGCAAGGCTGGCTGCCTTGCTGAAAGATGATTCAGTCAAACACGAGTTATTGGGCTCAATAGAGGGGTAACGGAGGAACGTAATGGCCTGTGCAACCCAGGAGGTCAGGTGAGATGAACTAATTTTCTCCTGTGGCCTTCAAGTCAGTGAGTTAAGGAAGGTGCATATCCCTGTCTTGCAGATTCAGCTTCGCAGTAGCTGTTTCTGTCGGTTCAGGTGTTCGGTGGTGCAGAGCAGGGCTGGGAGGATAAACCTGCAGCAGGCTGTGGGGCATTTGGAGGAATCTTCATGTCCCTGCTTAGGAGCTGAGACCATGCCCCTTATCCCCTGCATCTTCTGGGAAAACTGGTGCTCATATCTGGCCTGAAAGACAGGGAGAGTGGAGTTTATAAGGCCTAAAACGAGGGAGGTGGGGAAGGGCAGAGCTGCCCTTGCTGGATCTAAACTGAGTTAGTCCAACCCTATGCAGGGATGCTGTGGGACATGATGGGACAGGGACGATGGTGGCTTTCTAGATGTCTGAGCCAGCCATGCTCCCTGCAGTGCTGAGCTGCTCTGGCCAGTGCAGGGAGGTTAAGCAAGGTGCTGGGGGCAGCTGCAAACAAGCACCCTGGAGCAAGGTGCTTGGGAAGGGGACGATCATCAGCAGTCCTGCACAGCTCAGGAGGAGCACGGCTCCTTGCCCTGCTCCATCCTGGCTCCCTGATGCCTCAGCTTTGTGTGCACCATTCTTCTGACCAGGAGAAGCTGAGCGGTGGCTCAGCTCTGGGGTGTCTGCAAGACACAGGGAAAGCAGAAAAGCAAAATGGACTAAAACGGGATGAGATGGCTCAGGGCTGAGAGAGAGAATGGGGAAGGGAGACAGTGGGGGGAAAGATTCATGTGAGACATTAGCGTGAAGGAGAGGACGCTCCTGCAGCCCTCCTCAGAAGGAGGCATTGACAGAGAGCTTTTGATGAGGAGATGAATGGAGATAATATGCCATCAAATGGTGGTGGGGAGGGAGCTGGGAGCAGCTCCCCACAAACCTCTGCCTCCAGCATGCAGACAGGCGCTTGGCACAGCACAGCCAGAAAGCACTTACCTCTCTCTCTTAATGGCCGGGCAGAGCCTCCCAGGCCACCCCATTAGGAGCTGCCTCCCCAGGCGAGCTGGCACAAAGTGCTCAGCCAGCCCAGGGAGCGGTTGTGCCATGGAGCCAGCGATGCTGCCTGTAGCCACGGCACTCCTGGGCCCTCCAGCTGGACATAAGGCAGGCCCTGAGGGTGCAGCAGGGCAGCACACTGGTTTGGGGTGACGCCTGGTTAGTTTGTCTCTTTTTGAAGCCGTCTGACCCCTCCAGGAGCAAGACATCTCTCAGGAGATGCTGTGCACCCTGCAGGTCGCAATGCCATGTCCTTGTCTGAAGGTGCTGACATTGCACAGGGAGACAAGCCCAGGACAGGAGGCATTGGTTGTCTGGGGTAGCAAATGGGCCATGGTGCGCTTGCAGCTGAGCTGGAGATCTGGCGTTTCAGGCTGGTATTGCAAAGCAGCACCCACCAACACCAGGCTCTCCAGCAGCAACCTGCACACAGTGGGCATGGGTGAGCTTGTATGGGGTGGGCAGCCCAGCAGAGACACAGGAGGAGGGGGATGCAGCCCCAGTGCAGGGCTCCTGCCAGGTAGCTTTCCCCACATAAGGAACTAACCCCGTCTGCATGCCAGCGGCTGCTGCCAGACACGATCCAGGACTCGTATCAGCAGGAGGAGCTGGCTCTCCTCATGCTAGGACGGGGCCAAGTCGTGTTCACCTACTGCTCCAGCAGCAACACTCCCTGCTTTGCATGAAAGAGGCGTTTTGATTGCTGACATCTGTAGACAATCAGATAAGAATTAGAGTTATTCCTCTCGGCATAAATGGTATTTCTAATCTCATAATCCCTTAATATTGTTCTCACCAGGATGTGGCTGCCACTAATCCCTAAGAGTTTGTTCTTGGGCAAATTTCAGGGAAGCTAGGGAGGTGCAGGAGGAGGAGTTGGCCACCTTCCCTTCTCTTGACCCCAGAATCCCTCCCGGCTATGAAGGGGGCACAGAAGAGCCAGTCAGGCAGCAGCCCCTCTTGCCAGTCGGAGCTGAGGTGGAGGTGTTTGCAGAGCCCTTTCACCACTGCTGCAAAGTGCCCCAATGGGCTCTGTCTGCATCCCTGCCCTGAGTTTTTCTCTTGGCTGAGCAGCTTTGTGGGACTGGCGGCAGGCTCCAGCCTGGTTTTGCCGCTTGGCTGCTTTCCGAAAGCAGAGGCTGATCCCTGAGGAACAGCCTGGGGCCTCTATTTGTGTGCTGGAGAGCTGCAGCAAGGGCAGTATCCTGCTGCTGTGGGTCTGCAAAGGCCAAGGTTCCCAGGCAGCTGAAGGTGGAAGGTGCTTTGTAAGGACACTGGGCTGCATTTGGCCCTAATTTTGCATCCTCCTCAGGCTAGAGTGGGGAGAACCACTTGGGTTGCTCCTTTCCCCCGTCTTGATGTTGGTGCACTGGATACAGATGTGCCCCTCTCCAGCAACCCAACATGGCCTTCCCTCCTGGACACCTTGCAGGCACAGTTGGGATGGGAAGAGGGCTGGATACTTACTGTCGTCTACCCAGAACAGGCAGGGATTTGCCCAGCTCCATCAGCTGATACCAAACAGCAATAGGGGCTTACACACAGGCTGCCTGTGGGAGCCAGGATGAAATTCACCCTAGGTGTTATCAGGCTCCCCTGCTGCATGCAAGGCATGTGCAACCTGCCATGGTGCAGGGGTGGAAAACCTGCCCCAGATCCTGTCCTGTCCCAAAGCACGGGGGCTGTGTAGGCTGCCACTCGAGGGAGCAGCTTGAAATGCAGAGGTGAGCAGAGGGTCTGGGTGTGCCCATCTCTGCAGATACAGCTCTGTGCCTCTCCTGTCTTCTGTGTTTCTTCTCTTTTACAGCAGATGTTCCTTCTTCAGCTTCAAGTTTTTCCTCCTTTTTATTCCTCAGACAGGTTGGAGATGCAGCACAAATGTTTCAGCTGCATCATCTTAGCATCTTCTTCATCTTAACAAGATGAACATGTCAGAGATGGCTTGGTAGTTACAAATATTCAAGTCTGCTTCTGTCCGTGAGGTTTAGAGAGCCCCACACTGGTACAGCATGCCGTGGAATGGGCACACAGTAGGGCAGAGGATGCAGGAGGAGGCTGCTTTCCCCAGGAAGCATGCCCATCACCATCCCCTCAATGCTTCTCTCACAGCATCCTACCTGCCAGGGTACCAGCATCTCTCCCCTCTGTCATGCTGAAACCTGTCCATCATTACCTTGCAGCCCCAAGTGATTTGTTACTACAGCTACATTTTTCCATGCAGGGAAAGCTCAGATCTCTGCCAGGCTAAGGTCTCCCTCTCATTTCTGCATGGCTGGAAGGAAAGGCGAGGGCTCAGCCTCGAGGCCAGGCATTCCAGACTGTGCCCCAGGGATGCCAGGGTGGCAGGGCTCAGGACACAGTGGTGCAATGGTACAACTTTTCCAGGAGTCCCTTAATAGCTTGCAAACACTGAAACTGCAAAATCTCTGGGAAGAGAGGTGTGTATGGTGTTGGCTTGTAATGGACAAGGTAACACCATGGTGCATTTCCCTCCTGCTCTCTGAAGGCTGGCAACTGGAGAAGGAGCTAGCGGGTACCCTCACTGCACTGGGAGATGCTATTTTTTGGGGGAGGATTCATTAGGGTTTTGCCCAGAAAAGAGGAATGAATGGGTTTTGCTATTCACTGTCAAGTTCAGAAAAATGCCCTGGAAGTCAGAGGCAGTTGAAATTTTTTGGTGAATCAAGAAGTTAGAGAATTAAGTGGTTGGGTTCAAGATTTTGCTTATTTTATTTTTGTATGATGAGGTTTTAATGAACTTGGTGGGAGCTCCAAAAGTCCTGGAAACTCAACTGTTCATTTAAAATCACTAGAAGCAAAAGAAACACTGCTGCTGTTCTGTTTCTGTTGGAAGTGAGCAAGCTGCAAAGCAGCCACAAATGTGCAAAACCCTTTGGCATGGCCAGATCCCTGGTGTTCACTGGGGTGAGGTGCAGGGTGGACCGTTTGCTCCGTCCCTATTTGGGTGGCCCTTGGCTGTAAACAGGCACTGCCTGCACGTGTGCCTGCACCAGCTGGCGGGGGGGTGGGTCTACAACTGTGGGTGGGTGGGTGGGTGAGCAAACACCCTCCTGGGCATCCTGGGGCTGACATGGGTGCAGAGCTGGCAGGGCAGACCAAGGGCTTACCAAGCCCTGAGACACAGGGGTGGGAGGGAGACAGGTAAATGTGTCCAGCACCACTGGCACCATGCTTCTCCGCCTCTTCCCATGCTAGGATGGTCCTTTCCCCCTCACTGGGTTTTCCCTCCCTGCAGGACCACCACCCCGCTTCCCAGAATTTGGCCTTGCCCTGTGTTGGACATCCCAACCTGGCCTGTGGAAAAGCTTCAGCCCCATGCTGTGCCAGAATAATGATAGATGCTCTAGGGCATTGTGTCTGAGGTGGGAGGGCAATGATGGCATATCCTGGACTCTGATGACCTCCAGGAGTGGTTTGTGCCTGTGTTATCACTATCCCCATGGACAGCCCAGTCCCTGCCTCTTAAAGCTTGTTCAAACCAGCCATTTTTGTACATGGGGCTGGGATAACATCTCTGCACACAGCCAAAGGCCCTCCTGGCTCCACAGTAATCACCCGGAGCCACATCAGAAAAAGCAGGTAATTAAATTCAGGCCCTCGCTTTTCCCCCAGCAGATGCAGCAAGATGGCAGTCCTACAGAGACTTTATTTGGGGAAGGGGCAGAAATTTCAGCCTTGGTCTTCCCCATAGCAGCTGCCAGTGTATGGCCACTGAGCCAGGAACCCACTCCCCCATCCAGCCATGGCTCGCTGGCTTATCATTTCCAATCCTATCAGAAACAAAACTGCTGCTACTTAATGCTTCATTACAGGCTGTTATGTGTCTCCTGCACTGCCCAAGAGAGCAGCAAGGAGGGCTCTGACTCTATTTAATAACTGTTTCATGGTTCCTAATTGACAGATAAAAACGCTACTAACTCAGTTTCATCGAACATAATCCATGGGCAGGAGCGGCAGTGCCCTTCTGGAGCCCAGGCGGCAGCACGAGTGTTGACCCGTTATTCTGACATGGGAAATCCATAACGCACCAATCTGCCATTGCGATGATGGGTTTACACTTCACTTTTTCGTCTGTTGGTTTTAGCTTTTACAACCTCAGGGGAAGCCATTGGGGAGGGATTTGGGGACAGATAGCTGGGACAGACAGAGGAAGTGAGACGGTGTCTGGTGCTTCATTTCAGGGGCCATTCCCACATGGGTCTGCACCAGCCCCAACATGGTACTTTGCAACGAGGGTTGGCTTTGCAGCACTTCCCTGTGGGGCTCTGTCTCTTGTCACCATGCCTCATGCTGGCAGGTGCCCAACCCCAGGGCTGTCACCCTGTGGATGTCAGGCTGAGCCATGCTTGTACCCGGGGAAGATCCACCAAGCCTTTTAGCTCTGACAGGAAAGCAACCGCACCTGCTCAGAAGAAACAGGAACAGATTTATTCTTGTAAATTTGAAGATGTCAGGAAACCAGGGCATTTCTTTGTGCACTGCACAATTAAAGGGATCTCATGACTGCCTGGATGTTCCCCTGACCCTTTTTGCTGGTGCAGGTGACCAAATGACCCAGACCCAGACTTCTTCCATGCTCCACATTGAGAAAGACCAGCCAGACAAACCCTTGCACTCCCCAGGGATGCACACACAATTGCACGGTCAAAAATGCAGGGCCAGAATGTGCAGATGTGCAAATAGTAACAAGGAGTGCTGCAGAGGTGGGATTCAAAAGCCATGTGCTGGACCTGAAACCTTCTATTCAACCCAAACACTTGGGGATTTGTTTATCAGTTCCCACCTGGGGCCAGCACTTGAAAAAAGTCTTTGGAAGTGAGATTTTTTATTGCTTTCTCCTCCTGTCACAGTGGCTGGAAACTTAAATACCAGCTGGGAGTCTCACAGGCATTGGTGACCACCAGAGAATTGCACCTGGAGTAGAAGCAGAGCTGTGGCAAAGGCAGAGGTGGAGTTCCAAAGGAGAAGTGTCGAGACTCCGTAGCTCTCTGCAGAGCAAAGCAAATCTGACCACAGCTGAAGGCATCCTGGGAGGATGAAAGATTATTAGCAGCAAGCGCTTCAGGGATAACATGGAAGATACTGATTTAAATAAAAATCACCATAACAGCAGCTCTGACAGGACCCTGTGGGTCACTTGTGGGAGAATCAGAGGCAGCAGAGCTCCAGTGCTGGCACACTTGGAGCATTTCCTAGTTGAAAATATCATGCTGGAGAAAGCCAGGACTGCTGCCCTTGCTCCTGAGAGGGCAGGGACAGGGACAGGGGCACAGGGCTGCACCAGGGTGTGCGGTGCACACCGGGATGCCTAAAGAGCATCACTGCACAAGGTTAGAGGCTTGACCCACTGTGACCTCAAGGGCAAGCGGGACTGTTTGCAGCACTGCTGGGAGCCACAGCGCCGGGAGATGGATATCCGTGATCTCAGCCAGTCGCGGGTCCACGATGGAGGTCAGATTCCCATGGTGTGAGTCAGCTGCATTCCTCCCTAGGGTCAGTGAACTATGCAGGCTTCGGCGGCTGTGGCTGTCTCCGGCCTCGGCGCTTGCGGTGATTAACTGCGCTGAGGATGCTCAGTTTGGGTGGACAAAGCAAAGGCTAAGGGGCTCTGGCTGGCTGGGGACAGCTTCAGCTGCTCATCCATGGGAGAGAAGAAGAGCAGTCTCTTGGCCACCCTTCATACCAAGAGTGCTTTCATCAATGCAGTGTGAAGGGGTGATAAAATGCTACCAGCTATCTCCACAGACAGCTAATCCATCGCTATGGATTTTTTGTTAGGTAATCTGGCACACCAGTACAGTTCCTTGTAGCTGGCTGTAACTCTCATGCTGTGGTGCATCCACCTGCAATGCCAACTGCTCTCATTATGATACAGAGCTGTGTCATGCCATGCCATCAGCAAATGGAGTCATGATGCAGGATAATAGCCAAGCTGTCAAGATAAGAAGAGTCTCAGCATGTAACAGAAGGGTTTCTCCAGACTGGGGATTTTGATGCTTGAAGTTTTTGGTTTGTACTTTTCTCTAAATGAGTGTTTTCTCCCGATCACTGTGCTTCCATGGGAATTGGGCATTTTGCAGAGGAAACTTCACATGCCCTTCAGCTTTCCCATCAAATGTGATGGGCAGGCCATCTGCAGGGCCTGCAGCACAGACAGAATGGGACATATCAAGGTGGCTTCACATTACCAGACCTCCGTCACTGAGTCTCTTCCTGCTCGAGGGAATTTAAACCACCTGGAGCAGCTCCCTCATTGAGGACACAGCTTCCCTGGGGCTAGACGACAGCCTGATACTTGTGTCGTGTTCAAGGCTCAGCCCAGAACATCCATGCATTACAGTGGGTGAATGGAGATAGTGATTCAGCCTGGATTCTGCCCACTGGATTGTCTCAGGAGTATTACAGACCCAGTCAGCATCAGTTACTTCCTGAGGACCAGAGAAGGTTGGCAAACCCACCTTCTTGATATAGTTGCAAATTTTGCTGCTGCTGGTAGTGGACAGAGACCGGGAGCTGTGGCCAGAGCTCCCGGGTGCTTTGTGCAGGGTTTCTGCAGCATGGTATCTCAGTCTCCACTTACAGCTGGGCTCTGCACAGTCATTCAGGTTTAACATCCCTGTAAATGAATGGCAGGGTGAGGGGGTGGGGGGATGTGTTCCAATGGATGTTCCAAATCAGTGCAACCTTCTTGCAGGCATGGAGTTCCTAGTGCAGTGCTGTCAGTGCTTTGCAGCCCTCCAGCAGCACCCCAGTGCTCTGCACCCCCTTAAAGGTGCTCGTTTACCTCAAGGGGGGCAAATCTAACAGAGATGCCTCACAAGCAGCCAAAATCCAACTATCTGGGGCTGCACAAGCCCTGCTGTCGTGAGTTCTAGCCAGTGGTACCATGAGCCTTGGGTCAGGCAGCATCCACAGTGGGGGTAAGGATATTTCCAACTCTCTTAGAGGTCAGTTTGCAATACTGGCATACTCTCCAGCCAAACCACTTGGGTTCAGATTTCTAGTAACCTTCCTCATTTCCATGTTTATTTTAATCTCCCAGAAAAAAAATGAAACCATCAGCTGGTTTGACCAGCTCCTTGCCTGGAATTAAATGACTAACTCCTAACCACCAGTGGTCCGGGGCTGGCTTGTCCCAGAGAGAGGGTGAGAGAGTAAAATTACAACCAACAAGCTGCAGCGGAACAAACAGCCTTGTCCCCCAGCACTGTGAGGTAACTGACCCCAATGTCCTCATGTCACAGGCAGAGGCAGGTGTGTGCATCCCCTACAGCATCCCTCTGACG
Organism: Phalacrocorax aristotelis; assembly: GCF_949628215.1. Classification (NCBI taxonomy): domain Eukaryota; kingdom Metazoa; phylum Chordata; class Aves; order Suliformes; family Phalacrocoracidae; genus Phalacrocorax; species Phalacrocorax aristotelis. The sequence goes on along the minus strand of NC_134311.1, from coordinate 71,739,107 downwards.
TGGGATGTGAGGAACACATGGGGAACGGCTGCTGCTACCTGCCCCGGTGCATGGCCCCTGCCATGGCACTGCCCTGAATGAATCCCTCTTTGAAGGACAACAAGACCTTCCAGGAAAGCATTCAGCCCTGATTAAAAAACTTCCAGTGTCAGAGAATCCAACCCCTGGAGCCTTTGGCAAGCTCTTCCAGGGTTTAATTACCCAGGTGCAAAAAACATTTACCATTTTATTTTGTTGAATCTGTGCAGCTTTGGCTTCATCTGCTTGGATTCATGCTGGCAGATGGAGTCAGGATGGTGGGGCTGGACACACCATCCACACCACTGAGCCACAGCCAGCCTGGCTTTGCACACTGTGCCCACCCTGGGAGATAAAGGCATTTGATAGGTATCGTGTTTGCAAAGGGGCTTTCTAGCATAAGTGCATTGGCTACTTTCCCTGTACAGCCATGAAAACACTGCAGACAGTTGTGTACCCCATGTAGAAGAAAGACTCAATTTGCCTTCCCCAGGTGCCTGTCTGTCCCCATCGAGCACAGCAGGAGTGGAGACAGACTTCTTGGCCTGGCCAGCTCCCTTCAAGGTGGTTAAAGATAGATAAAGGCAACTGTGAGACTATCAGCCCAGCCCTCTGGAGAGGTGAATGCATACAGCTCCCCATGGACTTCCTGCAAAGCCTCTCTCCCCAGGCTTGGCTCCCATTGGCCTGTCCTCTGATACCGTTGGCATCCCTCTCGACACAGGGCTTGGGGAGGGCAGGATCTGTCCCGCATACCTCCATCGCTCTGAGAAAGGCACCCTGGAGGGGATCACTGAGTTGAACAAGCTCAAGCTTGTGAATTTTTGAGCAGAAACAGGTTCTGGGCCAAGGTGGTCAATGCAGGAGCATTTTGTTAAAAGCACATGGCAGCCAGGCAGCTGCAGGCAGGTCCTGGTGACTGCCCAGGCATGACCCCATGGGAACACCATTAGCACGCCCCCTGTATAACACCGCTGGCACTAACACCTCTGGTTTATGAGCAGTGCAGGGTCTCTAACAGACTTATTGTCCCAATAGCTGCACAGCAGCCACTCCAGCAGCGCCTTGCCCCCTTGCATCAGTGCACAAGAGCTGAGCCTATGACTCAAGTTTTCTAAATGCTGCCCTGTTTCATGCCTTGAGAGGCGTCCTGCATCTTGGGAGGCTTTTGCCCATGTTGGGACCAACATCCCCATCTTGGGTATAAACCCCCAGCTCAGGCAGAGCCTTCCTCCTGTCTCCAGCTCTTTGGGATTTCGGGTGGCTTTCCTTACCAAGATCTATTGGTAGGGTTACTTTTAATAGCACATACGTGACGTGGAGCGGCATAGACCACTCTGGCTCCGGCTGGCACGTTATAAATCTCAGCAGGAAAAAAATGCGAAGGGCCAGGAGGGTGGTGGGTGAAAAAAAGCAGAAAGAAGAGACCATTTTCCCAGATCCCAAAGCAGACAGGGGTGGGGAGTGGGAAAGGCAGGGTCGTGCGGCTTGCTGGGGCAGTGTGCAGTTGTTTATACTGGAAATGAGTTTCTGTTTATTGCAAGCTATGGTGGGGAGACCACAAAGTGAATGTAAAACAAAATGGGAAGGGTGTGGAGAAAGTCAGGGGAGGGGGAGCGGGTGCCTTTGACAAACTCCAGAAGTCACGTCCAGTAATAAATCAAGCTGGGATCTGTCCCGGGATACAGGACCCAGAACATCTGCTTGGGTTGCAGGGAAGCCAGGCGGGTGAGAAGGGCTCTCCCAGCCCTGCCTGGGGCCAGGTGGGGGGCCAGGGACTTGGGCAGCTCAGCCACCCATGGCTGCTGCGCCCAGCGATGCTCACATGCAGGCAGAGGTGGACTGAGCACCCAGGTTCACAAGGACACATGAGGAGATGCACACAGGACTGAGGGATTTAGCATGAATCCTCAGGCAGCCCCTCCATCTTTAGTGGCCATCCCTTGATTGCTCTGTACCTCCATTTCCTTGGCTGTAAGGTGGCATGGGATGCTTTTCTGCTGTTTATCACTTCTCCCAAGCTTTGCAGCAAATACCATGTGGGAAGGCAACTACTGCAACGTCTCAGAGCTGGGGCATGGTGCAGGTGCCACCAAGCAGGGAGGTCCCCTGCCCTCTCCTGAGGCAGCAGGAATTAGTGTGTTAATGGAGCTGCTGGTGAAATCAGAGACAAATCTCTTGATAAACCCACCGGGGCCAGCATCGCATCCATTCTTTGTACAGGCTTTGAAGATATTAAGTGCTAAGGATTTTGGTTTGACATCTGAATCCAGCTGCATTTTTGTGAGAAGCCCTCGCAGATTATTTTTCTAGACCAACCTTTCATATATAATCTATTGCCGTGGGTTTAGTGCTTCGGAAGGGGTGATGGACGTTTGCTTTGCAGATTTAAGCATTCCCTTCCTCTTCTTCCTTTTCTTTTCCCCTTCCTTGGAAAATGGATCCTATTAACTGCTGCAGATGACACAACACATGCCAATACATTTGCAACCCATTTGGCTCACAATGATGGCTGCGTTCAAGCTAGAAACCTCCCCAAGGGTCCAAGTAAAGCCTTGGGGTGGGGAGGAAAAACAAAGACCATGCGTCTGCCCTCCAGGTCCATGCCCAGTTCTTGCCTTTCCAGCCCATATTAGTGCAGAAAGCAGGAGAGACAGCCACTAAGATGCATGTGTGAGTTATGACCTCAAAAGTAATTTGCATTTCATTATGCCAAGCTGTGGCTGAGCTGCTCTGCCATAACGCCGTGGGTGCTGCTATGGGAACTGATCTCCAAAAATGCCCATGAACAACTTTCTGGGCACAGAGCATGTACCAAGCAGTGCCTCCAGCATCTCCCTGTTGCAGACAAACCCCAAATCCTCCTGTACATGATCCTGAGTGGGTTCAACCCCATGTCACTGCTGGAAAGGTCAGAAACTTTGGCAGCATCACAGCACTTCTCCACTTACTCCAGGCATGCTGCCTTCCTTCCGGTGCTGCTGGTGGCACATATGCCATGGACAGACCTAGATGCACTGCCATTAACCCAGCCAGAGCTGCTTTTTGTGCTCCAGGAGAGGATAGCAAGGTATTCAGGTAAAACCCGACTGCCCTGCCCTGTCTGGTTTTCCTCAGCACATCCTTGAAGCTCTCATCTGCAGCTGAGCCCCTGCTCTCAGACCTGTCCCTGCTGCTCACCTCATCTCAGAAGGCTGCTGGGCCATCTGTATGCATATAGGGGAGAGTTGAGCCTGTTGCAAGAGGCACTTGCAGTGCATGCAGCAGCAGTGTGTTCCTGGTCCCTGACAGGGCAGTGGAGCTCATGTGAGCCACGTCATTGCAGCATCCTTCTGCCGCTGGCAAGGTACGGACCATAGGGCTTGCTCTTCTGCAACTTTCTGTGCCATGCCTCAGAGAGCGCAGCAAAATCCTTCAGTGACTCTAATAACGTTCCCTTCCAAATCTTTCTCCCCAGTCCCTGCAAAGTCATGCTTCAGGTCTGCTGAAATCTTATCAAATACCTCCTGAAATCCCCTGGAGCCCCTATGACAGTTTATTGAGAGTCCAGGCCTGTTTGACCTTGGAGGGGTGAGAAAGGCAGGGGATGAAAGAGCAGCCCTAGGCTTCCCTGCCAAACTCCTTGATCCTGTGTTGAGACTCCTGCAGAGACCACAGCCCAGCCACGAATCAGTCCCAGCCCACCAGTGGGGTATCTGAGTACCATGCCTTCCTGTCCCCTCTGCTCCAAGCCTCTCGAGGGTCTCCTGCTGTGCTGGGCAGTGCCACGTGTGCCCGGTGCCCATCCTGGTGTCCTGCCACCCTTGCCCTGCCCAAAAGAGATTTGGGGACCTCTGAGTGACAGCTCAGTCCCCAGCTCCAGTTTGCAAAAGGGTTGCCTGCCCCGTGGCAGCTCTGTGCTGGGGGTTCCCGCCATCCCTCAGGAAATAATTAAAATATTTATAAGAATATTTTTATAACAATAACAGCTTTTTATTTGTTCTTTTTTAGAAGCAAATCAGAGGATGTGTGAGAAGCCACTCACACATGTCCTCCATGAGGAGGGACAGGTTGTGCTGCGCATCCATATTCTTGCTGCCAGGGTGGGGCTAGCAACGATGCCACTCTTGCCACTGATCTGGTGCTGATGCACTCAGGAAAAGTGCATTCACTTCTGGGGGCTTCGTTATTAAAAGGCCATTGATAAATTACAGGGAGTCCAGAGGAAAATTGATTAAAGGATTAGAAGATAGGGTATGACCTAAAGGGGAGATTAAGGGAATTTAGTGAGGTGCTCACTGCAGAGCAGAGCTGGGGGAAGTGGGGAGGGAAGAAAATTAAAACAACCTTGCAAAGATTTTACAGGTGATGATTAGAGCTGGTGAGAACAGTTTCTGTGAGTAATCGAATTGGTTTGTGCTTCAGGCTTTGTTTTGCAAATTGTGGGCTTTCACACGGGTGGGAAGGGGCTCCTGAGCCCCTCGGGTTATTCTGGCTGTCTTGGCCAGGAGCACCCCGTGGGGCTTGCTCACTACCACTTTTGGGGATTTAAGTGTTGAGCCAGGATTTGAGGAAGATGAGTGTCATTTTCATAAAGCAAAGAGCCTTTTTTTAGCTCCATTTCTTTACAGATGGGCTGAATAATGGGACCTCCCTCAAAGTCGGCTGAGTAAAGGATGCAGCTATTACTTCCAAATGCAGTGAAGTCTGGGGTTGTGTGACTTACATCATCCCAAGGATCTCATTGCTGTAAGATAAGAATGAGGCCAGGGCCAGAGGATAAAAAAAGACATTCACAAAAGGAGCAGTAGTGTTAAGCAGTGGTGTTAGCTGAGCTGGTATCTCAGCCCACCTCTTCCAGAAATGCCACACTCCTCTGGCTTTTGTCCCCTTGAAGGATGCCCTTTGGGTGAGCTTCAGAGACCGATGCTCTGAAGTTGGGCTCCCTCCTCCTTCTTGCCTCCACCCCATGGTACCAGCAGCACAGGGGAGCATTTAGGCTTGAGCTGGGGACCCTCCTGCTGTTAGTGACATCACTGACTGGTATTTTCTCAAACCAGAGAATGGGCAGCTAAGGACTGGTGTGGAGACCTCATTTTCTGGGACAAAATAAGCATCTTCCCTGATTCATGTCATTAATGGCCTAGCATCATCCCTGAACAGCACCTCCAATGAGAGCTGCTCCCTGGGGTGTCCATCTCAGCCCCCATACCCACCCGAGTACAGTGCTGTGATTTTCCAGGGTGGTTTGTGCAGGAGGATAAGTGGGATGGGTCAGGTGGCTTCACAGACATGCCAAGGCGGCTGGCTGCTGCTGCTGGGACTTGCATGGATTTGAGGTGGGAACAACACAGAAAGAAGCTATATGAGGCTCTACAGCCTCATATATATCTCTACAGCCAACTCTGGCATCTGTTGAGGAACCTCTGGCTCCAGCTTGTTTCTGCAAGGTGCCTGCAGTTGGTTTCCCAGCAGGACTGCACCAATGACACAAAGCTGGGCGAAGCCACCAGCACTGTGGGGCTGGAGTTCTCAACCACAAAGGGCTGCATGGTCCCTGGGGCTGAGGGACAGGCACAGGCTGCGGATCAGCCCCGCAGAGCAGCATACCATCTCACCAGGAGAGCAGTGGTGTTGGGCAGAAGGACAGTCCCAAGGATGTGAGTGGGTGGCCAGGGGGTGCTGACTCTGTGTGAGCAAACCCAGATGCAATCCAAACGGCCAAACACAGGGTTGGCTTGAGGATGAGCAAATGGCTCCACTGCTTGTGCAGACACCCACTGCACAGGGGGGTACCTGCACACAGATGCCCACTTTCAGGTGCTCTGCCTGACTGAATCCAAGGTGGAGCAGCCAGTTTAGGCTGGAGGATGCTGTGGGGTCTGCCTTGTAAGGGGATGGGCGCACAGCCTGCAGCATTTTTTCTAACAAAACACGTGGGAGAAAAGAGGAGAGGGTCTTCCGTAAATTCTGAAGGAAAGGAGCTCTTCTGGCAAAAGCCAGCGCTGGTGCAAGAAGAAGGTGGGTGGGGATATGGTTACTAACTGCTCCTAGCAGCTCGTCCTCCTGCCCAGGCAGAAGAGGAGCTCAAAAATATCTGTTTCGCTCCTCCAAAGAATCAAAAATCTCTTACTCTCCATTCCCTATGGGGTGACAGACCTCTCTGCTACCAGGTAACCTTGTCGCTGAGGTAACACAGAGGGCAGCCTGGAGAAGAGCAGAGCACAGAAAGGGACATATCCAGGCTGCATCTTGAGAGGGATGAGGGGAGAAGACACATATTTGGAGAGCCGCTGGCTGTTGGAAGCAGCCCGCACTCCCCCGCTGGGAGTGATAGCTGGTAATATTCGTGGCTATCTTGTTGCTTGGTACATGACAAAGTGCTTGTAGCTTCTCTCCAGAGGCTCCTCCTGGATAAATATACAATTTCCAGGGGTTCTGGTGGGACAGCTTTGCTGAGGATACATGGCTGCTGATGGTCCCAGTTGTGTCTGATTGCACCTGGTATTTTCCCTGCCTTCTCCATCTGGAGAGGCTGGGAGAATGAACTGCTTTCCTGCAGCCTTTAAATAAGGTGATGGAGGAGGCAAGGACATTGCATGGGGTAGATCATGCAGGGGTTTTGTGTCTGGAGCTGGGAAAAGAGGGAGAAGGAGATGCTGAGTCCCCTTCTGCAAGCTCCACAGGCAGGGAGCTGCCACAGCACAGAGCGTGAGGCTCCCCAGTACCTGCCAGGGAGCCCTTGGCAGCATGCCACATGCCCCCTATGCAGCCAAGCCAAGGAAGGCACTGCTCTCCCACACAGCAGACGGAGATGTTCCCTCCCTCTGGCTGGCAGCTTTTCCAGCTGAGCTCCTGAAGGAGATTTCCAGGATTCTGCACAAATTCAGGGCTGTGTATTGTTCACAGCTGGTGTGGGCTGAGACCAGGCGTGACAGAAAACAACACTTCAGAGCAGTTTTGGGCTGCTCTGATCAAGCCTTTTATCAAGGCCTACCAAGGCAGGCAGATGCCGCCTGGAGATCGGGGCTGTGATGTGCTCCCATGTGCACTGACCACAAGTTCCTTGGGGTCAGGAGCAGCTGCTGGGGGACCCGTGTGGGTGCTAGGAAGTATTTTCCCCCATGTACTGCCTTGGCACAGTGCATCCAGCCCCATGTCAACAGGAAGGGTCCTCTGAAAGCAGAAACTATTTTGACAGGAACAGGAAAACCCCATGAAATTCATGCCCTGCATCCTTCCCGGCCATTTTAGAAGGGTTAGGCTCAGCATTTTGGTGGGACCTGCATGGATGTCAAGCTCTTCTCCCCAAGCCCCAGAAGTGGAAAGCCCCATTGCTGCACTGAGAAATCAAGAGGCATATCAGCCCACTCCACGTGGAGGCTGCAGCCCCTTCCCTGCTGGCTTGGCACAGCAGTCTGGTGCCCCAGGATGCTCCAGCCCTGAGCCATGGGCAGGGACATACTATGGAGCCTCCTTAGGCTCCATTTGCCAGCACCTTCCCCTGGGAGCTGCACAGTCCCTCACCCCGTGCAGCTCTTCAGGTCTCCAGGAGCTGGACGGAGGCCCGGCACACTCAATCCCAGAGCAGCCGGTAACTAGGTTTGGTCATTACTGCCCGGGGCTATGTGCGAACCAGTGACCTGGCTCTGAAATGGTTTATGTTACATGCAAATCCCCTCGCAGAGGTGTTGGGGGAGGAAAGCCGGCCTCGCGGTGAACTCCCCAGGCTGGAGCACAAACCCCAGTGCTGCAAAGGGCTTCCTATGCCCAGTGCACCATGTCCTGCCTTCCTGGAGTACCCTTCCCGGGTGTGCCGCACCTAGCACCATGGGCCCCAGCCTCGCTCGAGGCCTGGCGGTGCTACCGTTATACACAAAACAATAATCAGCTGCCGTAACGAGGATGAAGAGTAGCTGAGCTGGCTTCCCTGCTGTTGTGCCGGCTCCAAGTAGAAACAGCTGCATTTGGTTTGGTTAAATGTTTTATTTACTCCCAATTATCCCAGATAACAGATTTGCTTTCTTTTGTTCAATATTTAATACTGTTTTGGAGCAAAGCTGCTCTTCAGTTTCCGATGGAGGATGGGAGGGTTAGGAGGGACTTCCTGCTGTGGAGCAGTCCTGAGCAAATGCTGGAGGCACCGAGCATCCCCGCTGCACATCAGTCCCTAAAGCATCCAGCCCAGCATCCTGGACTGTGGGGACAAGGTCACCTGCAGGAGCACAGTCGGGTTTGGGGTGCCTGTGTGCTGGGTGGAATCTCCAAGGACCTGCATTGGCATTGCCCTGGGACAACAATGCTGCCCAGCACTGGTGCTGCTGGAGGGAGTCATCACTGCAGCTGGGAGCAAGAGGGTCTGTCATGGGGGCGGGATGCCTGATGGCTTCATCTGCCTAAATCACCTTCCCACAGCATCCTGCACCCAGAGGAGCATCTCCCAGGTGGGATGCTGTGCCAGCTGGACACCCCACCCCATGCCCAGAGCCCCTCTCCTCTTGCTCTTTCCTCTCACTGCTTAGCCAGGCTTGCTTGCTAATTTTTTGAAGGCTTGAGAGCTGTCAGGTTTGAAGAGCACCACCGCTGTGCCATGAATAGCACAGCCTCATGCAGTGCAGGATGCAGCAAACTCCAGTGAGCCTGTTATCGTGCTGCCCTGCTGCGAGGCAGCTTTTAGGGCTAGGAGCTTGCACTGTGATTTGGGCTTACAGCAGGGCTCTCAGCTCTCTCTTCTCTACACGTAATGCCTTGCCCAAAAATTTACAGCACTGCTTCTTGACGCGCACGCTGAATTTTCTGCAAGGGAAATGAGAAAATCCATAGCTTGGTTTACGAGCCCCAATCAGTGTAAAACAGGGCCTTTCAGAAATTTATCTTTTGCTGAGTCCACCTTTTTTTCCGGCCCTTTCTGGGGAATAAATTCTTGCTCTTTGAGGCTGGGGAACTGGCTTTTAGATGGCAGCAGGGCCAGGGAACTTTGGATACACCTGCAGGTGTCCCTGGCCCATTTTGGGATCTCCCAGGGAGATGCTGCAGCATGACAGTGTCAAGGCTGGGCTTGGTCCTGGCTGAATGTGGGCAACTCTGGTGTTCATCTAGGACAGCTCACATTCCAGAAGGAAACGTCTTTGGTGCCTAATTTCAAGAGGAAAGAATGTCACCCTGAAAATGTTGCATGCTAACGTTGGAGTGGCTTAGGCTCACTGAGGGACACCTAAACCCTGTCTCCACCACTTGCCCAGGTCACCCAGCAGGTCAGTGAGGCATGATCTCGTCTCACCTTGTGCCCATGCACCCCTGGGCTCGCTCCCTCTTACATGAATTTTGCTGCGTTAATTTAAAAACAAAAAACAACCAAAACAACCTTGCTTGAAGAAGTGGTGTTTGTGAACACAATGTTCCCAGACCACAGAAGCACACTGCAGGGGAGCATTGCCTGCCTCCGTACCGCCCCACCGCTGTCCTCTGCACCTCTCCTCATCCTCACCCTTATCCTAGAACAGCCTTGACAAGGGGTAACAGGGCAAAATAGGAGCTTTACCTCCTTCTCTTTCTCCAGCAACAAAACACAGCCAGCAGTGGAAAGGACTGTCCCCAGTCACAACCATGCTGCACTCCAGCACAGGTGGTGCATGGCAGATGGATGCTCCCCTGATCTGCTGGGCAGTAGAAAATTATTTATTCATCATTGTTTTCTTTGTTGTTTCCTACCAGCCTGCTGTACACAGACAATTTTAGAAAAGCTGTGTTAGATAAATAATACAGCGTGCTTGCAGCCAGCGTGTGCATAACAAAAGCATCTGTGTAGGTGCTTGCGCAGACATGCAGGGTGTGCTGCTCTTGTGCACGCGTGCCTGCGTGCTCAGGGCTGGCATCTTATGCCCACATGGGTCCCCTTTGTGCACTCCAGCCTCTGCAGATTTGCTTTCAGTCACTTGGGTGCCTTTTTACTTATTTGCACGTATCCACCACCTGTAAAGTGATGGCTGTGGTGTGAAAAAAGTTAGCAGGTGAGGATATGGAGGGCATGGTGGGCACAAGCAAGAGATGGGGCAGCAGTGCTGCCATGGGCGCTGGAGAGAGTCAGGGATGCTAACAGCAGGAGTCTGGCAGCAGAGCATCAGTGCTGGGGTTGTCCCCTAGCATGGGGCAGCACGGGAGTCCTCCCCATGTCCAGGCAGGCTGTGTCACAGATGTAGCTCTAGCACAAGCACATGCTACCATCATGGACCCTGGAGGCTTTGCTGCCCCAATACTTAGATGATGAGTTGCACAGGTGACCCCACAAACACACTGCAGTATCGGTATTCCCCAGCAGCACAGTGCCTGAATGTGCCCCAAGTGCACCAGAAGAAGCACCTACTACAGAAGTGTTTGAGAGGCTTCTTAAAACTTTTATTGGTGCTATTTTTTGTATCCCTCCACCTGTGGAGCAAGGCATCTTTAGTACATTCAGCCCTCAGCAGGAGAGGAAAATTATAACTGATCCATTTCAGAAACCTCTAAAAATGACCTAAAATAACTTCTCTATATATAAAAATGCCACGATTTTAATGTCCATTATCTCATGACCTAGCAGGGCTAGGAAAAGCTATTGTAGATCATTTTTAGTGGTTTCTAAAATGGATTGGTCACACTTTCCCCCTGCGCAGTGGGACTCGGTACAAGGACGACTGGGATTTAGAGATGGGGAGGGAGACAAAAATCTGTGTGCTGATGCTTCCAGACCTGTTTCATCCTTGAGGACCACTTGTTGTGCTCTTCCCAGCTGAGCAGAGATTCTGGTCAAGTGACAGCTATTTCCAACAAGCTGGAGAGACAGCAGTCAAATGGATGCAAAGCCTGGTGTGCAGTGTGGTGGGAAAGCCAACCCCATCCCTGCCACTGGTCTTCTGTGGGGTCTGCAGAGATGATGACCCTGGCACCAGCTTTCGCTGCCTGTCACAGCTCTGAATTTTGCTGGAGCATTGCATGGCTTGCATGCAGTGTGGCCAGGTAGGATGTGCCTGGCACTGGCACAGCCTTTCACTCCCTTGCCCCAAGCTGTTGCAGCAAGGCTGGTTGCAGCCCAAGCCACTGCGAAGCCGCCATGGCCGGGCATTAAACACGCTGGGTTTGCAGAGAGGACATCAGCAGAGCGCATGGAAGAAGTGGCTTCCTGCCATGCGAGAGGTTAATAGACAGATTAGAGAGGGCAGACACTGTTTGCAGCCGCGAAGAGAAAGGAGCTCTGCCTTTACAGAGTTCAGCAGCTCCATGAGGTGATGGGAAGTAAATATTTGCCAGGATTAGGGAGGCTGCTTGCAGGAGCTGGTGGAGAAGTGCCCGTGCAGGGGCAACGTGTTGCTCGGGCTGTTTTCAGCCTCAGGCAGGGACTGAGAGCTGGATGTCAGCCAGGGGAGGAAGGAGGAGGTTGGAGCAGGACACCCCCCACCCAGAGGCACTGCCCAAAGCCTCAGGGCAGAAAAAGCCTTTAATGCTCCCTTGATGGCTTTGTTTTCCTCCCCTGCCTTTCTTGCTCTCTCGATCGGCCCGACGGGCTGGCCCACCTCCAAAGACAGCATTACAGAGCGCCGGATCGATTGGAGCCTGCAATTTTATTTGCTCTCTTTAAGAGCCTTTGATGGGCAGGATGAGCTGTGCTGGCGAGGGCCTTTCCTGGGAGAGGAGGGGAGAGGCACGGGGTTGCAAGCCACAATCTCCCATAGGAAGATGAGGACCCAGCCACCAGCCTGGAGAAGACACTGTGGTAGGGTGGGCAAAGGCAGCCCTCCCAATGCACCATGGTAGCTGAGGAGGGGCTTGTGGCCCTCTCCTTCGTGGTGCCTGGCGGTCACGGTCACAGTCAGCTGCATAGTGTCGTGGTCACAGCCCTGAGTGGCACATTGCACCTACCCTGTGCTCTCCGGTGGGGTAGACTTTCTCCCCATCAGGAAGGAAAGTGAGGCAGTTGCATGACATTCCCCTCCAAAAACACCTGTGGCTCTGGGACTGATGGCTCTTTGGAGAGATGGAGACAGCTTGTCTCTGCCCAGAAAGAGAGGGTGATGGCTGGGGTGAGACAGGCTTCATACAGCAGCATCCCTTCAGCTGCAGCAGGCTGAGGGTGCTGCGTGGGCAGCAAGGTGGCAGAGATACAAAGGCCATTTGGTCCCCCTTCTCCAGGCTCTCCTTCCACCTCTGGCTTGCTAAAAGGTAACAGAGGATGAAAGGTGGAGGATGCTGCAGGCACAGAGCCTAGGGGCTGCATTTGGGGCCAGTTTTGGAGCAGAGGGCAGGGTCTTCAAGGCATTCAAGGTTGTGAAAATGGGGTGTCTTCAAAGGCTGCTGCGGAGTGGTGATGGAATTGGTTTGTGGATGAAAGCAGCTTGGGGATGGAAGCAGTTTGGGCAGCCCCCCTTCTTCCAGCGAAGCAAACCTGGAGGCACAAGCCTGCCCCAGCCTCTTTGGTGGAGGAATTAACACAGCTCACCAAAAGCTGGATCCGGTGTGATACTGGAGGCAACAAAGATAAATTATCCTCAGATGGACTAATTGCAGCTCAGTAGCAGTGCAGCATCTGGGACCGTGCGGGTAGGGCAGAGCCTCATCCTCAGGAAGGGACCGTGCAGGACTCAGGGATGCTCGCCGAAGCCTCAGCTGCCTCTACCTGCATTCCCCTCTCGCTCCTGGTGTCGTGCGGGACAGCTGAGCACAAGAAAAAAGTGGGCGAGAGGCTCACGGTAGCATCCCCAGCATCCCCCCAACTCCCGTGCAATACTTCCAGCCCTCAGCCCCGTTTGCCGGGTGCCAGGCGGGTGCTGTTAGCCCACACTGCCACCACGCGGTCGCTCGGACCCCTGAGGCTGTCCCTAAATCCCCTGCACCCCTTCAACCACTCTGAAACACTTCGAGGGAACCCCCAAGCCCTCCCATTGCCCCTTGCAAAGGGTGATGGTGCCCTGCTTTTGCTCCCGCCCCATTCCGGGGGCAGCTGTGGGGCAGGAAAAGGGTTAAGCAGCCAGCGAGGAGGAGGAGGATGGAGCTGTAGCAGGGATCGGGCCCTTGTCTCTGGCCTTGCGATTAGCCACTCTGTTTTGCTGTGGAGGGTCTGCTTGAATAATTTAGCTGGGAGGCTCATTAACTAGGCTCTGGCCTTCGTCTGCTGGCTGAAGGCTGAAATAGCCATTAAGAGGAACACGCCTTGCAGACCAGCACAGTCACCCCTCCCTGCCAGCCCCCTCCTCTCTCTCCGTCTCCCTGCTCCCTGACTGTGCTGCCCTTAGCACTCTTGTCACCTACTTGCTCCCTCTCCAGCCCTGGCCCAGGGTGCTGGCGTGCATGCAAGCCGCGTGCCTCAGCTTCCCCTCTGTAGACTGCAGTAGGGTGCTGCAGCTGGAGCTCGTGGTATCCACCTAGAAAGCTTTTCTAGCAAAACTCATCATTATTTTCTGACCATGGGCTCTGCTTCGCAATGCCGAGCCAGGATCCCAGAAGCCCACCCTGGCAGTCTGTGCTTATGGCAAACCAGCTGGGTTGGCCCTCTCCAGAGGGCACAGTCAGGCTCCTGCTCCCCATCAGGGTCCCACTTTGGTCCTAGACACTTCGCCAAGTATGTTATGCCAGTAAGGCCTGGGCTACACCTAAGCAGGGCCGAGGAGACCTCCAGGATACCCGGAAGAGCTGTGCGCCATGTAGGGGATTTGCACAGACATGGCTGCAGGCATGTCCCATCTTGTGTTGATGCCTTGAGGCTTTGGCATCCTCCTGTTGCTGCCAGCTCACCAGTGCAGTGAGGGCACCCTTAGCCAAATTGCTGAATCCTTTACTTCTCTGGCACAGCATGCAGAGGAGTGTTAGGTTGGTGCTTCCCTGCACCAACATCAGTATGGGCTGCTCCATAGCAAGACATGGTGCATGCACGGTGCTGTGGGACCTGTGATTCGCCCTCGCAGCCCTCAGGGGAAGAAGTTTCCCAGCCTGGGGGTGCTCCCTGAACTCTTGCATCACTGCATCCTGGTTTACATCTCATTTTTGGTAATGGCCATGGGTAAGGCATCTGCCTCAGCAGCAGGGAGGAGAGCGGTTAGCTGTGTGGTGGGGAGTGCTGCTGGGCACACAGCGGGGTGATGAGCAGCAATGTTTGCACTGATGATGCCAGGTCTGCTAGGCTTCTTTCAGAACCTCTGTCTGGAGACATGTCCTGGGACATCCTAAGTGGATGCATGGGGATGGGAGCTAATGAAGGAAGGGAAAGAGGCACTGCCACAGGTTCAGACAGCCTTTCAGAGGGAACCGTGGTGCACATCCAGCCTAGGGTGTGTATTTAATGGCAAGGTACTGTGTCAAAGTGCTGCAGTTTGAGTCAAACTCTGCTCTTAGCAATGCAAGTGTCCAGGTACCGAGAGGAGTGACTTCGATGTCAGTTCAGATAAGACTTTTACCAACCTACAAGGGCAAAATTTATCAGCTGAAAGGTATTACATCTCATCCTCCCACATGCACCGGCCCTTGGCATTTTGCAGAGCCTTCCTGCAGCTCTGGCTGTGCTCCTGCAGGGAGCACAGAGTGCACCTGTGTCTGGGAAACCTGAATCCAGTGAAAACACTTAGTTGGGTTCAAAATCGTGTTCTGCCTCTAACCTCTGGGACCGACTGACAAGGCCAAAGGAATGCTGCTCCCCATTGCATGCTCTTGTCCTGCCTCCAGTTGCCTCCATGTTTCTTGGGAGGCAGAGTCCTGGGATGGACTGCTCTGCCCCACTGCTGAAAGCATTAACACTGCCAGTCCTCCTGCAGAGCTAAATTTTCTCTGCTGGTTTCAGGTTTTCCTCTTCATCTTGCCATCAGTGGTCCTTCTTCCTCCCTTTGAGGACCTCTGGTCTTTTGGAGGATCATTCCTCAACAAGTTTATCACTTCCCAGGGACGCAGCAGGGAAAGCCATGAGCACTGTAGCTTAATAGGGTCAAGACAGCAGCACCTCCTCCCCACCAGCCTTGAAGAAAATTTTCCCCGGTACCTGCCAGCCTCCTCTGCCACTCCATCTCTCATCAGAGCCAGTGAGCTGCCAGGGAACAAGGTGAGCTGCTATGCACAGCCAAGTCCAAAGCAAGGTCTCAAGAGGGCCCTCAGCAGCAGACATGGGACAGAGGCCCCCAGATGCTTTGAGCAGCTGATGAACACAGATGAGGCTCCCCTTGCAAACTATGTCCTCTCCCAAGCTGGCAGCAGCTGAGAGTGGAGGGACATCCCCTTGTTCAGGATCTGGTGATAACCCCACCTCAACGGGTAATTGCTCTTTCTCTTTCCCTGGCAGCCCCTCCAAAGGAGCCAGTGCTGATGTGCCGGTCCAACAACTACCCCAAGGGTTTCTACTGCAGCTGGCACTTGCCTACTCCCACCTACATCCCCAACTCCTTCAACATCTCTGTCATGTAAGTGCTGGGAAGGAAGGGTGCAGTGGGGTGAACTTTTGTCCCTGCAGCCTGAAGCAGGTCCCAAGTAGTGCTGTGAAGTTTTGGGGCACTGGGTCTGACCTGTCCTGAACATATGGGATCCGTGTCCCACAAATGAGCCTGTGGAAGGATGCTCCAGGAACATCCAAACTGGATGCTTGCACTGGGGCTTTGTCCCAAGAAAGTTCCAATCTCCCCAGAGGGGACCAGGAAAGTCCCCAGCTCCCAGGTCCCCTTCCCATGCCCCCCCCAAGTCCATCCTCTCTGCACCACTTGTCCACAGCAGAGGTTGTGCCTGCTGGTTTTGGCACATTTGGCACAGCCATGCTCCCTTCTGCCATACCCTTGCTGCTGCTGGGCAGCAGCAGCGTCCCTCAGCTAGAAGTAGCCATGGCGCGGCATTGTCCCCCACCCTGTGCCCAGGTCCTGGCACATCCCTTAAACAGGCTGATGCCATGCATTATCTTCTGGAGCTTGTGTCACTAGCAGAAGGGAGACCCCATTCCTCTCTCAGAAGGGGCAGAGCCAACACCAACCCCAGCAGGGTCTCATATTTTCTTGGGGACAGCATGAGGACATTTGCCACAGTTTCTGTGCAAGCTTAGGATAAAACATCACACACAGGAGCCTGCAGAATTCCCTGGCAGGAGGAAAGGAGCCCTTTGGCTGTGGCAGGGGCTAGTGCATGGGTACAGTGGGCAGAGTGGGGACACAGCTCTGGTCCTTCTGCCTCCTCCCTCTAGCAGCATGGGCCCATCCCCACCCCGAGCACTGCTGCATAGGTAATAGCTATTCTCACCTCTGCTTTCCAGACACGGCACAAGAGAGATGGTCTGTGAGAAGGATGCCTTTCCCAAAAACAGGTGTCACATAAGATACCTCCAGCTCTTCTCGACGGTGAAGTACAAGGTGACTCTGACAGTCACGAATGCTCTGGGCAAAAACTCGACCACTCTCACCTTTGACGAGGTCGCCATAGGTAACTTCCACAGCAGCAACTGGTCTCACTGAGGCAGTGTTGGGGTTGGCTTGCTCTGCACGCAGAATTGCCTGCTGGAGCGATGGGCCAGGGAAGGGGCAGGATCTCTGCCTAACCGTGCATGAGATGGAGCTGGGGTCTGAGCCACACTGGCATCCTCCCCATGTCTCCCTCATTCTCATGGCCCTGTTGTAACTGATGCTGGCACCTGAGCATCCTGGGGATGCCCACAGGCAGCCCCCATGCTGGTCCTATTGGTGGCCTGGTGCCCTGCCTGGTCCCATCCCAGTGGTCCAGATCTCCATGGTTGCTGAGCACCTCCCTGCTTGGTGGCTGGGGCAGAGGGCTGTGAAACCAGTGTGGTCAAAATGGCATTGCTCTTCTTGCCCCTATGAGTGTTCCTAAAAGACAGTTTTGGTGTTTGTGCTGGAAACAGAGTCATGGGAACTAGGATTGGAAGAGAAATTAAAATGTCCCATCCTTTTTCACCATCTCTAGTCAGGCTAAAGCCCTCCCAAAGTCATCTTCCACCAGCCCTTACCTAACATGCTCCTAAAACCTGCATTCCCTGCTTTGCACCTCTTCACTGCCCCACCCAGGCAGTGGATGCCGTGCACTGTAGGACAGGGAGCAGCAGGCCCTGGGGGCTGGGGTGTCTGTGCCGCCAGCTGTGCCGCAGGAATGCCACCTGACCATGTCCAGACCCACAGTGCGGATGCTCCTCTGACTGCGAAGGACCGGCGTAGACTGAGTGATTCAGTGCCAAGCACGGCGAAGCAGGGAGCTGGACAGGGCGCTTTTGCCACCAGCCAAAATTGGGTTACAGCTGGTGCCATGACAAGACCGTCCATTCTCAAAGAACAGGAAAAATGGGAGAGAATAGAGTTCAGGAACATGTCGAAAAACAATTTGCTGGTTACATGTGGCAATTACTGGACCAGAAAAGCACATAAATCCTTGACGTGCAGCCAGCAGTCAGTCTTTGCCTTCAATGTGCCACACGTCGCAGTCCCAAGCATCTGGAAGTGCCAGAGTGCAAGAAGAGGAGCTCCACTGCTATCCCAGATTTTCCTTTTCTAGCCCAAATCCTGAAAAACATCAGACAAGAAACAAGGTGCCAGTTCTGAACAGAGTAGGGAAATTATTTTGGAGCAGGGACTGTCCTGCCATGTCCCTGCAGCCACAGTCCGTATCTGAAGCTTGTATCTGTCAGTGCATTGCAAATGTTGATAACAAGGCAAGGAGCTTAGCAGGGACGTGACAGAGTTTTGGTCACTTGGGTGCCTTTAAATGGAAATCGTTGTGTTTGTGGAAGATACACTCCTTAAAAATGAAGGTAACCTCTAGCCTGCAGGGCCCAGGGCAGCGATTAAGCTGCATTTTCCAAGTTCCTTGCATTCCCTCCTGTAGGAGTTCAGGGCATCGTCCTGTAAAATCTGCATCCCACCCATGCCCTTCCTGGCTTCCCAAACATCTGGCCCTCCATCCAGCACACAAGGGCAACCCCCCTGGGAAGCACACCCAGCTGCGAGCCCCGGGCATCCCTGCACCAGCACAAGCCGTATCCAGCCCAGCAGTTTGAACACAGCCCAGGTCAGAGGAGCGGTGAGTGGAGGCCAGAGCTGCCCCAGACCATCCCAGAGTGGTGCAGGGTGCCTGGCCATGCCCCGGTGGTTACGGTGGGAGGTGAGACCCCCCAACACCACCTGGCAGATGTTCTAACACTCTCTGGGACAGCACTCCGGGAAGGGACGATGGGCCGGTTCTGATAGGAAGGGCTGTGTCCTGCACCCCAGAGCCAGCCTGCTCCCATAAACACTTCAATATCTAGTGATCTTAAAACCTCCATGTTCTGTACAGCTATGAAATTCTCCTCCTCAGGATTTGGTACGGCCACTGTGCATAAGAAGCATAGATGCAGAGGTGATTGAGTGTTCAGGAAGGCAGTTGACAGGCTTAGCAGAATCATTACAGGAAGAACTCAGCTGCTGCTGATCAACAGCCACCTACCCTGAATGAAGCTTCTCCTTGTGCCATCCCAAGTGCACTGCATTAGTGTATTTTGCCAGGCTGTTTTTTCCCCAGGTTTCCTGCTTTCCTTGCAGAAGCTTTTGCAGTTCAGTGCCTCTTCTGGCTCTCTTCTCTGCAGCTCCAAGCCCAGGGCTGTGTCCCAGTGTGGTAGGTGCTGCCAGTGTGGATTTAGCACCCAGTGGGTTCCCTGGGGACCTCTACCAGCATCAGCTGGGCTGAGATTGCATCTTGGAAGTTGTGCTGGGTTTCACTCTGCTAGATGGAAGGGTGGAAAACCTACAGCTCAGGACTTGCATCGCCTCACTGGAAAAATGCTGCGTTGGGAGCATTGTGGCATGTGCACACATCCTGCTAAAATGAAGAGATGGTGCCAATGAGCAACTGAATGATGTTTCTTCTAAAATCTCAGGGCTGGGGATGTCAGACCCTGCCTTGTGCTTTCCACTTAGCCTGAGAAAACCATCACACCTTCTGCATGGAGGTTAAACCCCAGGCGTGAAGCTCTGATCTCATGGCCTGCTGAGGACAGAGCAGCCTGGAGCCAACTCAAAAGTAGCGTGGGGCCAGCAGATCTCCATCCCAGTGCCAGCTGAGGCAGGAGCCGACCCACTGCTGAGTCAGACCACCCACCCAGCCTGGGCAAACACAAAAAGCACCCTGGGAAGGAGTGACCTCCTTTGGTTTTGCTTCGTCTTTCTTCTTCTTCCCTGGACCCCCCAGCAGAAAAGCCCTTCCCTAGCCACTCAGAAGATGGACTCTAACTGAGTGGAAAATGGCTGGTACTTTCTTTTGTTATCCCGAGCCCATGCCTTTCTGGTGGTTGTGCCATGCTAGTTATTAGCAGCCAGCTGCAAGGTGTCGCTGTGCATTTCCATTTTCAGTGATGACTGGAAGAGGTTTTCCAGCCATCTGGCCCTCATCTCTCATCAGTAGGAGATCTAGGCTGCCTTCCTCCCTGTCTCACTCCTGGAAATTGTTTTCATAATTACATCTTCTGCAAAGGTATTGATATTAATAAAGGTGAGCATTGGCAGGACAAGGCTCTGCAAAGCCCTGCAGACATCAGGGCTCCAACCCAAGGCAGGAGGAGGGCTGGAGAAGCTGGAGAGGAGAGGGCTTGGAGGCAGAGAAAGGTTCCAGGGTGAGATGGTGTCTCAGGAGCTGTGCACTTCCTTCATGATGACTGGGACAGAGTGGGGACGTTTATGGCCCTCTGGGATGCAACCCCACCTTCCTCGCTTGTATTTCATCCCGAGAGCCAGGTAGCCAGCACATGCATTCCCCAGGAAAGCAGGGACCTCACCACCACACCGTAACACCAGCATCCCTTCTAAGTGCCTTTGTCCTTGTGTGAGCCCGGGGCAAATTAGAAGAAGATGCATAGCATGAAAAGAAGGAAGGCAGCCTTGGACAGGGGCTTGCAGACATGGGTGCATCCTCCAGATTTGCCACCCATACCTTGCATTACCTTGAGAAGATTATTTGAACCTCCCAGCTCTGGCTCTGGAGCGATTAAGACACAGAACATCTCAGAGGGGCTGCATGAGGACAAACGTGCCTGTGTCTGTGCAAAATTCAGAGTCTCTGAACATGGGTATACAGTTGCCTAGGCAGAAGGTCAGTTCAATTCATACTACTTAAGCAGGCAGAATTAAATTACCTAGACTGACATTTGGCTAAGACATGGAGTTTAATATCCCTCTGCTCATGGAAAATGCCAGGGGATATTTAACGGCCGCAAGGGATCCATTTTAGCGCTCACCGGAGAGACGGGATGGGCAATAGGCCCCTCCATGCTGCGGGGTCTCAGCTGCCTTTCTGAACTGCAGGCTTCATTTTGAGATGTGTCTAACAACAGCCAGAGGTGATGGATAGCTAAAGACTCATGGTTAAGCATGAGCATGCAGAGCCTTTACGAAATGCCGCTCTCCATGGCTCTTCTTGCACACCGAGCCCTCACTGTTATGCAGCAGCCAAAAACCAAGCAGGAAGAGCTGTGAGCTGCCTCCTGGCCAAGTCCCCTTCCCAGGAATGTGTGGAGATGCTCCCTCAGCTCTGCAGGATAATATTACATCTGGTTTTGTAGCCGCTTAACCAGTACTCAGCCTTATGCCCATCGTCCATTATTATTATTGCTATTATTGCTTTTATTACATTACTGCCTGCAGGCCCTCACCGAGGACAGGGCTGTATTATGCTGGCTGATGTACAGCCAGACAGCCCCTGCCTCGCCATGTGTGGGCTAAATGGAGGCAGACAAAGACAGGGGAACGAGGAACGCTCATCATCATGTGCAGAGCAGGGACCAGGGAGGCTGTGGAGGATAAAGGACTCCTTCAAGGTCACGCAGAAATTAGGGAGCTGGACACAGTCTGTCTCCCATCACTCCTCAACTGGCCCCTGCAGGACCGGCCCCGATATTTCCTGTGATAAGCACAGTGTAATAAGGTCTGTCCTAAGAGACGTAAGTCTGTCCTCACTGGACTGGCTGCCAGAGGTGTGGTCCCTTCTCCTGGTCCTTCCATCCCCACCACCTTGGAGGGACTTGGCAGGAACAGCTTTGGCTTTGTGCTTTTGGACAGGCTGGCACTGCTGTGCTTTCTAGCCTGGGCAGGAGTCCCACGGATGGGGGGGAGGTAGCAGGGGCTGCTGGTTTTCCAATTAACCTGCAGCACCATTTGAAGGCTTGCCTCAGCTGGGAGTGCAGTCCCCTTGGATGGCTGGGCCCTGCCATGCTCTCTCAGAACCAGGACAGCCATCCCTTGCACCCCAGGGAGATTCTCCAACCCACAGGAGAGGGGCTAGGGGCAACATTCCTGAAAAACATGCAGGTGACTCCCACCTTATCATCAGGGCATCTTTTTTTTTGCTTTCCTCCAGCCCACCACAGTGCCATCTCTCACTGCTGCCCAAGTACATGTGGCCTGCCCAGCACAACTGCATTTAAACATCCCTCTGCTGTGGCTCCGGGCTGGCACACCAAAAAGCAGGACCAGGCTCCCTGTATCGCCCCTGGGAGTATCCCATTGGATCCATCCCCTGCCCGATGCTTTCCTTCCCACTTCCTCACTGCAGAGCCACAGTTCACAGTCATCTGCATTCGTTCAGCTGAAGAGACTTTTGTTTTGCAAACCAAGCCCGCTGAGCCAGCACTGGATTTATACTTTTCCACATGCATTTGGACTCCAAGTCCCTGTCGATGGAAGCTGATGTCCAGCCCGAGTCTGGGGATTCGAAGCAAGCGGAGGAATTTCACAGCCATCTGGAGTAGCTCAGCACAGTGCAGCCCCAGCAAGTCGTCCCTCCTGCTGAGGATAAAACTGTAAATGGAAAATTGTGTCCTGTCCTGCTGTGGAGAGGGGTCAATGGGAGCCGGGAGGTGGCACTGGGCACTGGTGGTCAGGCCCGTGGTTGCTTGCTCACCAGCTGCTCCCTGAGCCTCCAGGAGCATCCTCTGAACAGTGGGTGCAGTGTGGATGGAGAAAGATGTCCAAACCTCCTTGCACCCACCACAGCAGAGGGAAGGCAATGGGAAGCAGGAGAGGCTATTGGGGCAATGATGAAGATGACAGTGAAGGAGGACTGCAGCAGGGTATGTGCCAGCATGCTGAGCAGGAGGTCTGGAGAGAGGAAGGTGGTGATGGGCTACATCTTGGGGGGAACAGGGCCTATTCGGTGTCCCACCAAGGTGGTTGTGCTGTGGCTTCATTTCAGTCGTCCCCCTCTGCTGCACCCGTGGCAAAGAAAGTGGGTTTGAAAGCATCACAGGATGGTTTTTCCTGAGAAGCATGCAGTGGTGGTGCAGAGAGGGTGTCTTCCTGGGGAGAGGTGCTGAGATGCCACTCTCGTTCTGGAGCGTAGATGGAAGCGAATAGCACACACATGACACCCCTTGCAGCAGACTGGCCCCACATCAGCTCCTGGTTCCATACAGCTTCAAGCAGAGGGAGGGATGTCCTTCATGCATCAGGCAGGGTTGCAGGCAGGCAGGCTGTCAAGGGAGCAACTGACTCGCCACCACCACCTCCTTCATCTCCCAGGGGAGGCAAAGCCCCTGTGTGGGCTCCCACCTGAAGCAGCCTGGCATCAGCATGGAGGAGAAGACCTCGGAGTGCAGGGCAGGAGGTCTGCCAGGCAGAAGGGGCATCCCCATGGCTCCAGCATCCCTCCTCCATGCTTGGGAGTGGAGTTTGATGATGTCACCTTCACAAACTACTGCTCAAGGTGGTCAGAGCCAGGGGACCATTTTTCAGGTCAGGAAGGATCCATTGGCCTGCATGTGGAGGGGGTTGAAAGCCCTCCCAGGGCATGAAGACTCATGTGCATTGCCATTTTCAGAATGCACAGAGAGCCTTCTTCTACCCCAAGAACAGCTGTATGCCCAGCTCCCTGTGCCCACTCCCTGTGCCCACCTCCTTCCTGGCCATAAGAAAAGGATAATTGCGGGTGTACCCAAATCTCAGTGTTTTTGTAGCTTTGCAATTGCAAATTGGGAGTTTGAGCTGTTGGGAGTTGAGCAAACCCTTAGTGAGGAGAAAGGCTCCCTCTGCAACAGGCAATGCTGTTCATCACAGCCTGTCTGTGATTTGCTCCCAGCACTCTAAAAGTAACTGCAACTTCAAAGCATGTTGTGTAGCTTGCAGCCAATTAATATTCACCTGAGACACTTGTCAGGTAGCAAGAAAATATCCCTGAATCCTAAAAGCAGAGCAGGGATGAGAGAGAGATACCTGGGGTGGAAGGTGACTGTGGCAATCCTTCGCCCGCGGCAAATATGATGTGCCAGTGCTTTGAATCCCCAAAATCCCAGCCCCAAACCCAAGGGCCAAACTCTGCCATGTTACTGCAAGGTAAGTGGGTTTGAATGTGGGTCAGACTCCCAGAAATCATCAGGTGTGAGGAAAGTGCAGGATTTGGGCTTGGTGGGCTCCTCGCCCTTACCCAAGTAGCCCTGGGGAGGAAGGACTCTCTCTGGCCTGGTTGTTTTTGTATGTCTCCAGCACTGGCACCTCCTTGAGAGTGGTTATTTTGAGCCAGGGCAGCCATACCGTTGACCTGGACAAGAAGAGGTGATTTGTATCTAGTTAGTTTGAGAAAAGGATGTTCTGCACGTTGGCTACACCCCTTGGAAAGCATAAAGCGCAAAGCCCAGCCAGCTGTGCCAAGGGGTGTAAGGAACGATGACATGTCCAAAGATTTACCAGCCACCTCTTCTCTTCCAGTAAAGCCAGACCCTCCAGAGAGCGTGGTCGCCAAACCCGTGCCCAATAACCCTCGGCGGCTGGAAGTGTCATGGCAAAACCCCTCATCCTGGCCTGACCCCGAGTCTTTCCCACTCAAGTTCTTCCTGCGGTATCGGCCCCTGATCCTGGACCAGTGGCAACACGTAAGTGATGCTGAGCTAGCTGGGACGGGAGAGAGTGGGGGGAGCTGGTGGCTGGGAGCAAGTTGCACTGGGAATAATCCATCAGGGACCAAAAAAAGTCTATTTACTGCCCAGGCAACCCAGACCCTTCTCCTCTCCTTCTGTCTCTCCTCCCTTCTCTCTTCCTCTCCATCTTTCTTTTAACTCACATTCTGCCTACAAATGGCTCTGCAGGCTCTCCCCACTCTGCATTTTCATCCACGGCCCCTATCTACTTTCCATACATATGTTCTATATAAAACCTGCCAACGAGATGTAAAAGGCATTTAAAGTATAAATGTCACCACATTTAAATGCGCCTCTGCCACATTTAGATTTTGAACTGAAGATAAAATACTGCTCGCCGTAACTCAGAGCACAGTCACGGAACGATTGCCACGATGTTATCGTATTTCTTACTTTTATTTCTTGTTTCTTTAAAAAAAAAAAAGTCAGTGAAATCCTTGGCAGCCCAGAGGACAGATTTCATTTGTTAGCTGCAGGAAGATAGTGAATGGGATTTATTTTTTTTTTTTTTTCCTCTGTGTGCTGCTTGTATGCTCAGCTTGTGAAGGAAAGCAATCTGCTACTCAAGGAGAGGAGCTGTTACACTGGCATGGCTCATCCAGCATCCCCTCTGTGCCAAGCTGGGCCAGTCAAAAACCAGTTAGGTGCTTTGATTGATAAAGCTTTTTGTCCCAAAAGACAAATAGGAGGCAGCACCCGGTCCCCAGGGTCACCTGCGTCATGGAGCCAAGCAGGGTTTTCTGCCAGCCAGCTCTACCTGAGGAAAGAAACAGCTGAGAAAAGGGATGGGAAGCTTTGCTCGTGTCCGTGCAAGATGTCAGTGTCTCAGAGACTTTTTATTTTTGCATTGGTTGGTTTTTTTTGATGAGGCAGTGCTGCAGGTTGTGTTTCAGATCGAAGCGTTTGCTAACAGGTTTGAAAATCAGAGGAGGGTTGGGAGAGGGTTTTCCTACTTGTCTCTTTGCCCTTTGCTTCCCTCTCGGGAGTGGGAGAACATCCATGGAGCATCCTGAGGGGTAACAAAGGAAAGGTGGAGTTTGGGTATTAGTTTGCTGTGGATATTTTTTTTTTTGACTTAGTGGAGAAATGCTTGAATTGTAGAAGCTGTGAAAAAAGGGGAAGAATTAATGGGAAATACAAAACACAGCAACAGTTTTTTTCAAGGTATGAAACCGTTGTGGAAAAAGCTGATGTTTATACCCTGCCACAGCCTGATCCAGCCAAGCACCCTGCAAATGCAAGGGTTTGCACCAAAAACAGTGGGAGAGCCAGTGAGCTGCCTCCCACCTTGGTACCCTCAGGGTAGCTGGCCCCTCCATTACTGGATATTAGGTAACACATTCACAGGGTCAAGCCATGCCAGTCCCCTTGCTGCAGGGCCTCCGAGGGGATGGTGAGCCCTCTCCATCAGTGGTCTTAGGCAGGCAGCAATGGTGGAAAATACATGGAGGTGTTGGCAATCTTGGTGGCAGGGCCACCCTGGCTAGTTCTAGGGCTGTAAAAACTTGATTTCTCCTATTTAAAATTACCCTGAGCTGCGGAGAGAGCTTGAGGTACCAGCCCTCACATGGGTGCAAGGAGGGCTGGGAAGGGCTCATCTCCCAGCATTCCGGGAGGGCACAGCTGTCCTGGTTACTGCTTTTAATCAATATCCCTTTGCAAGAGACATGTCCCCTGTCACTGGCTGATGGAGAAGTGTGTTTGGGGAATAATTTGCTTGGTGAGCAAGTGCAAGGATTCAGTGAGTGAGGTACCAGCCTTGTTTTCCTAGTTTCTACCCTGCCAGGTGGGTAATGAAAAATCTGATTTGTGGATGATTTGAGGAAAACTGCCACTATTCATCAGATGAATTATTTGCGAAGCCTAATTCAATCAGCTCACAAGCACCAGGGGATGGCAGCACTGCAGCAGCCACAACTTCTCTGACCCCAGACCCCCTTAGCACACTCAGCCTGCTTAGCCCAGCCAGGCACCCTGCAAATGCAGGGGTTTGCACCCAAAAATGAACCCCACTGCTGTCAGCATGCTGGGAGCATGCCCAAGCCACACTGAGCTCTGCTTTGCTTGACTTGTTGGCATCTTGGGGGATGTCCCTGTCCCCCAAATCCAGCCAGTAGAGGGAAGCACATGGTTTGGTAGAGCCAAGCCTAGATCAGCCATCCAGCTGATCTTACGGTGGTGGTGTTTGGTCTCTCCTCGAAGGGACAAATGTCCTGAGAGAGGATGCCACGGTCATGTGTGCTGTGCTCGCATGAGGGTGTCTTAATTCTTGCCAAGGTGAAGGTTTCCTGCCACAAGCTACCCCCAGTCTTGGCTCTTGCTGTCCCTACTGGCTGCCAGCATGGAAAAACCATTGCACAGAACCTGCTTGCTCACAACAGGGCAGCCTGGGAGCCTGACAGGGAGAGGAGAAGCCTCCGGCAACAGCCAGGAGGAGCTGGGTAACTTCATGCTCTGGCACATCCCTGTGTGCCCAAGGTCCCCAGGCTGAGACCCATCCCTGCCTCCTCATGGCAACCCACCCATGCTGTGGGTTTTAAACATCCCCTTCCACCCCCTTGGCAGTCCTGTGGGAAGCTCAGCGTCCCTGCGAACCCACAAGGGAACACTGGAGACTACCCAGAGCCAGGAATATCTATGCGGTCCCTGCTTGCACGTGGCATTTCTTGGCAGAAGAAGCAGCTCCCCTTTCTCTGCTCCACCTCCCGTTATCTTTGCAGGGTCTGATTTATGCACAGCACCTTGGCAGGCAGGACCGAATGAGCACTAATAGGATCAGATGGATGTCGAGCTGTCGAATACCGTAGGGCCTGATTCAATCAGCGTCTGCTTTCTCCCAGGCTCTTCCTTTCAGGATTTTAATAATGCCAGGGCTTGGCACCAGAAGATGAAGCCATCCGTGGCAGAGGCAGTGGATCTTATCAAGACCGCTGCTGCATGAGCTAGCCATAAATGCAGTTGCCCCCCAGAGAGAGCCAGGTGATGCTTGCTCAAGCATACCCCCGCATCAAACAATATATGGGCTGACCCACAGCCAGGGGGACACCCTCATCCCCTTCCCAGCGCTTTATAATGGTGGGTTTGAGCCCCAGCGTGCTGTTTGCACTCCCTTTCCCCAGCTCAGCAGCACCTCTCTGCTCAGGGCACATAGCAGCTCTCATGTTGCAGTTTACTCTGGGAATTATGATGATGTGCTCTGGGAATTATTATCGTGGAGAGATGATGATGATGACTTCCTACATAAACATGTGATGGGGTGTGTACCGGATGCTTCTTGCACTATTGTGCCACCTCACAGCAGCTCCCTTAAACCTGAGTGTGGGCATTTCCCAGCTGTTTGGGATGCAGCCATGTCACATCGGGTGGCCACTGACTCCCCGCCACCCCACCAGCACTAAGCTCACTCTGAAACTCAAGCAACTTTGAAGACACACTCCTCTCTTTCTGGAAGAGTGGCTGGTCGTTTCTCTGCTGCCAGAAGAGAGATGGGGTATTTGTAGTCTAAACAGGCTTTTTTATTCTATCCTTTTGGCAGAATCTCCCCTTCTGTCTCCTAAATATAAAACATTAAATGTTTAGGGTATCCTTTATTTTTCTCCTGCTTTTAAGTTTGTAATTCAAGCCAGATTAGCATGGTTTCCTCTTCTGTTTTATAGCCACATCCTGGCCCCAAGTGAGCTCTCCTAATGCTCTCAGATGTTCCTCTAATGGCTTACCTAGGCTGGAACTGGATACCCTTTCCTAATGGATTGCTAATAGCCTGTTTCTGGTTTTACAGGCTCCTTCAGTTAACTCACAACAGCAGCGATCACCATGCTCACACATGCGATCTCCCCACAAGCATGTCTGCATGCTCCCCCCTAGATGTAGGCGGGTGGCCAGGCACTATCTCAAGCATCTTTGGGGATCCCAGGACAGGTCTTGCACCCAATTCGCTCCCACTCCATAGCATTTGCTGGAGCAGGATTTCCCCTTTTCCCAATTTTTTGGGGGGAGATCTCATGCACTGAGCACTGACCAGCTTGGTGCACATCCTGGGAACATGGCAAAGCTCAGAAAGTATTTCTTAAGCAGCGTTGGAGCTGGTGGCCAGGCCGAGGGAGGATTTCCTCCAGTGGGTTGCCAGCAATTAGCAGATGCCATTGCAAAGTCTAATTGAACCCATTGGCCGTGCTGACAACATGAAATGTTAACGAACCGTGAGGCGGGCTGCGCCTCAGATCTTGAGATTTGCAGTAAAAGGTCATGAGATATTTAAAGCTAATAATGTAGTTGGGTTCTCTCCTTCCTCTTCTGTTTTGGAAGCATTAAAGCCACATCGGTGAGCATTTGCAAAGGCTGGAAACATCCATCTTTAGAAAAGCAAGCAGAGATTCTCCCACCATCCTGGAGTTTTAGGAGCTGGTGCCACAGAGCCCCTGATTCAGGTGTCTGTGCTGGCTCCGCTGCTGAGCAGCTCCAATCTGGGCAAATGATGGGGATTTAGGGACAGAAATGGGCAATCTGTGGACATTGCCAAACATTTAGTAGTTGGGTTCGTTGGTAGGAGGAGGGCATGGTCATCTGGGCTGACCACCATCACTGATGTGTTGGGATGTCTGCCAGGGTGAGCTCAGGCTCATCTCACAAGGCAAAGCAACACTTTTCAGTCAAATAGGTGAATCTCACAGGCTGTCTCTGGAAGTTCCTGCCTTGGGGCAGCCTGAAATAACCTGAAAGTGTGTGCTAATTCGTATCCTGCCTGTGATGAGCAAGGGGGAGGGATGGTGCTGGGGATGGCAATTAGTGCCACCGCCTGCTGCAGCTGCATCCCCGCTGGTGTGGAAACAATGTCACTTTGCAGCAGGTGCACTTTTTCGTGCCCATTTGCATCCCCCCCATGCCTCTACCATTTTGCCTGCACTCCCCCTCTTCGCAAGGCAACCTTGGCAGGGAGGTCACCCAGAGTGAGCTAGGTTACAGCTTCACGCCTGGTAGATTTTATTGTGGCACTTCTCTCCCTTTCCCTCCCAGCTGCAAAGTCAGTGATTAAAAAAGAACGGGAGAAAAAGAAAGAATTAATAGGTGGGAACAAAATGTTGATGCTGTAATAGTGTTGCTTGCAGCTCAGTGTGGGACAGGCAGGGCTGGAGTAGAGTGTCTTGGAGGAAGATAGAGGTGGGAAATGCTCAGAAATCACCTTTTCCTTCCCACCCCCAGCTCAGGGTTGGAACCGGGCTTGGGACCCTTGCCTGGCACTGCCTAGGTGGTCTCAGCCCCAAAGGGAATTGCTAGTGACCTAAAACTACTGAGCACCCGGCAGGGTCAGGCCTCCAGAGGCAGCCCTGATGGTGCCACTGAGGCCAGACACGTGCCCGTGTGCCTGTGCTCACCTGCATGCTTGCACAGTTACACATGGGCAGGATAGTGCCGGCAAGCTTTGCTTTCCCTGCCTGTGTGCAGACCGTGCCAGGCAGGTGCCTGTGCCCCGCAATGCCTACACACAAGCTGCACCCAACTGCTTTCACCCCCACCCCACTGGAGCAGCGTGGCAAATGCAGGCAGCAGATGCTCGCGCTGACCAGGGTTAGAGCTGTTGCTGAGCCCTCTGAGCATCCCCGATCCCATCCTCCCCACAGCCGCAAGCGAAAGCGAGCCCTGCCAGTTGTCACTTGGCAGGAGGGGACAGCGCATCCGGAGAAAGAGTCCTGTTATTAACGAGCTTACAGCTCCGCTTTCAAAGATGCTCTTTATTTTAAGCCAGAAGGGAGCTGTTCAGCCACATCTGGTGTGACACAATCCAGGCTGCAGAGGAGCTCTGCGATAACTTGTCCTCCCAGACCAGCAGCGGGGCTGAGCTATGTGCAGCAGCGGCACAGCAGCCTTTTCGGGGTGGGTGACAGCAGGTACCGCAGTTCAGACCTTGCTGGGCACATTCACTACCCAGCTGGCAGAGAATAAGGGGGGTCATTCACTTTTCCCAACATTTTAGTTATTCCAGAGTCCAGGCAGAAGATTTTGTCTGGGGTTAGCCCAACTGGTTCCTGCAGTGCTGAGGGAGGAGGAGGTATGTGGGGGCTCATTTATTAGTAATGAATGTCAGACCTATTCGCTCTCCAGACATGGCTTTGAAAGGGAAAAAGCAAAACATTTTTTTTCCTCTTGGTGACATCTTTTCACAGGCTGCAGTGGCTGTTTGCATTGACCCTCCGGCACTTCCCAGCAGCGAGGCGGATTGCTTGGGGGTTATCCCTGATTTTGGTTGACCCTGTTCCCCAGCGCAGGTGGGAGCCTGCCAGGATACCCCTGTGATCACGGGGACTGAAGGCACCTGAAACAGCAGCTACTCATGTAGCATGAATCAATGCAAAACTCCTTGCAGCCGGGTGGCAGGATCTGGCCGCTTGTTGCAGGGAAAAGGTGCTAAGAAATTGAGCCCACTGGGGTGTCCCATTCCCTCCCAGTTCCCATTTTCCCCATTATCCAGGATAACCCGGGGAGCATCCAGAGGTGGTGGAGGCTGCAAGGACATGAGATGCGTGGCAGACCCAGGCTGTGCTTTTACTAGGGGTTTCCTTCCACATTCCCCCACTCACTGTGGGTGGCACAGGCTGTGTGAGCAGATCAGCTTCACCCTACAATAGTTGGGGTGCTCCTTTTATTTTGGAGAAGGCAGGCTCATCCAGGCTCGATACAACAGGCGCATAGCCTCCATCCTGGCATGCACAGAGGTGTTGTATCCCTGCCGTGGGACTGAGGGGTTCCAGCACCCTATCCCCATATTGCCAGCTTCCTGGCAGTGGAGCACCCACTTCCCACACCGGGAGCTGCGCTGAGGAGTGGGAGGTGTTCAGGGAATGGAAAGCAGAGCCACTGCCTTGAAGGGGGAGCCTGCAAACACATTTTCATGTGTGATGCAGAGAAGGAGGCATCTGGTCCCCCTTAGTCCCTCTCCACCTCCTTCCAACACCAGCTGCTGAGGCAGGGCTGGTTGGGGTTTTCTTCCCCCTCCCATCCCCTTCCAAAGGCCACATGGGCTTCAGACCTGCCTGTGCATCATCCTGTTCACCCTGGACCAGAAACAGAGCCTGGGTGGAAACAGAGCATGGTGACCTTTTTTACTGCCAGGGCACCCTGGCAGGGTGGGCTGGGGTCAGTGGGAGCAGGGTGAGGGATCCCTGGGATCAAATGGCTTCCTTAACTCCTGCTGTGCTGAGCACTGAAAGGCAGTGCCACCAGTCTGCGGACAGGGACTGGGACAAGGATACCCATGGATGTCCCCTGTTGGGGTGCGTGGTGTGGATGGCATTTGTGGATGTCCCCAGGCCTCCAGCACATGTGCCAGGGGGACCACCATGGACAGGGGGAAAGCACCTGCCCTGGGTGCCCTGGTCTGTCCCCATCCCATCAAGGCGGCACCAGCCCCTGGGCTCATCCTGGTCCTCTGGGCTGTGAGTGGCCACTGGCTGTCCCTCAGCAGCCCCGTTATCTTTCCAAGCAGGCTGCCTGGGGTATGCAGCCACAGCAGGGAACGGGATCCCAGCCCATGCTGTCCTCAACAAGCTCTTGGCTGAATTACTGGGTTCAAGGGCTTTTTTTCATTTCTTTCTCTCTCTCTCTCTCTCTCTCTCTTTTTTGCAATGCTAATAGCTCTGCATTGCACTGGCTACTGATCCCTCATTAATCTGGGCAGTGCTTCACAGCCAGCCTGAGTGACTTGTGGCAGGTGCACAAAGGCAGGCAGCAACACACAGACCCCCCTGGCCAAAAAAATTACCATGCACAGCCTTCCTCCAACTTTTGTCTCTGTGTGGCGGGGATGCGGCTTAAAGAATTTCTCCCTCTGCCTTTGATGCTGTGTGTCCATCCATCCCTCCAAGATCTCCCCAGTGTCCCCCCCCACGCTCTCCCTGTCTGTGTCCAGTTGGACCCAGTGCCCATGTGCTTTCCCATACACTGCTGCAGTTCTGTGCTGAGCACCCGCCCAGGCACTTTCTCACCCACCATGGCAAATGCTGGATGTGTCCCCCAGCTGCCCAGCTCTGAAGTGCTGCATGCAGACGTCGTATGTGTGGGGAGAGATGGACGGCATCATCTATGCCTTCTCTTTTTGTCTGCTGTTTAAAAAGGAGCTTAGGGCAGCATCCTCCCAGGTCCTTCAGGGAAGATCCTCCAGGGCCTCCAGCCTGGGTCCTGGGGGAACATCCTCCCCCAGGCAAGCCACAGCCTTGACCCCATTGTGCCTGTGATGTCCCATTTGCAAACACTCAGCTGCAGGCTGGCTGCAGCTGGGGAGAGGCAAGAATTGCTCCCAAGGGGAAGTGCTCAGCTGGGAGAAGTCTTTGGGCTGGAGAAAATACTCTGGATGGAGCAGCACCAGGAGGACCTCAGTGGGGCTGGCCTGCCCACAGCCTGCTTGCTGCAGGGCTCAGCAGACATCCAGGGTGCTGAAAGACCTAGAGGGACCCACACCAGCCAGTTAACCCCAGCATCTTTCCAAGCCCTATGCTTATTCCCTGCTTCCAAGGCGCACCCAGCCAAGCACAGACCAAGCCAGGAGAAGCAGGCTTGCAGAGGGCTGGCAGCTCACCCAGCAAGGTTTCATTAATTGTCATTAGGAATTAATTGAGCTTGATCACCTTGACATTGCTATTCAAATTGCTGGATGCCACCAAACAGCTCTGTGTTGCATGTACAGTGCTGCACATGCATCCCAACCCACTGTGCCTGCAAGCAGCATGCCTGTGAATAGTGACCAGAGTCAGCAGCAGAGGAAGGGGACAGCATGAATCCCAGGGTCTGGGTGGCAGAGACAGCCTCACCGTGCTTCTAGACTGCAGGAGGGAGGTCCTGCTGAGCACAGTGCTTTGCATGGGCCAGGTCATTCATGGCCTGGTGGGTCTTCTGTTCTGCCTACTCATCCTTGGTGCCTGGGCCATGAAGGTGTGTCCCTATGAGAAGACGATGCAGAAGCTGTCTTCTCAGCTCTTCCGGGTGCAGCAGTGGGTATCAAAAGCCCATTGCCTCCAGGGCCCCTGATCTAGCTCAGGTTTTGGTCCTGGGCTGAGGAGGGCTGGAGCTTGGTAGGGTTGGTGGGATGGGTCTCAGCCAAGACCCCTGTGGGTTGGAGGATGGACGGCTGTGTCCTGCAGGAGGGACCAGCATCTTCCTCATCTTCTTTTCCCCATCCTCCCTTCTGCCCAGACCTCACAGGATTCCAGTTTTCACCTATCCCATAAATGAAGTGGGCCAAAACTCTTTGCTCCCTTATAGCTGCCATGGGGGGCAGCCAAGCCTGCCTCCAGATGTGCTCCTGATCTGGGGCTCTTGCAGGCTTGGGCTGGGTGATGTGAGCAGCTGGGAGCACAGAGCCTGAGAGCCCTGCTGTGCTGGGCAGCAGGCTGTTTGTGGCCCTGGGAGAGGGAATAGGGAAGGAAAGGCTCTCACCTGGAGCAAGAAGGAAAAAGTTCCCTCCTCCCTGATAGGAATTCCCCAGAGTGGCTGTAAAAGCCAGGGAGGCTGCAGTTTGTTTGCCAAGGGGATTAAATCTATCGTGGGGTGTTGTATGAGCTGTACTGGGATGACTGGAAAAGGGCTGGGTCTTTCTCAGGGGGGGTTCCTGCTTTTCAGGTACCCCTGAAAGCAATAGGGTGATGAGATTAACCATGCCAGGCCATCACACAGTTCCCTGGTGTGCATACCACCCCTGCACGTGTAAAGCCACAGTGCCAGGGCAGGGGTGTCCCAGGTACTGCTGGGCACCCTGACAATGCAGCTTTTCTCTCTTTGGGCTTCAGGATGTGATCAAAGACCAGGCAGAAGTTTTTGGCTCTATCTTTCTCCTGTCATTGAATTAAATTCTTAATAAAACTCAGCTGTTGGTGGCCCCTGGGGCAGTGGTATCCTGTGCCTGGCCTTCTGCTAGGTGGCTGGGGAGATGTGGAGGAACCCATGTGGGCTGCACCATGAAGTTCCCCATCCATGAATTGCTGCTTGTTCTGCCTGAGCATGAGCCCCTGGCTGGGCACTGGTGCTTGTAGATGGCCTGCAGCAGACCCGCACCATCCGTCACCCCCCACAGCAGCTTTGTTATCAACATGTGTCTGAAGAGAAGGTGGTTTTTGTTGGCCAGGGCATGGGGGAAGGATGTCTCCCCCATGCCATGCACAGGCAGTGCAGGGGGAAATTAATCTGGCAGAATGTTTGTCCTTGGGCTCATAGATTGGGTAGAGGGCAGTCTCCCATGCAGTGTCTGCGGGATGCTTCTGCGCTGGTCCCCTCCATGCCTGCAGGACCTTGAGGCCAAGCCTGGCTCCATCCCCAGGTCATTTGGGTGCTGAGCCCACCTCCTCTGTTGCCCACATGTATTTGCTTACTGGTGGCTGTGTGATGGGGGTGCATTTCTACCAGGCGCCTGTCCTTGAGCCAAGCTCCAAAGAGATCAGAGATCCTTGGAAGGTGTGGACACAGTCTGAGGTTAAACCATTGCACTAACAGCCACATTCCCAGGAGGATGACAGGACCTCCCATGGCCTAGGCAGCAGAGACAACAGGACAGAGGGAATTTTTCTAGGAAAGATGGCTGGACTTGGCTTGATCCTTGTCCAAGGGCCCAGTCAGAGGGCTGTAAGCCAAGCTGGTAGGATGCCAGCAGATGCAGAAGCAGGGTGGCCAGTGGCATGCTGGTGGGAGAAGCCTCCTCCCAGCAGTGGCAATGATGCCCAGAAAGTATATGCACACATGCCAGCAGCTGCCCTGGACCTCCAGCTCCCAGCCACCCTAACATGGCCGAGCAGAGACTGCCTGCACATCTGCTAGTTTCTGGTGACCTCTAGAGGAAGCCGCTTTGCTCCTGTACCGCGAGTTTGGAAGTGGGACTGGGTCTCACCAGAACTTTGGCTTAGCTGCAGTTGGAGCATCCTCCCTCTGCATCCCTGTTCTGTGCTCATGCCTCTGCCCAAAACCCTCTAGTACTTCCCAAAGTGTTGTGAAAGTCTCATTACCATTCTCTATCCAAGCTAAACACACTGACTCTCTTACACCTCCCTGTGCTGGGGGTTCCTCTGACTTCCCTCCCCTCCCCGCCACTGCCTGCAGGTTGAGCTGTCGGATGGGACATCACACACCATAACAGATGCCTATGCCGGCAAGGAGTACATCATCCAGGTGGCAGCCAAAGACAACGACATCGGCACATGGAGCGACTGGAGTGTGGCTGTCCATGCCACCCCGTGGACAGAGGAACCCAAGCATCTCACCACGGAGGCCCAAGTCACAGGTGAGTCCCCCCCGCAGTACACACAGGCTGTGCCCACAGAGGGGGGCAACCCAGGAGTCATGGCTGAGGGTCCCCCCCTGTACAGCTCCTAGCTCCTGCAAGTTTGGTACCCAGACAAGAAGATACCCCCAGCACCTAGGGGGACTACAGCCCTTCACTGTACACTTTGCCCTCGACCCATGGCCCTGGCAGCAGGTGAAGCCATGGCCTGAGGGATGCTGACTCAGCTTGCTTGGCTGTGGCACCCTTCTCACCAGGATGCTTGGGGTGTGACAACAAATATGGCATTGTTATTATTATTAATAATAACAATAAATTAATATTATTCTTCCCTGGAGTGGTGTTCCCCTCCAGCCCTCCCTCTCCAGTCCTACCCCCCACAAACCTCCGACCCCGCACAATGGCTCGGAGCGATGCCAATTCGGAATGAAAACCACAAAGTTAACAAGCCTCTGTTTCTAGGAAAGAGCTGGGACTGTGTCCAAATGGGCGTTATCAGCCCTCCGTTTCCCAGAAGGGCTGGAGCGGACCCTGCACTGGTTCCCCCAGCTGGCACCGACAGCAGGGCTGGGGGAAGCACTGGTGTGCAGGCAGGCAGGCGGCAACCACGCTTCTACATCATGGCTGTGTGTGTGAGCTGGCCAGATGTGCATGGGTGAAGAGGGGGTGCTCAGCCCCCCCACCGTCCAAGCTCTAGCCCAGCTGATTGTGCAGGTCCCGGCATGCGTATGTAAGCTGTGTGCTGCCAGAGCCATGGCAGAACCTTTGCAGGCCCTGGCGATGCTCCCTGCACTGGGATGCGGTGGGTGCAAACCGTGCTGCTGGTGGGTGGTGGTACCTCCTATATGGAGACACCCCCCTTGCAGAAACAGCAACCAATAGAGCACCTGGGGGTTTCTGGCAGCACCAGGGATTTGCAGGCCCCCATCGCTAGGGGGATAAACCCCTGCAAGGATTGCAGACACACCTCTCTGGTGGCAGGATTTGGGGCTTGCTTCTATACGTGCCTGCATCGTGCTAGATGCAAATACCACTTCAAATGGCACCTACCTGCTCCCTGTGCAGGCACATGCATGTCTCTCACACGCGTGTCCCTTGCACACATGTCCCTGTGCATGCAGCTGGCTGCAGCCATGCAGGGCTGGTGTGGGACAACTTGGGTCTGGGACTGATCCTCTCTGTGACACTTCGGTGGGGTCAGAAAGACACTGAGACAGATCATCTGTGGTGCCCAGCAACCTCCCCAGACTGTCAGGCCAGGGGCACTCTGGGGCCCTCTGGATGTGGCCAAAGCTGCCTCAGCCTGACTGACCATCCATGCCCTCCCTGCAATACCCTGAGGGGACAGACACCCCATCTGGTCCCGTACAGCAGAGGACAAACCCTGTGAGCCAGCCCAGAAGCAGCAGCCATGTCTAGCACATTCCCTGGCTGCTGTGCACTTGTGGCCCTATTGTCATGACCTCTTAGCCAAAATTCCCACAAAGCTGATGCACAGAGCAGCCTGGCTGGGCAGGATGGGGCTGGGAGGGATGATGCCCAGCTCTGCCAGGTGGTAAAAGCATCTCCAAGCAGTAGGTCCAGTGTTAGAGCCAGGAAAGTCTCATAGAACACCATCCCCTGACACAATATCCCAGCCCCCAGGTCAGCCCTAGATGGCATGACAGTGAGAGGGGCAATTTGGGAATGGGATGGTGCTGTGTCCCTAGTGGCAGGGGAGCAGGGCTGCCCCTATGGGATGCATCCCAGGGCACCCCAGCTCCCCTCACCATCCACTCTCCCTCCCTGCAGAGACAACGAGCGCTAGCACCTCCTCTTTCATGCCGCCCCCCACCACCAAGATCTGCGACAAGGGGGCCGTGGTGGGCAGCGGGGCCGTGGCAGTGTGTTGGACAGCTGGACTGGTCTTGGCTGCCTATGGTGTCCTCTTTATTTAGTGAGTATCCTCCAAACAAGGGGGCATAAGAGGTGGTGTGTGGGTTCTGAGACACGGCAGGGGCTTGGGGACCCCAGGGGCTCCAGTGTGGTTGGGAAGGGGACTCTCCAACCAGGCTCTGTGTGAAGGGTTTCAAGAATGAGCCATTTTGGTTTTTCTTGCAGTTTGTTGTAAATGCACTAAATCTGGCTGCTTTTCCAACCTGGGTATTCTGATGGAGGTCTCCAGAACAGCTTTTCAAATATTTTCTGCAAAGCCTGCAAAGGGGTCGGCTTTCCTTGCCTCATACTCAGTAACCCTCCCCCCTCCCCACTGCTGATGCAAAGAAACCACGTGGACATCTAAGGTCTTTGCACAGGGAGGGAAGCAAAATTGTCCAAGATCAGAAAATTCAAGATGCATCTTAAAAATGTCCTTGGCTTGGCTTAGAATGGAGGTGGGAACCTGGAGAGCCCCAAAATGCCCCATCCCTCCCTGGGCCAGGGCTGCTGTCTCACTGCGTCCCCCTCTGCCCTTCCCCTGTGCCCACGCTGCCTGAAGACTGGGAGATCAATCCTGACAGCAGCCACGTGTGTTGCTTTGAGGGATAAAGGACACACCACTTGTCCTTTAGTGCCCAAGAAGGAGCCATCACAAGGCAGCTCCTGTGGGTGCGGGGTCCTTTGCTCCCCTCCAGTTGTGCCACCTCCACGTGTAACGTTAGTGGTGGCAACGGGAGAGGTGGTGGCATGCAGCCAGGTTGGGTGGGCAGGGTCTGGCCCTGGGAGGAGGAGGTAGAGGTGATGGGTTTGGGCACCGGGGTTCTGGGAAGGGGTGAATTTCCCCATGGAAATTCACAGCCGAACCTAGAGTGGGACCAGTGACCCCTCTCCTCCCTGCTTGCAGATCCCTGTCTGTTCGTCCGTCGCAGCCCAGCGCAGACGCCCTCCCACCGCCCACCACCACCACCACCCCCTGCCCTGCCACCCCCCTCCCAGGTTGAGTCTCTTATCTCTTCGATTTTGCACACGTTGAGGACGTATCACGCTTCTCACCATCGCTTCGGAGGAGGACAGAGCCGCCACCGTCCCCTGGGGAGCCGTGAAATCCTCTCCCAGCCCGGAGCGAGGAGACGCACTTGTCCCCCCCCATCCCTGTCCCCCTTTCCCCAGCAAGGCGAAGCGAGCCCGGGCACCATGCCGCAGCTGAGGACCCCACTCATACAGCTAACCCCCCCCACGCCAAAGACGTGCCCGCCGCCCTGCCACCCACCCAGGTGACAGGGAGCGTGACGGTGCACCGAGAAAAGGGGATATGAAAATGGGGGGGGTGGTGAGGGGAATGATGCTCCCA
This sequence comes from Phalacrocorax aristotelis, assembly GCF_949628215.1. NCBI lineage: Eukaryota > Metazoa > Chordata > Aves > Suliformes > Phalacrocoracidae > Phalacrocorax > Phalacrocorax aristotelis. The sequence goes on along the minus strand of NC_134311.1, from coordinate 71,700,710 downwards.
GCTGTGTACCCCCTATGGCAGGAGGGGGTCCCCAAGGTCCAGACTCGCTCCCCCGTGCTCTTGACCGCATGGCGAAGCTGGAGAGGTGCATGGGTGGGGGGTCTTGGTGCCCTCTGAGGGGATGATGGAAGGAAGAACTGGTGGCTTTCACAAGCATGGGGAGCAGGGAGCTGGCAGGGTTTTAACAGAAAAAAAAAGGAAGTTAAACCAATGAAACCCCACCGCCTCTTGCCAAGCGCCTGGAAGAGCTGCCCCTCTGGCTTCCTCCCCTCCCCACAGCACCCTGCAGGAGCCTTTGCCACACCCAACCCCATCCCCACATCACCCCCAAACTTTTAACCACGTTGGATACAGGGAATTGCCCTGTTGACGTTTGTCTCATTCTCCAACAAAAGCAGAATAGCTCTGCTGTTGCCTTTAGAGCTGGAGCCCTGCAGACCTGTCTCCTGCTGTCCCCTGCTGTCCCCCGCTGTTCCTGTGCCTGCTCTGCTCTCCTCCCCATCCTGCCCCAAGCCCTGTTTTGTAAAGACACCTCCTCTTGCCCCTGCCTGGACCCAAGCGCAGTATTTAATACCGTACGTCCTAGTATTCCCACTGTTGACATGCTGTATTTGAATTTTTTATAGATGTATATATATAAAAAAAAAAGAATCAAAAAAAAAAAAACTAATAGAGGGGATAAAAAAAAGCTCACACAGAGACAACGCACACACACATGCACCAGAAGAGACGGTCTTCATTAAATGATCATTTCATGATGATTGGCAGCTCTGGGTGTTATTTCCCCTCCGGCTGGAGGGGGTGAGTTCGGCTGCCCGCTCCCGTGCATGGTGCTGGCTGTGATGGGGAGGATGTGGGGGTGGCAGTGAGGGGGACACAGACACCCTGGATCCTGCCCCAGGGTTTCAGCCCATCACAGCATCTCCCTACAGGGTGGGGGGGACCCAAAAACTGGCCTTTGGGACACCCTGAGAAGGTGCAAGGGAGATGCCCTTGGAAACCCCTGGTGATGTAAAGGGAATGACCGTCACCACCCCGTCTAGCACCCATGATGTGATGGGGAGGTGCCATATGTCCCTATTCACAGGTCCCCAGGGACATGGGTCCCACAATCTGGTCACACCCTGACACCTCTCAGGGAGGTGGGAGGGTGGAGGCCTGCCTGCGCCCCACTGCAGCCTGGAGGCTGGAGATGACACATTGTCCCAATTAATGCATTTTCCTTGTCTGATTAATAATTTCACATTAGGAAAATGCCACTGGCCCAGATGCTCTGAATTAAGCTTCCATCACATGGATCTGGCACGGGGGCAATGGGCACAGCAAAGCACGCTGTGTGGGGGTCTGGCCTCTCCCCATGTGCCTTGCTTGTGAGCACCAACTGGAGCAGAGATGTCATCGAGCTGGACTTCATCGCAGGGCAAAAAATAGCTTGTTTTTTTAAGAAAATTGCCTGCCCAGTGCACCAACAGCATCTCTGCAGCTGGGAGATAGGTGGGTGGGTGGGTGGATGGATGGATGGATGGATGGATGAAAGGACATGCGGACGGGTGGATGGGTGGAAGGACGGGTGGGTGTGTGGATGGATGGGTGGGTGGAGGTGAAGTTGCAACAACCCTGGCTCTGCAAAGCCTGAAGTCAGCACCAAGCTGGTGACTAGCTCCCACCAGGCACTTGCTATGATTTTTGCCATGCCGAGGTTTATTAGAGGAGAGCTCAGTCCCACACAGCCCTGTCTCCAGCTCGGCCATGCTGGCAACAGCACTGCCCCACGTGCTGGCTTGGTTCACTGGTTAATGTTCCATTACCAGACAACATGCCTCCATCATTTATTAATGTTTCATTAGTGTTAAAAACATCTGGTAATTAATTATGCACTAATTATGGATTCACAGTGCTAAAAGCCAGGGTAATCTACCATAGCGGATGGCTCTTCAGGGCAGGGGGAAGGGACAGCTCTTAGCAGTGATGAAAATGTCAGGCCCAGGCCTTGCCTGGGGGAAGCACCCCAGAGAGACAGATTGCTTTCATCTTCACACAGGATCTCCACGCCTGGTCCGGAGGCATGCTGTCTCAGGTTATTAAACAGAGGAAACCTGTCCCTTTCAAGAAGTTTCAGGGATCAAGGGAGCGGTGCTCCCACTGCCCAGGGCAGTTGTATGAGAAACGGTCAGAGAGCAGTGGCTTTCGCACACAGCCCCAGGCACCCCCCGGCACGTGGGGCTGGCACATAGCCTGCCGCCAGCTCTGGGATACCGTTCGTCAGCCACTCCGTGGTGCCTGGCTGGATTAAGTGGCAGTCCATAAAGCAAGGGTTGTCGTAAAAGCCCACTTGTGAAGTGCCCCAGCAATATTATGTACAGATGTGCAGAGATGTTTCTAACTGGGGAAGGTCCCAGGGGAACATCCCTGCCAAGCAGAAAATCCATCCACTTAGCAGCATAAATCCATACAGGAAGAAAGAGGGAATTACAGTGCTCAGAGAGACCTGTGCATCACATAACCTGAAATCCAATACATCAGCCGGGTGCAGCGGGTCCCTGCATCTTCCCAGCACACATGTGGCAGTAAATCCCACCTTAGGTGTTGTTTTCGGCTGTTGCTGATGCGAGAGCAGCCTTGTGCTGAGCTCCCCAGGCTCTGCAAGAGGGACCAGAAGTGTGGCTGGAAAGCAGCAGCTATTTCCTGGCTGCAAGGCCTTGTAGGAAGCAGAAAGCCCTCTTGCTTGAGTGATGGGCTGAGCAGTGAAGCAGGTCTGAATCACTGCACCTCCTGCATCCTTCCCTGAGGCAGATGCTAGCAGAGATCTCATCCTCCCCGACCCAATGGTCAGAGAAGCTCCCTGCTCTCACACTAGCCTCCCAGAAGCCTGGAGCCCCCAAGTGATAGCAAGCAGCTTATTTATCACAAATTAGGCTGACAGTGCCGAGTGGTCAGGCTTCATCAGGGCACCACACTTTGGTGGAGCAGCAGGAATGGTGCTGTGCGTTTCAGCTCAGGCAGAGCATTAGACAGTCCCAGATGACAGCAGGGAAGCAGAGGGGTGTGAAGGGAGGCTCAGCTGCCAAAAAAGCACACTGATATCTGCACAGCCAGACCCAAGCCCTAGTGCATCCTGCCAAGCTGGGTGGAAATGCCAGGTGGGATCCATCAAGACCACTGGCAGAGGAGAGCTGCTTATTTGCACAGGGGTAGACCTCATCCCCAAGGGGCAAACGTCCTCGTCCATCACACAACAGGGAGAGGTGGGAGGTGGAGGCAAGAGCAGCAGGAGCTGGTGGAAAGGTGGTGCTCACAGTGAGAGTGTAAAGAGCAGCATCAGCAAGAGGTGAGAATGGAAATAGAGTCAGCTTGACTTGCAAGAGCCCAGAATCCCCTGGTCCTCGACCCGTAATGGTGTCAAGTTGTGCTGGTATTGCCTGGGATGGAGTTAATTTTCTTCATAATAGCTAAGTACGGGGCTATGTTTTGGATTTGTGCTGGAAATAGTGTTAATACAGGGAAGTTTTAGCTATTACTGAGCAGTGCCTACACAGAGTCAAGGCCTTTTCTGCCTCTCACCCCAACCCACCAGCAAGTGGGCTGGGAGGGCACAAGAAGTTGGGAGGGGGCACAGCTGGGACAGCTGACCCCAGCTGACCAAAGGGATATTCCATACCATACAACGTCATGCTCAGCATATAGAGCTGGGGAAGAAGAAGGAAGGGGGGACATTCAGGGTGATGGCGTTTGTCTTCCCAAGTAACCATTATGCGTGATGGAGCCCTGCTTTCCTGGAGATGGCTGAGCACCTGCCTGCCCATGGGTAGCAGTGAATTAATTCCTTGTTTTGCTTTGCTTGTGCACACAGCTTTTGCTTTACCAATTAAACTGTTCTTATCTCAACCCATGAGTTTTCTCACTTTTACTCTTCCAATTCTCCTTTCCCACTGCAGGGGAGTGAGCAAGCGGCTGTGTGTTGCTGAGTTGCTGGCTGGGGTGAAACCACAACAGTCCTTTTTGGCATCCCCAGGTGGGCTCAAAGGGTCTGAGATAATGACAGGTTTGACTGGAATGTGCTAGATAGAATTTACAGCTGCTATTGCTGGTTAGCTATTAATTGGCAGGCTTCTGTGCTTGCCGTGAGGCTTGCTTGCCTTACTGTGTAGTAGACTCTAGTGCTTGTTAGTGGCTGCTTTTTTGGTTTTGCTGCTTGCTGTACTGCTGTACTGCTGATCACCTTACTCTGCTCTGTCTGGGAGCACACTGATAACAGCCATGGCGATGCGCCCGGGCTGGCAGATGGCCTGGGCATCACTGCTGTTTCTGTGCTGCTGCACTGGGCAGGCTGGAACTCCAGCGTGATCTTGAGTCAAAGGGACTGTGACCTGTGGATGAGTCCATGTGGGAGCAGGACACCCTGAAGTGTCTGTGACTGTGAATAAGTCCACACCAGAGCAGATGTATCTCAAAGCATCTGTGGCCATGCTTTGTCTGTGCTGCAGCAGGTATGCCTCTGAAGGGATTGTGGCCCAAGGATAAGTCCATGCTGCGGCAGGTACACCTTGAAGAATCGGTGGCTGTGCATGAGGTCATGCTGGAGCACCTCAAGATGTGTGGCCACAGATAAGCCCATGACAAAGCAGGTACGCCCCTGGTGGGACTGCAGCCATGGGTAAGGCCATGTTGGAGAAGGTTTATATCTGAAGAGAATGTGGCTCATAGATAAGGGTCCACTTTGAGTAGATACAACCCTATGGGACCACAGTCTGTGGATAAGTCCAAGGCAAAGCAGGGGCAAGGGGAGGAGTTCATTGCAATGTTAAACCTGATGGTCTGGTCCACAGGGACCAGGGGGTGGAGACTGTAATAGATACACCTTTACATTGTTGTAACCCATGGTTTGAGTTGCATGTTATGGGAATTACTATAGCAGGAACCACCTGAACCAGTGGAAGTGCAGCAGTGACCCGACCTGAGCTGGCTTTGGTGCCCAGTAACTCCACACAACACACCACCTCTCCTGTCCTGCGTGACCACCAGAACAGATGGAGCCCAAAGCCATGGACCTAATGAACTCAGTGGATATTTTGTGGACATTTCTGGGAATTTTATGGACATTTTACAAGGGTAGTCCATAGTCTGAGGAATGATATCTGCATATTACATCAAAGGACTGGGCTGGGGGTGGGGGGTGACCAATGAGGAGGTATTGGTTAGTGTAGGAATTGAACATGATAAAAATGGTACGGAATAAGGGGTGGAAAATGTGCTGGTATTGCCTGGGATGGAGTTAATTTTCTTCATAATAGCTAAGTACAGGGCTATGTTTTTGGATTCATGTTAATACAGGGAAGTTTTAGCTATTACTGAGCAGTGCCTACACAGAGTCAAGGCCTTTTCTGCCTCTCACCCCAACCCACCAGCAAGTGGGCTGGGGGGCACAAGAAGTTGGGAGGGGGCACAGCTGGGACAGCTGACCCCAGCTGACCAAAGGGATATTCCATACCATACAACGTCATGCTCAGCATATAGAGCTGGGGAAGAAGAAGGAAGGGGGGACATTCAGGGTGATGGCGTTTGTCTTCCCAAGTAACCATTATGCGTGATGGAGCCCTGCTTTCCTGGAGATGGCTGAGCACCTGCCTGCCCATGGGTAGCAGTGAATTAATTCCTTGTTTTGCTTTGCTTGTGCACACAGCTTTTGCTTTACCAATTAAACTGTTCTTATCTCAACCTATGAGTTTTCTCACTTTTACTCTTCCAATTCTCCTTTCCCACTGCAGGGGAGTGAGCAAGCGGCTGTGTGTTGCTGAGTTGCTGGCTGGGATGAAAGCATAACGCAAGTCCAGAAAAATACAAGAGCGTACCCCAAACCATGGGCTATTCGTTCAGAAAATGTCTATGGCTCCTGTACAGAGATGTAGCACTGGATGCCCTTGGCAGGTAACAGCCTCCCTCCAGGACTTTCTTCCCCAGTGGCTGGAGGGATGGCTCAGGCACCAGGCTCCCACTGTGAGGACTGTAGGCCTCCAGCCTACTACTAGTGGTGCAGGAACAATCCCAGGATATTTGAGTGATTCAGCCATCGCAGAATCACAGAATCACAGAATGGCAGGGGTTGGCAGGGACCTCTAGAAATCATCTTGTCCAACCCCCCTGCTTGAGCAGAGACACCCAGAGTAGGGGGCACAGGACCGTGTCCAGGTGGGGTTTGAATGTCTCCAGGGAAGGGGGCTCCACAACCTCCCTGGGCAGCCTGTGCCACTGCTCTGCCACCTCACAGGAAAGAAGTTTTTCCTCATGTTTAAGTGGAACTTCCCGTGTTCCAACTTGTGTCCATTGCCCCTTGGCCTGTCATTGGGCACCACTGAAAAGAGTCCAGCCCCATCCTCTTGACACCAACCCTGCAGATATTTATAAGCATTGGTAAGATCCCCCTCAGTCTTCTCTTCTCCAGGCTGAACAAACGCAGGTGTCTCAGCCCTTCCTCATGAAATATCACCATACAGAGAAGCAGACAGAGCTGCAGGTGGGGTCTCTGAGGGTAGCAACAGCCCTGGGCATCCCCATAATGCTGTAGGGCAGAGGCTTGTAGCAGCAAGAGGTGACAGATGATCATAGCAGACTGAAAAGGACTGCCCTGGACCATCTTATTCCTTGGTAGCTCCAGATCAGGACTTGATGCCTCTCCAGGAGAGGCTGCCTGTTGTCTGAAGAGCCTCAAAGTAGTGACTCTCCTCTTCCTCATTTCCATCCTGACTGGCTCAGCGTCTGCCCTGGCACTGTGTCCCTGGTTCCCAGACACTTCTGCCTGCAGCCTTACGTCCTCCCTTCCCCACCAGACCAGCTCTGACACCTCCTTACTCCCCAGTTGCACTATGGCTGGATGGGCAGCACCAGCCATTGCCTTCCCAGCTCCCCATCACCTCCCAAGTCCTTTGACCTCTCTGCCCAACCGCAGTCTGCCTCAGTCCCCTGCCTGTTCTGGCCACGGTGACCCACACAGGCCATCTGCTCACTGCATCCCAAACCTCCCTGCATGCAGACACAACAGCCAAGCGCAGCTCACCCGGCTCAGCTGCAGCACGCAGACCAGACCACACCAGGGTCCCTTAATAAGCAATTGGCTCTTTTTTTCCTCCCTTTCAAGAAAAAGCCAAGCATTAGTTTGGCTTCTGCCACTCTGTTTATCTAATAGCATCACTGATTGATTGTCTTATTTATAACCCAGATCCGGTGTCTGGGCTGCTTGCAGAGATGGGGTGATTGATGGAAAGACGACAGCCAGAAGGGGACTTAATGGAGCTGTGTGGCTGAGCAGCGGAGTAGTGGCTTAGGCATGAAATGAAAGTGTCTCCCAGAAGTCTGGGCTCCTATTCTTCTTTCCTGCACTGTTCCCGGGGAAGCTGCTAAGTGCTAGGAGAGAGCAGTGTGCTTCCTACACCCTGCCAGGAGCGATCAGGGGCTGTTCTCATGTCTCTACCAGCAGCCTGGAGGAGGACAGGCCAAGGAGACATGGCCAACAGGGACTTGGGCTGCTTTCCAAGAAGAACTCATGTAGTCTCTGGGAAGACTTCCCCCTTCCAGGATGGAGGGGTTGGTTCAAAGGTGTGAGACAGCCCATGCCTGCCCAACCACCTGCCTGCTGTCAGGGCACCTGTCCTGCAGGCTGGAAATCAGGTCCTTGCGTAACCATGTGATGCAGAGCCTTTCTCATGGCTGACAAAGTGCCACTGGGTTAGGATCTTGCCCTCCTGCAGGCTGGAAGCATCTTCGAGAGGTCTCAGTTTTGTCCAAGGCTGGCCTGGGACGTTCGCATATCCCTAGGGGAGATTTCCCTATTCCTCACACACAGTGGGCATGAACACCCACAGAGACATCGACCCACGTGTCAATGAGCCCATGGAGACAGTCACCACCATAAGGCACCAGCAAAAAGGGAAGGAGCCACAGTGCCAGGAGGACATGCAGGGTCATGCTGGGTATGTGTGACAGCCTGGACATGTCCCAGACCTCCAGGCCACAGAGTCACAACCGCAGGACCAGGTCATGGTCAGGAGATGGATGACAACCCCAAGTCCCCAAGAAGGCATTCAGCTTTGATCTGAGCCAGAACTAAACCCTCATCTTGTCCATAAAGATCAGTTTGGGCAGAAAAAACAACATATTGGTTCAGTCAAAGTATTTTATTGCTGTTTAACAGCCTTCATTTCATGTCTGATTGTAACAGATAATTTAATACAAGCCTAGAGCAAAGCCAAACACAGTTATTTCATTATGAAGAACCCCATCAGCCAGATTTGTCATGGCCAGACCCCACTCGCTTGTTTTTTGTTTTTCTTTCTTTTTTTTTTCCCACATCTGAAATTTGAGCAAAACCAAACCAGCTTCACAAGCACTGCTACTAAAGCAGACCAAATGAAAACAGCTTGGGGACAGGTCTCCTGCCTACCAACCAGTGCCTGGTAAACACTATTCAGTGCCTTATGATAGACATTTATTTCTTCCAGGAGAAACCACATTTGGAATGTCCCCCAGACCACTGGGCACGAGCAGGCTGATGCACGCTCCCTTCATCCAGGATGTCCCCAGCCACCGTGGTCCCTCTGTGGGTGATGCTACTGCCACCTCACCATGTGGCCAGGGCTGTGGGGGGAGGAGGGGACCAAGATGGGGAGATCCTTGCAGGATGTTAGAAGATGGAGGAGCCCCCAAGCAGCGGGAGTGGAAATGGACTTTGATGTGGAAGCTCTCCTTTCGCAAACACAATGACTTGCAGAGGAGTTTTATAAACATGGCTATTGTTGCTTCGTCCCTTTGGTGGGAACAGATGGTCCAAGCACTCTGTTCGGCCCCCCCTCCCCTTCCCTCACCCCCATCCCCATTAATAAAGCCCCAGCAAGTCCAGTACTGCTAAGGTTTTCCCAAGGGGGATCAATAAATAAATGTAATAACAACAAAGGGGCCCATGCAGACGAGATTGGGTTACAAAGAGGCCTCGGCTCCCCTCCTCCTTTCCGGGCAAGTCATTGCACGCAGGCACTCCGCCTGGTTCGGGGAGAGGTTGCTCCATCCCCACTGGCTGCAGGAAGCAGGAATAGGATCTTCCCACCGAAGGAGCCAGGTACTAGATGAAAGTCCCCATCCCACAGTCAAGGATAGTGATGTCGGACCTTGGTAGCTACCTTGCAGCCTTGGCCATGGGATATTGACGGCATGTGGGTTCCAGCTCCCCGTGAGCATCTCCTACACCTTCAGAAGTCACCTGGTGTCAACATGACTCTGGGAACAGGCTCAGCTACCAGTCCTGGATGTGCAGCAGGCAGATGCCTTCTTCTTTCAAGATTTCCTGGCCAAGTTGCTGCTCTGGGTCCCTTCCCAGCAGGATCCTACCCAGCACAGGGCACTAGGGAGCAGGTGTCCAAGCTCCACAATTTTGCCCACCTTCTGCCTTGCTCTTGCCTGGCACTGGACCAGACAATTTTCTGGCCAGCTGAAAAGCATTGGTGACTCCATCCTGCTCCTCAATGGCATGATGAGGTTTTATGCAGGGCTGGGAGCTAAGATTTGCAGGGATTAAACCAGGGCAGAACAATCTGCAGACAGGGCACCCCTGTGGAAAACATCAGCATGGATGACTCCACCGAACACTGCCCATGAGGCTGCAGGGCTGGAAAGCAGCCTCTCCAGGAGGATTGGTGGGGTTTGAAAGTGGCCATGGCATGTCACCAGGCTCTGGATGCTGGAGAAGTCATGCTCAGGCACTCAGTTAAGTGGGGTCTCCTTTGGGGAAGGAGGAGACCAGCTCAACAGAGCTTTCCAGGGATTCATCTGCTCAGGAAGGGGCCGAGCCTGGAGCAACCCCTTGGGCAGGAACCAGAGGGAGCTCCGGTGATGTGCAGGAGGGGCTGAGCAGAGGGTCTGGTCCAGAGGACCAGCTCCGAGCCCTGCCGCTGCATCCTTGTTCCAGGCAGGCTGCTAGCAGCCATTGTCCGACCTCCTCCCCAGCTGCTCCCCACTGCTCAGAGGTGATGAGATGCTGTTTTTATCTGCAGAGGAATCCTGCAGCTGGGGGTCAACGGGACAAAACGTGTCTCACACACACATATGCATGCACTGCTGCCTCCCCTCCGAGCCGCCCTGGGAACGTCCTCCTCCCCCCAACCCCTCACTCATAAAAAAATTAAAGCTCTCGATATCATCTCACATAAACGTGGATTTGAGGCCCCGTCAGTCACCAGACACGTCCCACAATCTGCACTGGCTCCAGACAGCTGGAGGGGTCTGCTGGAGGACCAGAATGACTTCACACCGCCTCCCACGGACCGGGGTTACCCAGAGTGCTTGGTGTGGGGAGGGGAGCCAGGGGACCAGGAGTTGTCCGTCCCATCCCACAGCTCTGCCACCATGCCATGCCCTGGACCCACCAGTCTGTGTGCTGGTCTGGAGAACAGCCCCAGGCACTGACAGCAAAATGCACCCGGGATGCAGAGGCCGTCCCTGTGGGCACAAGCGAGGCAGCTGGCCTGGGCTCCAGTGCCGGTGAGGTTTATGAGGGATGACCTCTTGCACCGAGCGCCTGGGGCAGGATAAATCCCAATCCGCCTTGGAGTGCAGGTGCACAGGCCTGACAGAGAGGGAAAGGGACTACAGATGCATGGGGGATCCGGAGAGGGGGAGCTGGGGCCGGCCTCAAGCTGTGTGCTGCTTTGGGTCCATCCCAGTGGTGGGAACAGTCCCCTCCGTTCACTCCAGAGCCCCCTGCATTGCCTTGCGGGTGCTCTTGGCAGGACTGCCTGCACACAGCCTGCCATGGCAATGCCTGGGGGCACAGAAAGACCTGCAGCATGCTAGTCTATGTGCCGCAGGGTGCCCAGAGGAGACTCATGGCATTCTGGATGTCAGCAGGTGACTGCTGACATACCCTGTGTACCACAAGTGTTTGGGTACCCAGATCTATAGCTGTGTGACTCACATTGAATTTGCCCCTGGTTTAAGTTCCACAAAGAACCTCCTTGTCACTATAATGAAAGAAACAGTCAGGATCTGGAGAGGTCATCTAGTCCCTCTTCCTCCTGCTATCTCAGCCAGGTGGCACGAAAGAAACTGTGCCAAGTACCTCAAGACAGGGTGCCAGCCATGTCCTCAGCCATGGGGGTTCCTGCCCTTCCTCCAACACTGGGAGACAGTTGAGACCTGCACTGGGAAAGACACGCAGGATCAGACACAGCCTACAGTCCTGCAAGCACCACCCTGGGCAGTGGGTCCTGCTGGGGCTGGGACGTGGGGAGCATCATGAACAGGGCTGGCAGGGCGCTTTGCAAGGGCAACAGGGGTTTCGCTCCATAGACCACCTCCCCCGTTTCATGTAGCACTGATCTGAATCCTTGCCCCGGGAGCCTAGCAGGGGGTTGGGAGCCTTTCTCTGAGTAAATTATAATAATCTTTTAAAAAGAAAAATAACACAAAGCAGGTGGCTGAGCTTGAAGGTAGATAAATGCCTGGCACAGAGCACCTGGCTGAAGCCAAGTGCAAGCCTGGCTTTGGACTCTTTGAAGTCAGCGCATCTTTGTGCTCTCAGTGGGTTTGGGGCTCAAACCCTCTGTGCGTGCCTTCTACCAATGCTCAGGTAATTTATAGATGTGCGAGGCTATCCAGAAAGCTCCTCTGTGAATCTCCAGCATCAACCCAGTCCAGCTGGCTGGGCCGTGTTTGCCTCCCATGAACAGCTCAGTAGGAGCACTGTTCAGCATGAATCACCCCCAAAACCAAATGCTAACACGTGGTGTTCAAATCATGTTCATAGACCTGCCGCATCCCTCAGGCATGCCATCCCCTTGCTCATGCTACCTACCCCACCTGATGGGCAATCCCTTGACTAACAAATGTGCACACACTTTAATTACAGCACAGTGAATCCACTTAGTGCTATTTTGTTAGATAACTACCTATCTGAGGAGCTGGAGCAGTACTTACTCAGCTCAGTAGCCCAAGTCTGTGGATTTTCAGGCCTTTAATATTCACTCTGATCCCTTCATAAGTTATTAATAGGGAGTGGGAAATGCCTCACAAGAGAGCTCACTCCAAATTGCAAGCAATTCTGAGGCATCTTGCAATCTGCTTGCACAGGGAGAGGAGGAGAAAGTAATAAATAAATGATTTTTTACAAATTATTTACTTGTCTCCACTAATTTCCACGCTGTTTACCTGGCAGAAATCTGAAGTCAGGAACAATTAGTGAAGACTTTCTTCTGGCATATCAGTGGCTGGAAGTTGTGTATCATGGTGGAAAGAAAGTCAATGCAGTGGAAGAGCAAGAAGGAGCTAGTTTTGGCTGCCAGAATTGGCCATTGAATGCAGTCTTGCTTGGTCTTCACACTCCAGAAGGGATAATCGTGGATAAGGTCTCAGTGTAGCACAAGCAGGTACCTTCTCCAGCCACCTCTGCTCAGCCAGATGGCTCCATCCTATCCTAGCAGACGATGAGCTGTCTCCAAAGTGTCCCCCTTTGCATGACATCTGGGCAGGCAGCAGAGTCTCCAGACACAACATACTGTGATGCATGTCCCTAAAATCTGGCAGTTGGTAGCAGCAACAACAACGCAGGGCTGTCTTTTCTGTCTCAGCTCACCAAGAAGCATGAAGTCAAGTCTGGGATCATCAAGGCATGCTGAAGGTCATAAAGTCCTCAAGGACACTGTTGTCTGCAGAAGATGACCAGGCCTTGCTAAGAGTCTCCTTTCTGCTCCTGAGGAGCCAGAGCTTTGTGGGAAAGACCAGGAGAAGGTCTCTGCTGTGAACTACACAGCACAGCGATACAGGATGGGAAGGCTGACCTGTATTGGCATCAACGGTGTTGGGTCTGAGAATGTGGGAAAGATGATGCTCACAGTCCATGGCGTGTCACCCTGAAAAGCAAATGGGAACTCTGTCCTGGGGCAAAGTCACCCCAGCAGACAACAGTGACCCAACAGCAGAATGAGCCTGTCCTACTTATCAGGCCACACCTGGAGTACTGTGTCCAGTTCTGGTCCCTGCTCTACAAAAAGGGTGTGGACAGGCTGGAAGGGGTCCAGAGAAGGGCCACCGAGATGATCAAAGGACTGGGAAGCTGCCATACAAGGATAGGCTGGGAGATCTGGGTTCGTTCAGCCTTGAGAAAAGGAGGCTCAGAGGGGATCTCATCACCATGTACCAGTACTTAAGGGGCAGCTACAAAGAAGATGGAGATTCCCTTTCTACACGGAGTCACATGGAGAGGGCAAGGGGAAATGGACACAAGTTGCTCTTGGGGAGATTCCAATTGGACACCAGAGGGAAATTTTTCACAGTGAGGACAGTCACCATTGGAATAATCTCCCCAGGGAAGTGGTTGACTCGGCCACGTTGGACACCTTCAAGAGTCGTCTGGACAGGGTGCTGGGCCATCTTGTTTAGACTGTGCTGTTCCTAGAAAGGTTGGACTAGATGATCCCTGAGGTCCCTTCCAACCTGGGATTCTGTGATTCTGTAACTAACAGTCATGCCTGAGCTACCATGTGCAGTACTTAGGACTATTTCAGACCATTTCTCAGTCCCATCTTGAGCTGATCTCCCACAATAAACCAGAGACAGAAAATGACAGTGAAGACGGTTGGAGAGCAGGAAAATTAATGACAGTTTGGGAAAGGAAAAGACAATCTGGCAATATCAAGAAAGCAGGACAGGCTGGGAACTGGTCAGTCCCAGCTGGGCTGATGTGTCTTGCAGACCTCCCCACACTTCATACCCTTCCTGTTACTCAAGGGTTTGTGAATTCTCTCCAGCTGAGCAGTTAGGTCCTGTATCCTTCTAGGTTGGTCCTGGAGCATCCTGGGCGAATGTGGCCCTGGAGGGAGAAACAAGATGCCTGTAGGGTGGAGATGGATGCACAGACTGGGAAATGCCTGCTGAAGCTTGAACTTGGACTGCCATCAACTGCTGGCAAAGCTCATGTGAGGGCTCAGGGCTTGGTTAATGCAGTTAATCAGCACGTGATGAACCCACCTTGCAGGACAGTGACGCACAGGAGGCAGAATGACACTGTCTAAGAGGAACTGACAAGGTGCACAGAAAGGGCAGGTAGGAGTCAAAATATTTGGCTGCAGCCTGCTGGACAGAGACACCATTAACCAGAATGAAAAAGAAGATGCACAAGATGGAGAGACTCATGCCAGCAAGACCCACGAACAGACTGTCCCCAGTCCTCACACCTGCCTGTGCAATGACCATACCATGGGGACAGGCAACACTGCCCAAGCTCTCAGGCTGCAGGAAGCTGAGCAGAGCTGCAGGTACGCCAGGGATGGAGGGAGAATTTGGGATGCTCAGTCTAGATCCATGCTCTCACGAGTAACATGGAGAGAGAAAATTGTGTGCAGGCTGTAGGACTCCTCTGCGGCCCCACCTCCTCTGTTCCCCTCCCTGGTCACAGCCACCCCTCACTACCTCCCACCACCCCTCACTCCTCCATGCCCAAGCTGCTTGGCACTTGCACTGCTCGCTGCAGCCTTCCAGCTCATTACTCCTTGCAAGCGGCCGTAAATCATCCTTACACATGCATCTCCCTTGGCCTTGGGGAAAGGGAATTTATCCCCCTGGCTCAGCTGTCACAGAGACCTCCAGCTGCCAGGAGCGATCAGTATGCTGTTAATTCATGGTGAGGGCTGAAGGGCCTCCAGTGAAGGCTCCCGTGCCTGCTTCCCTGCCAAATTTTGGAAGCAGTCTTTGGTGCATGCCTACATCCAGGCCACAGAAACTGCCAAGGGGAAATTCCCCAGTGTAAAAGTTAATTGCTGTGGTCCTTAACGAGGGCGCATGCAGCTGGGTGCTCTGGTCAGGAAGCAGAGAAGCAGGCGGGAACTGCAGGAAGGTGTTGCAGGTTGGGAACCCCTGCAGGCTCCGAGTGGTGGGCACCTACATGGTGGGGACTTTCCCAGCTCCTTGGATAGTCCTGCAGCATCCAGACCAACAGATAGCAGGCAGATGATTCAGGATTGCCCTAAACCTTACCAGTCACTGGCAAGTCCATCATGGGTGCTGGTAGAGATATGAGCAACATGTGCAGATGCAAACTTCTGGGTGTGCAGCCCCTCTTGTCACTGGCCTGAGGAACTGGTGCAGCCGAGGAGGCAAGAGAGGAAAAAGACATGGAAATGCCTGTAGGCCCCTTAGCCAGCACATGGATTCAGCAGGCAGGGATTTGCAGCTGGGTGAACTGGCTAGGAGCTGGCAGCAGTTCACTCACTCACACCAGTCTGATGATCTCCCTGCACAGCCCCCCAGAGCCTGGCTGTCTAGTGTGAGGTGAACACTGAGCAAATACCCTTTTTTTCCTGCCACAATAACCCTCTTTAACTTTTCAACTTATCACCTGCACAGAGGTTTATAAAATTTTCAAGCTAATGGCGCCTCCAGTAATGATACTGCAGATGTACAAGCTGCATCCTGGGATGAATAAATTATAGGAGGCAGAGTCAATTGCAATGGGAAGGACAGCAGCTGCAGGATGAAACAGATGGCTTCGCCGCGTGCCACAGCTTGGTCACAGAGCGGGGTATGTTCCCAGGGATGGCCCTTTCATGGTGGCCCTGAAGACCACCTGGGCAAACCTGAGGCTGCAGATTCCTGGAGCAGCAGCAAGTTCTGCAGCCAGCATGGGGCTCCACAGGTGGTAAGGTGCTGCTATGGGGCTGGGCGCCATGGCGGTGGTCCACGGGTCAGCACGGAACACCTGTCTTCTGCTGCTCGCTGGGTTTTTATACAGGAGGATACTTGCAGCCTCCAGGAGCTGACAGGACATTTGGTGGCTTTCTTGAGTGGAAATGCAGCTGCAGTTTCATGTGCTGCTGAATCTCTCCCAGCAAACCCTTTCCTACCTTCCTCCATTCCCTCACACATGCAGAGGCTGTTCCCAGAGCAGGGTGCCTGATCATCCTCCTCTTCCCCATGGCATAAAGCACGCAGATGCAGGATGAGGATGCATATGGGGCTGTGCAGCAGGGGCACACCCATGCCCTGGCAATGTGACTAAGGGGCTGACCACATCTCAGGACTCAGGCTCCTTCATACTGAGAGGCAGCACAGCCCCGGCTGAAGCCTGACGGTGCCACATTTCTCCAGCTCTGTCTCCAGCAAAGCTGGCATCACGCTTGTCACATTCAGCAGGGTGATAGGACGGGGCTGGGCTGTCTCTGTCCCAGACAGGGGACAGGGTTACAGGGCAGCTGCAACCCCCAGCTCTGTTAAACTGTGCATCCCCTGGCTGCACTCTCTGTGCTGCTGCTGACTGCTTCACTGCCTGCCTTCCTCCACACCTTGAAAAACTTGTCCTGATACAGGTAACTCCTGCCAAGTCATGTACAGAGCTCCTGAAACTCTGCTGTGGTCATGGCCTCAAATATTGGCCAGCCTGGGTTGACCTCACAGCACTGGGGTCTCAGCCATGTGCCCATGTCCTCCTGCCACCCCTGAGGTTGTTGCTGCAGCAGCTCAGCCTCAGTGACATTGGAGGGATGCAGTGTGAGCCACAGGTGGTAGAAGAGCCAGGGACATGTAGACAGGCAGCCTCTAAGTTGCTCTGTTCCCACACCTCCTTGTAAGTAACATGGTCTTCTGGCCTAAGGCACACACTGTGGAGTCTACCACTGCCACAGGGACTCCAGCAAGGCTGATGAATGATGGGCGCTTCACTCCCAGACCTCTCAATGTCACTAGAGGCTCTCTGACAGAAATACAGCCCTTTAATATACAGCCAGCCAGCATGGCTTTGTCTCTGAGGGATGCATGGCTCTTGCCAACCCACATCATTCATGCACTGCTGGTGCTCACAGGGTCCAACAAGCCCCAGCTGCACTGTGTGGTGGATGCGCCACACATCTCCACCCCATTCCTCACTGGGCATCACTGGTCCACTTCAGGACCATGCGGGGGCAATGTATCCTCCTCTGCTCCTGCTGGAGGAGTGCCTGATACACCAGAGGGTTGTGCTGTCATCTCAAGGGACCTCAACAGGCTGGAGAAATGGGCCAGCAGGAACTTTATGAAGATCAACAAGAATAGGCACAAAGTCCTGCCCCTGGTGAGGAACAATCCCATGCACCAATATATGCTGGAGGCCACCCAGCTGGAAAGCGGCTTCGCAGACAAGGACCTGAGATCCTGGTGGGGACCGGTTGACCATGAGCCAGCAAAGTGCCCTTGCTGCAAAGAAGGTATCCTAGGCTGCATTAGAGAAAGTATTCTCAGCAGGTCGATCCTTCCCCTCTACTCAGCACTGGTGAGGCCATGCCTGGAGTGCTATGTCCATTTCTGGGGTGTCCAGTACAAAAGAGACATGGACATACTGGAAAGAGTCTAATGAAGGGCCACCAAGATGGTTAAGGAGCATGAGGAAAAGCTGAGAGTGCTGGGACTGTTCAACCCAGAGAAGAAAAGGCTCAGGAGGGATCTGATCGCATCAGAGTATATAAATACCTGAAGGGAGGGTGCAAAGAATATGGAGCCAGGCTCTTTTCAGCAGTGCGTAGTGACAGGACCAGAGGCAATAAGCACAAACTGGAACACAGATGGTTCCTCCTGAACATCAGGGAACACATATTCTACTGTGAGTGTGACCAAGCACTGGAGCAGGTTACCTAGAGAGGTTGTGGAGTCTCCATTGTTGGAGATATTCAAAAGCTGCCCGGACACAGTCCTGGGCAACGAGCTCTTAGGTGGCCCGGCTTGGGCAGGGAGGTTGGACGAGGTGCCCTCCAGATGTCCCTGCCAACCTCAATCCACCCATAATTTGTGAACAATTTTGTGTGCTTTACAATTTTTGGCATGTTTCCAGTGTGGAGGCTGGCAGGGCTATGCTCAGTCACCTAGCAAGCAGGAAGCTGGGCACCCCTGGAGATAAAGCCAGGCCCTAGGAGAAGGCAAACACTTTCTCAAAGCCTGTTCATGTCCATGGGCTAAGGGAGCCCAACCTAAGCATGGTGGAGACATGCAAACATGTGAGCAAAGGGAAGCAATCCCAGCCCAGATCTAACTATGCTCAGCTGGACCTCAACAGCTTCTGCACCCAGCCCCAGCCAGGGAAGGGACCTCCTGTCCGTATGCCCTCGGCTGGGCTCAGACACCAAACCTAGGCTGGGGCTGTGCATGAAGTCCCCCTGGGATGGCAGGAACCCAGGAAGAGCAACACCCAGCACCAGCACTGGTGGGGCTCGCTCCTCTGTAAGCAGACCCAAATGCTGCCTGAGCTGGGGGCCCTTGGAGTACCAGGCATGCAGCATTCCCAGGGCTGTGGTAAGAGCAGTACTGGGAGGGGATGGAGTCACCGTCCCCTTTGTCTGGAGAAAGTTTTACTGGGCCAGGTAACACCGTCTAACTCCACTTTCTTTCACAGTTTCATTGCCTCGTTCCAGAGCGATTGCGCAGGCGAACGTGTCCAAAAGCAGATGGATCTGCTAAGTGTTTCTTTGTTGCACATTATCTCATACAGTTTGGATGCAATAAAACTTCCAGGCAGAACAAATCTTCAAGCTTGTGCCGTGCCTTATTTTTAGCTGTGGAGTACGTCTGTTTTAGTGCTCCTAATCCCTGGCTTGGTAGTAATTTATGGAGCAAGCTCTTGGCTCACTTGGGCCAGAAGATTTGTAGTAAAACTTTTATAAGTTGCAGAGATAAATCCCATGGACTCTTGCAGTCTTGGGGGACTCTCCTCCAGAAGTGTGTATTGCTGAGCACTCCCTCGGCTTGGGAGCACGTTTGGGTGAGAAAGCATCAGATGGCTGATGTCGTCGCAATCTGCAAATTGACTGGAAGGAGAAATCAGGGGAAGGCATGGCTTCCCCAGCCTCAGACATGCCAGAGTTATGAAAGCCTCTGTGCAGCAGAAGCTGTTTGTCCCAGGTTAATGTCCTTTGCATTGTACCTGGCAAGCATCATCCCTAGGGGTGAACTGTGTTATTGGGCCATGCCAGGTGGCTAGGTGCCCGAGCAGGAGCATGGTAGCTCCAGCTTTAATGGGACTATTGGGATGGCTGATGGCTCACTCATGCAGGGAAACCTGCACCCACATTGCCCTGGAATGTTTTGTAAGGACAAGGCTGTGGTTTAAGAATAGGGGCAGTAGTAGTAGCAAAACTCTTTTCTTTCATTTCCTTGGGCACCTTCAGGGAAGAAGTTTGCGGGATGGAGCACTACTTCATGCTTCAGTGGAGCAGGGGTATGAGAAAAGTCAAGGAGCAGAGGTTGGGAAGGGGTATGGGACACAGGACCCACCAGCAACCCCTTCCAGATCCCATGGAAACGTAGCCCTGTAGATGTGCTCCCAGCTCACCCATCCAAGGGTGGTCTGCAGCATCAGACCTGGCTTTCTTGGAACCCCAATGCTTCTGAAGTTGGCAGTTCTCAGAGGCGTGCCATGCGCCATCCCTGAGCCTCGTGCCTCTGACAAGCAGGAGGCACTTGCATTCGGTCCAACATCTGCGGTGGGAGCCGCTGTGTAATTACTGCGGCACATCACAGCAGGGAGGCTGGTGATTCACCATCTGCACGCCATGCTGTGATGGGGTGATGTTTGCTTTGCCGCGTGCTTAGATTCACACAGACCCGTATCCTCGAGTACTTCAAATTCCCAAGAGCACTTTTTCTGATGAGAGGGAATGTTTCCAGGAACCATAAAGGAAGGTCGATCAAATCCAGAGAGGAGACATTGCAA
This sequence comes from Phalacrocorax aristotelis, assembly GCF_949628215.1. Lineage (NCBI taxonomy): Eukaryota > Metazoa > Chordata > Aves > Suliformes > Phalacrocoracidae > Phalacrocorax > Phalacrocorax aristotelis. The sequence continues at coordinate 71,681,002 of NC_134311.1, read as the reverse complement.
TTCTGCATAACTTTATTACCCAAGCAGGTATGAAGGTTAGCTGCATCTGATGGGTAGATGCTTTCCCTGTGTGCTAGTTCCTCCAAAGATGGATCAACCTTCTCTGTTCCTGGCATAGGAGTATCTCTTGGATGGGAAAATCTGCTGGTGCTATCGCATGCTGTTATTGTGGGGAGGATGTGTCTTTCCCAGATGTTTCCAGGTAAGTCAAGGATGAAGTCAACCAATGTCCAAATTTAGTGCCTGCATTTTTTTGGTGTCCTTTGGCAAATGCAGATGCAGAAAGCTGAGTCCGTCCCATCGCAACCCAATGGGAGCTGTTTGGGCTGGGCTGGGCTGGGCCGGGGAGTAGCCCTGGGAGGTAACCTTCTCCCGCAGTTGTGGCTCTCCTCCCGGAAATGCAAGTTAGACGAGTCCCAGCACCCACTGGAGACCTTCTTCTGGCAGAAAAGTCCTCTGGACACTGGAGCTGGGAAATGTTGGAAACTCCTCCTGTGCCTTCCTGTCTCTTAACAAATGGTCTCTGCAATGAGGGATACCTTCCAGATTACCAGCAAGATCCCACAAAAACCACACTTTGCCTGCTGACCCTCCCAAATGCCAGCTGGTCCCAAAAGCTTGCTGGTCCCTCTGGTAGCTCACAGTCCACACATCTCCTTCCCTGCCACCTTCCCCAGCCCTGGCCTCTCTCCCCATCACTTGCAGGAGCAATGCTGGTCTCCCATCACACCCAAGAGGCTCCTGTCACCCTGAGCATCCTCCTTTCTGGCCCCCACAGGGCTCTGCATGGGCAGTGGGTTGGGCAGAACCCCCTCCCAGACACTACAAGGTGCTTCCAGCATGGGGACAGTGCTCTCATGGACACATTTCCAGTCCCTGTCCCCACCTTGGTGTGGAGGCTGGCCTGTTGGTGCACAGGGAAAATTCTGGGTGAGCAGGCTCCCCATGCAGCTCCCAAAAAGTTTAATTTCTTTCAAATGTTCTCATGTCTTTTCCCATTTTCAACACAGTTTTTCCAGTGGATGAGCAAGATTCCCAAAGCCTGAGGCAGATGACACATACATCTGGAGCCACGCACACACAAACAGGCTGGTCGCTGCATCTCACTCACCACAGGGAAAGGAGCTAAAATGTTTCCTGAGCCAGCAGCAGGCATTGCATGCAGCAGTTCCACTCAACCTGAGCAAGCAGCGGCCTGCCAGAGGGGGAAAGCTGGGCAAGGGCTCCCAGAGGGAACTGGTCAGCAGGTCCTTAGCAAACAGGACAACTGTGGTGCAACCCTGAAGCCAGGAAGCCTGCCTGGGAGCACAGCCTGTTGGGCAACTGAGGCAAAGATAATGAGGCAGATGTGGCTGTGGACTTTTATGTCCTCTGGTCCTCCCCAGGTTGTCCTCTTCATCCTGCATGGAATGCTGCACCTGAACATTGCAGAGAGTAGAAAAGCAGAGGCAGGAAGGAATGGATGCACAGGGTAGAGGTGAGCCAGGGCTGAGACCCTTCCTGTGCCCACTGCTCCTGCACCAGTGCAGGGACAGCACACCAGGGTGGGAGCTGGTGGCTCCAGCCTCTCCTCTCCAGGGAAGGTGGCTTCCCCTGCCCACCTACCCTGTATGGGGAAGGTGCTCCATGCCCACAAGGATGCAGCAATAGTCTAAGCAGGGCACATTTGATCCAGCTGGGACACTGCCCTGGGACCCTCGCTCTGGTGGGTGCAGGAGCCTGAGGATTTGCTTCGCATCTGCCGACACGTCCCTCTTTACCTCCAAGGCTAGAGCTGCCCTGGTCTGTGTCTCCCATCCAGAAAGCCCAGGCTCAGAAAACATGGAAGGATCCTGCCTGCTCTTGCTTGATGCAGAGCAGTTTGCAGGAGCCAGCCCTGGCTGCAGTGTGCAAGCAAGGTCTGCTCCTGCTCCTGCTCCTGCTCCACTCCTGCGCGGTCATCGGTCTGTGCTGCCCTCACACGGCTGCGCTGGGCTGCAGGCTGGGCACGCTGCACGGGTGCTGCACAGCCCTCCAGCCTGGCTCATCCTGCTGCTCCCCGGCTCAGGGCACTGCCAGTTCCCCGCAGCAGGACTGGCGTGTGTGCAGAAGGTCCCTGATGCAGCCAGCACTGCTGCTCCCAGCACACCCGGCAGCACCTGTATAGAGCGATGAAGGCCCTGGTTTGAAATATGTCCCCATCCTCCTCAGCAGAAGCCAACTCCACATCGACCAAATGCACCCATAGATCCAGGCTGTGTTGCAGGACTGTTGCAAAGCCTGCAGGACACCCCAAAAAAGCCATGGATTTACTAACATGTGCCACCCCGCTGGTGTCTCACAGGGAGCCGTGCCTTGGTGGCACTGCCTGGGAGCTTCAGCAGGTGCTCTGCACTGGGGTAGCTCACATAGCCCCTCAATGAGAGACTGACTTATCCCCTAAGGGGAGATATTTTCCCGTCTCCCACACCACTTTCTTGTCCTGACCCCAAGAAAGAGGCCTAGATCAGCTTCCAGCAATGAAGTATCTAGACAGCAAATCCCAGGGACTTACTGGAGATACTGGTTTTATAGCATAGTAAATAAATATCTCTTTTCTGCTCACAGATCTCTCCATCTTCCCTTCTCCCCATGCATACACCCGCCACACTGCTTGTGCCCCTGCATACAGCACCCGCTGCCCTGCAGGTGTCATTTCTCACAGAGGGTGTTAAAAATCCAGCCATGCTCAGGGAAACATCAGCCTTTTCTGATGCCTCACCTAAATCTCCAGCCCACAGCATCTTTTCTTGGTGCAGGGGCAGCTGTTGCTCCCTCCCTTTCTGTAAGGGTGGGCTGTTCTCCATCTAGACCGGCTCCTGGTGAAGGGATGCTTGCAATTAATTGCCCTTTTCCCTGGTGCCTCTTAGCTCAAGGTCTGCCTTCTCATGACCCTATGCCATAGATGCAGATGCCCTGGATCAAACTGCTCCTTCTCTCCCAGGTGTCCCATTCTGCTTGGAGCAGTGCGGCTCAGAAACACTGGACAAACTGGATGCTTTTGCCTTTTTCCAGATTGGAAAGCTGTTGCCTGAAGCATCATCTTTGGAGGACGTACCTGCAAAATTCAGAATCCAGGGGGAGTTTTGGACTGCACTGGGGGTATGCCTTCATCCTTCTCAGGAAACTTCTATCTCACAGAGACATCCTCTGTGATGCCTGCCTGTCACTGAACCCAGGCAGGTGTCTGTCCTGCCCAGGATGAGAGCTGTCACCTGCCACAGCCCACACAGCACTGCTGCCCTTCACACCATAGTTATTCTGACTCTCCCCTCCAAAACTTGGCTTTTCAGAGTATTTGTTTGCTTGGAGGAAAAAACTCCAGATATTCCCAAAGCTCTGAGTGGTTCAGGGTCCCACCACAACGGGCAAAGGCCCTGACCCAGGAGCCAGGAGACCTGAAGCATGGGGAGGAGAGGTGTCCCCGTCACCTGCTGTAAACAAGCCACCGCAAAATCCCTGGCATGAGATACTACAGTGCTCTTTGTCACCGAGGGTGAAGAGGCAGGTTTTGGGGATTTGAAGCCTGATGTTGTCCTCACCCCTGCCCATGACTTTCTCTGCAGTGAAAGAGGAGTCACACACTGCCCAGGGAAGGGCAGTTTGATGGGTCCGGTCGCAGTTACTGGGAGCTGCTGGCCCTGGGGAGCGGGGAAAGGGGGTGCAGGGCTACATGTAGACCGGCACCCCGGAGGATTCGGACGCCAACGGGGAAGCAAAGCTCAGCCCTGGTCCGCAGCCGGGAGAGGGCAGCCGCTGCCTGCGCTGCAGAGCTGGGAAGGCTGCCTGCTGCCTGGGCCTCAGCCGGGACTGCTTCTGCTCCCCCTCCGCAGCCTCCTAGCCTTTGCTGAGCACACCCCGGTCCAGCCTGGGGCTTCCTGCTCTCCCCGGAGCTGTGTCCAAACCAACCCCATGCCCATCCCCGGGGTAAAGCCCCCTCCTCTGGCACTGCCACTCCGTGATGGAGCAGAGGATCCATCCAGAGGGTTTTGAGCATTGGGCTCTGAGTCTCCCCATTTTGCCCCTATTTTCCAGCTCTGCTCCATGCCACAGCACCACCTAAAGCCTAAAGGGGTGGATCCAGGCTCACAGGGACAGAAGCAATGGGGCTTTTCAGGACAGTATAAAGACCTTTCCCATCCTGTATGGACCACAATCAGCAGCAGCCTCCAGGAGCATGTGCATAAGAGATGCCATCCTGCTCTGATCCGCAGGGCTGTCCTCTGATTTTACTTCAGCCTGGGAGAGTCAAGGAGGCTGCTCTGGAGACAACCTGCCAACAGCCAGAAGCACAGCCAGGGCATCAATGGAGGTACAGAAGCATCTCCAGCCGGAGAAGGTGAGTGTCCCAGGAACAGTAGCATCACTTCGGCTCTGCTGAGATTTTCTGGGGAGATGAAGACTTATTCTCCCAAGAGACCAAGGTGCAGGTATGTGAGTGATATATCCCAAAGCCAATACCAGAAGCCAGCCTGTAGTCACCAGTGGCTTTGGGAAGCAGCTGAGCCTTGTCTACAGGCAGGGTCTCCTTGTGCATCACCCAGGGGGTGGCTCCACAGGCAGAATCCAACTGCTGAGGGCCAGCACCAGTGAGATGCTGCCCACAGCCAGGAGAGAAATCCACCCTCCACAACAGAGAGGTGGAGTCTAGCAATGTCTGGAAGGAAACACTCCAGTTTTTCCTTTGGAAATAACCTCTCATGTTCCACTTCTCTGGGTTTGTGTTTTTTTTTTTCCCCTCGCTATCTCACACTATAAATTTCATGTCTTCAGAAAGTCAGACTCAAATATTGCCATGGTCCTTCAGTGAATCCCTGACTGGACTTTCGCTTGGTGGAAAACATAGAGATCTAAGATGCCTAAACACAACAAAACTAATACCAAGATCTAAAAATCCTCCTTACAAGCAGCTCCCTGTACCCTCCACAGATTTAACTCTCTCTGGCTCAAACCACCCTGTCAGTGATTTCATACCAAGTGCTTAGTCCCACGTGGTGGGCTGCCAAATCATTCTGGGTTTCAGAAGCTGGCTCACCTCCCCCTGCTCCCCCTGTTTATCGACTGACTAGCATTTTCTCCCTTTAATAGCAAGGCAGCCCAGGAAGCTGTGTGACTCCACAGGGACCAGGAGCCCTCCAGGCACCAGGAGGTTTTGTCTCTTGTCCCCAGGTTGCTGGCTGGTGGTTTTGGACTATGCTCCCTAAATGCCAGCCCAGCCCCTGCTGCTGCCAGTCAAGTCCTGGCAGAAGGGCAGCCTCTATAAATAGCTGTGTGTACAATGTCTCTTCTCACTCCTTCACTTTAGCTGTGAGTCTGCCCGTGTCTTGCAGCGTGCAGTGCTTTGCATGCTGCTGCCTGTGTGCTTGCAGCGCATGGTGGTGGGGGCAGCTGGGGTGGCTCAATTCTCCTTCTGGGCAGCTGTCCCAGCCCCACATGGAGAGATTCCCTGTCAGCAACCTCCAGTCCTTAAACCCCATCCATAAAGCAGCCATGGTCACCACTGTGGTGCTCTCTCCAGGACGACAACGTGCCCCAGCAGGAGGGCTGGAGGAGGCTGTGTGGATCTGCTGGCCATGGGCAATGAAACGCTGTGGTCCTTCAAGACCTCAACCAAAAAAGCACGTGAGTCCCAGGCTCTGCACATCAGGGTGGCACCTGTACCCCACTCCTCCTTTCCTAGGGTGACAGAGATGGATGAAGAGAAAGCCCTGGAGAAGGAATGCTGCTACAGAGACCTAGGGCAATGCTCATTGCTGTTCTGCAGAGCAGAGGTGAAGACCCAAGGAAGATGCTACCAGGCTGGGACATCACATGCCAGTGCAGGTAATGCCTGCGGTGTGGCATTGGGTTGTGCATCCATCAGCAATTTCTCCTGGCATGGTGTGGCTGGACACATCTGGGACAAGGCACTCCGCTTTCAAATAGGATGAGCATCGCATGGCACCAAACATGCTGCCATCCCACTCCAGAACAGGACTGCTCTCAGCTGCAGGACAGCAGTGTGAATCAGAGCAGAGCAGGGCTGGCAGGGCAGGAGCCATGCTGCGACATCTGGGGTTTTTGCTACCTTCTTTTCACAGCACAGGCAGCCCGAGATGTGACCATAATAAAGTGACAGCCAGGGAGCAGAGCTCGCTGGTTTCCTGTACACCTCAGGCTGGCCAGGGTAAACACACAACAAGCCTGCACTTCAAACGGGGCCATGCCCACTGCACGGCAGCCAGAGCCCGGCCACGCACCAAGCCAGTACAAGCAAAGCCACTGAGCAGGAGGCTTCACAGGACAGGTCCCATGTAGGGGAAAAAAAGGCTGGTGCTGACCAGCACAGGTCCATTGCCCTGCCATGCCCTGTACCCAGCAGGCACCTGCAGCTCCAGAACAGTCACCCATGCCCCTGGGATGTCAGAGACAATCACTGGGGCTGGCCTCTGAGGCATGTGTGCACCCTGTGATTAACCCAGCCCCCTCCATGCCCAGGCTGCATGGTCACAGGCCATCCTCAGACAGGCGGCGCCAGGATGGGCACCGGGGCAGGAGAGGCTCCATGCCACTGGCCAGCCCTGCGCTGGAGGGGATGCACCCTGTGGCAGCGTCCTCCTCACTGAAATGGTGGGAGGATAATGTAGCCTCCCACTGCACTCATCTCCAGTCCCTGCAAGCCTCCTCCATCCATCCATCTGCTCCACTTGCACCATCCAGGCAGCAATCCAGCAAGTGCTAACACATCCAGCAAGGCTGAGGACAGGCATCCCTGTCCCTTGGCACGTCATCATGACACAGCACCTGCACATCAGCATGACACATCTCATTTTGAGTTTGGTCCCATCCCAGCTCTTAAGCTTCCAATATGAAACCTCCTCAACTCTCCACCCTGTCCAGCAAGATCCCACCCGTGGGAGCCCAGTTCATGGATATGGCTGATTCTTCCCAGAAAACAGCTCAGGGCACCTTTGAGCAGATACTGGCAGCAGGTCAGGCAAATCTGTGGGCTGGGAGGGGGGAGCAATGCATAGCCCATTATGGCCCTGGTTAAGCAGGTCATCTGTGGGTTTGTGACAGTGTAATATAAGCCCCAGCCATCTGCTCATGTGTCCAGGTCTTGACCTGCCTGGACAAGAGCTAACAGCTCCCTGCCTGGACTGGTCTCTGCTCAGAGGGGAGGAAGAGCGAAGAGAGACACTACAGTCCCCAGATTCAGTCCTTCTGGGTGCTGAGTGGGGACCCAGCTGCTGAATGGGATGCTGCAGGCAGCCTGGGAGATGTTTTTTTGTAAACTCTTGTGCCATGGCAGAATAGAGAAGCCAGGAGGTGCATGGAGGTCACAATCTTCATCTGACCCCGAGGACAGAGCAGGGGAAGAGCCAAAATGTCATAGCTGCCAAGTGTGCCAGTCGGTGCAGAGGTGCAGAGGTGCAGAGGACTGGCCTGAGGACTCCAGGGTGTGTGTAGGCACACAGAACACTGTGCTCACCCGGCAGATCCCACAACACCCCTGCCGAACCTGCTCCTTCTTCACTTAGCATCGGAGCTCACTAGCTTTGCTCAGAACTGGTGGCCCAGCAAATCCCAGACCCCCATCACAGCCTTTGTCCCAGCGCCCCACCACAGCTTTTGTCCCAGCACCCTGGTGGGGTGTCTGTCAGCTCCAACCCCCCGCACAGACACCCCTTCAAATCAAGCTCTGCTCTCAGATACACAACCCAATCCCTGCGGAGCTGGGGGATTCCCGGGATCCAAAGCTCCGCTCAGCTTTCCAGCGCTGCAGCAGTGGAGAAAGCAGCACGTGGCTCCCCGCCAGTGCTGGCGCCAAGCAGCCCAGCTCCCGGCGCCCAGCGAGCACCACGAAACGCTGGAGAAAGCTCAGGGTCTGTTCCCGGGGGAGAACCTACAGCCAAATGCTTGCTGCAGCTGGCCCAGCTCCACTCCTTCCAGAGGGGCTGATCCTGCAAGATGCTCGGTGTCCCTCAGCTCACATGGACTGTAGAGTGCAGGGTGGCATGGGGAGGTGGGAAGGGGAAAGTGAGCAACTGGATGGAGAAAACATCTCTCTGCTCAGGACCAGCCCCTCCTACATCCCCAGGCTCCAAAAATCTACGTGACCCACTAGCTAAGGGCAGGTGTGAGCAGGCTGGTGGGACCGGACCCCTCCTGCAAAGCACCTGACCTGACTCAGGGAGGGACATCCCCAGCCCTGGCACAGCCCCAGCTCTTGTAGTGCAGGCGGGAGGGATCCAGCCACATGTGGCTGGCGAGGCGGCAGCCCAGGCCACGAGCAGAGATGCCGCACTGGGCTACTCATAGGGTGATGTAGGCACCGAGCCTCAACCACAACTGACTGCAACACCCATGGTGTGGCCAGGAGCCAGTGTGGGTGCCAGGCTGGGCACGCTCACCCCACACGTGGACTCCACCTCTCCCAAAATCATTATTGTAGAGTGGCACAGGAGGACTGGGACAAAGGAAAACACTGGTTTATTACTGTAGGGTTACGTGGGAGGTGAGATGGCTCATGGGCATGTTATTGTGGGGCTGCAGAGATAGGCTAGACATCAGCAGGTAGCCGGTTTTTACTGTGGCCTTGCAGAGGTGTGCCAGGTTGCAGAGGGGGGGCTGTGACCTCGTTTATTCCCGCTGGGATGCAGCGCGGTCTGTGGTTGCAAGATTGCCTGCGTGGCCCTTCACAGGTGCTTTGCGTGCCCTGGGTGCATGGCCCTTCTCTCCATGCAGGCGCTGTGCCAAGGTGGAGAGGGAAGCGCTGGGTCCATCCCATGGCTCCAGCAGCACTGGCACTGACAGCATCACCTAGGGTCTCCCGCATGTCCCAGGAGGACCCCATGTCATGCTTGGCCCCAGGTGCCGGGGAGGAGAAAGTTTCCAGTGAGCCTTCGCCAGCTGGTTTGCAATGCAGTTTCAACGTTTTTTTCCTCCTGAAAATTTTCACTGTGATAAAATTGCAAAATAAACCCATTTCCAAGGAAAGCAGGTAAAGCAATGGAAGGGTGCTGCAAAAGCGGCACACAAACACATACCAAAACCATGAGGGGGACTGAGTCTTTTCTTCATCTCAGGTACACAAGCCCTGGGGTCAGATTTCACCCTACACGTTCCCCATCAAATAAACCGCTATAAAAATAATCCCCAAAGCAATGCCCCTTCCAAGGGCAAGGGAAACCGAGTCAGGAGCAGGACCTGCCTGCCTCGACTCCTCCAGGATGCTGGGAAACGAGCAGGCAGGGTCGGCGACTGCAGGTTGCTGCCCCCTCCGAGAGCACCGGGGAAGTCTGTGCACCCTTGGGAGGGCAGCCCTGCATTCCGGGGGGACCCCCGTGCTCCGGAGGGCACCGTGCACCAGTGCGCCCCGGGGAGGGGGGGGACCTCTGGAGGAGCGGGACGGCGATCGTCGGGGATGGCGGGGACACACACACGGGGACGGCGCACCGGGGGGGGGGGGGGGGGGCGGAACACGGGACACCGCGCACCCCGGCTGGGGGTCTGCGGGGAGCTGCAGCGGGTCCAGGAGGGGTCCGGGGGGGGCGGCTCGCAGACAGGAAGCATCCCTGGAGGGCGGTGGCGGTGAGATTGGCAGCACCCTGCTCCAATGGAGCGGCCCCGGCGGCGGCTCCGCACCGCCCGCCGCTCCCGGCCCCAGCCAGCCCGGCGCGGGCGCCCCGCCGCCGGCTCCGCTCCCGCTCCCGGCCCCGGCCCCGCTCCCCCGAGCGCCATGGACACATAGCCGCGGAGCCACGCAGGAAGGTAGGAAACCCTTCGCGTGTGTGTGTCCACCCTCGCCACGCACCGTGTCCCTCCAACCCCGAGGGGAACGGCTCGCCGCCGCCCCGACGCCGCGGTGAGGGGCTGCACGGCTGCCGGTGCAGCGCAGGCAAGCGGTTCCCCCGGCTGTCTGCTGCTTGTACGGGGAAAGTTGGGGTGGGTGTGCCTGTATATGTCTGTGTACCCCTTCGCAAAGTGGCTGGCGGGGACTTGCTCTCCCGCTTCTCCCCCTCCGCCTTCCTGGGGATACCCGGTGCTGCTCCCCCTCCTCCGCCTTGCCCGGAGATGTTCGGGGGATGGACGGAGTTCCCGGAGTGGGAGCTTTGAGCCCCTTCCCCAGCCTCCCCCCGAATATTGAGCAGCCCCCGAATATTGAGCCCTCCCCTCCTTCCCCCCCCCCGACTCCGGGGGGAGTTTTTTGGAGAAAGGCTGGAACAACACCAGGCAAAGCACCCCCCTGGCAGGGCCCCCTCTTCTCCTGGGGGGTCCGGGGAGAGAAAAGCTGCTCCCAATTACAAGAGGCGCGGAAAGAGACGCTTTCCCATGCGCGGGCACTGGCAGGGCTCTCTGCCTGCCTTCTCCCTCCTTGCCCCGGGATGCTGTCTCAATCCCGAGTTCTCCATCCTCTGCCAGCCCCTGCGGGTCCCCAGCCGCGGGTCTGTGCCTGCTGCCACCCTCCCAGGCTGGCTCTGTCACCCCCCAGGACCCCTCCGAGCTCTGGCTCCGGGCTGATGCAGGGTGTCAAAGGGGGCCACGGGGCTGAGCTTGGCTCGGAAATTGCTGTCGGCAAACCCAGACCCCGCTGCGAGGGGCCAGGGAGTGCCTTGGGAATCTCATTTTCCATGTTCCTGGTCTCCATGGGGAGAAACTCAGAGCTGCAGCAACTCTCGGACGCGTTGCTGTGCCCAAACGAATGTTGGCATAGCCGGTGCCGAGCGCCCAGTGCTGGCTGAGCACCTTGGGTGCCGGGAGGTGCCCGCTCCTTGCAGGCTGCAGCCACGTCTGGCTGCTGCGTTTGCAGGAGGAGGTGGGGTGTTTGCACTCTGCCTCTGTTTATAGGAGGGCAGGTCATGGCGTGGCTACGTACAGGGCTGCACGGAGCCCACGGCATCCCAGCCTGGTGCGGGGCAGAGGAGCCTCACAGGGAGCTGTGAGCGGTGGAGGCCGAGCTGGTGGGGCTCCTAGGGCAGGGATGGGGACCGAACATAGCCACAGTGTCCCCCCAGCACCCACACACCCTCTGCACCACTGACCTGGCCCTTTTTGGGGGAAGTGAAAGGGGCCACGTCTCCTCCCCAGAGACCTGTGAACTGATCTTGGCAGCTGAAGTGGCATGGAGCCAGTTGTACACAGGGCTGCATGTCGCCAGTGGTGGGTGGATGGGGGAAGTGGGGTGCAGCAGGATGGTTGGGGAGGGGTCCCTGGGCCAAAACTCTGGGGGATGCAACTGAAGACAGAGGCTGCCTGCAGGAAGCTGGGGGAAGAGCAGCTCTGGTTTTGCCTTGCCTCCTGCTCCGTGAACTTCAGTCTTTTGGGAACCTTGCAGGGAGGGGAAAACTTGATTATATCTGATAAGCCACTTTTTCCCCATCCCAGAGAGCTGTCCTGGTGGCGGGGGGAGGAGGATGCTTAGCCGAGTGTGGGCCCTGTTTGTGAAGGATGAATGAATGACTCATGGTGCAGCGAGTCTCCCTGCTGTCTTCATCGTGGCAGCAGCAGTGGTTCCCTTTTGCAGCTGCTGGGTTTATCAGAGGCTATCATGCTGGGTGGGCACCCAGGCAGCCCACACCTGCATCCCCTAGCCTACAGGTACCCTGCCTTCCCTGCTGTTCTCCCCCAGCTTGCCTGGACCATCCTGAGTGGGAAAACCCCCAGTGGATGGCGATGGTGTGTAGCACCCTCACCTGCCATGAACTAGCTGAGCACTCACTTCAGACCCTCTCTTTCTGCTCCGCTCTTGTTCAAAGGCATCTCTGGACTCTTCCTGCTCACACAGGGTTCAACCTCCCTCTGGTTTCCTGCTGAATACGTTCCTGGAGAGCTTATTCCCCTGTGGGTTCATGCCAACATTGTGCTTTTAGTTCAAGACCTCTTCTCCCTCTCCTGTGTTTACCCAGCTGTATTTATAGCTTCCTTCTTAGGTTAAACAAGGCGAAGGATTCTTGCCTCCTCTTATCCCATGGGTTTGGCTCTGGAGGAAAACCCCTCGCAAGATGCTTCCCACAGGAGGGGGCAGGTGCCGGCATGTGGCTCTGCTTTCCTCTCTTTGGAAAATTTCGGCACCTCTCCCAGCTTGTTTCCCCTCTTCTTGTTCAGGCATGGGAGAGGGTGGCTCTTCCCCTGCCAGAGATTTAACCAAGGATGGAGCTTGGATGGGACAGGAGCTCTGCCCTACGGGTGGTGCGCTGGGGCCTCACTGGCATTTGGGATGCTGATACAAAGCCAGCATGAGGAATTAGCCCTGGGATGTCTGAAGTGACTCACTGAGATGTTTAGAGAGCTTTTGGTTTTTCTAAGTGTTCCTGTGGTTGCAACAGCATCGCATGTGTGAAGATCACCAAATCCCTCCAGCCGGGGTTGTAGTTACTTTGCAACCCAAGTTACTACCAGCAAATCTCTGTGCACCTCCTGATGATGGTTTTCTCCTCCCATCTGGGCTCTGAAGGTGGAGGAGGGTGCAGATGCCTTGCAGTTGTAGTTGAGTCGTCTTCTTCTACAGCCAGATTCCCATGGACCATTTCCATGGAAGAAGGAAAATTCCTCTGGAAATTAAAAGCAGGTTTGCAGTGTCAGGATCAGCATGTTAATAGGAATTATCTCTTGAGTCTGGCTGCTTCCCAGGCCTCTGAGTCACCCTGGCACGGGAGTGGGATGGGGTAAGCTTCAGGTTTTTTTGGATGGTCACAGCACCCACAGTCCCTGGAGCATGTGCCAGGCTCTCTGGTACAGGTGGAGGGCTGGGCTAAAAGATACAATTCTTCCTTCTGTCCAGTGGTATGAGTCTGGGACATGGAGAAAAACCCTGGCAAACATCTCCTCCTCCTCTGGTGTTTGGGGTGGGGGATGTCCAAACAAGTGTGTCAAGACCTGATTCGCCTTTGTCCTCCAGGACCATGCACTGTGGTCACATCTGACCAGTGCTTAAGCCTTGCCTCTTGCCCTGCAGCTTGCTCCAGCGGGGATTGGTCCTTGCTGAAAAAGCTTATGAGGAAGTTCCAGAAGGGTCTGGCCAGGGGGAGGTCACATCTGCTGATGCCCTGCTTGTACATGTTTCATGAAGCGAAACAGTCCTCTTCTTTTGGAGAGGACAAGCAGGCTGGAGGAACCTCGGGTGAGACCTGGCGTGGTCGTACATGGGGCTGGCCCATGCAGGTGGTAATGGCCAGGGTACTGCAGGTAAGACCATGCATCAAGCAGGAAAGGGGAGGATGCTGAAAGCATTTTGGAAATCAACCCAGGGCTCCCCAGAGACTGCTCGGCTCTGCTCCCCTCCTCAATACAGAGATGGCTGAAATAGAAACAGCCTAATAAAAATGGTTACAGATCCGCAGAGATTGCCTTATAGGGAGAGGTGGTGGAAAAGTTTAGGGCTCCTCCACCTAATGAAATCCTGATGGTGGAAAGAAGGTCGTTTGGGCATCTTCTGGTTTACCCCACCTCTTAAAGTGAAAACAAGGGATGCCAAGCCTTGTTGAAAAGCCAACACTGGAGACACACTGAGGGGAAGAGAGGGTGGGAGAAGCTGCCAGCTTTGGGGGAGCCTCATGTCTGCAGCAGCTTGGAGACAGTCTTCTGACTATGGCAGAAAGGGACTGTCCCCAGGTGCCATCCCACCTTGGGGAGCCCCAAATGGGGCTCAGGGCTGCTGCCTACCATCCTGCTGGCAGCCTGCAGGGGTGCAGATGTCCCTACAGGAGAGCATGTGGGAGGCTATGGGGCACGGCATGGCTCGAGCGCGTCCCTGCAGGCTGGTGCGGCGATGCCCATCCAGCTGTTTCCTTCACCTTCCTGTGCTTTCATCAGCCCGTTCCTTTGGGTTTTAAAATGCTGCATGCTTCCTCCTGGACAGACTGATAGCTGCAGCTAGAGCCAGGGACCTCACCAGCACCTCTTTGATGAAGGTCGGCATGGGCATCAGTGCCTCTTGAATTCAATAACACCGTGAAAGGCGAAATTCAGCCCTCGCCTTTCTGCAAAAGTAGCTAGGAAAAACGAAAAAGTGCTGTCATGTCCACTGTGGGCCAGCCCAGCACCGTGCCAGTGTTGCAACAGAGCTCCTGACAACTGTGCTGCAACAGCCCCGCGAAGGTCTCCAGGGATGGCTTGGCCGCAGTGGCCCAGCTTGGCTTTGTAAAAGCTGCTGTCACGCAGGGTGCCCGGGCCAGCTGGCATCTCCCCAGACTTTCTTGCAGGGCCAGGGCCAGCCCCCAGCCCCTGGGGAAATCTGCAGGAGCCTTTCCTTTGCTTTCCATGAGTTTTGCCCAGGGCCTCAAGGATTAGGAGTTGCTGGTGGACCCAACCAGCTATTGCTCCATCCTTGTCTTGCAAGGGCCAACACGCAGCCCTGGGGGGTTCCTCGGTGTTTTGGCTGCTTTTGATTTTTTTTTAGGTCCTGCGAGGCTCCCAGGGGGCTGTTTTGTAGTTCCTTTGAGGCTGGTCCACTCCATCCTGGCTTTGAGTTTTGCAGCTTTATGGCTGGAGTGTGGCTGCACCCAGGGAAGCATCCCTTTTCCATCAGCATCCCTGATCCTGCACCCAGCTCTGTTCCTCCTCTCCGGCCAGGGCTGTGCCCAGCATCCTTGTACCCCCAGCACCCAAAAAACAATTTGGTGCCTCAGGCTCCCTGTCTGCTGTGTTGCCCCCATGCAGCACAGGGGGCAGGTAGTGCAGGAGCAGGACGCGGCCCTCCTGGGTGCCTGTGACTGCACGGGGAGCAGCCAGAGTGAACTCTGGAGGGCCCAATCTCTGGGAGCATCCTGTTGGCCCAGCTCTTTGTCTGCTGCACATCCCCATCCCTCCTTCCCAAATGGAGGCTGCAGATATGCACCAGGCTCTCTGGGAGCTCCGACAGCCAGGAGGTATGCCCAGAGATGCCTTGGAGGGCTCCACTTGTCCAGGGAGGCACTGAGGTTTGGACTTGGAGCAGTCCGGGAGGAGGATGCTGAGATGCCTGTGCTCGGATGGAGGGGCAGCAGTGCATGTACTGCGCCTGGGATAGGTTAAGGACGTAAGCAAGGCAAGGTCTGTGGGGAAGGTCATCTTGGTTTTCAGCCCTGGGGTGCAGCTGGAAGGGCGAGAGGGGTGCTGGGGCAGCATATCCTGCTGCATCCCCAGCTGATGTCCCCATGAGATGTGTCCCCATCAGGGTGGTTAATAGTGAGCAGGTCCAGCCATGCATGGAGGATTTTCTTCCTCCAGTGCCTGAAAAGGTCCTCGATGTTTTTTTTTCACTTATTTTCACCATCTACCAAGGGCAGAAGGATAGTGCAGCAGCATTTAACCCTCCTGGGGCACACAGGACTTCAGCAGTGCTGCCGGCGATGTGGCTGCTGGCATCTCCATCAGCAGAGGCATTTCGGGGATGGTAGTGGAAGCCTCTCCACCATCCCTAGTTGCAACCAGAGGAGGGTGGAGCTGAGCCGGAGGCAGCTTTTGTGGCCAGCTCTATGAATTTCTAATTACCAGCCTGCCTTGCCACCATGTGAGAGGTTCCTGCACCTAATTTTTGGTGAAACAATCCATTTTTTTCAGTGATTTAATAGCGTGGGCAGGCTGCTTGCCGATGGAGAGCCAGCAGCCGGCACCAAGGAGCCTGTGTGCCGGGCTGTGGGCTGTAACCACCTTCCCCGGGCGACGCAGGAATGCTGACCTAATATAAAAGACATTTAAAGAGGAGTTTTGGACAGCAGCTCGGCTCGGATTCGGCTCACACGCACGGCTGCTGGCTGCAGTGGGGTCTTTCCATGCCCCGGCCAGTCCCAGAGACTAGCACAGGCAGATGGGACATCCCCGATGGGATGGTGCCCCAGTGGGCACCAGGGCAAGGACCCCTCTCGGCTGGACTTGGGTACAGCAGCTGCTTTATTTTCTGGAAAAAAAGGCTGCTTTTGGGAGGTCGTCGCAAGTTGTGAGCTGAGGCTGGGTTCAGCACCCGGCTGCGGCTCTCCCAGGGCTGGAAAAGCCGTGGCGTTTTGCTCTGACATTTTCCAAATGAGATGTTTTGATTTTTTTTTTTCATTTTATTTTATTCCCCGCCCCAAGGTAATGTTTGGAAGCCAAATTTAGCTCGATTTAACTCAAACCATTTTAAAAAAGTAAAACCACTGAAAACTAAACAAGGCCTATCATTTAGAACAAAATGTTTTGGTTTTTATTTTCCTTTTGGCATGAAAGACAAACTTTTTTTTCCATTTTCCTCCTGACCTACAAACAATTTTTTTTTTTTTTTTTTTTTGTTCCTCCTGGTTGTTCCCAAGACCGCGTTGTGCACCACGGCCAGGGGACAGGCAAGCCTCAGTGCTGTTCCCAGTGGGACGGGGGTCCTGGGCCGGATGCTTCCCCTTGGAGGCCAGCGTGGTTTTGCAAAGGCAAGCAGGAGCTGCTCTGCCTGCTGCCAGCACTGACTCAGCAGGAGCTCCTTGTGGAAAAGGGAGGCCCCTGGGGGTGGGATTTGGGATTTGGGTCTGTCCCAGCTCTGCTGGGATGATATGAGCCCCCGGGGCTGAGCCCTGCTGGTACCTGGGCTGGGCAGGGCTGTTCCACGGGTGCTGTGCCCTGCTGCTGGGTATCCCTGCCAGAAAGGGCGAGCTCTTGCATTGCCTTCTCTCCTTGTTTATTCAGGTTTAAAATTAATCTGACCTTCTCCCGCTCAGGCTTGTGCAAACACGGCGTGTCCCTGAGCGGGGAGCTCCTGCCAGACCAAGGGAAGCCTTGTCTGTCCCCAGCCTGTGCTGTCGCTGTCCTTTCTGGGTGAGGCTCCCCACCAGGACTGGGGTGTCTGCTCTCTCTGTCGGTGTGCCATCCCCCTCCCAGCAAAGGCACCTCTGGCCATAAATCAGGGTACGGTTAATCCTCCGGTGCAAACTGCCAGGAGGCTGGGCATCCGGATCTGGCATCTCTGGGCTGGGAAGTGGTGGCTGCAATGCCTCCATCCCCAGGCAGAAGCCCACACGCCAGAGCCAGCGGCTGTTCCCCCAGCCTTGACCCTATCTGTCGCCTGTCAACCCAGGCCTGCATCCTCCATCCTTTGCCAAATCTCAGCTCTCTGCTCTGCCTCACCCTGACCGGGCTGTTGGCCAGGCAGGAGTCGCAGAAGAAATGTTGGGGAGCAGCACCGGGGCTAGTCCTGGTGCAGAAGTGAACGCCCGGCTCATCCACCACCTGATTTTATTTTATTCCCCTCTCAGTGCCTCGCTGCATACCGCAGCCGTGCTTTTTATAGCCCCCAGCTGCAGCCTCGGCACGCTCCTGGCCAGCTCCCCACTGCGGCCCCGCTCGCTTGGTGCCAGCAGCCCCAGCCGGGGTGGGGACGGATGCTGTCCCTGGGGTCCCTGCAGCGGTTCAGCAAGAGGAGAGTGCGGGCTGCAGAGGAAGGCAGATAATTAAACCCTAACCCGGAGCCACGCTCCCGTGCCGGCAGAGGCGTTTAAAGAGCTGCATTAGTCACCCCCGTTGCAGCCGGCGCGTGCTGCGTGCCAGGTCGGAGGCAAGCGGCGGTGTCCCATCCCTTACCGTCCCTTCTGGTGCTGCCCAGGGGTATTTCCAGTCCGCAGGAGCTGCCAGCTCCTTCCATTAAATGTGGCCAGTTTGCTTCACTGTAGGAGGTGTCAGTGGTCCCCTCTCCACCCCCAGTTCCCCACCCCAGGCTCTGGCAGAGTTGCACTGCTATGAGAGAGGTTAGAGGGAGGTCAGAGGTTCCTGCCTGCTCCCCGGGAGCACTTTTACGAGCGCCTGGGGCTTGCTGCTGTGTTTCCACATCCCGCAGCCGTTTCTGTGGCTGGGGTGCTGCTATGGGGTCCGGAATGAGGAGGAGGAGGAGGAGATGAGATGTGCGGTTCTGCTGCAGGCTGTGTGCCTGCGAGAATCCCTCTGTTGGGATATGGGGATTGAAGAGCAGGGACGGGCAGCCAGCAGGCAGGGAGTGAGCATCCTAGCTAGGAAGCAGCGGGGGGGGGGCCGGCGGCTCCCTCCCCATGCTTTCTCCAGACGTGATTTCACCGCCACGAGGAGGGAGCACAGCCAAGGGATGGGCCCTGCTCGCCCCGACAGCACCCGGCTCGCTTGCCGGGGCGTTAGTCATTTGGGCCATGGCTGGGGACAGGGTGTGCCTGGGGTCCTCACAAATCAAGGGGTCGGGGGGCTCGGTGAGCCTGCACTTTTGGGATGCTTCCAGGGAGAAGAGGGAGGGATGGGGGCAGGGATGGATGGGGGGCTTCTGGGCTCGCAGCCCACTGTCCTCTCCTTGATGCCCTGGGGAGGAGGCAGAGGCCAGCAGTGAAGCCAGATGTGCACTGGCATCTCTGGCTGAGCAGGTGGGGCCAGGATGGGGCCACCTGTGCATGGCTGACGCCTGCGGCTGCTCCCTAACCTCCTGGTGTGACTTTTTGGAGCTGGGCATGGCAGCATGGAGGCAGAGGAGATGCTGCAGGGAGGCAGTGTCCCACTTCAGGGATGTATTTGGGGAGAAGTCCTGAGGAGAGGACTTCTGCAGAGGTTTGCAGGTCCCTGGGGATGGGGGGGATCCCAAGGTGTCAGGGAGCCACAAGGGACCCTGCCATGTCCCCTTGCTCTCTACAGGCACCAGGGGTGTTGGGTGCCCAGGGCTAATTTTAAACCTCAGCCGAAACACCATCCGGCTTGTTCTGCCTCTGGCAGGGAGGGAGGGAGAGGCCAGGCAGTGAAATACCAGTGGTGGTACCATGTGGCTGCTGCCAAGCAGCTGGTGCCAGGCAGCCTTGCCTGCATGCAGGCAGGGCAGTGGACAGAGGAAGGCAGCGAGCTGCGGGGGCGTGGAGGAAGGGATGTGCAGGGGTGCGTTTTCCAGAAGTGCCAGCTGTAATTTTAACCCAGCGCGGGTGGCTGGAGTGGGGGGCCTCCTAAATCTATTCCTACCCAAAGGAGCTGGGCTTCACCCCGTGAGGGCTGGGGTCTTGCTGGCAGCACCCCAGTCTTTGGGTGAGCCAGAGGTGGCCTGGGGGGCTGCGGGAAAGGGGAGCTGCTCATGCTGCCGGCCAGGTGCCGAGCATGCCGGGAGAGGGGAAAGCCTCTGAGACTCGTTCTGAAACAAGGCTGCCCTTTTATTCTCCTTTACGACTGCATTTTAATATCCACAAACACCCCTCCCTCCCCGGGCTGCTGCCAGCAGAGCCTGTGTTGCCTGCTCTTGGTCTGCTGAGAAACCCTGGCCAAATCCTGGGCCCCAGCACGGGGGAGAGGATTATTTTCCCCCCTTGTTTTTTTTAATATATGTTTTCTATAGCTCTAATTAGACAGGCTTGAGCTCCAGCCAAGCCAAACACACCTGGGGGAGCCTCGCCTTACAGACCCCATCTGCTGTGTCGGGGGTTCTGCTCCCCGCACAGCCGCTGCCTGGCCCCTTTATAGGAGAGGGGTCTGCTTTGGGGGGGGGAGGTAGGACCGCTCCCATGCCAAGCCACTGAGCAGCCTCCATGGGGGAGGAGAGCCCAGCAAGACAGCACAGGGAAATGGTGCAGAGGCAGCGGGGGCGCTCGGCAAAGCCCTGTCCCATGGCAAGAGCCCCGTCCAGCTTGGTGTTGAGGCACCTCGCCCCCTGCCACCAGTGCTGCTGTGGTAGCATAGGGCTCTGCACCCACCGGGGCAGTATGCTGTGGGAGGTGGGGTACAACGGGTGCCAGAGAGGTTTTGCTCTGCTGGGTTGAGCATGAGTGCATCAAGGCGTTGCAGCCTCCAAAATCTGCATGTGCCCAGGGAGGGAGGATGTGTGTCCGGGTATGTGTCGCGCTGTGGGACCACCTACCTGGTGACACCCACCCAGGGAGTTTTGGGAAAGCGAGCAGGGGACATAAATGTGCCAGTCCACCACAATGGCTTGCACTGACTGTCAAATCCATGCTGGGCTGAACTTCGGGTGCTTCTTCCCGTGACTGCTGGCTTTCTTGTGGGGCTTTTCAGCTGTGCTTTTATCCCTCTGGTTGTTTCAGGGGCCACTCTGAAGCCCCCATTGCTGGGAGGCTGAGGGGTCTGGTAGGTCCTACCTCACTTTTGTGCTTAGCTGGAGCCAAGGGAACTCTTGGGGGTCTCTGCTTGCCCACACTGGAGTCCCACATCTTCTGGGACAGGGGTGCCACACCCTGACGGTGTGAGGTGGGCCAGGGAGGACCAGCACCCTTGGGTGGCATCCATTGCCACAGCTCATCCTGGAGGACATTTCCTCACCCCTTCCACACACTGTCTCCCAGGGATGTGCAGGGGACAGCACTGTGCCTCCCGCTCCATCCCCACGGGTGGGTGCTGCACACAGTCCCCTCCTGCTCCGTCTGCCCAACGGGTGCGCAGGCAGCACTGAGCAGGCAGCACTGCAAACTACCCTCCCAGTGCCCAGGGTCTCACTGACCGCTCCGAGGAGGAGTTCCAGCAGCCACTACATCCTCCATCCCCTCGGCTGGTGGGGCAGAGATGTCTGCAAAGGGAAATACCAAGTGCTTTGGGATGCACCCTTCCGCTACACCCAAGCCCTTTGCACCATCATCACCATCTTGGGTCAATAATAACTGTAGTGGCAACTTAGAATATAAAAAGCAGGATTGAGCCTCATGAGGACCTGCTGGCTCCCCTCAGGTAATGGGCTGGACTGGGTGGGGGGTTGTTGTACAGGTTGGGACGTACCTGTGTGCCAGGCAAGTGTGCCAGGCTGGGGGGTTTCCCTGTGCATGTGAAGATTTGGGGGCATGGCAGCTGCTGGTCCTTGGTGCCTCCAGCTGTGCAGAGGGCAGCTTGAGTGTTTCACGAAGGATTTTGGAGTTGCCTTGGCCTCCAGTCAGAGCAGGCTGCAAAGGGAACATTTCGAAATTCTTTTGGACGAGGAAAATTCCACAGGCAGCACCCCTCCGGAGAAAGTTTGGGATGGCTGAAATGTTTGGAGTGAGAGGCTGCTTGCTTTTGTTTACTCTGAACTATAATGTTGGAGGTGGGGGGGGGAACCCCAAAAGGAAAAAAAGAGACAATAGGAGCCTGTAAACAGAGCTGGCCCCGAGCAGGGCTGGGGCGTCTCTCCAGCACTGTGGAAGGAGATGTGTCAGTATGCTCACTGTGTTGCCCTGCTTTCCCCCCCAGCTCGGATACATTCACACTTAATCTTTCAGAATTTGGTTGGGTTTTTTCCCCCAGCAGAAAATGAGCCAGTGGGTGTTTTTCCAACCTTCTCAACTCAGGCAGGGCACAGGCCCCATCCCCTGGCCCTGTGCCGCAGGCCCCAGCTTTGGCGGTGGGCTTCTGCCCCAGCTTTTCCCCACGTCTTGCCACTTCTTTACATCTCCTTTTGGCTTGGGGGCTGCCATCTGATTGACCTGACATGAGGCGTGGGCACAGATGCTGCTGCAGTGAAGTGTTTCCCCAAACTCCATTCCTGACATGCGCCTCACACCCTGCGGCATCCCCTGGGCTTCACCCCCTAAGCAGAGCAGGCAGGGTTGCCTCCAAGCTTGGAGAAGACAAGCCGTGGTTATCCCACCAGATGTCAGAGCCTGGCACCAGCATCCCCACTTCACAGATTGCCGAGTGTCTGCAACAGCCATCCTACCCCAAAGCAGGCAGAGTGCCAGCGGGGTGCAAAGGGTTAATGGGCTACCTTTTGGTGGTGGCTTTATTTGACTGCCCAGGTGGCCCTTAATGACACCTGAAATCCCTCTCCTGGCCCAAAAAGGATTTTGTTTTGCAAAAGGAGTGACAGCAAATTGCTAGCTGGGGGAGCGTTTGTGCCGCAGCACGGTGAGCTGTTTATTTTGGCCCTGCCGCCCTGCAGCGTTTTGGCTGACCCGGGCACCTTCGTGCCTCAGGGATGGAGCTGAGCCCAATGGCTCCCAGGCACAGCAGCACTGGGAGGGATGGGGGGAGCACCAGGCAGGGGGATGCTGTGGGGCCCCTCTCCTGCCTGGGGTTCCCAGCTCCAGGCTGGAGTTCTTTGGGAGCATCAGAAGCAGTTCAGCTTGCACGAGGTGCTCACATATATGTACATGCTCATATATATACGTATGTGCCCTACATATAAGGATGCATATGCTCTTCTATCAGCTCCAGGGCCAGCTTATGGGGGAGTTTGTTCCGGGGGATGCAGATGCTGCTGGGGGGATGCAATGCTGGGGTGCAGGCTGGTAAACAGCTGCCTCATCATGCTCGGAGCTGCGTGTGCACTGAAACCTCTGCCAGGCTGGGCTGAGTCCAGGAGCAGAAAAATATCCCAAATCCTAAAACATTCCTGGGACAGGAAAAGCCTTTCCCACCCTGCTTTAATCACAGGGTGGCCCATCTCCCTGCTGGCAGGTCCCACCCCTGTCCCTGGATCTGGCACTGTGCCCATCCCTGTACTGCGACCCTGTGCCGAAGACAGTAGGGATGCAGCCCCCCCATGACCCCATACCTCCATCCTAAAAATAATTTCCCAGCTGTAAAGAAACCCACTGGTGCAACAGCTACAGTGCTGGTGGGTTTCTTTACAGCCGGGAGATTATTTTTAGGAACTTCTCCGGCGCGTGGCTTCACGGGGGAAGCGTGGGGATGGGGGTGGAGTTGGGGGGGCCCTTCTCTCCCCCCTCCAAAAGCAGCGCTGCCAGCTGGCGTGGTGTCGGGGCTGCTGGCTGCTAACAGAGCCCTCGCTGTTTTGGCCCTTGCTGATGCCTCTGGTTACAATCGGGAGCCAGAGACTTCTCCTTCCCCTGGGATGGAGCAGGGGAGGGCGGAAATCAAGGCGTTGGGGTGGGAGTTTCCCAGCCAGGGTAAGAGCAGAGTCTGACCTCCACGAAACGACCAGCATGCCAAGGTGTGTGGTGGCCTGCCAGCCCTCCAGCACTGCCTCCTGCTAGCAGCTGCCAGCCCCACAGAGGAGAGGTGACCCTCAGGATTTGGGGTGGGGGGGAGTTGGGCTTGGCTTTGGACACCAGTGGGGCTGTGGTCAGCCAGGCATTGGCATTGCCAGAGGATGTTGGGGGGTGGTTGGTCTGGGTTGGATGGAGATGTGCATTGTACCAGGCTGAGCAGATGAACTGGTTCATTGGGCAGCACTGGGGTTAACCCTGTGTTTGGGCTGAGCGGGGTTAACCCCACTCCTGTGCCTCATTGGGTTTAGCCCCACATTTGGACTGTGTAACCCCATGATTGGGCTATGCTGGGTTTAACCCCACATTTGGGCTGAGCTGGGGTTAACCCCACTTCTGGGCTGCATTGGGTTTAGCCCCACATTTGGACTGTGCTGGAGTTAATGCTGGGTTTGGGCTGAGCTGGAGTGTAATGCCAGGTTTGGGCTGAACTGGGGTTAACCCCACTCCTGAGCTGTGCTGAATTTTGGACTGCATAACCCCAGGTTTGGACTGTGCTGGGGGTAACCCCACGTTTTGGCTGGGCTGGGTTTAACCCACTGCTGAGCTGAGCTGGATTTAACCATGCACTTGGACTGCACTGGAATTAAACCCAAGTTTGGACTGCCCTGAGTTAAGCCCCACACTGGGACTGTTCTGGGTTTAGCCCCACGTTCGGGCTGCATGCAGGACTTATTGGACTGCATTGGCCTCACAAGGAAAGGCTGCAACTGGTTTTACTTGTTTTACTGGGGTAATTCCAGTGTGCTGGGTTGCAGTGGCTGCAGTTGTGCATGTGTGTGTGCTGGCTCAGCTCAGCCTGGGGCCCATGGGTGCTTAGCACCCCACTGAAGCAGTGCAGAGGAAAGCAGCCCTTTTTGAGGTCCCCAAGGCCCCGGAGGGGCTGGGGACAGCAAGTGGGGCCCTCCCCTTGGCCTCAGGGAGCATCATCCCAGCAATGCCCAAGGTGGGCAAGGAGTTGCCCCTGGGTGCTGCTGGTGGTCCTGGGGACTGTGCATGGCCCCAGTGGCCTTGGAGGTGGTGGGGGACATGCTTCCCTCTCTGCCAGCACCCATTTCTGGGCTTTCTCCAGGGACCCAGCGACTGGGAGGGTGCCAGTGGCATTTAGGGGACACGGGTGGCTGGTTGCCAGGGACCATGCCGGCAGCAGGGTTGATGCTCTCCCCACCCCAAAGGTGCATGTTGATGCAATGATGATGATGGAGGTCACCAATGCTGCAGGGGTGGGATGCTGCTGTGTTTCTGGGAAGATCAGCATCCAAGGGGACGGACTCAGGCCACACCGCAGCTCCTCAGAGCGGGGCACAGTGCTTCTGCAGGGCTTCCAGGAGGAGAGGGGGTTAGTGGGGTGCTGTGCTCCCAACCCTACAGGTAAGCAAGAGGAGGGGAATTCCTGCTGCTTCAAAACGCCACAGCCATTGGCCATGGGACGTGTTTCCCACAGCAGGCACTGTCAGAGGAGGGTCTGGGGTGCGGGGCCAGGGATGCTCCCCCCACTGAGGGGTGGGAGTACAGTGTGATGCCATCTTTAGGGTGTTAGAGCTGGCCAGTGTCAGGCATCGCCCGTTGCAGACTGGCTTTTTGCAGGTGGGTGACTCTGGAAGTGCCCAGCATGCGGCGGGCAGAACTGCCAAGTGCTCTTGGGTTGCTTTATTTTCCACATCTCTATTGCAACAATGCTGCCCTGAACCACCCTGGGGAGAAGTTAGGAGGCACCCCAGCTTTCTGTGTTCAGTGGAGAGCAGCCCATGTCTCCCCACTGCCATTTTCAGCCCTGCAGTACAGCATTGTGTGCTTTTGTGTCCCCCCTGCCACCCTTGGCCCTGCATGTGGCTCATTCTCTTTGAAGAGCGACTTCAAATGAAGCAAAGCAAAAAAAAAAAAAATCCTCCAAAACCCACTGTCTTTCAAAGCACCAAGTGCAATGGAAAGTTGGCCTCCCCCAGGAATCTATGCTGGGCTTTGCCAGGCCACGGCGGGGCATGGTACAGAGTGGCTGTGCTGCAGGGACTGTCACACCCCACGTGGGCATTGGTGCTGGTGCACATGGCCGTGATTTTGGGGGATGTTTTGAGTTGCAAAGTTTCAGTTTGGACGCGGGAAGGAGCTCACAGCAGGATTTCTCCCTGCAGCTCCCAAAGAACTTTTGGATGAGCTAAAATGCCCAGGGGAAACAGCAGGGTGGGTGCAGAATGGAGAGTGGCACCTTGTGTTTGTGGCTTGCATCTGTGAGTGACATGCATAGCCTGGTCACCCTGGCCATGCTGGTGATAAGAACATCCCATGCCAAGAGAGCAGAGTCTGGCATCGCTGCGCTGTCTGCAGGGGCCAAGCCACAGCCCCGGGATGGGATGGGTCCCTCTGCCCCAGCCATGGCCTTGGGAGGTCACCCAGCCCCAGGCGAGCAGCAGACTCCTCTTGGGCCAGGATTAGCATGTGGGGAGGAAAAAAAGCTCCAATTGTTCCCTCTGTCCCGGCTCGGCTCCAGGACCACTGTGTCGGGACTCCCTGTCCCCAGCCTGTGTCACCACCGATACAAACATAGAGGGATGCTGTCTCCGCCTGTGTGCCCGTCCACGGGGGTGCAGAGCTGCTAAGGGAGGTGGCCTGGCAACATGCACACGTGTGCATTCATTTGCACGCCTGTTTTCCTCTTGGCGAGGAAGTTTGGTTACAGACAGTAAGGGGATCCTTTCTGGGCAGGCTGTTTTGCAGCACTGCCTGGCCCAGAGTGCCTGGCTCCTGGCCATGCCGCTGCACCCAGGGCGGGCGAGGGCTCTGGGTCTTCCCCCACTCTGCGGCTCCTTCCCCTTTTGTTTGTGGCCTTCGGGCAGGCAAGGAAGGGCTTGCCCTGTTTCTTCTCTCTGCAGTGATGCTTGGTCGTGGCTCGGTTTTGGCAATGCTCAGGCACAGGTCATTTACTAAGCCAGTGTGTGTGTCTGGGGGGGCTCGGTGCTGCCTTCCCCCATGCTGTGCTGGCAGAGCAGGGCAGCTGCCCAAAAAAGCAGGGGAGCTTATTGGTTGCTGGGGTGAGGATGGGGAGCGCTGGGGGGGGGCCCTGGGACAGAGGGTGCTGAAGGGAGGATGCAGCTGGGGACAGGATCTTCAGAGATGCCCTCTGCCACCACATAGGTGTCTGGGGTGCCTCTGGGTCTGTTGGCAATACCACCCACAGTCAGGCCAGCTTACACCGTTCCCTGGGGACATTAGCAGCAACTAGCTGCAAATGATGCCATGCCCCCAGCTTGTCCCTTGTCCATGCCATTCAGCATTGTGCCAGCAAGGTCATTTTTCCAGACTAGTCTTGAACCAGACAGTGTCCCTGAGACCTAGCAAACTCATGTCAGCAGTGAGCCAGTGCCAGGAATATATACCCCTGCCACAGAGTGGCACAGTGGGTGATGAGTGCAGCAGCTTTGTCTTCACCCTCCACAGCGTTTGCATGACAACCCAGGGCGGTTCGGAGAAGAAATGATTTTATTTTATAACTATTTGTCTCTCTCCACACTAACACACTCTCCCTTCTCCCTGACCCCCCCCAGCACCATCCTCTTAACTCTAGCCCATGTGGTATTTGGAGTTATTTTTGGTTGCTGCTTTTAAGTGTATTTTAAGGGTTTTTTTTTTCCATCACCAAAATATTTTACTTTTAAGCCGAATGTTCCCAGTTACTTACCGGCATATTTTTGGCAGAGACCTTTAACTGATGTTTCTTGGGAATGTTTCTATGGGTGGTTTAGTAGGAAAAGCTTATGACAGTCTCATGAAATTATTTATGTTTGGGGCTTGCATTTGAGGCTGCCTGGCGTGTTCAGGAGAGGCTTGATGCAGGGTGCCACACGCCTTACCTGCTGGGCTCGCTGGATTGCAGCAGCACATCACTCTTGTTTCCTTTGCCACGCAGCTTGGTCTGCAGCCATAGGCACCTGCCTGCTGGAGAGGAACTGGCAGCTGCTCTGGGGTGCCTTTGCAGGGCTGGAGCATCCCTCCCTGGACCTCCTCGCCTGTTGAACCAGAGTGACTCAGTGGCACAGATTTACCCCCACAAGCTGCAGCCTGTGCTTGAGGCTTGCAGGAGCTCACTGCCTCCTGTGCCCCAGCCCCTGCCTGTAGCCTGGAGCAGAGCCCAACAATATGTGTGTAAATAAACAGGCCTGCCCAATCATGAGGGCTGGGCAGGGGGGGTCTTTCAGGAAGAAATGGTTTAGCTGTCTCTGCCTGCTGGCGACAGGTGGGGCTGATAGGAACAAGTGTGACACTGCTGATATGGATGGTATGAGTGATGCTGGCTGGCATGGACAGGGTGACGCTGGCTGGGTAGGACAGGATGACCCTGGCTGATATGTGCAGAAGAATGTAGGCTGGGGTGGACACCTCGGGGTGATGCTGGCTGGGATGAACGGGGTGATGCTGGCTGGGATGGACAGGGTGATGCTGGCTGTGCTATGGTAGGGAAACCCCGGTCTGTGGCTGGGGTTGACCCATGGAGAGTTGGGTGCACACCCCTGACTCGGCATCCCCTGTGCTTCTTGCCTGAGACCCACTGGTGATCTCTGAATGGGAGGAAGGGATTTCAGGACTATTCTCCTGGGTCAAGAGACACCCAAATGACCCAGAAGGGCACAGTCCTGCATGGGCCAGCCCTGCAGTGGGTGCAGGGATGGGCAGTGATACGGGACCCCAGTCAGCCCCACTCTCGGTACAGTCTGAGCTCTCACAGGCCTACTATTCCTGGCTGTGTGAGCCTGTTCAGATCTCACTGCTGTCTCCTGACATGTAAATACAGGCCAGAATTTCTCCTCAGTCCCTTCCCACTCCAGCTGCACCAGTGCAGGTCTCTGGACCACCCCAGGTCTGGGCGCCAGCCAGGGCTCCCAGCACAAGACTGCAATGGCAAAGAGCCCTTAATTCCACCAACCCACGCATGCCTGAGCTCCTGGTCAGTGTTTGCCCTTTGCGCCCCACCTCCAGGCACAGGAACTCTTTAGCAGCCAGGGACCAGCGGCTGTGACAATGGCACAGACCCTGCCAGCTGTCCCGGCTGGGGTCCTGGCAGTATGGTCCCCATGCTGTCCACAGCAGGATGGGGCGAGACATGAGGGAGATGCGGGGTCCATGGTCCTGCAGGGATGCTCTGGGCTGTGGACCCTGCTGGCTGCCCTGCTGCAGGGGTTAACACTCTCTCCATCCCGCTCTGCCTCCTCCAGATGCGCAGTTCCATCCCAGGCCTGGGCAGGGTGATGGTGTTCCTTGCGGCAGCCTTGGCA
Organism: Phalacrocorax aristotelis; assembly: GCF_949628215.1. Classification (NCBI taxonomy): domain Eukaryota; kingdom Metazoa; phylum Chordata; class Aves; order Suliformes; family Phalacrocoracidae; genus Phalacrocorax; species Phalacrocorax aristotelis. The sequence goes on along the minus strand of NC_134311.1, from coordinate 71,652,876 downwards.
TCAGCCTCCCTCACGGTCCCTGAGGGCTGGGGAGAGGAAGGTGAGCCCCCCTTCCAAGCCCCTCACACAGCCCCCCATGACCCAGGCATGGGGACCCTGGGAACACCCCATTCCCCCCAGGTAGGCACAGACCTACCAGAGTCAGGGCACAGACAAAATGCAACCCCACGGTGATGGGTGTCCTCTGGCCTATTGCTCAGCCCCAACTGGGACCAGTCCATCCCAGTCCCCCATGGTGGTACCTGCATGAAGCAAGACCTCACAGCCAGTGTCCAGCTCCCCAGGGGGTACAGGCCCAGGTTGCCCATCTCTTCCCCCAGCCTTTGCATGAGGTGGCACGGGGTGCTAACACCCAACTGGGGATGTGTGTGTCCCTCCAGGTGTTCAGTATGGACAGGTGGGGACAGAGGTCACCCTTTCATGCACCGGTACCCATGCCAGGTAGGTGTTTTCCATGCACACTGGGGGATTTATCTGATGGGATGGTTTACAGGGTGGGCCTGGGGTGACTCTGCCGTCCCTGTCCTCTAACGCCTCCTGCCCGGTCTCTCCTCCCCAGCTCTCCAGTGCAATGGAGGCGGGCGGGTGCTGCGGCACTGCCAGAGGGCTCGGCCATCAGGCAGGGAGCCCTGGTGCTGCCGCACGCCAGCTTGGCCACCGCAGGAACCTACAGCTGCCACAGCGAGGACGGTGACCTCCTGCATGCAGTGTCCCTGCGGCTGGGGTGTGAGTAGTGTGTCCACGGGCTCGAGTATGGGGGGGTGGGCAGCCCCACCAGGATGGGCCAGCCGTGCCCACACCCCTGGCAGGTGCTTGCCAAGAGGGAACTTTGCAGTGGCATGAGGGTCCCTGCATGCCAGCTGGGCTGTGGGACCAGGGACCCCTCGCTGACCGTTGCTTCCCCCTGGACCCCAGACCTGCCGGGAGTCCCCTTTGTGTCCTGCAGAGCATCCGACTATGAGAATTTTTCCTGCTCCTGGACCTCCAGTGTGGAGACCTTCCTCCCCACCAGATACATCACGACCTACAGGTGAGGTATCCCCACAGGGCACGGGCTGGGGGCTTTATGCAGTGAGGCCCAGGTCCTGAACAAGTCCTGCTGGCCAGCTGGCCCATGCCCTGGTTTCACCTCCTGCCCCAAGGACCATGCTGCACACTGGAGCAGGTCATGTTTTGGGGTGAGCAGCACACCAAGCATTTGCTTGCTCCAAGGGGGGCCCCCCAGCAGTGTTGAGGGCAACACAGGGTCCCACCCTGCCAATGGCTCTGTCAGCACCAGAGGGTCTATAAAAGAGAAGCAGGTCATCTGCAAGCCACTGAGTGCTTCAGCATGCTTCAGGATGAAAGGAGCCCCGACAGCACTGCTGCTTCTAATTATCCCAACAGGCCAAATTAGCGGGCTGCTTTGAAGTCAGCCAGAGCCCATAAAGCACAGCTCTGCTGAAAGCTGCAGGAAAGGGGGACTGGGGGCTCATCAGGGAGGGGCCCGTGTGGAGCAACGGGAGTTTGGTGGGAAGCAAGGAGATTTGGATGCCGTAGGGTGAGGGCAAAGTCAGGTGCTGGAGAGCTGTTTCTATCAGCTTCTCTGCACCTTTGCTGCGGCTGCATGGTGAAACCCTGGGTGGACAAGGGGGGTTTTCTGGGAAGGACCCTCCTGGACACCCCACTGTCTTGTTCCCGTGGGACCCCTGGATCCTGCTGCCAGGCTACTCACTGGCAGGGCTGGGTATGGCGTTAACTCCATCCCCCGTTCCATGCCACCCATGTGCATCAATGCAGGAATGGGGTGCAGCAGAGCAGCCCCCCCAGGACTGGTGCAAAGACCCCTGTCCCTCTGGGTTATGGTTGGGTTGGCTTCATGCTGTCCCCTCATCCTCACTGTCTGCTTTTCCATCTCTTCATGTCAGGAAGAAGTCACTGACAGGTGAAGAGAAGCGGAGGTAGGACTGGCTCCCACCCTGGTCCTGTGCCCTGGGAACTGGCCCCCATCCCATAGTCTCTGCTGCTGTCCTGAGTGGGGTCTCCAAGACCAGGGCTGGTCGTCCCCATGGGGGAACCAGCTACCCAAGCCTGGGAGATGGCCTTGTCCCAGGGAGGGACCTTCCCAGGAGGGACTGTGGGGCTGGGATGGGGGTCACTTCAGTCACTCTCGGAGGGACATGCCAGGCTCTGGAGGGGTGAGGGCAGCTGCCCGGACCCTTCCTGAGCAGTAACAGGGTCTGCCTCCTCCACTGGGCTCTTGGGTTGGGGATGTCTCCACATGACACCACCTTGGTAGCACTGGGAAACTATGCATGGCAGGCAGCAGGGACATGTCACCACCTGCCTCCCTGTCTGCAGGAACAAGAATGGGCATGTGGGGCCGTGCCTGCAGGATCCATCCCGTCCTGGCACTTGCACAGTTCATGGGTCAGAGTTCTGGAGTTCCTACCGCCTGAACATCACTGAGGTGAACCCACTAGGCTCCAGCTTCCGCCTCCTCGACGTCACCATGCAGGCCATCAGTGAGTCCCGTCTGTCTGTCTGTCCATCCCTGTGTCTGTCTATCCCTGGGCATCCATTCTCAGGTGGCAGCAGGGAGCCCAGAACCCCTCTGCACAGCAGTGTGGTGTGACGAGGGCTCCCTGTCCTCTCCTGCGCAGTTAAGCCGGACCCTCCAGAGGGCTTGGTGGTGGAGCCCATCCCCCTGGCACCACGGCGGCTCCATGTGAGCTGGAAGTACCCCTCCTCCTGGCCCAAGGAGCCCCACTTCCAGCTCAGGTTTCGACTCCAGTACCGGCCCATCATCCACCGCTCCTGGTCTGTGGTAAGCAGTGGGCAAAGGAAGGCAAAGCCAACGTGGGAGCAGGGTGGGCACGGGGCCAGGGAGGGTAGCAAGGGGTGCACCCTCCTGCCCCACAGCTCCCCTCTCCCCGGTGCAGGTGGAGACAGTGAACCTCTCTGAGGTGATCACAGATGCCTTTGCTGGGCTGGAGCATGTCGTCCAAGTCAGTGCCAAGGATTTCCTGGATGCGGGGAACTGGAGCGAGTGGAGTGCCGAGGCCCGGGCGACACCAGTCAGAGGTGCGAGGGGGACAGGCTAAAGCCCCCAACATCCCTAACAGGTTGCACCATCCCTCCCCAAAGCCCCTCCAGGACCCTGGGCTGCCCCTCCCCAGCCCCTTCCCCATGCCACCCATTCCCCCAGATATCACACAGAGCAAGCCCCGGCTCCTGGGGTTCCTTAAAGTAGACACAAAATGCTGGTCCTGGGCACCATCCAAAAACTGGCCTCACGGTGAGAGGCAGCACTGCAAGGAGTCAAAGCATCTCCCAGTCTCATGGCAGGCTGCAGCTGTGCTGCTGCCACTTGGGGATTGCCCCCCACAGCCTCAGGGCAGAGTGGGGCTCCCATAGCACCAGAAGCACCCTGGGGGCATCCTTGGGCTCATGGGACCCGTGGGGCACAGGAGCACCCTTCTTTGTTCCTCTCTGTGGCTCCCTGGGGTGCTGGCCATGATTTTGGATGACTGATTCCCATCCCCTCTGTCCTTCCAGACCCAGCCACCACGGTGAGTGAAGAAACCACTACAGATGCCAGCCTTGAGAGCGTGGCTGAGGAGCCCTCCCAGGCTCCCAACCCTGAGCCCATCAGTGAGTAGAGCTGGAGGTGGCAGGCAGGAGTGGGGACGGCCCACAGGCAGCTACCTGCCTGGGCAGCTTGGCTGAGGGTTATGGGAAGGGTCTCTTCCCCATGCCCCTGTGTGTCTGGGATGCTGGGGTGCCTAGGAGCTTGCAGTAGGGTCCCCCTTTGGCATCCCTTGTCTGTGACAGTCTCTCTGTCCCAGACCGCAGCGATCCCCTGGAGAAGATGGCCATCCTGGTGTCCCTTGGGATCTTTGCCTTCTTCGTACTGGCTGCTGTTCTCGTCATCACCATCCTCATCTGGTAAGTTGGGTTCTGAGAGGAAGGGGTCTGTGTGATTGCTGTCCCCATCCCACTCTGGCCCCTGAACCCCAAGCATGGGGTGCCCCATGTTCCTCCAGCCTTTCTCTGGGATCCCTGCCCGAACAGACGTGATGCCAGCCCCTTAAGATGGTTCATGCTCCCCTTGCCCCCCTGACATTTCAGTGCTTCTTCCCAGCACAGCCCACTGGCTGCAGCACTGCCCAGCCTGCCTAGGGACTTTCTGATGAGCCCACATCTACAGAACCTTTCTCTGTATCCCCCAAAGACACTGATGCTACTAACATCACCCCAAAGCCTCCTGCCTTCCTGGGGACTCTCCTGCTCCATGGTCAGTGCAGAGACCCCTGCATATGTCTTTGTTCCGTGGGGGTCCTGCCCCTGGGCACTGCCCACTGGTCCTGTCCCCAGGTCCCCACATCCTGCCACTGCTGGGCGCTCCCTGCCATGCCGTGGCTCTGCTGTCTGTCCCTGTCCCCAGCCCAGCCCTGTCCGCTCTCATGACCAGCTCCTGCTGTAGCCCTGGAGCTGACCCGCTGGAGCAGCTGGGCAGAGCTGGATGGGGATGCAGAGCGGGGATCGGCAGGGATGTAGGCAGTCCCAGTGCCTGGGGGGCTGCTCAGGGTCCTCAGCCACTGCTGCTCTGTTCCCAGGTTCCGGGTGAGGAAACACAGCAAGGACGAGACCAAACCCCACAACTTCTTGGTTGCTGCCACCCACTTGAAGACGCTGCCGAGTGAGTTGGGGCACAGGGGGGTGACGGGGGGATGCAGGGGAGGGAGTGCAGGGGGAGCAGGTCAGTCAGGTCACCCTTCTGACCCCCTGCCCTCTCTCTCAGCAGAGGCTCAGATCCTGTAGTGAGCCCTGGCCGACCCCTGCTCCTGCTTGCCCACGCGTGGGACTTGATGCCACCTGGGTCACCCCATGGCCGTGGACATTGCCGGAACCCCCACACCCTGGGGGTGCAGGATGGACCTTAAGGAGAGAAGCTCTGCTCCCAGAAGCTTTGGGATGCCCATGCCCACCAGGAGCCACTGGAGGCACCTTGGACTCAGGGCAACGGGCAGCCCTGCTGCTGGGCGCTGCTGAACATATGGGGATGAAACACTGAGCCAGTCCCACTTCACTGCCTAGTGTCGAGCGGGACCATGGGTGCAGGCTCCCAGGGGTGTCGGGCATCAGTGAGCAGGGGGTGCTGAGCCCTGCCCGTCATCCCAACACCAGCCACCAGCAGGCAGAAGGGACAACCCCCCGTCCCTCTGCCCCTCACCCCCGTGCTGTGGCTGAACGGAGCAGTGACACCAATAAAGGGGATAGTATTGGCACTGCCCAGGCAAGGCCCTCTTGCAGATGGTGCTGGGCCAAGGGAGAGGTGAGTGGCACCGGGTGAGATGCCAGCTTGGGGATGGTCCTTTCAGGAGGTGCACGGGAAGCAGGGCTGGTCCCCAAACAGGTCAGCCCACTCCCCAGGAGCCTGGAGGGCCTGAGATGCAGACAGCTGCCTGGGATATCTCCCCTGCCCTCACCAGCCTGGCAGCAGGGACAGGACCCTCTGCACAGCCCCCCTCACTCGGCATGTGGCCCTCTCCCCGCGCCTCAACCCAGCCCCTCTAATGGCTTCCATCTGTTGGCACCTCCCGACCCCAGCGCTCAGCGCCAGCAGCCCAATGAGATCCAGATGGGGCTGGGTGGAAATTCAGGCAGCAGCAGCGTGGGGAGCATGGGGAGCAGAGCCAGCATGGGGCGGGACCCTGTGTCTGCCCTGCTGCAGAGATATGTCACTCCCGGCTGGGCCCCAGGGCTGCCCTTGAACCCAGGGTGCAGAGGGAGCCTGGAGCAGGGGTACTTCACAAAAGGGACCTCATGGGGATTGGGATGGAGGTGACTGGGGCAGGGCTGTGCCTTTTGCAGTAGCTTGTGTGCCCATGGACCCCTCTGCCCTCACTGGGTGCCCCTGCACTCCCACCCCGGGTGCAGGGGCGTGGGTGCTGCCCGTGCCAGTGCTTGGCTTTGCAGGGTCCCAGCCCCTCACTGCATCTGGTGAGCACAGTTGCCCTGGATGGGGGAGATGGGGGTCAGCTCTCAATCTACAGTGTGCTGCTGGGGTGGCACCATCCTTGGACAGGAGCAGGGATCTCCATGGAGCAAGTAAGGCAAGTCACCAGGCTGGGGAGGTATAAAGGGCCAGATCTTGCCTGGGGTTTTGGGCCCAACAGCCACATGCGATCTCACAGGTGCATCCCAGAATGTGCCAGCTCCAGCTGTGTTATGCTGCCATCACCTTGCTGGACTCTGTTCTCCATCATCCAACCCAGCCAGCACCCTTTCTGATGTGTTACAGCTGCCCTTATCTCCCCTTGGTCCCCAGCATGGCATGGGCAGCCCTTTCCACTTAAAAATCTGCTACGACCACCAGATCCCACTCCCCTGCCACTATGGGGGAGAATCAGGGCTGTGGTTGTCCATAGGATGCCATTGAACATGGATGATGTCCATCCCATTGCTGTGGATCCAGTGTTTGCAAACAGCTCAGTGGTTTCCAGACGCCTGGTGCTGGTTTAGAGGCTGACACCTGCTCGAGGCGCAGGTGCACAATGGCCAGAAAATGGGAGAGCGTGTGAACTGGCAGCTCTGGTCCCCATATCCTGCCTGCTTATAAACTTCAGAAAGTTCAGGCATGTTCCAAATAGAAGGGGGTTGTTTCTGGCCAGGGGGAGCAGAGACCACCGGAGCCTCACACATCCACAAGGGGAGGTGTGCCTGCATTGTGCAGGCAAGCTCAGGTGGGTATATGAGAAATGACTGGCAGAGGGGACCCATAGCTCTGTTGTCCCCATGTGCCAAGCCCCGTGTCCCCTTCCTTAGCTGGGGCTTGCCTGGCCAGGCAGTAGGGATACCCAGTTCTGGTGACCAGCGCTGCTTGAGGGCAGGAGATGCATATCTGGTCTTCATCACCACATCCTGCTGCCCATGGCCTTGGAGGGTGACCCCTTTGCTCTCTGATGGAAGCTTTAGAGACAGGATCTGACACCCATTTGGCAGCTGGAGAGACCAAGAGCAGGTGAGAGGTCTGCACACCACCATAAGTCCTGCCTGCCCACACTGGGTGTTGAGATGCCCCATGGCTCAGGTTGCTGCCGCAGCAGCCCGTAAATGTGACACATGGGCATTGGGGACCCCACAGAGGCAGCAAGTTCTGTGCTTGGTGGGGCGGCTAAAGATGCTTAGTGCTGGGTGGTGCTCTCCCAGCTTCCCAGGAGAAGGATGCCCTGGCACTGGACATGGGCGAACAGGGCTTTTCACTGGACCAGTGAAGATACAAGTAGAGGGCTGGGCTGAGCAGCAATCTGGGATAAAGGAGAGGGCTCTAGATGCCAAAGTCAACTTTGCCTTCAAGCCATGGAGAAGAAAAACAGGAAAAGACCAGGAGAGCAGTCCCAGTGCCGGCACCTCCCTGTCCCACCACGGGGCCAGGGCACTTCCTCCAGGCTTCAGGCTCTTCGGAAGCTTGCATAGCCACTGAACGAGCAGGAGGCTTCCTGCTGCAGGCTGGAGCTCTGCCTGGACGCACCCTGTCCAGAGTAGGCAGAGGCGTTTCCAGACTTGCCTTGCTGCCATATCCCACCCTCCCGTGGGCAGATGCTGTGCCAAGATTGCTGCGGGAGCTGGTACAAGCCAGGCCTGAGGATGCTGAGGCTGTGCCAGGTAGAGGCAGCCTGTGGGCTGCATCCATGAGGAGCAGGGATGGATCTAGCTCCCTGGCATGGGGTGGGAACCAGCCCAAACCCAGCAGGACAAACATGCAGGACAACATGGCCCCAGTCCTGCTGGGGGCACAAAATTTCCAGCAGGCAATGCCACATGCCAAGGAAGGTCCCCAGCGCTGACATGCAGACAGGCTCATGTCCATGCTCCATGTGTCGATCCTGTGCAGGTTGGCCCCATCCATAACATCTCTCAGGAAGGGGCTGGGGTGCACCAGCTGCCTAGCTGTGTGCACGGCTTGTTTGGGAAAGCAGTAGCCTGGGCCAAAGCCATTGTGGCAGGGCACCAGTTGCGGACAGTTGTGCAGTGGTGCCTGGGCTTCTGGACTGCATAGACCCTGCCAGATATCTGGGCTGGCCCTCAGGCCCCAGCCTCCACCTCTCCCTGCCTCGTTGCCAGGATCAGCCCTCATTTTGCAGGGGAGGAGGCAGGTTGCATAGGACTGTGAAGTAAAACAGTCTCAACTTACCTCTCATGGCTGCTCCTGCTTCCTTCTCTGCCACATCCTGAGCCAAGGAAAGAAGTAAAAGCAGCCCCAGCAGACCGTTGCAGCCATAGAGGCAAGGGAGAAAGGAAATGGTACGTATATGACCAGTGATTCAGGGAAGGATGCATAGACTGAGGGAAGGAGCCATGCAGATGTATAGATGGATGCATGGATCAGTTGGCAGAGGGAGGAAGGGATGGATATACTGGTAGATGCATGGATGAATGGATGGATAGGCAGTTTGGACACTGAAATACCATCCTAAGCATCAAATATGCTCATTATGTAGGGGCTGCCTTGTGAAGATGGCTGGGAGGCCAAGTGTGTAAGGCTGGCAAAGGGAGGCCCATGGGCAGAGCAAGGATGGAGTTTGGGAACAAGTCCCAGGTGTGACCCATGCACCCAGTTCCCATGGAAGTGGCATCACAGCTGACATGAGGAAACAAGTGTCTGAATTGTTACTGGTGCAGGTCCCGAGAGCATAAGGGGAGAGCTTGGGGCCTCTCCGGAGACATTGCATCCATCTCAGGAGCTGCTTCTATCACATTCTGTCTGGGCACTGGGAGTGGAGGAGCAGCAGGGACCCTGCCCCAGGGACACAGTGAATTCAAATGCAAATACTTTAAAAACACAGTGCTGAGCATTCACCCTGCCCTAGCTTTCATTTCACCTGCATGTGGGATATCTCTGCCTGGGGTCTTGCTAAAGGGTCCAAGTGCTCAGTCCACTGGAGATCCCTGAGATCACCCATACTCTGAGTCACCTGCCCCCCTTTCTAGTTGCCACAGGCCTGCAAACTCCTTTCCCATCACCAGCCCTTTCCTGAAAGACAGAAGGGGAGACCACACCTGCCAGACCAGATATGCTGGCATGCAGACATGTGGAGAGGGGAGAGGCCTGAGACATCTCTTCTTCCATTCTAGGCTTCTCCCTGCAGGAATAGGTTGTTTCTTTCTTTTCTAGCTGGGGCTGGTGCCCTCCCTGCCTCCAGGAAGCTTTTGGTCTTTCATGGCCAGGAAACACCAAGCACGTGGCCGCAGAGATGCTGGGAAACTAAGGCCAGCTGCTAAGGCCAGCACTGCTGCTCATGATGCTCTCAGGAAATGGCTGCTCCCTCCTCAAAGCAGCAGCAGCTCTTCAGATGAACTCACTGAGTCCAGGACTTACCCACAAGCTTTTTTGGCACTGCATACTGTTGTCCAAGCAAGAGTTCCCAGTGTTTCATGTGCCTGCAATGAAGTGTGGTGGTACTGATGGACACAGGCAGTCATATTGCTTTTCACAGCACTGCCCACTGCATATTCCTTGTGTACTGCATATCTTCTCTGCTGTGCAGTGTGAGGATCATATCTCCTCCATGCTGCCATGTCACTTGCTCAGAGGAGATATGATCCTCCCTTCCCCATGGCAGAAACTCCATCTTCTCCTCCAGCTGCCTCCAGAGCTGCAGGGACCGAAACAGAGCAGGAGGCACTTTGGGAGCTGCCCTGGGGATGGGCTCTCCTCCCATCTGCTGCACTTTGTGGTCCCCTGTGTCCACTGCCACATCAGCTGCTTCATCTGCAGGGACACACCAAGCAAAGCCAGGTTATGGACAGCGTGGTCCAGCCCTACACAAGAGCTCCTCAGCCAGCTGGGTGACTCCAGTGCTCCCCGGGTTTCCAGGATTGCATGGAGCAGGTGCTGAGCAGACAGACAGCCCCCTACTGCAGGGCCTTTCTCTGCATCCTGGAAATGATGGCCCAGAGTTAAATGTGACTCTGGGAGTCTCATGTGGCTTTGCAGGGTTATAACACCCGGGGTCCTCCCAGCATACAAACAACACTCAGCCTTTGCTCCACACTGGGAGATCCATCCACCAGACATGAGATCCACATACATGCTGGGCCCTGGCATAGTCATCTCTGCTGATGGATGTCAAGGTGTAGGGTACTAAAAGTGCCAGGTCTGAGCTACACCTGGGATCTCCTGGAGGATGCTGACTGATCCCCAGGAGGATCTGCTGACCTAGAGGGCATTGATTCCCAAGGGAATGTTGACCTGGTAGGCACCAATACTCAAGAAGATGCTGACCTGGAAGGCACTGATGCTGGGGATGATGCTGACCTGGAAGGGCACTGATTGCCAGATCAATTTTGGGGATGCCAACCTGGAAGGCACTGACCCCAAAGAGGATGCTGACCTGGAAGACAGTGATGGCCAGGAGGATGCCAACCTGGAAGGCACCAATCCCCAGGGGGCTGCAAACCTGAAGGGCACTGATCCCCCTCCCCACTGATGCTGGGCACTTGCTCAGCCAGGAACTGCTCTAAGGGCTTGGGCTGGGGATCCACACTCGGACAGACATCCGTGGCTGGCTGCAAAAAGCCGGGTGAGCTGCCTGCAGGAAGCTGATCCAGCACCACTTCTCCCAGTTTAGATTCTCCCCAGAGCTCCCTGCTGGGGCTGGAAGCTGCTTCCCAGCTATGGGCTGGGGGATTGTGGCCTCCAAGTCCTGCCGAAACAACCCATCCTTCTGCAGGCAAGAGAGATGCCCAGAGCCTATTTTCCCACTAGATGGCAAACATCGCCTTCAAAACAGCCTTTCAAGGAATTACTGCCTCCCCTGTGAGAGGAGGCTGAGAAAACCCTTCCTCAGGGCAAAGCCTTGAGGGCCAAGGGCCTGATGCTGCTTGGGAGCAGGGCTGAGGGCGGCAGGGACTCCTGGCGTGCTCCTCATCTTGTTTTTCCTGTCATTTCTTAAATCGTTGTCCTTTCCCACCTGTCTGGTTTCTTCCCAGTCCTGGAAGACCCATCCTTCACCCTGTGCTGGTGGGGATGAGCATTCCAGGCATGCAGGAGAGGCATCTAGTTAACCCTTGGAAGCACCTTGACCTTTCACAGCCACAAAGTGAAACTCTGAAGCTTTGCTGGAAATTAATTATGCCGTGGTTTGCAAGCCAAATAGGTGCTCGTTCCCTCTTGCAAGCCCTAGGTCCATGCACAAGCGATTATGCTGGGTATAACTAAAGCAGGAAGGGCTGAAGGCTGTGCAGGTGGATGTGCACACTTGTCTAAGATCTTCTGCCAGCTCAGGTGTATTTCTAGGCTTGTTTATATTTGTTTGAATTCAGCCCCAGATCTTTTAATGGTCTCTGTATGAACCTTTTGCAGAAGTTTTCTGAGCATTTTCTGCTGGCTCTGGCACTTCTGCAATATTGCTGTGTGGTTAAATATGATGTGTCATAGCTAATGAAGGAGCTAACTGTGGATGCTAAATGTTTAGTATGGACAAATCAAGCCAATTAGACAATGTTGAGAGAGAAGTGTATCACCTCAGCTCTGCCTGTCCAGAGTGGAGGAGAGGGTACAGCCCCAGCCTCTATGGGATCAACAGCTCCCAGCACGAGTCAAGGGTAAAGACCCTGAGTGCATCTCTTCCTGCAGACCCCCGAGACCACCATGTAGGTAGCTTCACCTGAAGGAAGAATGCAGTCTCTTAAGAGGAGGATTTTGTTTCTGAAACAAAGACTAGTGGCTAGAGGGGGGATGACAGCCATCTCTGGCACAGAGCTGCAGAACGAGAAGCAAATCCTGCTCAAAGCACTCCTTGGAGTCCCCCAACAGGACTCTTGGCCATTCAACAGCATGCTGCCTGCTTTTGTGGCACACCTGGGGCTCCAGATCTCAGCAGTGCTTGGACAGGAACGCCAGGGAACCCCAACAGCCAGGCTCCCAATGGCAGCCCCTCCAGAACATTAACAATCTAATGGCAGCAGCTGTTTTTCCTCCACAAAGTTCTCAGGAGCTCTGCTCCTGGCAGCATCCTCTGCCCTTGCTGCCTCCGCTGTTTCCTGCCCAGGGATGCTGTTTGGTATCATTTACACTTGGATGAGGAGGGTCCTTCAGAAGTCCTGGCCACTTCCTTCAGGAAGGGATTATTTCCTCTTCCTCCATGAGGGCTGGGAAGTCCCTCCTGGGGCTATTTATAGTCAAAAAGAAAAATGTGAAAAATGAAAGGAAGAGGGTGACTGGGGAACAGAAACCAAGGGAGCGGCAGGGAGCCAGTCTGCAATGTGTGGCTCAGAGCAGCAAGCCACTGACCCATCATGACAACCACTGAACCACAAGCAGAGCAGGTAGAAAGCCCTTCAGGCCCTCTCCAGCATAGCTGGGCTCTGTGCCAGCCCTTGTGTTGGCATGTGCTGATGTCTGGGCACGTGGAATGAGGGCAGAAGCAGTGACCACATTGATGGTGTAGGCTCTGGCGCATCCCTGTGGCTTGAGGCTTCCCCATCCCTTTCCAAACTCACAGCCTCTGGAGGCAGCAGTTCAGCACAGACATGGTTGCATTGCTCTTGAAGGTGGGATTTACAGATCCAGCAGGGTTTGACCCTTACTCCTGACCTAAGGGCACCAAGGGGTGGACAAATCCCTTTGCCTGAGGATGTCACATCTTTGCCTTGTCATATGCCTGATTCCAGATTTCCAGTCCAGGTCCTGGGAAGAGTTCTCGCCCTTCTCTGTAGGCTCAAGGCTCTGGGGTTTTCATCCTGTGTGGTTTTCACCAAGCAAATGCTTCCTGCCTCTGCATGCCATCTCTAAATGGTGACAGGCTGCCATGGCCAGCACGTACTCCCTCATCCCACAGTCTTACTTTTCCCCCCATCTCAGATCTGTGGAGGCTGGAGCCTGCTTTCATGTTGGTGCCAAGTGGTCCCAAGATAACCAGCAAGCCAGGGGCTCTGGAGCAAACTGTGAGTCATGTCGTCTCCTGCCTGTAGCAGGGTGACACCATCCACATCCCTCACCTGGTGCTGCCAGGCAAGAACATCTTCTAAGCACAAAGCAGCCAATGCTTCAGAGACACTGGTGGAGCTGCACTGACCTACTTTGGGTAAGGACCTGCACCTCTCTCCCCATGGTCTTTCATGGGGTCTTGGCCATGTGCATGGTGTGGGGCAGTGGTGGAAGAGGCAAAGGGACCACGCTGGGGCTGTGGGGCTGTGCATCCCCTTTAGTTCCTCCAGTAGGTGATGGATGAGATGCATTAGCAAGCAAGGGAGCTGAAGGCTCTGGGGAGATGATTTACTGGGTGCAGAGCTGAGGGATGATCGTCTCCAGACCCAGCTGACCTTGGTTTCCAGGCAGGTAAAGGCAATAACCCACCATGACACACCAAGAGCCCCGGCAGAAGCATCATGCAGAAACCAACACCCAGGAATGTACAGAGAAGAGCAGGGACCCTCCAGCTGCATCTGCACTAGGAAATCAGGTCTTCTGGGGAATGCTTTCTGACTCTGGGCCAACAGGCATGTGACAGCCAGCCTCCACCCTGTTCAACTCTCTTCACCCTCCTTGGCTGCTGGGAATAGCCTGTTGGGAATGATGCCCACCCTTTGGGGTCAACTGCCCAGGCTAGTTGACCTTGGCCAAAACCTGCTAGGAGCGATGCTGAGGTTGTTCCAGCACAAGGGGACATTTGCTTCAGTTACTGTCACCCGCACAGCCCTGATGCCCTGCAGAGGGCACCGCTGTGTCTTCAGGGGGCACTGAGACAGTCAAGAAGTTCAGACTCCTGCCTGTAGCGTGGCTAAAGATAACTGCTGAGTTAAGGGACCCATTGGGAGGATAAACGGAAGAAAATGCAGTACAAGTTTTGTGCCATCATTGCCGGGATGGAAGCCTGCTACTGCCCGACAGGAGGGGAGCCCAGCAGAGACCAAAGCCTCAGAGTGGAGGAAAGACGAAGGAGTCAGTGTTGTTGGTGGCTCAGATCCTGCAATGGGTTAGCGGGCTCTGCTTCCTGCGGGATTTTAGCTGTCTGCTTATTCCTCTTGCATAAGCACATTGGCTCTGCTCCAGGGCCAAGTTCTGCAGTCGATAAGCTCTTTCTCTACCCTTTCACATAACAATTCTTTAAATGCAGCAGTTCCTAAGCTGTGGTCTGAGGATCAATGGTGAAGACCTGACAGGTGATCTACAGACCTGCTTCACCTCTACAGTGCTCCCTGCTCTGCAGAGCTGGAAGCCCATAAAAGACTTAAGACCTGACCAGAGTCTGGACCCCAGAGGAAGGGTAGCAGTGCCTGAAGGGCCATGCTTTCATTTCCTTCTGAAGGCAGCCACTTTGAAGAAAAAACTCAGAACGGATCTGCTGCCTTCACTGGGGCACCGGCTGCAAAGGGAAGTGGAAGTTCCTGTTGCACAGGCCCCAGCACAGCCCACAGCAACCACTGCTGTGATTCCCCCAGTATAATAATCCCCATACCCTTCCTCAAAGCACAGCTGGGATCCAGAAAGTAAGAAAAGCCAAAAGGACAGTGGCACACAAGGAGGCTAGGCATCAGGATGATGTGCAGCAGCAGAAACCCCATGAGGTGCGAGGAAGGGGTGCTGCCCAGCCAGCCATCATGTTTCACTTCTGTCACACCGAGGAAAGCTCAAGATCTTGATGTCTCTAGGATCTGTACTTCTGATGTCACACATCTCTCCTGTGGTCCTCAGCTTTGCTGAGAGCAGCAAGGAGATGATGCAACCCCCATTGCCCCTCTGCTTGCTGTTCGTGCCAGGGAGGCAGGATGCAGACTGACAAAGTACCTCTCCAGCCATAAAATCCCTCACCAGCAAAGGACAAATTAGCATTGGCAATGCAAGGAGAGAGAGGTCAAGACTGAGACACGGGGGTTGCAAGTGTCCCTTCAAGGATATGAACCTGCATTTTATCACTGTGAATATTTATGCAAATGCACCCAGGGCTGCATAATCTGCAAACCTGAGCAGATAGTAAAAAGTGGGTTAAAGTGCTGGGTTCTCCCTTGATCATTTAGATTTACCTTCACTTTTTTCCTTGAAGACAGTTACCAGGCTGAGTTTGTGTATCTTGTACCCAATAAAGATATTAAAAGCCCTTTAATCTACTGCTACGTGATCAGCAGCTTATTTCACTGCAGAGGTAAATGGCACTGGTGTGAAACGTTAGCTGTGTGTGGCTTGGAGCTCACTGGAAAACATCTTTGATTTAGCTGGGAAGTATTCACTGGCATGTACTTGCTGCAGGCTGGACAGGCTAGCCTTGCCCCATCCCTGGCTGTAAACCCGGTGCCTTTCAGTGCCCTCACACAGGTACAATGGGCTGTGCACAACCTAGCGACAACCGGCCAACCATGCTGGGAGGGTGAGGGGTATTTTCAGGGTGTCAGAAGGGACAAACCCAGGGAATGGTACTAGGGAATGTGTCTGGAGCACAGATGAGATGTCAGCTCTGAAGTAATGCAGACTTACACGTACCAGCATGGGAGGTTAAAAAAGAGTAACAAAGACCCACCAGGATGGAGATTTTGGCTTCCTCCCATGTCCACTATGTGCTGTGCAAGTTCTTTTACCAAAAGTAGCAGGGCACATGTAAAGGTCTCCCATGATCAGCTCCCTCTGCCTCCCTGCAACCACTGCTGGTGCTGATGGAGGCTTGGGAGATGCTTCCTCCTTGCTCTGTGTTGTTTGAGAAGGGAGCTGCGTGGAGCAACACTTGTGGACCCATCCCAGCACACCACAAAGTCCTTGAGATAGTGTCTTTAGCAAAGACAAGCTTTATGTGACCAAAGTAGGTCTCCCCTGGCCTGGAGGAGTGTGGCAGTCTTCTCCTGGGATTTTAGGACAGCAGAGAGGGAAAGAGAGCACTGAAGCATGTGCCATGGCCAGTGCCAACACTCAGCATCATGGCTTGCATTTCCTGCACACTGCAAGGAATCTCAGCACTCAGTCTGCAGGGATGTTCCAGCCATGTGCACTCATCCAAGCCATGCAGGAACCATGACTCTTACAGGTGGTGTTCAGAGACTCAGACCTACACTGGACTCTGAAGACATTACAATCTCATCTCAATAGACCAGGCAGACAAAGAGTAGAATAGTTGATCTGTCACTCCATTACACAGGGAAGGAGGAGAGGGACAGTGGGTGACACACACAGACCATGGCAGGGACACAGAAGGATGAGCCCATTGTTGCAGTGGAGCAGAGCTATGCAGCATCATTCCACCACAGCCCAGGTGCTGCCAGGGCTCAGAGCCACAGCACGTCTGCTGATAAACTCTCTGACACAAGCAGGTGGCAATCTGCTCTGCTGGGGCTGCTCCTCCACCATGGGGTTTCTTTCCTCAAGATGACTATGAACCCTCTTGCCCCTCCAGAAGTGGTGTTGGGGATGCAGCAGCAGCAGCCACAAGAGATTTAGATGGAGGGCAGGCATGTCTCAGAGCAGCCTCTTACTTTATGCCCATCTCTAAGGTTTTCCATGTTCACCCCAAGCACCCCTCTCCCCAGAAATCACTCTCTTTTTAAATTAAAAAAAAACAAAACAAAACAAAACAAAACAAAACCCAAACAAAACACAAACAACCAAACTACAAAATACTTCAAATGTTGGAGTGACCCATCAGCAATATTTGACACCACAGTCAGCACCAGATGTGGTCTGGGCTGCTCACAAATTGTGTCCCAGACCTGTCCCCCCCCCACCAACCTCCCTGGGCAGCTGGGACCTAACTGTTTCCCTACTGTAAAAAGCTGGAGGGGCCCATCGTGGTGAGCAGAGAACGGCACAGGGACCACACAAAGATTGCCCAATCTCATGCATTGTGTCCTGAGCCATGGGCTCCCCTGGATACCCTCAGGCAAATTCGTCTCCACTTGTTTTTCTCTGCTGCCCCTTCCTGTGGGTCTCCAGGATGTGATGGCACACACCCACAGCTGGGAACGGCTCCATGTGACAGCTAGCCTTGGACTTTGCTTGCCTGAACAAAGTCAAGAAGAGGCTCTGCGGTGCCTTTCTTCTCCTTCCCGGTGGGTGGCTGCCTTTTTCTGCTGGCGGGAATTTTTTGGAAAGGCAGGGACATTTGGTTAAGCATTGCTAAGGCAGGGCAGGGAGCCAGGAGGACTGTTGTTCCCACAGGACGGGAGGTCAAAGGACCAGCACACTCCCTCGTGGATAGTGCTCATGACTCCTCAGTCTGCAGCCACTTCCTCAGGATGTGAGAAATGATAGATAGGTGAAGACCTCCTGGGGATGAAGGGCAGGGAGGACCCTCACTGGTACCCCTCAGCCCAGCCTTGCTGGGGGATGAAGGGTGGCTACAGCAAGCAGGGTGTTTGGAAAGGGCAACAACTATAGGGCTGGGTCCATCAGCGAGCCACCCAAGGACCCTGTGGAGCTGGTCACAGGTCACATGAAAGGTGGGAGCAGGTTAATGACACTCTCTGATGATTCACAGGAGCAGCAACATATCCTACAAGAATAAGTGGATGTAATAGATAAGAGGTGAAAGTGAAAGTTAGCAGTGCAAAGGGCAGGGGAGACCGTCCAAGAACAGCAGTGCTTGGTGAGGACAGAGGTTGTATCACTCTGGTTCTCTCTCCAGATGAGGCCACTACTAGATGCATAAGAAAAAGTGCAAGAAACAGAGCAAACTGCAGTCATCCTGCCCTGCCACTCTGTCCCAGCATCCAGGAGTCACTAGTGCAGGAGTTTCCCCAGGTGGAACTTGCATGGGACCCACGTGCATCCACCCATGATGGGTTTGTCCAGCCCCTGGCTGCGCCCCTCCAGCACTCTGTGCTGCAGTTTTCCTTGACTTATCTATGTGAAAAGGGCACTCCCACTTGCTTTAATCTTGCAGCCTGATCATTTCAGGGATGGACCCAGCTCATGTCATGCCTAGGGAAAATGTTAGCATGGGAGCAGCTGGCTTGGCCCTGGCAGTGCTGCAGCAGGCTACAAGGAGGATGTGTCTAACCAAGTGGGGTCTTAGGTCAGCCTCCCTGAAGCAGAAGGAGGCTTTAATAGACCTTCAGGATTTTTCTGAGGTGGGAGACCAGTGCATTTCTAAGGGGACCATGGTAGCATTAGGGAGCTCAGGCGCTTGGCGCACTCCAATGTTATGCTCCCAGCCTGCAGATGAGAAGTCCTGGACCTGCTGCCTAGGACCTCCCAGCAGCTTCTCCATGCAGTTTAGGGGCCTGGCTAGCACCGTGGCTGTGCTTGGAGCTGTCTGAAGGAAGAATCTGGCTGTCTTTTCTTTTCCCATCCTTCTGACTGCTATCCTGATGACTCTCCCCTCCGTTTCCTGTAAAAAAGCATCCACAAGCAAGTCCTTCCTTGGCAAGGCATGGAGCCAGCCTGCTTTATCAGTCATAGAAGAGCCAGCCAGGGACTTTCCACTCTTTGCTGCTGTGCACTGGTAGGAATACCAGCCTGGTACATCTTATTTCCTTCAGAGACTTTCCCGGCTCCCCTGCCCTGTGCTACCTTTGCACCCTTGGCAGCTCTGACCCTTCAGACTCCAGCTTTACTCTCTCTGATGGCTTTTCCTGACCCTGGTCATCCTCTGCCTGGAAATCCTTGGACGAAGTATCCCAAGGAAGACTGGGAAGGAAGAAGCTGCCTCTGGGGAAGCACAGACCCCTCTGCTCCATGGGGAAGCCCCAAAAGACCCAGCCACCATGGCCTTTGCAGGCAGCTGAGAAAAAGACTCAGGTGGAGTTCTATGTTCGACCCTTTGCCCGTGCTGGTCCCAATGGGACATGCAAGTGTGGCATGGAGCTGCAGACTCTTTTGACACCAGAGCTGTACCCAGATTCAATCTACTGGCTTTCAGAGAAAGTAAAATTATTGCAGAACTACATGCCTTCCATCTTCACACACACTGTCTGGAACAGGAGAGCAGTTTCTGGAAGAGAAGAAGAAATGCTGAACAGACTGGGACTGTTTAGACTGGAAAGCACTGACCCAGAGGCTTGTGTGAGTGCAACCAGAAATACCCTATGAGGGGCAAGATCCAGACCAGGAGAAATTCCTTTCCAGACTGAGCTGAAGGGGTTCTGGGAGCGGAGAGAGCAATGACCCTCCTGAAGCCCAGCCACAGCCCTCATAATAAAGCACCACAAGGTCACATTTGCAGGGGTTAATGCCCCACTGAAAGTAGTTCTGTCCCTGCATTTGCCTGCATCCAGTATGGGAAAGGCTGCAGCCTCAAAACTGATGCATTGAGGCAGAGCCCCTCTGGATAGCTGGACGCTTCTGCTCATCACAGACTTGTCCCAACTGCCAGCGCAGCCTGTGATGAATGGCCATGGCATGTTCTGGCATACCACAGCCCCTCAGCATTTACTTTAGACAGTTGCAGCACAAGGAAGACAAATGAGATCCAGAGAAACCCAACCTGCTGTTGGCCCCCTCCATCTCCATTTACAAGTCTGTTTTCTCCTCCAAAGGCACATATTTCCTTTGTTTAAGAGTGCGTGTGGCTTCTGGTCTTGTCCCAGATGTTTTCTGCTCAAGCCATTCCTTCTGTTAAAGCAGTGAGCATAGACACTTCAGATCCTTGGTTAAAACTCCCTTGACTCAGATATTTCAGACCTAGCATCAATGCAAAAAACACAGCCTCTATTCATCACTAATCAGGGGGCCAGGCAGTGCACATCTGCTGCCAGCCAGACTGTCATGGCTGCTTCCCACTCAGAAATCCTCAAAAGCTCACAAGAGCAGGGATAAATCACCAGGTGGAAAGGACTTCAGCTCTCTGAGCACTCTGGAGAGAAAGAACCCCTCAAGGGCTTCCCTGTCCCCACAACACCCTGAGTCCTGCCTCTGCTCAAAGCCCAGGCTGAGCATCAGGATACCGGTGATACAAGCAGCCACTCTGCTGGAGCATGAGGCACCGCGGCAGCTCCCAGCAGCTCTGCAGGGAACCCAGCCCTGCAAGGACAGGTGGTCTAGGAAGCACTTGGCAAGATGGGAACAGTGTGTCCTGCCAGCTAGCTCTCCATCTTCAAACCAGCCTTTATTTATCTCAGAGCAAAGCTCCACAGCTGCTTTCAAAAGGCATTTGATGCTAAGCTCTTTGGCTTCACGTTCACCCTGAAGAGCTCTTTTCCTCTTTCTCTTTGGGTTGCTTTCTGTTTTTTCTCAAACCTCAAACTCAAATTATGCTCGCAAAACAGAGACAAGGCTGCCAAGGCCCTTGCCAGGAGCGCACTACCATGTGGCCCAGATGTGGCAGCAAGGACATTGATTTTCACTGCTGGTGGTTCACACTATTCTATTAGCATCTGCACAGCCTACTCAGCTTCAAAGAGGGCTCATGGATACAACACAAGATCTGTTTCCTTTCGCCTGGTTTGCCAATATCTCCCCATGCTCCATGGCACCTTCATTGCATGGAGAGGTGCACCTCTCCAACAGAAAGGTTCCCAAGATCATGGTCCCTGTGACTTCAGGCAGGCTTCAGATGTATAGCATAACACAGAAGAAGCCCACTTTGCATGCTAGGAAACCTATAGGCCAGAATAACAAGGCTAAAATAAAATTAGGAAGGATTGCCCCAGGTCATCTAATCCATCTGGTGCTGAGCCAGGGCCAGCACTACTTAGAGCTTTCCGACAGGCAGCGGTCTAATGGTAAAAGTTTCCTGCAGTGGAGATTTAACTTTTCTTCAGCTGCCTTTTCCTGCTAAATGGAATTTCCCCCCTAAAGACTGACCCCAGGGACCTCTGTGGTTTCTTGACCTATTAGAAGTAAACTCAGAGAGTACTTTTTTCACTTTCTTTTTGCAGCATCCCTATGTGTACTTGGAGACCATCTTATCCATTCCTGGAACCAGGGTAAACCCAAACTTCTTCAGCCTGTGCTTGGAGGCCAGGTCATCCAGACCTCTGACCAAACTCACTGCTGTCCTCCACAAGCTTTCCAGGTGGGTGCACACCTTTCCAGAGCCCAGTGGTCCCATCCGGGACCACCTCTCCCACCAATACTGACTTAAATAACTCGTGCACTACAGGATCACTTATGAGTGATGCCCAAAATTCTCACTGAACAAAGCTCAGAGATAAATTAAAACAGTTGCCCCGCCAAGAGGGAAGTGGACAGAGCCTGGATGCAGTAGCAGCAAGCTGTGGGACATATACCCTCATTCTCATCCCAACAGCTGCAATGCAGTCCCCATTTCTCCCATTACCACTGCACCAGCTGCCAAGTTCAGCTGGAGATCTGAGCACCTCTTGGAATGAGGCTAACTCAAAAATGGCTCTTTGTGATGATTTTTTGCTTTAGTCTGCACTAACACAGTTTTAAACACCGGTTCTACATCACACAAGCATGCCAGGAGATGCTAATTTTTGCAACAAGCCACCCGCATTGGATTTGATACCAGCAGAGCTGTTTAGATTGAAATCAGGCCAAGGTGGAGAGACCTTCCCTCCTACCATCCCAGTCACACTGCAAATTATCTACTGCTCCTAGTGTCTGTGCTGAGATATGGGGCAATGCAATGCAAACAGGGCAGAGCCTCCCTACCCCAAGTAAGGAGTGCACAGCTGAGTACCAGCATCTCCAGGACCTGCTGCCCTGCCCAGGCCAACTGAATCCCACAGAATCAGCAAAGGGCCATGACACAGTACAGACACAGCCTTCAGAAACAGCAGGGATCAACCCAGTGGACTTCAGCCCTGCTTTTGCCCCAGGCAGGCAATGAAACCCACAGCCCTGCAGGCTCCAATACCGGGAATTCCCTGGGGTAGCTGGCCTTGGCAGGGACAGAGGAGGTTGCTGGAGCATGGTGCAGTAGCTGGGAAATGAAACCAAGCACTGTGAGAAGAAGGCAAATCTGTAGCCATAGCATATCCGGGACACTTCTGCTTTTGTTCTTTGCAATACAGTGGCTGTAATCCATCATTGTAAATTAATGTTGGCTGGTGCCTTTCCAAAAGCCACGTCAACTAAATAAAAGGTGAAAAACTGCAAGTTGCAGGATCTTTCAAGGAAACACCTTGATTTTTTCACCAAAGACCACCTTAGCAGCCCACAAGACTCCTGCTTTTCTGGAACATCATTCCCCCCAAGACAGTAGAAAGTCATGGCTTGCTAATTTAAACAAGATTAAGGAATGTGTATGTAAACACAGTTGTGTACTTGCAGTGTGGGGACAGTCAGTGCACAACTCAGCAGAGGAGGGGTTTTCCCACCCAAATATCTGCAAGAAAGAAAATCTTGCTTTCAGTGGGAAAGCAAAAAGCGAGATGTATTTGTGGAAAAGGTAGACTGAAGGCTGTGGACAGGAAACCTCCCAAGCCAAGCAGCCATACCACACCTGGCACATCTGTAGTGACACAACACAACTGTCAAAACCTTCTGGACAGGCACAGAATAACCACCTGGTTATTTGCCTGGGGCAAAATGGCCCAAGAAAACTGGGCAGAAACTGGGCAGACCAGGGCCAAAGAAACAGAGGTGAAGGGAGTCACCAGGATGAGAGGTTTGCACTTGATAGAGCTAAAGGAGGGTCACAGGAGAAGCCTCTGAGTCTGCCTTGCTGCTAGCAATCTTCTGGCTCTCCCTTGCCATGCTGGACAAGGAAAAGTTTTTCATGCTTATGGGTTTAATGCATCCCAGCCAGCCTGAGGTTGCACATCAACTTCCCAAATTCATGAGAAGCTCCAAAATCTTCTCTTCTTTGCTGCTGTCCTTCCTCCATTACCTATAGGCACAAACAAGAAGGAAAACAGAAGGGAGAGGTGGGGAGTGCCACAGAAATGGCACTAAGACTCCTATCACTGTCTACTCATTCATTGGGAGGGATGCGTGATGGGGAAGGTACTTTCCAGAGACTTCTGGCAGCTGGACAAATCTCCTATTTACTTGTCCTCCTGGTTTTGTCTTTAATCTCCAGTTTTTACTGCTACTGTGCATAAAGAGAAAATGGGTACATCTGAGGGCAGAGAGGTGGGATCCTCCCTCCCTTTCCAAAGGGTTCTTTGAGCCCTGGGATCTGGGCAAGGGTGTACCCCGCTCAGGGCTGAACTGACACTGCAATGAGCTGTAGCACCTGCAACTTGCAAAAGCACAAAGCTGAGTCCTACATGGGCACAAGGGTCAGACAACTTCTGGGCTCAGTTTGACTCCAGGGACTTGGGGCCAGGGAAAGCACCCTGGTCCCATGCTCCAGTCCTGTGGATCAGACCTAAGCAGCCAGATGAAGGAGGTGCAGGCTGGATGATACCACCAGGGAGAGTCCAACTGCAGGACAAGGGCAGAAGGGATGGCACCGGCTCTGGCTCAGAGCCCCACAGCCTGGCCAAGGGTGCTGGCATCTTCCCACAGGACAAATCTTAGCAGAAAGTGCCCAGACAAGCAGCACTCGTGATAACATGCTGGGAATGAAAGGGGAGCAAGGAGGGGCCTGAGGAGGAGAGATGCCAGTCCTGGATCCTCTCCATCACGCACACATGTTACTGTTCAGGCAAGAGCAAACAGCACGGTGGGATGAGACTAAAAGGGGCTTTTCCTCACCTGGCTTCCCACCCTTCCCAACTGTCCACATGTCCCATATCCTCACAAAAACCTGTGCAGGACCCTGGTGATGGAAAAAGCTCCCATGCACCATGTCTTTGGAAGCAAGGGTCACAACCAGTTCCAGTAAAGCCCGTGGAAGGGTTTTTATGGCACCAAGTGAGGCAGTGTAGCATTTCCCTTTGGTGTCAACTCTTGCTGCAGAGGGCAGAGGTGTGCCTTTGCTATGGACCTTCAATCTTAGCCTCTGGCTGGGAATGCCCATGCCAGGTTAGACCCTGATACTGCAGCAGATTGCGTCTGCTTCATCTTGTGTCCCTTGAATGCAGCCTGGGAAGCATCTGAGACAGCTTTCACTGTGCCTGAGAGAGACAGAAGTGCTCTCATGATCCCAGCGACCAGACCTGGCAGCCAGAGAACAATCCAAAGCATGCTCAATTTGCTTACATAGATGCAGTGTTGTCTTTCTTTCCTGACCTTGTGCACAGCCACCAGGACAGCAGATCTTTCATCAGCTCCCTAGGAAAGTTTTTCAGTTATAATGTCTTCTTAATCCACAACATGAAATACAGGTCCCAGGCATGGATAAAGGACTGCAGGTGATTCAACCAAGGCTCCAGAACACCTCACACCAAAGTGATCCCAGCACATACCCCCACACCTATTAAGGGCATGTCTGCGTTGTACTGCAATGGATCCTGATCCTGCCCCACGAACCCCTGAGGTTGCAGTGATACTAGGCTAAGAGCAGGAAAAACATGGCTGTGGAGAGAGAAACAGGAGGACTTGGAACACTTTTTACTGAAACTAGCTCTTGGCTGGGGCTCAAGGTTTTTGATGTGGCAGTGACTAGCTGCTTTCTCTGAGGAAAGTGGCTGCTTCCCTCTAAAGAGATCGTTGACATTTTGTATCAGAAGGACTCACTCTGTAGTTTACAAAGTACCGAGCCCTGCTGGTTTTTGACAGATTTCCAAGAGTTGGCCTCTTGAGTAGAGACAGCTGCTGAAGGGCTGGAGGAGGGACAGACAGCCAGGACTTGTACTGGGACAGCATCTCCTTTTGTCCTTACCTGTGGGGTAATGGCAGCCTGCTGCCAGATCTGGGACCTGGCTCACCACCCCCTTGAGAACCATGAAAGACAAGGACCTGGCAGGGTTCTGTGATGAACGGCTACATGGATCCAAGGAGAACGCGTTTACTGCTCCCAGAACAGATGGGCACCACGGGCTTTGCACCTATGCTGTTACAGGCAGCTTGGCCAAGCAGTCCCTCAAACCTGATGGAAGTAAATAATCCTGCTCCCAACATCCAAGAGGTCACCACAAGCTACTTCTCCCTCAGTTTGCCAAGAAACTGGGCCAGGACACCATGCTTTTTGCCAGGGTAGCCTCCAGCCAAGGATGAACCTCATGCACCTCAGCCTAAGCCCCTCTTACAGCCCCTGTCCTGCACAGGGACCAGCACCAGCTGCAGCAGCTCAGCCCTGGTGCAGATCCACAGCAAGCATCATCCTCCCCCCCAGCAGTGGCCCCTCACTGTGCAAGTGGCAGGGAGGCTTCTGCCCAAGCAAGCACCAGTTATCCTCCTTTCCCACACATGCTGTTTATCTTGGACTCTTTTCTCATACCAGCCTTCCTCCTCTGACTCCTCCTCCTTGGGATTGTATTGCTGGGTCTGTCACTATAGTTAATGAGCTGGGACAGAGCTGGTGTTCTGGGAAAGTCACGCCAGGAGACAGCTGAGCCCAGGGAATTGCCTGTGCACAGATACCAGAGAGGAGGACCTCAGAGGGGGGAACACCTGAAAAATAAATCCAGGCCACCTACCAAGGGAGCCATCAGACCAGGGGAGGAAAAGGGCCAGGCCTAAGCTTGCATTCAACTAGTCTCAGCAAAAGCCATTGGGTGCCTGGACATCCTCTGGCTTGGACATCCCAGCCACTGCACCACCGTGTATGTCATCCCCCAGAGGGCCTGGTGGCCATGTCCTTCCTGCCTTCAGGAACAGTCCCTGGGCCATCTCACTCCCAGCCTGTGCCCAGGCTTGCTGGCTGGCACCAAAGCCTGGCCAGGGACAGTGTAAATAATTTCACGATGTAACACAGTCACATTTCACACTGTGGTCTTTGAGGAGAGATCACAGTTGCCTGGCTGTTGGCCATGCAAACTCCATTCATGCATGTTTCGCCCATGCTTCACCCAAACAGAGCAGCTTTGTTCAAACATCACGTGGCATGGGCAAAAGGGCAGTTCTCAAGGGGACATAAGGCCACTTTGGCAGTGCCCAGTGCACAGACCAAGGAGACCCAAGGCTTGGCAGGAAAATGGCCAGATACTCCCATGTCATTCATGATGAGGGGCAGGAGTTGGTCAGCTGCCCTACATGCTTTGTCCATGGACATGCCCAGCAGCAGGTATCTTCGCCTGCCTCCATTTCCCCAAAAGCTCTTTCTCCTCCCTGCACCCCAGTTGGAAGCAATCATCAAACTGCCAGGGCAATCAGCAGACCCAGTCAGCCACGCTGTGCCTCAGCCTCCCTTCACTGCAAGGGCGACGCTCCTGTTTCCATGGCTCTTCATCCATGTCCCACACTCCTTGGGAGCTGAGAGCCAAGGAACTCCAGCCCAGCAGCTGCACTGGTGGAACCAAAGTGTTTTTGGCTGGATGGTGCAATACTGGTATGCTCCCTCCTACCCCTTCTCTGCAGTACAGCCCCCTGGGGTCCCACTCCAGCAGCTTGGCCCAACAGCAGAAGCAGGGCACCCACCTCACCAGTGTTAAGAGCTCCCAGGAGAGACCTGCAGCACAGCTGTTGTACAAAGTGTCCTTCACCCCTATGAAAACCCCTTTCCCCACCTTGCACCCCAGCAGAGCCCCCTTGCTGCTGCAGCATCACAGGCAGCACTGCCTGCACGCCCCACATGCTGCACGGGCCTTCAGGCTCAAACATGAGTCAGAAAAAACAGTGGGTTGTTGGCCTTTTTATTTCACAAAATCACAGCACAATAAAAAAGAGAGAAAAGAAGCATCTTACACCCGTAACTGTTGCATTGTACAAATCTAGC
The DNA here is from genome assembly GCF_949628215.1 of Phalacrocorax aristotelis. Classification (NCBI taxonomy): domain Eukaryota; kingdom Metazoa; phylum Chordata; class Aves; order Suliformes; family Phalacrocoracidae; genus Phalacrocorax; species Phalacrocorax aristotelis. The sequence goes on along the minus strand of NC_134311.1, from coordinate 71,626,294 downwards.
AGCAAATACCTGAGAGCAGCATGAATACTGCTTGTGCATCCCTGCCCAGGCAGGAGCACAGAGCAGGCTTTGAACATGGTGGCAGGCTGGGGGACCAAGAGGGGCAATGTCCCTGAGGAGTGCAAGGGCAGCGATCAACATTGTTCCCTACTCTGCTGCCAACATATTACTGGCTCTATTTCTACCTATGCAATGAAAGACAGGAGGGGAAACAGTGCAGGGAAATCAAGGCATGAGAGAGGAACTGCATCAGCCACAATATGTCCAAGGGCATCTAGGTTGTGCTCAGTGAGGGAGCAGCACAGTGCATGGCTGGCAAGGAACTTCTCCATCCCTCCCCTCCATCCCCATACTATCCCATCCCAGGGCAGCCATTCCCAGGGATGCAGAAGGACTGCAGAATGTTTGAGGTTGACGATGGAAACTAAAAGGATCAGACTGGTGCTGGAAGTCACAGCTGCTGCACCAAAGGGAAGGCTGAGACCCCTCCACACTCATCTTGCAGAACAGTCCTTCAACCAGTTCCAGGCTGTGAAGGCAGCAGAGGCTCTGGTACAGCAGGCCCCACTCAGCTGGATGTACCAGAGATAGAGGGAAAAGAGAGCGTGCAGGGCTCTGCGCAGCCCCACACACTAGTGTGAGTCCAGAGGAGGGTTGGCCCCATGGCTGGAGGTGGAAGCAGGTTGGCTGCATTAGCTTCAGGTTCACAGCTTGGGAGCTGGCCCCACTCCGGGTGCTGGGGCCAGCCACAAGCTTCTTCAGAACCTACTTGCCCTCGAGTATGGCCTGGGGAAATGAAAAACCCAGCTGTGATGAGTGTGATCCCTGGGGCAGCAGCCTCCCCAGGGTCCCTTCCCCATGGTCAGGATGGGGAATAAGGGATGACCTCCCCTGGCCAAGCCATGGTGGTAAAGCAGGAACCTGGCAGATCTTGCAAAGTACCCACCAAACTCATTGCAAGCCCTTCCCATGAAGATGCACAAGTTGCAAACTTCAAGCTTGCAGGACAGAAGTTGGTGGAAGGGGAGGGAGTGTTTGCTCCCAGTGCTGTTTGCTGTAGCACCTGTTGGGCTCCACCCAGGGTGGGAAACAGCCCCAGGACTGCATTTATTTGGGGTGGAAGTGGGATTGCAGAGGAGCCAAGCTGGTCCCAGTTGGAGGGAGGAGGGATGGAGGAACACAAAGTAACCATGCCTCAATGGAGCACGTCCCAGCTCTTCCCAGCAGCCCAGCCACACTGGGAAAAGCTTGTTTGGTGGCAGAAAAACCCAACCCAGGCTGCCTTCACTCCCAGTGAGCATGGGGCCAGCTCTTACCTTCCTGGCAAAGCTGGCATCCAGCTTCTCCTGGAGGCGAACCACCCATGGGGCTTCGAGAGGTGCACAGAGGTGCTTGCCTTTCATGGTGATGAACCTGCCAGGCCAATGGGAAAAAAATCAAGGTGAGGTGAGCAGGACATTCTGGGGATGCTCCAGAACAGCCCAAGGTCTCACCCACTGCCTCCTTCACTGCCCTCCTCCATCTCTACCTCAGCATGATTCTCTTCCCTGTCTTTTGTCCCAAGTTTTCCCCTCCTGGCAGGTCTGTCCTGCTCTGATTGAGCCTCTGATCTCCACAGTCTCTTCTACAACACTCCCTATTCCTTCACTCACAAACCCAGCTCAACATCCCTCCTCCAGCCTGCTCTACCTCCCTCCCTGCCTTCCCACAGGGTCCCTCCCTTGGCCATCACCATACTGGGGCTCTTACACAGCAGCCGGGATGTTGCAGCCATCCTGCACCAGCTGGAGCCGGTATTTCTGCACTATCCGCGATGGGATGGGTGTCTCACTTGTCCGCAGGCAGCAGTCAAGGACATTGTTTCTGCCATGAACTGTAGGAAGAACACACCATGCAGGCTGAGGTTGCTCTCCCCAGCTTGGCTGTGCCTTCACCCAGCCTCTCTGGAGGGTGCAGGGGCTGTGGGGCTGACACAGCGGAGTGGGGCAGGATGGTGCCGACCAGCAATACCTTCACACACCACCCCAGCTGCACATGCAGGAGGCAGGAGCTTTATTGCCCCCATACCCCAGTGCCAGGAGACCTTTGCCTCCTTCCAAAAGAAAGCAAAGGAGGTGAGAAATGGCAGATTGGTGGAGGGCAGCCCTTCTGCATGCCTGGGTCCCTTCCACACCCACAGGGCCAGCGCTGGCCAGCAAGCAGGGCAGGATGGGGGTCTTCATCCCCCCACTTCAGGATGCTGGTACACTGAAGATGCCCATTCCTGAAGGGCTGAGAATGGCTTCATCTGTACTTGCAGCTTGTTTTGCAGCTACCCCAGCACCAGCCCACCCAGCACCCATCAATCCTGTGACAGCTGAGGGACACAGCTGTCTACACTTCACTGTGGGTGAAGAGAGCTTGGTCACCCTCCAAGCAAATGCTTTAGTCACTGTTAATGCCCATCAAGGCTGGGAGTGTCCAGCGATGCCTGTAACCCCACGCAGCAAGGTGTGGTGCAACACCACAAGGTGTCTGGACCCCCCAGCTCCCCACAGGAGAACAGAGGGCCCGGTGTCACACACCCAGGCAGCTGTGACCTGTGCAAACCCCATGTTCAATGCCAGCAGCCCCTCAAACATGGGCTTTGCCCTAACACACACCTTCCCTCCTGCTCCCAACCCCACCACTTGCCCCCAAGCTGCCCATCCCAAAGAATGCCAGGGATCCTCCCTTGGTATGCTGGGGAGAATGGGACCAAGATAATCTCAGCCCAGCGTGCACAAGCTGGGCTAGGGCACTGGGAGGCAGGATTGCTCCACGGCCTTTTCCAAGCAAGTTTTCCAGCCCCGTGCCCTGCAGGCTCCTGCCTGGACTTTGGGCAGGACAGAGTCCCTCTGGGGCAGGTTACAAGCAGAGGACACAGGAGGTCTGCGACAGAGCCCCAGCCATGGATCCCTCTAAAAGTCTGCTGGACATGCAAAAGAGAGCAAGAAACTGGATACTCTCCCTTCTGCAAGAAAGGCAGCCTGGGAGGTTCCATCTTACCATCCAGGATACATCCCAGTGCCAGGAGACTGAAGCAGAGAAGATGCAGCCGCTGCATTTTGCTGCTGAGTCTGGCAGAGGATGGGCTGGAGGCAACGGTGCTCCAGGTGGGAGAGGTGAGCCCTGCACAGCTTCCCTGCACTCTGCCACTGGTGCTACCCACCACCTATTTATCCTTCCAGCCAGAGGCTTTCACTTTCTTTTAGAGAACTGGCCGGGGGTGGGGGAGGGGGGGGAAGGGAGTTGCAGCAAGACTTGCCACAGGCTAGATTTTAATCTTTGAGCAATTCCCGAATATCCCAGCTGCTTTCCCTGCAGCCAGCTGCTCTGTGGTCCCAGAGCCAAACATCCTCCTGTCCTCTTCACTGCCAGCACCCAAGGCACAGGGACTGCTTGTTAGGGTTAGAGCAGTTCCAGGGTCCCCTCACCCTGCAAAAGCACCCCATGGCCCTGGGCTAGCACATGGGGAGGTTTCCCTCCATACATTTCCCACCTCTGAGACACTCCCATTAGATATCGTATAGGGTCAACCCAGTGATGCTGGGGGGAGAATTTGCCTCAACCCCAATTTTTAGGTATATACCAGTACAGGGATGATGCCTGTCTTCCCCTGAGCACCCCTATCTGGTTATCTGGTTGCAGGATTCTGGCTGTCTCCCCCTGCCCTCCCCATTGCCTGTGTGTGGGGCACATCTGAAGCTGGTGGATGGAGGAGAGCTCAGCCAGCATGCTCCACTCCAGGGCCATGATCTCACATACCAAAAGACAACCTGGTTTTCAGGTGTCCTGGCAAATGGACTGTCCTGGTTTTGGCTGGGATAAAGTTAATTTTCTTCCTAGTAGCTGGTACAGTGCTGCGTTTTGGATTTAGGATGAGAATAATACTGATAACACATTGATGTTTTAGCTGTTGCAGAGCAGTGCTTACACAGAGTCAGGGACTTTTCAGCTTCTCATACTGCCCTGACAGCAAGGAGATCGGGGCTGCACAAGCAGCTGGGAGGGGACACATCTGGGACAGCTGACCCAAACTGGCAAAGGGATATTTCACACCATATGACATCATGCTGAACAAAAATCTGGGGCAAGTTGGCCAGGGGAGTGCAGCCACTGCTCAGGAGCTGGCTGGGCATTGTTCAGCAAGTGGTGATCCATTGCATTGTGCATTGTTTGTTTTGTATATTATATTATTATTATTATTGTTATTATTATTATTATCCCTTCCTTTTCTGTCCTATTAAATGGTCTTTATCTCAACATTTTTTAAATCTTTTTTCTGATTCTTTTCCCATCCAACTGCGGGGGGGGTGAGTGAATGGCTGTGTGGTGTTTAGCTGCCTGCCGGCTTAAACCACGACAAGGGCTCGTGGCCAAAGGCAGCTACAGAGCTCCCTGGAAACAGGTTTTCTCAGCACAAGAGCAGAAATCCCCCACAAGGCAGTGTGCATGCCACGGGGTGCCAGCTGCTCACCAGCTGCGTGGGCACTGCAGGGGCTGAAGACCAGTGCTCCCGCTGCAAGCTTTCACAGGAGCGCAGGGATGGGGGCTGTTTCTCCTTAGGATAGTGACTCACCATCGTGACAGTGCCACCTGCAGTCTTGTTCCTTAACCAGCCTGCTTCAGCCCTGGTACGTGCCATGTGGGATGCCAAGAGCAATGAGGTTGTGCAGCCCAGGGAAGGAATGGTGAAGGGGGTCTCACTGCTGTCAGCAGCTGCCTTGTAGGGGTTTGGAGACATGCCAGAGCCAGGCGCATCTTGGAGGGGCCAAGGGACAGGGTGAGAGGCAGCGGCAGTGGTTGCACCCAGGGAAATTCCCATAGATAGGAGGAAAAATATTTCCCCGCAGGGTGAACAAATTCTGCAGCAGGATCTCCATCCCTCCACCCTTAGCCTTGTTCCAGCTTTGGTCTGTCCTGGCACCTTGGTGCCGAGTGCTGCACAGTCCTTCCACAGGAGTGATTTCTACCTGGGGACAAGACACAGGGCTGGGACCCAGGGACCTCAGTGGGTCCCTCTGCCCCTCTCAGCAGTGGAAGATAGTGAGTTCTGCCCCTTCCCTGCTCCACAGTAAGAAGCAAGAGGACACTCCAGCCATGCCACCAGCCAAGGTGCTCCATCCCTGCACTGGCACAAGCCTCACGCGTGGCATGGTCTCCTCCATCCAGAGACCATTGCCTCCAGCCGCTCCTGTGTCCTGGCAAGCTGGTGCTGCGCCAAAGGGCTTAGGCAGAGGCAGGTGGGCAGGATGAGCTACACAAACAGGATGTGCCAGCTTAACTTCAGTCAACACCTGCCGCCTTCTAGCACTCACAAGCTATTAGAGAGAAATCTCGGCTGGCGGAAAGGAACTGAGGTGGCAGAGGATTAGTGTCAGTCATCAGCCCCAGCCTCCCTGCAGGTCTGGGGATCCACACTGGCTCTGGGACCCGGTCCTCACTTGATCTCCCTAGGGTGCTGCCAAAGAGATGCTACAGCAAGGAGGACAATGGCTTCTTGTTGCTGATGCTGGTGGCCAGACCTTCAGGTGCAGCTGGTCCTAACCCAGGGCTGCCTCCTCCATTGGGGCTGGACCAACAGCCTGAAGCCCCCTGCAAAGATGGGTTCCCAAAAGCAGAGCCCTGACTCACTGGCAAGGGATGCTGGGGGTGCTGCCTAATGGCAAACCCTCCTTGCAGTTTTGGTGGTTTTGGCAGCTACCAAAGCATGCCTGAGGACTGGCAAGGGGTGCTGTGTGTCCCATCCTGCGGGACCCCCCTCCAGGCACTTCTGGGGTTCTGGTCATCGCGGCAAGCAGCAGGGTGCTCTGCCACTTTCCTTACACAAAGGCCTCCCACCCAGTGTTGGCTCCCAGCTGGCCACACACTGAAAGCAGCATCTCCAGTGTTGAGTAAACCCCTTAACCCCCTCTGGCTGCAGGGGACACCCTGCCTTTCACTGTCCACAGTCCCTGTTGACACATGGGCAGGAAAGAGAGCCTTTGCCTCCTCCCAGCAGCTGTCTGGGTGCCAAGTAGGTGAAAGCACAGCTGCTTCAGTCACTTCTGCTCCCTAGAAGGGGCACTGGAGGATGAGGAAAGGGGCTTTCCGCTCGTGTTGTGAAAGGGGAATGTGATGGGTTTCCCCCCTCTACTGGGGTCAGTGGGATTTCTAAGAAGAGAGTGGTCATCTCTGAAGTGCATCCCTGCTACATGCAAGGAAGTTGCCCCATCCCATTCGCAGGGCTGAGCCTTGGGGACCAGAAGAGATGGCAAAGATGGGGAAGAGAGGATGTTTCAGGGTCCAGGCTCTTCAGAGGCACACACAGACAGTGCACAGGCCAGGGATCTGGTATGGTTTAGGAAGAGGGGAGAGCATCATGTGTGCTGACTCATTTAAACCTCATCCAGGGCAATTTGGGAGTGCAGGAGCTCCAGTCCTGAGGAAAACACAGGCAGTGCAAAGCATTCCTGAGCACTCATCCCTGCATAAGTCTCAGTAAAGCAGTTGTTTAAAGTTGAAACTGTGCAGGGGTAGGGTGTGTGTCTGTGATCCCCATAGGAAATATAACACATTGAAATCTAAATGGGTTATGTGAGTATCACTTCCATCCCCAGGCTCTCCTCAGGGAGCAGCAGCCACGCTGCCACCCTCCCAGAGACCTGCCGGCTGCAGGAGCCCCTAGGGCAGCTGCTCCCTGGGGTGCCTTGCAGTGCTCAGCTTTCCACCTCTGAGCTACAGATCTGGAAAGGGCAAATGGGGAATTTCAGCAAATTCCAGGCACAGCCAGTCCCTGAAGCTCGATCTGGCTGGGCTGCCTTCACCTCATTGGGAAATACTGGGCAGGCATTGCAGTTGTTTCAATTTCCCCTGCATCTCCCAGCACAAGGGAGCCTCCTGCACAGCTCCTATTGCAGCCCCAGTCCCAGTGCAGCATGGGTACTGGGGCCACCTCCAGCCCACAGGGCTCAGGATCCTGCTAGATCTCCTATAGCTGAGGGAACCGAGTCAATCTGATTTAAATGGAGTTAAGGAAAATTAAAAATCAAGCCATGACTTTGCCCCGTGGGAGTAAAGATGTCCCAAGGGTGTGGCTAAGAGGGATGCAGAAGGTGCCAATTCCTGCTCACTTAAAGGTCATCTCTCCCTCATACTCATTGCCTTCAGTGGCATTGATGTTGAAGTCACCACAGGTGATGGGCAGCACAGCCAAGACGCTTCAGCTGGGTCCCACTCAACTCCACCCAGGCAAGCACCCATCTCCCCAGGTCCCTGCAACGCACGTGTCCCTCAGCATTAACTCTGAGCTGCACAGTCTCCCAGATGTGTGCTTCCTGTAAATGTCAAATGTCCTTGGACACACTATGATGACACTGAGATGGCAGAAGCCAGGTGGGATGTCCCCAGCCCTGGCTGCTGGCCATCATGCTGCTTGTCTTCAGGGCTTGTAGGAGGGGATGGCTGAGGAACAGCTTAGACTCCTGTGCAAAAAGCAAGTACTTGCCATCTCCCATGAGGCTTGGCAGGAAGGATGCCCGGCGAGGCTGCACCCCAAACTCACCTGTGGACAGATGTAAAAGCACACAGGATGGACCAAAAGCCCTGAAGACTGCTGTCTTTCACTGCTGTGTTGACTTTTAGACTGACACTGGGCAGAAGAGGCTGTGGGGTTCTTGTTCTGGTGCAGCTCTGGGACACGGATGATGTTGGCCCGGCTGCAGGACATCCTCAGAGGAGGGCAGGTGCTCTTCCACCATCCGTTGGAGAGCTGTAGCCCAGGAGCAGGTCTGCAATCCTGAGTGGGATGGGAGGCAAGCGGAGGGACATGGGGGTCTGGGCAAGTGGGATGAGGACCATCAGCACAAGGACACACCTAAGCTGAGGGGCTCCACCCAGCAGTATGGAGAATGGGGGAAGGAGGGCACTTGGGAGCTACATGTAAGCAAAGGAAGGGTTGAGAAGAGGCTCTGTGCTGGGGAAATCTAGGAGAGGATGGATGTCAAGGGATAGCTGGGACTGGGAAATACCTTGGAGCAGGAAGCATGGGAGTCCGTAATGCCCCCAGCCGCTTCCAACTCCTCTCTGCCCACAAGACTGTGGCAGACCCCAGGAGGGCAGTGTTGGTGGAGAGAGCACCAAAAAACACCTTGGAGCCTCAGCTGGAAACCACAGCAGCTCTAACACCCACACAGCCCCAGGAACAGCCCTTGGCATCCGCAGGGCTGCTGTAGCATAGCCGGCTCCTGCTTCTTGGGAACAGCATGGGGCAGAGGGACAGACCCAGTGTACATGTCTCCAGGTGAGCCTCACTGGAGCTCAGCCCAGAGCTGCAGCCCAGCACAAGTCCAGAGCACCATCTGCACCAGCTAATAACTTGAGCTAATCGTTTGGCCTGGGTTCAAGACTTCCATTTTTTTGGCTGCACTCTGTGCTTTCTGTGCTGCCTAGCTACGTTCTGCTGTCACCAAAGCCTTTCTGCTTCGGGGTGGCTGAGCTCTCCTAACTTTTGCTCTGTGGTTTTCTTGACTTCCCTGCAAAATATCTGGGGGTGCTTGTACAGCCCTTGCACACCCATTGACCTAGCACACACTGCATCAACCCTGCCCTGTCTGTGCACGTGGGGCAAAGCAGCGTACCCCCTGCTGTGGGGTACGACTGTGTGAATCCTCCTCTGCTGCTTCACTGCAGTGGCATCACTAGAGCACCTTCTTCACCTCGCTCGTCTCAGCTGGGGTCTGTGGATTCTACTCCTCTGTGGGGAAGGGATTTTCGCCTCTGCTGCATGCTCCAGATAGTAGCCAGTAACCTCTCCCTTCAGCCTCTCAAAAGGGATCTCCTCAGAGGGGTTTCCCCAGTGGCACCTCACCCTGGCAGCACTGCGGCCACCTGCCTTGCCAGCAAGAGGCTCCCACTAACCCTGACACCTTATTTTCCTTAAAAGCAGCATTCTGTAGGAAAGGTGGAAGCCGCATACAAACACCCGTGTGTGTGTAAGCACAGGCACATGTGGGGCTGTTTCTGTGCATCAACGTCTGTGCTAAAACGCATGCCTTCCTGCACAGGTACCAGCGCCCAAGCGTGGGATGAACTCCAGTGCTCTTCCACAAGCCCTGCTTTTAGGGTAAAATTTAGGGTAAATTAGAGCACCCTGATGTATATGTTTTTTAACCTGTCTGAACCTAAGGACCACCTAGCATCTGAATGGGAAAAAAACCGCCTGTGTGATGTTTACATCTGCAGCCACAGAGACACCAGGATACATTTCACGTGCTGGCTCGATCCTGCCGTCTGCTCATGTTTTGCTGTTTGTGGTTGCAGACGTTTTCGGCTGGGCCTCATTTCTAGGGGGTTTTTGCAATCATTTCACAATCCTCTGACACCACGACCAGCACAAGGAATCCCACAGAAGGCAGGTCTGGCTTCGCAGTGCTGGATGCAGTGTGTCCCCAGCAAACACAGGGCTGTCTCCAGCCCTCCTTCAGACCCGACTGACTCCCAGTACGTGGGTGTCAGTTCCCAGGCTCCCAGCAAAGCCAGGGCCAGAGCACAGCATCATTAATAACTTGGTTTAATGCTGTTTTCCCAAAGTAGTGGGAAGCAGAGAGCCCCTGCTTTGAGCAAGCAGTTCTTGTCTGGGGAGGCTCGGCCGTGAGCAAAAGACGCCATGTACAAAACCATTTTGTACCCCTGTGTTTGCTGGCATCTCAGGACCTCTCAGTGGGGATGGCTGAGCAAACAGGACAGCTTCGCCTTGCTGGGCAACATAGCTGCAAGAGGCGGGACTTGCATGGTCCTGCTCCCCTGTCCCAGCAGCTCCCTGTCTCCAGGGATGCAGTGCCAAGGGGGGCTGCAAAAGCCAGGACCTGGGGGATGACAGTGTGGGGGGCAGGAGAGCAGCCCCACATGCAACCCTTCCCACCCCACCAAAACCCATCACAACAGCCAGAACGAGTGAGTTTTGTTGTAAAGGATATATTTTATTGTTTTACATTCTGTCCAAAAGCCAGTCCGGCAGACTGCCACATACTCCCATGTGGAGGAGGGGGCAGCACAGAGCCAGGTCAGCTCCTGTCCCATACTCAGGGCCAGTATCTTGGACTTCACAGTTTCCTTACACAGTCTTAAAATAATAGACCTAAATGCCTGCCTAATAAAGCAATCAAGCCAGATAAATGTGCTTGATAGAAATACTAAGCTACAAGCTTTAATCTAGCAAACACACAGCCTTTGCTGATACTGTTAAGCCTTGCAGATCCTATTATTGCAGTTATATGACTTAATAGACCTTTACTGACCAAAGTCCATGTCTGGTCTCTGCAAGCAGAGAGCACTGTGACTGCGGTACAGCCCTTCAACTTGCTCCTTCTCAGCATGCTGGAGGGGGTTTGCAAGCACAGGGAGATGCCATTTCCCTGCCAGCCCTGTCCCAGGAATCTGTTCTCCCTCAACTTGCAGTCTCACCTTATGCTGTCCTCCGGTTAGCGAATTTTCATTTTACTAAAGGTTTGGGATCAAGCTGTTCTCAAATGGCTGCGTGTCTGCAATGAGTTTTGCAGTCTTCCCCACCTGCACAGCCTCATGTACTGTTTTCAGCATGTGAGCTTTTCAGACTTGGGAAGAAAGTATATGAGAGGGGTTTTTTTCATAAAACTAAGCATTTGGATTAATAATATCTGAATCTCCGACAACAGCAAAACCAAGCGAGTTAAAAGAATAAATTTCACTAAAATGAAAAATCTGTTCTGATTTCATTGCAATTTTCTACCTAAGGAAAAAAAAATCAAAGGGATGAATACTGACTGTATTCCTCCAAACTACACTGCAACAGCATACTGTAAAAGCCAAAGGGAAAGCCTAGAACAGCCCAGACATACAGCCACCCTGTCACCCCTGCTGTCCCCAAACTGTCCCTCTCAGCTACTATTAATTGCCCTGCAAGGAAGTGCACAGCAAGCAGCCAGAGCAGGACCATGGGGACATGGGATCTGCCTGGCTCTCCATAGCCCTGCAAGCCAAAAAGGAGCAAAGAGATGACAGGGAAATGAAACGCAGCCATCATTTATTTGGTAGGAAAATAAGAGCAACCTTCCAGAGAAGCCAGCCTGCAGCATAAAGGGTACTCTGTGAAGCACAAGGAGCCAGAAGTAGAGCCCTCCAGGAATACTGAATGAAAGCACAGTCTTTAAATATAAATACAAATGTATAAAATCCCCTCCCAAAAAGTCATAGGAAAAGCTGCCATCCTGCCAGGCTACAGAAATCCCCTCTGGCAGGAAGGCTGCCCACTTCCCCCTCAGGGCCATGGCTCAGCTCCCACACAGGTCCAGGTCTCCACTGGCATGGCCATGGGGCGAGCAAGGACCTGGGTGCCTCCTGCTGCTGAGATCACCCAGCCGGTGCAGACAGTCCCGGCTGGGGGAATCTCTGCAGCAGGCACGGCCACGCTGAGGGGTCTGCGGAGCAGAGGGCAGTCCCCTCGGCCAGTCCCGTCCTCACCCCAGGGCTGGCAGGCAGGTGGGCGGTCTGTGGATGTCCATTGCCGGGCGGTGGGTCGGTCATCGGTGGGGAAGGAATCTGTTCTAGGGGAGAGGAAAGCAAGGAGGGGGTGGTGAGGTGGAGAGGGTCTCAGCAAGAGCACCCGCCCCAGCCAGGGTGCCATTGCCTGGCATAACATGCCTTGCCCGTCCCCAAGCATTGCCTTTCTTCAGCAGCTCCAGAAAGAAAGCTGATTTTAAGGCAAGCACAGACCAGAAGGGAGCTGTGTCCTAAGCACCTCACACTCCAGCCACAGCTGTGACAACCCTCCCAGGTCTGGCACCAGGAGCTGGATGCCCACCCTCCCACAGGGAAAGATCTGGGATGGGGGGCAGCAACCTCACCCCCCCCAACCTACCTTTTCAGGCCTGACTTAGACCTGCTGCCTCTTCTGCCGCTTGGGTCTGCCCCCAGGACGTGGGGAACGTCCCTTCTTGGGCTTCTTGTCATTCTTCACCTTGTTCAGGTTCTGTATCAGCTTCTGAATGGTAGGGTCATTGGGAGAGGCGCAAATTTTCTTACCCCTCTTGGTGATAAACCTGGAGGTGCACGCAGAAAGGTTTGCTGGGCGGGGAGGACAGGGGGGAGGACACAGGGAGGGACAGCTTGGCTGGAGCCAGACTGCTCCAATGGTCCCAGCCATGGTGGGGTACTTACACGACAGCACGCAGCATACATCCCGTCTCAGGTCCCTGGTGGCTGTAGGACTTCACCCACCTGTGAGGGAAGGGTTTCTGACTGTGCTTCAGGCAGCAGTCCGAGGCCGAGCTACCAATGCCTGGAGGCAAGGTGGAAAATGTGGGCTTTCAGACCTTCACCAAGCCAGAGCACTTTCCCAGTCCTGGGGGAGTACGGCATGGCTGGCTTGGTGTCATTCATGGGAGAGATGCTGGGACAGCACGTAGGAGTGGGAGCTCTCAACCCCAATACCCAGTTGCAAGTTAGACCCTGCCCTGGGGTTATGTGACACCAATTCATGTTGGAATTGGTTGTGAATTCGTAATGAATTAAAACAATTTCACTGCCAGCAGAGGGAAAACTGAGGCAGAGGTAGGCTCCTTGCAAAGGAACTGAACCTTGTTCTCCTGCCTGCACCATTCAACTTGGAGTTCTGCTGCCCGACCACCCACGTGCACACACACGCACACATGCTCTTAAGCCAAGCAAGAAAAGCAAAACCACACATCAAGCAGGCATGCACATACACACACACCCCCCCACACACACGACTGTACTGCAAACCCCACACCCCCAGCCATGTGCACACTCAAATGCGCCACAAATACCCCCCGTGCACTGCAACTGTACCACACCACTCAGCTGCCTGGAGCAGCGGAACACCCATCCCCTGCCCCATCCAACCCACAGGTGAGCAGGAGGGCTTCGTGCCCCTCACCTTGAGCCTGAGCCATGAGGAGGGTAGCAGCCAGCAGGAGCAGTGGCAGGAGGAGGCGCAGAGCCATGGTGGGTGCTGCAGGTGCTGAGCTCAGCAAACTGGGGAGCAGGACACACACTGCTGCCTTGTGCCGAGGCTGCTTCTATTTATCTCTGGACGCTTTGCTTTCGTTTTCGGCCAGCCTGGCAGGCAGCCCACCAGCCAGCAGAAGGCTGGGTGATGGAGAAGTGGGAGGGTGGGGGATTCCTGTAAGCTGTGAGCCCCTCTTTACCGACATGTCCTGTCTTGTTCCCAGCTGCCCATCACAGAAAGAGGTGCCAGGTGGGGGGCAGACCGGAGGCACAGTTCCCATCATGGCTAGATGAGTTCGTGGGCTCTTGTTTCCTATCTGGTCCTGCAACCTGCCACTACCTGCTCTCGGTGGGCTCGGTGTTGCTGCTTGCCTGTTTTTTTCCCCAGACAAGGACCCTGGCGGGTGGCCAAGAAATTAGGCAAACCGAGGAGTCAATCTGTTTTGCTTTGCCATCTCATGCTTTGCTCCTGAGCCAAGCCACCCAATCCATAGGTGAGAAGGGGCTCCAGGGTGACCCCACATCCCAGCCCCCTGAGCCTCCATCCCTGTCCAGCTGCCTCAGGGACCTCCCCAAAAGCTGAACACATCTGTAGGGCCTTGATGTGCCAGGGCTGGACTGCAAATGGGATTGGGAGAGACAGCACAGTCCATTGTGCATTGATGCTGATGCCAAATTGTGGGGAGCTGAGGACAAGTGAGGACTTCAACTGGTTGGAGGAATGGGCTGATGGGAACCTCCTGAGGTTTAACACAGACAAAATGTGAAGTCTAACAGTAGGATGGAGTGGTGCCATGCAGCTGGCAAGACAGGGGCTATGCAGAATTGGACACAGAGGCGCTGAACAGGAGCCCTCAGGGCACCCCTGTCATGGCAAGGTCTACCCAAAGAGAAGGCCAACGTGGCTAGATCAAGCCCTGAGCAACCTGGTGAAACACTGGTCCTGCTCTGAGCAAGGAATGGCTCCATGTTTTCATGTGCTTGCCAGAGCATGGTCCGGAAGAGATGAAGGATGGAAGTTTCACAACCACTTTGGGTAACCTGTTCCAGTGCTTGAAATGTTCTCATATTAAAAATATTTTCCCCCCTATTTAATTGGAATTTCCATTGCTGCATCCAATGCCACTGCCTCTCACCCTGCCCGAAGGCCACTCCAAGAAGAGCTGGGCACTGGTGTCTCTCCAGCCTCCCCAGGCAGCCAGCAAGGACCCCCCTTCACTGTCCCATCCCCAGCTGCAGCACCCCACCACTAACAGCCCCTCTTCGCCTGCCCTGGCCTCCAGCTACTTGGCCAGTCTTGCTCCCACTGCTTGTGTCAGCCATGTCCCAGGAGCCCCAACAGGACACAGAGGTGTGATGGGGACTCCCCAATGCCACTGGGGTCTGAGCCCTCTCCCCAGCTCCACTGCCTGAGCGCCGGGGTGTAGCCCCAGCACCTTTTACCAGTTCCTGATAAGGACCCTCATAAAGAGTTATCAAGGGCAATGAGTAAACCAGGAGGAGACCAAAGTCCCAGCTGCTGTAGAAAGCAGAGCTGTGATAAGATGCCCAGGCTCTCGCACCCCTCAGCAGGGAGAGGGCAACACTGGTGTCATGGTGGGGATGCTCACCAACAACTGCCCTGCAGCCCTCTCCCAGGCAAGGAGACCGGCAAACTGCAGTGGCTCGCTGCATTCCTTGGGGACAAGTTGGGTGCCTGGGGCAGTGTAGGATCCAGAGGTGCACTCCTGTGGCTTCCCCCATCACCTGTGCAAAAGAGAAAGGGAGCTCCCATGCTTGGGAGTACCCATATGCCCAGTGCCCAAAGGCAGGGATGCAGCTCCCCATGCACTCATGCAGCACTGAGGTCAATGTGGTCTCAGGCAGCCTCCCCTGGGGCATGCAGCAGGCACAGGCCATGGGCAGCAGCAGGTTACCTCTGGGTCCATCTCCCCAGGGTGTCTGGAAGCATGGGGAACAGGTCCCTGGAGGCATCCTATGTGCTGTCACCCATCCTTCCAACCCCAAAGCGCCAGTGGCATCAGGACAAGGCAAGAAAAGGAGACCCACACTGGCTCATACTGCCTTTGCAGCCTTTATTTCTGCAACTTCTCCAGGCAGCAGTGCCCAGCTGAGCACCTGGTTGAACCCTTGCCCTTGGCACATCTGGGACACTGTCCCATTGCAGATCCATGTGCTGGAGAAGGTTGGGGACCACTGATCCTGTAGCCATCCACCCTGGTGAAGTGTCTCCCAGAGCCCATGTGGTATGAGGACAAGGTATGTGAAGGGAGGGGAAACATGTCACAGGTTGCCCCCAGCATAGACCAGTCCAGCCCAGGGCTCACTCCACTCCTGAAGGAGCCCAGGAGAGCTCTGGGGTCCCGGTACAAAGCCTAGCACCCTTCCTTGCTCAGTCCCAACCCCAGCCATGGCAGCAGGCGCCTGGAAAGTCCCTGGCTCTCTGCGTGTTTTCAAGACACCGCAGCAGCATCCTCTGGCCGGAGGCCAGCCCCAAACACGGTCTGAGCTGCTGAAGAGGGTCAGGGCACGTGTTCCCTTCACAGGCATCAATCCTCAGCAAGCCTCTGGTTACTGCAATTTGCACCCCAAAGAAAACAGCCAGCTGAGCACGCCCTCACTTCAATCCCTGCAGGGAACATGGATTGGAGAGGTCCTAGGAGGGAACAAACTAAGGGCAGGGGTACTTGGCCACTGCTCTGGCTGAGCACTCAGACACACCTGCATGCCTGACCAGCAGTGCCTCATGGAAACTGGCATGGAGGTCCATGCCCCATCTCCCCTCCTGCCTCCCTTCCCTTAGAGCCCCCAGTTCATGCCTTTCTCCCCAAGTGCCATGCTCTATCGCCTGTGCCCCCAGCTCAGGAAGAAAGCAGGGAGCTTTGGCAACCAGAGAGGGCTGAGCACCCCTGTTTGCAAGCGGGTTACAAGGCAGACTGAACTTCTAGGATAGAGAGGAGCTGCCAGGGGTGGGGGGTGGAGGCAAGGCTTTTTAGGGCTCTCCAGCACCAGCAGCCTCCAGCAGCTGCTCAGCCAGGCAAAATTTCTTGCACGCACCCACATAAACCTATTTCTCACCAGCTTGGGGTCCTGCAGCCTCCAGCCTTTTCCCATATCTCAGAGGTACAGGATGGAGACAGACACAGGCAGTGGGACACAACAAGGCAGCATGACCCTCTGTGGTGTCTCACCTACAGGTAGCCCCCTTCTGGACCCAGAGTCTGTGTCAGACACCTTACAGAGCCTTTGAAACAGGGCTTTGTGCAGTGGTGCCTCCAGCTACTCCCCCATGCTCAGATGGACCAGCTCCAGCTCTCTGTGCATCCCTGTGCTGGAGGGACCTTCAGACTGTGGGAAGAGGGGAGGGTGTCCTAGGCAGAGACTACAGAGTTCCCATACATGGAGTGTGCAAAAACAGTGAGACCATAGCAAAAGTCACCAAACCACCTTGCTTGTGAACCTTCCCCAGGCAGTGAAACCACTGTGGGAGCTTGTAGGGACTCACTCAAGCCTCCATCCCAAATGCTTCCCACGTTCACGCCCCACACCCCAGCACCAGAGCCTTGAGTTTGCCTACAAATTACTTCCCTGGCTGCCAGCATCTCAGTTTCCTGGCATCTCACCCTGTAATGCCAGGAGATCCTCTCTCCTGACCTCAGAGCCCTCTGGTCATCCAGCTCTGTGCTGCCCTTCAGCTCTGCTTAACCAAATGGAGGGATTTGCTCCCCAGGTGACTTGGGGCTGGGAACAGAGGCTCCCTGGGTACGCACACGGACTGAAGGCATCAAGGGGAGCCAACGAGGGTGACTGGGAATTTCCAAATCCTTCTGGATGATGCCTCCAAGTTAAAGTCACTGCTAACAGGAACAGGGTCGTACAGCTCTGCTCAACCCTGCTGACCAGAAAATTCCTTCCTGCAGAGGCCCTGATTCCCAGGACCCAGCACCGAGGTAGTTTGCAAAGCCCAGTGTGGAAAACCCCCATGGCTGGGAAGGGGAGAGGGCTGCCTGCCAGGCACACCATATAGAAATGCCATATAGCAAAATGGTCCTCAGGAAGCAGGAAAGAATTGCTGGAAGCTGACGGCACACGAGCCAGGCAGGCTCCCCGCTGGATGCTGCACCATCCGCCGGCATTCAGTGAGCCTGATGGGAAGAGCAGGATGATCACAACATGCTGGGAAGGGCAGGGAAGCCAGCTCCCCAGGAGTCCCCTCCCTGTGCATGGGCGCAGAAGCCAGCTGGCCTTGGAGAGGGTCTTCGATCAAGAGACGTTCCCCCCACTCTGCACGAATGCCCCAGGTGGAAATTTGGTTTCTCAGCTGGGTGTGGGTACAAGGAGTTAACCCTTTGGTTGCTCAGCTGCTTTGGGGCAGTACAGGCTCGCCACTGGAAAAGCGCAGGGGGGTACTGAGTGGGCTGAAGAGGAACCTGAGCAGGTCCTGTGCTGCAGCAAGATGCTGTCCACCTACAGCATCCTCTGCGTGGCATGCAGCGCTGCCCATAGTTCTCCCTCAGATCTAAATGCAAGGAGATGGACAGGATCAGTGTTTTGTCTCCCTATGGAAAGCACGTGGTCAGAGCTGCTCAGCTCTCACCCTTCATGATCCAGGCATTACCCAACAGACAGGATCCTTTGGGACTGGGCTGTTGTGAGTGTGCACATTTGTCACTACGTCACCAGGAAATATACTGAGTGCTGAAAGGGGTGATAGCTCAAAGCCTGCCCCTCCATGGCACAGCAGAGACCTCCGTGGGGTCACCGAGGTTCATGGTGGAAAGGGGACACAATGAGAGGCTCCTGCTCTTGGCGGATTTGCTAAGCCAGAGAGAAGCAGATGCTGCAGGGAAGAGTGGGTCAACTGGTGTTTGCATAACCCTCCAGAAACTGGGCCCCTCTCAGTTCTTCCACCAACCACAGTCACAGCCCTCCCCCTTCCACTGAGGAGCACATCAATCCTCCATCCAGAAATCCCATGGTTCCTTGTACAGCAGTGTAAAACTCAGTGGAAACAGCTGGCGCCAACCCAGCCTTCACTGAAAGTGGAGATGTAACAAGTCATAAATCCTCTCATGGCAAAGTGAGCAGAAGCCCTCAAAGCAAGGCACGGCATGCATGCCAGCCGAGCCAGCAGCTCCGCATAGTATGGAACGGGTGGGTTGGCTGGGCTCTGTCTGAGCAGGGATGCACATACGTGTATGCTTTGTGCAAAGGCATCATCCTGGTGTGTGAATTCAGAGACTCAAGAAGCTGCTGGGAAAAAAGCTGGCTGAGTGTTGCAGGAGAGGAAACTATTCCTTCTCCATCTCAGTGCTGAGAGACATCAGACTTTGTACTTGACACCAGGCAGAGCTCTGCTGCAGACACCCAGTGTCCATCCAGCAGCCGGCTCTGCACCACACTTCTGGCACGAGTTCTGCTCCATGGGCTGGAGAGCCCAGATCCAGCCTCTAGAGCAAACAGCAGCTGGCACATGCAGCAAGCTTATCCAGACAGGGGAAACAGAGAAGGAGAAATTAAAGACAGTGAACGGAAATGAAGCAAAACATGAGAACACTCTGGAGAGTTTGCAGAAGATGTTAGAGCAACAAGTAAACTAGTAACTGGATATGCTTCAGCCAAGACTGAAAAACACCAGAGGAGGGCTCTGCTCCTGGTGGTGGCCCAGCCAGCTGCTCTAATTGGGGAAACAGCCACCCAATGCCCAGGCAGTGGTGAAAAATGCAAAAGGCAGAGCAAAAGCAAAGAGAAAGGAGGTGAAGCATCACAGGGCTAGATGCTGCCAGGCACCTCCTGACACCCAGCAGAGACCTGCCACATTGAGTGCCAACTTCATGGGCCACGAGCATCTGGACTTGGCATCAAAGGGAGCACTGGTGCCAGGAGGGCACCCAATGGCTCAACTCTTCCCAGCAGCCTGCACAGAAAGGAAAAGCTGCTGGAAGGCATGGAAATGGGAGCCGAGTTCCGCACTGCACAGGGCAGGTCTCATCCTGCCCAGATATAATGAAAAGATAGGAAGAAGTTGAATACTCCATACATAAACATAATTGGCCATTAACAGTAATACAGAGCAGCAGAGCAAAACAAAAGGGTCGTCAAAACCCTGCAGTAGCTGACTCCACCATGGGCACAGCACTTGAAGACATGAGGAGTGACCTGAGGGTCATTTTGGCCCATGGAGAGACAGGAGTGATGCAGAGAGGATGCCCTGCACTACCAAGGAGACTGACAAGATGCACAGAAACCGAGGCACACAGAGCGGGGACTGAGCCAGGTGCACCGAAGACCTGGGAATTCAAGAATGGCCATTTGACTTGGCCACCAAACTGGTCTCCAGGGGGAGGCAGAGGGGAAGAGGCACCCGCCAGGGTACAGAGAAAATAGTGTTTTGAGCCATGACTCTGAGATGCCGCAGCCGGACGGCAAGCATCACAGCTCTTTGGTTCAGCGGGTGGCTGCAGGTGGTGTGTGACGGACTGGGAGCAGTGTGAGGGGCTGGAAATTCCCTTTGGGGCTGAGGATCAAGCAAGACGGCTGTTCAGAGCATGGGAAGAGCTGCAGGGCCAGAAGCCGGGAGAGCTCCCGGCATCATCTGCCTGCCAAGGCTCCGGAGACACATCACAAGGATGGAGGCAGGACACACCAGCCCACTGAGACAGAGGAACTCTGGACTGTGGGAAGTACCACATGGGCCAAGGCAGATTGCTCATACATCTGCCCAGGTCAGAGAGGAAGGTTTGGGGCTCTTCTCCAGAAAAGGTGCCAACTTCCTCACTGTTTTTCAGCCAAGATCCTTTTTCCAGGGCAACTTGGTCTTGTGGAGTGAGAAGCAGCTCATCATTTATGAGTGCAGGACATGTGGGCCAGGTTCCTCCTGACCTGGTGGCATCCCCAGAGCAGCCTGGAGCTCACTAGGGACTGTGGAAATGCTCTGCAATACCCACAAGTGCCTCCAGTTCTCCATCCTTGGAAAGGATCCTGCCCATTGTGGAGCATAGGGTGGAGGGTTTATCTGATATTTCTTGTTTTGGGGTGTCCCTCATGGAAACTGGGTATTGTAGACATGAGAGAGCTTATAATCGCAGTTACTGTGAGGAACAAACTGTTGGCCATGGCCAACCAAATAGATGAAGAACTGCTTACTACGCTGTGGTCTGTCCCTGAAGCTTTGGGTTAGTAAATGTGCCTGATGAGTACTGCTGAGGGGCAAATCTGGTGGGAAAAAAGGTGTGTGCCTGTGAAGGCTGCACCCCAGTCTCTTGCCCCATTAGACACCTACTAAAGCTTCCCCAGTGCTATAAAGGGGGGGTACTGTATTGGATATGCCATATGAGACTATTTTAAAATCTCTTTATAAATCCCTCCTCATCCTTTTTTCAAAGCCTTATAAATTTTTTTTTTCTGAAGGGGTGACTCCAGAGCTAGATGGTGTCAGCAGTGGTCTGCTGGTGTACGAGTGCACAAGCATACGTCAACTCCAATACCCTGTTTGTGATTTCCCAGCATTAGTGCCAGCCACACTTTTTCTAAGTGAAAATTATTTTGGCTGCTGAAACTACTGAGACTGGACATACTGACGGACAGCAGGGCTATCTGGGTTGTGCTTATGGAAGAGGAATTGACTTGATCAATAATGACAGTGGGCTCAGTCAACGATAGCTCCTGGCCTGTGGTCAGACAGGATGAACATAACCATTGCTTCTGACCTTGATGTCTATCAAAATAAAGCTCCCTGACTATTGTATTTTGGCTAGCATGTGTGTCAGAAGGAGGTTGGCTTTTGCAGTCTGTGATTGCAGTGATTCCACCTGAGGCTTCCACAGCATCATGGGGAGAACTGGAGTGGGCTGGTGAACCTGTAACCAGGGAATAGAAAGGTGTTCATGTGGGATATGGCAGAGGTACTGGTTTTGGCTGGGTTAGGGTAATTTTTGGCACCTAACATGGGGCTTGAAGGGTTCGAGATAATGATGGATTTGGTTGGAGCATGCTAGACTGAATTTTAGCTGGTTTAGCTACTAATTGGAAGGCTCCTGTGCTTGCCATGAGGCTTGCTTGCCTTACCGTAGAGTCTAGTGCTCATTAGTGGCTGCTTTTTGCTTTTGCTGCTTGCCATACTGCTTGCCATCTTACTGTGCTGTGCCTGGGAGCACACTGATATCAGCAACGGCCAGGTGCCTGGGCTGGCAGATGGCCTGGGCATCGCTGCTGTTCCTGTGCTGCTGCACTGGGCAGGCTGGAACTCCAGCGTGAACTCAACTTGAAGGGACTGTGGCCTGTGAATAAGTCCACACCAGAGCAGGTACACCTCAAAGTGTCTGTGGCCACGGATACATCCATGCTGCAGCAAGTACACACTGAAGATCTGTGGCAATGTATAAGGCCATGACAGAGCGGCTATGCTGCTAGAGGGATTGCAGCTATGGGTAAGGCCACACTGGAGCAAGGACACCTCTAAGAGCTTGTGGCCAACCGATAAGGCCATGCCAGAGCAGGTTCTCCCCTGAAGGCACTGTGGCCCATGGAGATAAGTCTATGAAGGAGCAGGGGCAAGGGGAGGAGTTCATTGCAATGTTAAACCTGATGGTCTGGTCCACAGGGACCACAGGGTAGAGATTGTCATAGATGCACCTTTATCTTGTTGAAACCCATGGTTTGAATTGTGTGTTATGGGAATTGCTATAGCAGGAACCACCTGAACCAGTGGAGGACAGGCCTTACAAGAAGCAGTGCAAGTGCAGCAGTGACCTGACCTGAGCTGGCTTTGGTGCCCAGTAACTCCACACAGCACACCACCTCTCCTGCTGTGAGCGACCACCAGAACAGACAGAGCCCAAAGTCATGGACTGAATGAACTCAGTGGACATTTTGTGGACATTTCACATGGATGGTCCATGGACTAGTAGAACGATACCTGTGTATAAATCAAAGGATGGGAGGGAATGTGGTGGTTAATGAGGATGTATTGGATGGTGTGGGACCTCAACATGACATGAATGCTGTGCAATAAGGGGTGGAGAATGTGCTGGTATTATCTGGGATAGAGTTAATTTTCTTCATAACAGCTAGTATGGGGCTATGTTTTGGATTTATGACCAAAACAGTGTTGATAACATAGGATGCTTTAGCTATTGCTGAACAGTATTTGCAGTCTCAAGGCCTTTTCTGCAAGCTGGGGGTGAACAAGGAGCTGGGAGGGGACACAGCCAGGACAGCTGACCCCAACTGACCAAGAGGATATCCCATGTCATACAACGTTGTGCTCAGCAATAAAAGCCGGGGAAAAAAATAGGAAGGGGGGACATTCAGAGTTATGGCATTTGTCTTCCCAAGTAACCACTACACGTGATGAAGGTATTTACTTCATCAGCATGATGAAGGCTTTCCTGGAGATGGCTGAACACATGCCTGCTAATGGGAAGTAGTGAATGAATTCCTTATTTTGCTTTGCTTGTGCATGCAGCTTTTGCTTTACTATTAACTTGTCTTTTACCTCAAGCCACAAGTTTTCTCACTTTTACCCTTCTGATTCTCTTCCCCATCCCACCTGGGGACGGGAGTGAGCAAGCTGTAGGTTCAGCTGCTTACTGCGGTTAACCCATTACAGCAGATCAGATTATTTTTAAGTTAAAGCTGTGCTACCCCTGGGCTGTGATTAAAGGGTGAAGCCACTGCTGTGAATTGTTTTTGGGACACATCCTGCCCAATGAAGTATTAAGCCTGAGTCTAATGAGGCTCTGATGAGTGGGAAGAAATGGGAATGGGCAGCTAATGATCTGTCTCCGGAAACCTGTGGGAAGGTTTGGATCTGGCCTTGTCTCCCTGTTGAGTGAAGAGGGAAACCCAAGGGACATGGGATGGACAACATCTGCCAGAGCTGTGTCCTGAAGGGCTTCAGGGACTGTGGTATTTCTCTATACAATCAGGTATCAGATGGGAGGTAGTTTTGGGCAGTGGAGACAGTAGCACATCCCGAGGATGCTTTCCCTGCCTATCGAGTAATGCCAACCATATCATCTGGTCTTGTAAACCTCCTTCTTACTTCTGTAACCTTGCCTTGGTGCAGCCATGTGAGGGTTTGCAATTCTGGCAGCTGTCAAATGGCCTGGGGTGGAGCCCTGCACAGATGGGAACTGGGGCTGCAGAACTTGTGGTATTCTTGGAGGAGATAAATACCCCTTTGTGGCTGCAACCACAGTCAGTCACTTCTGGGGGACACAGGACAGGGCCTGGATTTAGTCTCATCTTGCCATCCCTGAGCTCCTCCAGACCTCTGCAACATGCGTGGTCTGCTCTGCTGCCAAGGCGCTGGGATGGGACCCGTTGAGGGGGTACGGTAGTGTATCTTCCCTTCCTCCTGATGCCTGAGCCAGGTACCCTCCAGGAGAGGCTTGCAAACTGCCTGGGTGACTTTCCCAGAGCTGCCATTGCAGGGTCTGCAGGGCTTTGGCAGGCAGATGATGCCGGGAGCTCTCCCGGCTTCTGGCCCTGCAGCTCTTCCCATGCTCTGAACAGCCGTCTTGCTTGATCCTCAGCCCCAAAGGGAATTTCCAGCCCCTCACACTGCTCCCAGTCCGTCACACACCACCTGCAGCCACCCGCTGAACCAAAGAGCTGCGATGCTTGCCGTCCGGCTGCGGCATCTCAGAGTTATGGCTCAAAACACTATTTTCTCTGTACCCTAGCGGGTGCCTCTTCCCCTCTGCCTCCTCCTGGAGACCAGTTTGGTGGCCAAGTCAAATGGCCATTCTTGAATTCCCAGGTTTTTGGTGCTTGGGTGATGGAGACAGCATGATGGTCTTAACAGGCAGGGCCTTTCTTGCATGTAGACACTGGATAGAGAGACATCCCTGTGCACTCAAAGCAGACCTACCTCTGGTGGCTGTGCCATTGGCTGGCTCTGCATATACCCATGGGGCTCTGCACTGTGTGCACTCTGAAGGTCCCGCTCCCCATCTTAGGACCAGAGGTCCCATCCCTGCCTCCCCCGATGGGTCCTGTCCTGACGTCTTGACAACAGAGCAGACCCTGCATGTTGCAGAGGTCTGGAGAAGCTCAAGGCTGCCAAGATGAGATTCAACTAGATCATGCCCCATGTATCCCAACAGTAATTGACTGTGGTTGCAATCAGGAAGGGGATTTTGCACCCCCAGGAAGACCACAAGGGCCATGGCCCTAATTCCCATCTGCACAGGGCTCTGCTCCAGTACCGAAGGTCTCTGTGAGAGTTGCCAGCATTGCAAAATAACAGCCTCGCTGGAGGGAGAGGGGGAAGATGTACAAACCAGCAGCCATTTCAGTGCCGAAAGCTCTGGGGATTCTCCTGCTCCCTTTGTATTTGCCTTGTGCTCCTACCCCTGGGAGCAGGACCATCATGGGTCTGCAAGCCCAGAGCCCAGCTCCCCCACCTCAAGCTGTGTGCCAGCTGCCCAGTGAAAGGGCCTTTGCACTAAGCCTGGAAAACCAAAGGCTCACCGCATAATGTAGAGTCCCTTCATGATCCAACAGCCAAAGCTTTGTGGACAGAGAGGGAAACTCAATGCTAGAGCTAAAATTGAGAGTAGGAGAAGTAGGGAACAGAGTTCAGAGCATCTCCTGCTGCTTCCCATGTGGGCATGGAGAAAGGACATAGTTACCCATTTTGCTGGCAGTGCTGCAGGGTTCAGAGCTGCAGGAAAGGGGCTTCAGACCCCACACAGATACCCCTCTATTTGTCTGATACCTCCAGTATCATGGAAAGAAGCACCAAGTGCTTTGTTGACAAAGCAGGATTTCCTCCGAAGCACCATCTGTATTTTCTCTTCCAAACAGTAAGATCCGCCAGCCCCACAGTTCTCCTTGCCAGAGAGGTGATGGAACTCAGGGGCAGGGAATGAGGGAACAAGCCTCAGCACGGCCCCACTGCAGTCTGGCAGAATGCCCTGAAACCCCCTGGGTTGCAGGACCCCCCTGTCTTCCTCTGCTCCCATCTGCAATGGCCCTGATGCTCTGGGGAGGTTGTCTTTCCCTGTCCTTGTGCCATGGCAGCACTAGCACACATAAAGATTGGTCTAAGCAGGTTTGGGGAGAGTGTTTGGAGTACAAATGCAAAGGCCAGCTAGCATGCCTACAACCGAAAGCACACATAAACCACTCTGATCTCCAGGTGAGGCTGGAACAGCCATGGTGACTGCTGACCTTGCACCTCTGCATGGCTCCAGCTTCTCATGCAAGTACCCTCCATTCAAGGCACCCACACCTCCCATCATCAGGCCTATCACACTAACTGCATCTCCTCCTTGCCTCTTGTTGAGTGCCTTTTCATCTTCTATCCTCGTGATATTAGCCTTTTTGCCTGGGACAATAGGTTTTTCGAGAACCTGTTGAAATTTGCAGTTGCTCATGTGTCACAGGGAATTAAAAGATTAAGTGTGTCTCCAGGCTGCTGAGCACAGAGCCACTTTGGCTAGAGCACTGCAAAGATAAGGATAATGCTCCAAACATCCAAGCAGCCCTTGGAGGTCAAGTCACTCTCTCTTCCCACTTGATGTTATCTTCTTTGGGACCTCCTGGGTCACACACAAATTTCAGGAAAAAATCCTGTTTTATTTAAAAATGTTCGATTACCAGAGATGTCTTCCAGCATGGGGATGTGCTAGGGGCTAAGTGTCTCCCCAGACATGTGCATGATCTTTCTGGTCACCCCTGTACCCCTGGCAAATGTTGGCATAACATTTTCTTCTAAATCTTCTGGAAATCCCCGCCGTCCTGAGACTTGGCCTGTGCCTGTGCTCTGCACGCTTTGTTGGAATAGACATTTTATATATGCTAAAGCGAGTGACGCAGGACATTTAGAAGAGCTCTTCTGGGGTGGCGCAGCCCATCTAAGATTGTCCTCCCATCAAGGACCTCCCTGAAACAGTGTGCAGTGTTCATCCACCTCTGCCACAGCTTCTTGTCTGTGAGACACCCCAGCATGCTGGCCCCAAGCCGCACAAGAAAAGCTGGGTGCAGAACACTGCAGCTGAGACCTGCAGCCTGGACCCACCACCAAACCCACCGGGGGATCAGAGCATCCCTCATGGCTCTCCATGCAGGCAGCAATGCCTCCCTGCCCCACAGCAGTCTCACAGTTGTCTGTGATCTGCACTGTGCAGGGCTAAGACTGGGCAACCCAGTGGTCTCCTGCAGCCTTAAACACCGTGTAAGCAGAGGCTCAGAGGAGCAAGAGACAAGGGGAGATGTGGCACCCACACTTTCCTCTGTCCTCAGGGCACAGCCAGGGCTCTCCAGCCCATCACTGGCTGCCAGACTGTCTGCTAGCCAAAGCCACTAGTGCACCACACACTACCAGCTCCCTTCTCTTAAGGATGCCCCCATAAAAAGCTGTCCTTCCAGTCCCTCAGCACTAAACTCAACACAGTGCAATTTCTGGGAAGCTTTGGATCTCACATGTGTTTGTCCTACTTCTCAGGCTCCCCAGCTGCCCAGCTGTTCCTTCCCATTTGAGCTAATCACAGAGATTAAGGCAAAGTCCCAGCCTGGAAGGTTTGCAAACAGCTCCAGCCTGTTTCTGCAAACAGCTTTTGCAGTCACACTCCTGCACAAAAGCACATGGGCTAATAAATCCCATGGCATCTGTGCAGGGAATTCCCAAAAAAGGCTCATTGCTAACCTAGCCCAGCCAGGAGCCAGCCCCCAGTTTAGGGACATTGCAAACCACAGGGCCACCAGGCGCGGGTCCTTCAAAGGGGAAGCTAAGGGAGGCACAATGCTGGAAAAAAGGTGCCCAGAACTGTCAGAGAGAAGACTTTTGTCCATTATATATCTCACCATGGAGCCTGGGTCTTCGTGTACCCTGTCCCCCCAAGAGGTCTGCCCAGCTGTCACCTCCATCCCCCAGAGCCTGACACCACACCAATTCCCTCAGCTGGGGTCCCCACCATACCAGCAGGGCATAGTAGAGCTGAACAGCCAGCCCAGGGCAGGGAGGAGCCTCCAGCCCCCAGTACCCCCAGTCAGAGTCCCCCTGTCCTCATGCTGCCCCGCGGCTGCAGGCAGTAGCTGCTGGATGGAGCTCTTCATTACTAGATTGACTCCAGATTTTTCAGCTTTCGAACAGTCGTGGCCAGGAGACTCCAAGCCAACATGACAGAGGAGCCTTCCTGCATCTCCCCAGCTGTTTGCTGAGGTTTCTGCAGCCACCCACTGAGCAAGTCGCTCTCCCTGTCAAAGTAAACAGGTTGTCCTGCCTCTGCTAACAAGCTCAAGGAATCACTTTGAACCCCCAGCCCATCTGTAGCCCCATGTTTCCTCTGTATGAAGCAAGCAGCTTGCAGCTGGCCTCGCTGTGACTGCACGGGGAAAGAAGGGGGTGCAGCCATCTGGGGGTCCTGATGGACTGCAGTATGTGATGGACAGTTGACAGACATGACCCTTCCCAGCCGTTCAGCACTGAGTCCCAAGGGAAGGACATGAGGGCAAGCTGGGGAGGAGAGAGAAGCCAGATGCTCCCATAAGAGGGGCTTGTGGTTGAAACACACTGTTTTCCCCCAGTGAGGCAGTGTGGTGAAGGTCCCCCAGTACTGCTGCTTTTGAGGTGAGGAAGATGTTTCCTTGGGCAATTTGGCCGCAAGAATGTGACAGTGGGCTAAAATGCACCGCCCTGATGCCCATATGCTGTGGGGACTCAGGGTGGCTGATGTGCCAACACCAGGGCAGGAGCAGAGCACACAGCCCATTCCCCTCGCAAGGCATAGAACCAAGCAAGCCTGTCCAGCTTCAGGCACTTTGAATAGGAAGGTCTGTCCTGCCATCCTTCCCCTCCCTGCCACCAGCCCCTTCATCCTCCCCAGAGCCAGCACAACACAGTCGGAGGGTATTTATAGCAAGCTCAAATGGCTGCAGACTTTTGGCCTCGCTTGTAGCCAGGCCAGGACCTTCTCTGCCTGCCAGTGAGTGTTTGAAGGTAGGCAATGGACAACGCTCACACTGTTGCAAAGCACAAATCTCAGGCTAAGCAATGCTAGATTTTGGCAGGGCACAAGGTAAGCAGGGATCCAGATGACCCGGGTGCAGGGAGCCTGCTGGGTGTCCCGCCTGTGGCATCTCAGCTAGAGAATATCCCATCTCCTTCTCGGCATGGCCGGCTGTTCCCAGGGCAATGTCTTCCAGGCATGACAGGCCAAAGCTTTTGCCGATAACACAAACAGGACAACTTGGAACCAAAATCTGGTCAGTTGAACCAGAAACATTGCTCAGATTTATGGAGGGAAGATTTTGAAACAAACAGCTTAATTAATTTAAGTGAGGAGCATAATCAGAGGAAGAAACAGGAAAAGTACTTTCAATTCTCCTTTCTTTTTTTTTAAGATAAGCATGTTTCTGAAAGGCACGTGGGTGAAAGGCATGGGTTTTCCAGCCAGGGAAGCTGCCAGAGGAGCACTAGGGACCCTGTGCTGACCAGACGACCCCAGGAACCCGCGGCACTGACGAATGTCCTCACTATGAACCGTGGTAAGAGGGGCGACTGTTTCTCGTTAGTAAGAAGGACAAAAGCATCGCAGAAAATCATAGGGATATGACCAGATTGAGAAGCTTTTTGGGTGACTAACTGTCCATGGATGAGGGGCAAGGGAGGATAAATGGAGCAAGAGGAAAGCACATAGACCTGATTTCCCAACTTCATGACATAGTGGGAGCGGCTGTTGGGCAGAGAGAAACTGCGATGGCCATACAGTTTGTCCCTTTTCCCACTGGTTTCTCCATAGCTGCAGCCCTCAGTATCACAGCACCTCAACCACGAAACCAGGGATCACCTATTGCTTCAGAAAAGTCTCTTGCATTGATGCCTCCTGATTTATTACTGCAGAGTCCCTGGAGCAATGGCGTACTCCTGAAGCAAAGCTCAGAACCGCTGGAACATCACTGTGTGTGCTGATAAATTGTGTGCACGCTCCCTCGCATGCTTTTGAGCCAGGCCAGCTAGCACCAAGCTAAGTGTATAGGGGTGAGCAGGGTCAGGGACCATCCTCGAGGGATGGAGGATGCGGCCTCTCTGTTCGGGGGCGAGAGAGCTTGGCCCCAGGCTGCTCCCTGCCAGCTGGCCGAGGTGCCTGGTGGCCTTCCCGCACATGCTTAATCAGTTCGCCTAGACCCAGTGGTGGCCTCATTAATCACTGACCGGCATGGGTCCCACCAGGGGTTGAGAGAGCCCAGCCAGCTTCCTTCCCCTGTGCACCCTGCACGTTCCCTGATTTACACCCTCCTGCCTCTGAAACACAGGCATAACCTTGTGCCCTGCTCCCATCCCCATGCAGATGTCAGCACCCCATTGCTTTTTCCCCAGGAAGGCAGCTCTGGCCCCCTGCCGCCCATACAGCTGGGCGCCCAGCCCCAGGGCATGCCCTGTATTGGACACCCTTGCCCCACGCCACTCTCTGACCCTTGCCCCACAGCCCTCTGCGTGAGGCCAAAGCGTTTACAAACACTTTCCAAGCAGCTCCATTAATTTCCCTTCTCTCATCTCCTTCGGAGCTGGCAGAAGAGCGTGTTGGGATGAGTCTGAATCCAGAAAGAAGTGCTAGAAATTGGCTTCATTTCTTATCCAGGTTTGTCCAACTCATCAGGCTGTTTGGTCCCACACTTCTCCACCAGCTCCAAGAGGCTTGTGCTCCAAGCCAGTCCTTGGCAAGACAAGTCACCTCCAGGCTCAGACTGGGTACTGGGGACTGCCTGGGCTCGATCAGGCTTTCCTCCCACCAAGCATCAGGCAGTCCCCCATCCCTCCTTGAGGCTCCCTCTGCCCAAGACCATTTTCAGCTGTTGATGTCCTCAGTCTCTTCCCACTTCCTTCACGGATCCACAAATCCATCTCATGGACTCGCAAACCAAACATGGACTCAATTGCAACCTCCCATCCAAAGCGGGGGCAGCAGTGGCATCAGACCAGGTTGCACAGGACTTTGCCCATCTGTGTCTTGAAATACAAGAGGCTGGAGGTCCTACCTCTTCTCCAGGTTCCTCTTCAAACACGTGACTGTCCCCATGAGGAAAAACTTCCCCAGGCTACAAGCTGGATCACTTTCTTTCATCTTCTTACACACTTACATTAAAAGTCTACCTCTGTCTTCTCAGTAATCTCCCCATAGATGTTGGGGATGTCTCCCCAAAGCCATCCCTTCTCAATGCTGGACAAGCCCAGCTCCTCCAGCCTCTCCTCGCTGGGCAGGATCTCCAGCCCCCGCCATTTCAGCGGCCCCCGCTGAACTCTGTTTATTAATGCCTCTCTTGTACTGGGGGGCCCGAACCTGAACGCAGTACCCAGGCATAGTGTAATGAGTGCTGATCAGAGGAGGATAATAATTTCCCTTCAGCCTTTCAGAAACTCAAGTGCATTGCTAAAACTATTGCTCTGGTTGGCTTGAAACAATGATCAGCTCCTGTGTGCAGCAAGAATCTGTGGGTGATGCCCAGCCCAGCACCAGCCCCATGTTTCTGCATTGCCCAAAAACTCACTGGACAAGGCAGTGGAGGAGACATTTTGCAGACAAGAAGTCTGGAAAAGGAGCAGGTTCCCTGGCTCTTTGGACTTCTGCAGGAACAGAGCAGCAGCAGGATGCATTTTCCACAGACTCACAAAGCCTACGGCCAGAGGGAGCCATCAGATCAGCTTGTAACAGCCCTGAGCCTTGCTGCCAGTAGTGTAGCTGCTCAGTCCTTGCAGTGTTTTAGTTCCTTGCTTGTCTTCTTGTGGATTTCATCTATACACATTTAATATTAATTTTCTACCATGCTGAATTTTTTCAGGTCCAGAACTGGTCCCGGAGGAACAGGCTGGCAGGTGCCACTTCCCTGCAGGTGGCTGCCTGTGCCTGGGATCACACACGCTGTCCCAAACCACCTCCTGCCCCTCCTCAGCTCAGGGCAACCTGCAGTCCCCAAACTGCCGCAGGGACTCCCACTTCTGCTACACTTCCTAGGGTACCTGTAATAACCTTAACAGCACAAGGCAGCACAAGAAACCGCAGCACAGCTTGCAAACAAGGTTACAAGAGATCTCTGAGTTTAAGTTGTGCAAACATCACAGAATCTGCAAAACAATGCAGAACGGACAAAGTAAGTTGGAAGCTATTCTGGAGACTTTGTTTTGTGAGACAGTTTGGCAAGAAGCAGCAACTAAGCGAAGTCAGGATGTTTTCCTTGTGAAGGGCAATTCACCAGACTGGTGATCATACCTCAAAGGGCTGCAGACAAGAGGAGAACCATTAACATCGAGTCCATGCGCATACCACAACGAGATGCTGTCTTCCAGCAGCAAGCTCACAGGATGCCCCCACGTCCAGGGAGTCCAGGGAGAAGTGACCTCTCTCCTCAAGCTGCTCACATTTATTCACCATCCCAGGGATGGAGGAGGCAGAGGTGGAGAGCTGGCCAAAATGGGCTCCTTCCCATGGGGTGTGCTCCCACTCCCCCTTTAACACCTCATGTGGGAGCTGCATCGGCTTTGCTTTACTCTACTAGGGCTTTTCCCAGAAAGAGCAAGCAGCCATTCTTCTGTCAAGATACTTGTAGTAACAGCCGTGCTGTCCCTGTGTGCCTGACTCACATGAAGGATGCACTGTGCTCCAGGGAACGTGGATGCCTGAGCAGGGAGATACCCAGCAGATGCCTGCCTGCCCAAGCATCTCCTGGGAACACCAGGGAAATTCCAGCTGTATAAGAAATAAATACCATTGCAGCTAAGATCCCTCAGCCCATTCTTTCAGGGCTCTTGGGTACAATTTATCTGGGCTGCTACTTTTGAAATACTTGCCCTCAGTGTATGTCTTCTAGCATCCCCTCTACTGCCCAATAAACTGGAAAGTATTTCACAGCCTTCCTTGCTTCTTCCCAAACACTGATTACAGATATTGCCTTCCTTTCTGTGTCTTGTGTAACAGCATTTCCATTCTTTTTGGAAACAGATTTAAAAGTTGAGGATGTGTTTTGGTAATAAAAGCTGCTTTGCTTGCTGCAAACCTCTCTCAGGGTACATTCAATCCCACTACGTCATTGATGAAGATATTAAATAGTACTGGTCCCAGTACAGACCCTTGAGGGACACCACTTTTTACTGGTTTCCACTTGGATGTTAAGCCATTGACTATAACTCTTTGGATGCAGCCCTCCAGCCAATTCCTTTTCCATCACTTTCCCCAGACCAAGAAGAGATTATGGCTGGTCAGCACCATCACAGTACCCTGAATGCCATTATCTCAGTACAGGTAGCACAAGCACATGTGCCTGGTGGCAGGAGCACTGCAGTTTGCTCCTGCAAAGATGAGCTGTACTGGCTGGGGGTCTCTTTTGGGCTGGAGGACATTAAGCTGGGAGGCGGCACAGCTGTCTGGCATGGTAATCCCTGTGGGAGGCCGCCCTGTGTCCATCTCCCTTGCAAGTCTGTGTTCCTGGGTGTGCTCCTGGTGTTGGTCATCCAAAGCATCCATGGAGCACCTCACCAGGGCTCCAGCCTCAGGCTCATAGCAAGGATCCCACGGACTAGGGCCGAGGATACCACAGTGAATGCAGTGAGGGGCACAGCCTGTGCCATGCCTAGGCTTGGGTCATCCTTGGATGGGTAAGACTTGGCAGGATGGGCAGCCTTGCACAGCACCGCTCACTGCTGGGACCCCTGCACCAACACAGGCATGGCCCCCAGCCACAGTTCCAGTCCTTCTGTGCCACATACATCTTTACAGCTTAAGGAGCTTCACAGTCATGCAGAGGTCCAAGGGAGCAGGCAGACCCCAGCTCTGCAGGGGCTCCTCTCTCCAGGGTCAGGTCCAAGTTGCTCAGGCTCTCAGAGCAACTGAGGTTCAGCTCTGCCTCACAGGGGTGACCATGCTGCAGGAAGGAAAAGGGAGAGGTGTGGAGCAGAAGGGTCATCAGTGACTGGTCCCCTGGGCCGAGTCAGCAGCCTCGCTGCAGCTGGAGGAGCTGCTGCCATGATAGTCGATGGGCATCAGCTGGGCAAAGGATGCATTGCAGGGCAGGGTATATGTTGGCCCCACAGGGATGTCCTGAGCTGCTGCTATTTGACCTGCTCTGTCTTAAAGAGGCACTTAGACATCAGCAAGGGGACACAGGTGCAGTGTGGCTGCAGGGGACCAGGCACTACCTGCAGGAATTTGGTGAGCAGCTGATGCAGTGTTTCTATGGACCACTGCACTGCCCTGGGGAAGCTTCACAGCTTTATCTCCAGCCGTTTTCTTGCTGTGTGCAACCAGAGCTTGCTGCACACCTCCTGCCTCAGCTCCAGCTTTGAGAAGACAGCAGGCGCTGCAACACGATGCTGGCTCCCGTCCTTGACCAAGCATGAGCATGGGGTGTCAAAGTCAGTCTGATGGCTGTCATCTCTCATTGGCAGGATCAAAGGTGGTCCTGCTGCAGGTCCTGCTGCCTTGCAGGCCATGTTGGAAAGGGCTAGGGGGACCACGGACAGAGGAGGAGGCAATAGCAACTCTCCCTCAGTCCAGGAGAAGGAGTATCTCGCACAGGATGTTGCCCAGTGATAGTGGCTGGATGGAGGAGCAGACCCCAGCAGGCAGCTCTCCAGCCCCACTGTCTGGCTTGCAGCCCCAAGTCTCTCAGCCCTGCAGGGCTCAGGGGCAATGAGGTCCAGAACGGACTGGCTCTGCCTGGGGAGTCCCACTGGTGTCCCCGTGCCACTGTCAGCAGGTTGGGACAGAAAAGTCCAGGCAGGGGTTGTTCACAGAGAGGCCATCATCTGCCCTTGGCAGGATCAGCTTTTGCCCTCCTGCCAGTTCAGCTCCCAGTCCTGTTGGCCAGGCTGGAAAGGGACAGGTAATCCATGGACAAAATGAGAGTGCACAGGGACTCCTCCTCCCTCCAAGGCAGCCCCCATCCAGCTGTCACACACGATACTCCCCAGCACTGGCTCCTGGTTGTCACAGGCAAAGCAGCATGGACCCTCCTGGGCACTGGTCTCCTCTACCCACATCCCTGCAGAAGCAGCCCCCCCTCAAAACAGCAGCAGGGAACCTGCCAGCCATGGCAGATGGCACCTCTTCCCATGCTAATGAGCCAGCAGGATTTAATTCCTGCCTCCCTTTAACACTCATTAGAGTGTCACTTGGCTATTCTTCTGCGTCTATCACATCTCTGCCGCTTCTGCTCAAAATGTTAATTTGGGGCTGCCTCTGGGGTGGCCATCATCCTCCCACCCCACAAAGGCTGCAACCTCACTATCCCCCAAACTCTGCATTAAATGGGTCTAAAGAGGAGGCAGGCACAGAGCAGCAAACCCGGCACCCATGGTATGGATAGGTGGAGCTGGTCTTAACACCCAGACTGGGTCTGGAATCAGGATTTTCCCACAGCATCCCCACCTTGCCCAAAATCCCACAGCCCCACCGTGGGCACAGAGCCGCAGAAAGATGCAGCCAGACCTACCGCAGCTTGCTGGGGGCCAGAAGTAGGTTACTTTCCACTGTGCATAGAAATGATATGATGCATATTCATCAGTTACGGTTGTGCGAAGATTACAGCAGTTGCATAAATTGCAGGTTTAGGGATCATTGGCTGCACTCTGTGACTTTCCAGGGCTTCATCCCCTGAAAAAGAGATGGGAATTGGAGTCACCTCATGAAAAATGAAGGTCAGTGTCTTAGAGAAATATGGTTTTCTTGACTGTACATTTTTGCACCCCTCAGGTGAACAATTCAGTGATATAAGCCTCTTCTCATTATTTAAAATTATATTTATCAGTTGTAATCACTCTCAATACATTTTCATTCTTAAAAATCAATTTACCAAATTCTTCACAAGTACGATGGAAACAAATTGAATTTGAAGCCCAGCCTCACAGGATCAATGCTAAGCAGGTTGCTGCATCTCCTTAAACAGGGAAAATACTCTTTCATGCAGCTGCCTTTGAGCACAGCAGAGCCCAGGGAGCCTAAAAGCTTTGAGCAGTGGAGAGGATTTGGGAATCAATGCTCTGCAATCACCCGTGAAGGCAGGAGCTGGGTGCGAAAGAGCCCCAGGGCATGCAATCCTGCCTCAGTTCCCCTGTTGAACGAGGCTCTCCCCAGCTGCTTGTCACCAGCCTGGCCATGCCACGGACTCCCCAGTGTGTGCCTCCTTGCCAGCCTGGCCACATGACACCAGCTCCCTCCAAAGTGACAACAGCATGGTAATTACTTCACCCATTGGTAAGACCCCTCTCAGGTGTCACCAGCCTTTCAGACGTCTTAAAATGCAACTCAGTAGTTTTCACCCAGTGCATAGATAGCTGTAAGTACCCCCAAAATTATTTAAGTTTTTCTCAACCACAGAGTATGAAGTTAACCCTGGGGAAAAATGTGCTGCAGTGTTGCTACCAGTCCACGACAGATGGGTCTCATCCAAAACTCTTGAATTGGCCATATCTAGAAAAAACAAAAAGTCCTGAAAAAGCACTGATGTGAGCAGGGTCTGCTTAATACAGAGGCTGGGCAGTCAGCCCCAGGCAAATACTCATTTCTGCTGTCTGCTTCCCTGCAGACACAGTGAGACCTCTCAGAGTTACCCCTACACTGTCAGCTGCACGTAGCAATGATCAGTCAAGCTACTGACTACTGAAGTCAAAATACTGAGCTATTTTTCACACTTTCAGGTACTGCCGAAGCAGATTCATCGCTACCCTGCAAACAGTCCAGCAGACAAAGTATTCTTGCTTTTCAGTGGGGGAGCAGCTGCACAGCAGTACAAAGCAACTGGAAGCATTTCAGTATTCTCATGTTTTGGGGTATCCGTGACCACAGAAAAAAACCCAGACTCTGTTCAGCCAAGCCATTCATTAATTTTTCAACCAAGAGAGAAGTTAATATCGAAGTGTAAAGCTCTTTGCTTCCCCAATTGTCTCATTTGAATGATATGGGACCCTCAAGAAAGACCATCTATTTCCCAGTCAAGTGCTCCAAGTGCCTTGGGATAACACTACAGTTCCCTTTTCTCGCTCCTGCAGCAACCCCTGTATCATTTGCTGTATTTTCTCATCTCTCTATCAACAGAGGAAGCTGAGGGAGAACTGCTGTTAGGAGCTATTCAAGAATCGCTTCCGTGATCTGTGCATCCTCACCAGCGCCAAGGAGAGGGGATAATAACTTCCCTCAATCTGCTGGCCACACTTCTCCTAATGTAGCCCAGGATGTGGTTTGCCTTTCTCGTGATGAGAGTGCTCTCTTGGCTCATATTCAGCCCAGTGCGCACGATAACCCTGGGCCCTTCCTATCAGCGCTGCCTCTTGGTGCTCACCTCCCAACCTGGCCTTATTGTACCTCGGTGCTGCACTTTGTATCACCCTCACTGAATTTCAAGGGGTCATTGCTCACATTTATTTAATCCCTCCCAGACTGAGGCTGTGTCAGGTGTCAGCCACCCTCACCTCGTGGCACCTGAGGCTTTGCTGAAGATTTATCCTGTGTCAGTGCTCCTGTTGCTGATGGCAAGCCCTGTGTCAGCCCCAGGGTGCTTCAGTTGTTACTGGCCACCCATCGGCTGTCGAGCTGTTGGTGCCCACCCTCAGACTCCAGCACAGTTTTCCCTTGGGAAAACCCTGCTTGCCCTTTATGTGCTCAGAAATTGTTTCAGAGAGGTTGTGCTCCATAATGGGTCTTACAGCAATTACCGCTCCCTTTACTGATCCACGCCAAGTCACGTCTTCCCTTCCCTGGGGAGCACAGAGCCCTTTGACTCCTGGATGGATAATCCCCACCACCAATCAGTCTTCATTCTGCAAACTTATAGCAATAGAAAACACAGAAAGCAGGGTCAGAGGCCACAAGATGTCTCTGTGCCCCCTTTGCTCTGGCTTGCCAGCCCAGGTGCTGGGTCTCAGGCTGTCAGCAGTGCCCTAAAAATCTCCTGCAGGATGAACCATCTGAAGTGTGGCACAGGGGAATGCTTTGGGTGATCCCAGCTGCAACGCTTCCGCACAGGCTGGAGCTTTGCATCCCAGCAGCAGCCTCAGCTAGTTTTATACAAAGACGCTAACAAAATTCAGGATATCTTGGTTTTGAAAGCACTGCATAATTGCAAGCTGTTATTGTCTGAAACCACATTTGCAAGATGCAATCTCAACAGACAGGCAGTTTGGGGAAAAGAAACACTTGCTCAGTGTAGGAGAGGTTCCTGCAGAGGGTACAGCCTCACAATACCCTTGCCAAGCATTCACAGGTCTTCTCCTCAGCTGCCCAAGCACCACAGTTTCAAGCACAGACCTGTGGGCAACATCCTACCCAAACTCCCCCCTGCCCTTGCCATAAGCTCAGGGTTTCTTTGTCCCATTTCTCCATATAGCCATGTAGGGTCCTTCATCACATCATCAGCCTCAGATAGCAAAGTCAACAGCAGCTTGCAAAGGGGCAGGTCTACATACTGCCCACCCTGAACTGCAATATCCAGAAATCTCTGGCAAAGCCTCCGTGTACCTGTTTCTACCCCACTCACAGCACTGCTGAGACTTCACAGCCGAGCAGACTGTGTCCTTCCATGTGCTTGTGATCCCTTCTACACCCCTCTTCCTCATCTTCCTTGAAAAGCAGCAGTCTGGGAAATGCTGGGTTTGATCGGGCACTGGAAAAGCCACAGTCATTGAGTGTTATTTCAGGCATGCGATTCAGTGAGGGACTAGAGCACCCCAGGAGAACAGAGGGATTCTGTCTTGAGCTCTGTAGCTATATTTCATCCAAAAAACCCAGTGACTTTGAGCAGGATCCTACACCTGCACAAGGTCTGACCAATGGCTTAGTGCTGCTCAGACAACGGTTCAAGTGACAAGTTCAGCCTTTCCCTGATGGACATCCCTCAGCCTAGAGAGGTGGCCACATGCACTCCCCATCACTATCTTTTCACAAATAGAGAATTCATTCATATCTTCACTCACCCAAACCCACCTGCACTCAAACTTCGGAGGACTTGTTGGGTTATACAAAGCTTAGACTGTGCCTCCTTGGTATCACTTGGCCCTGTGATCTGGATTTTGCAGTGCACCAGTTTTATGATGGATGGTACAGTCCTGTATGAAGTCTGGCCACAGACAGGCCACCCGGTCCTTGGGGACAAAGCAGGGAGCACCCACAAGCTGACTACAATTTGGAACACACCTCCATCTGGCTTGTACAGGAGGGCAGGCAGGTGCGGGCTGTCCTAGGTCCCAGGTCCTCCAGGGTGCCTGAGGGATGAGGATGGCTCAGAGGTGGAGAACATCCCTGCCAAGTCTACTCGGGTTCAACAGGAGACCAGCTCATGTGAGAGAGGCCCACTGAGGACATCTAAATACTCGTATGGTGCCCAGCACCCCTCCCCCTGGCCACAACTAGCCCCAGGGGAGTGTCAGGACTCATGGCTCTGCATGGCTCTGCCTGGCCTGGCAGCATCAGTGTTAACAGGGCTCTGCCCTGGCCCTGCCGTGAGCACACACTTGCCTGCGGAGCTGTGCTTCCAGAATCCTCCTTGCAATTACATGCCCTGCCACCATGCAGGCGAGTTATTAATATTTATTAGGCTCAATTATTCATGGCCTCTTTAGGATCCTGTTGTTTAAGTCCAGCTTGAGATCTCCAGGCTAGCAATCACAAAAGTTGCTTTCCAAAGGAATTACAGTAAATCAATTCTTTGGAGATGTTCCAGGCAGCTGTAAAACTCACAGATGGAGCTGCCCAAAAAGGAGCCTCGCACCCAGCCCTCAAAGGCCCAGAAGTACTGCATGGGAGCAAGTGATGCTCGAGCCCTCCTCGGGTGGGGTGTAGGGTCCTGGGACACCATGTCCCCTTTCCCTACCACCTGCACAAATGTCACTCTGGCCATCTCCTTCTGAAGCTGCAGGGGATAATGGTTTGGAGGTTTCTCCCTATCAAAAGGACACCTGGTAAGGATGGAGAACTAACCATGATGTTTGCAGCTGAGCAAGGCAAAGCAGGCAGCAGCCAGGAGGACATAGCCTGTCCTAGCGGCTGTGACAGGGGATGCCCTTGCTTGTCCAAGCTCCGGGCTGGTGCTTGGTCCATAGTTGAGAAGCCACAGGGAGGGTGCAGGATCCAGAAGGGACACCTCAGGGTACTCCCAGCAGGCACACATCTTAGCGCAGGGCATCCCACTGAGACATGCCCAATTGCTCTGTTAAAGCAGGGGCAGCAGCAGCTATCAGCACGCACACAGCCTGGAGGAGGATGATTTACCTTCCTGCCCTGTTGATGCCCTGATTTGCACTGTGGCAAGCTCGG
The DNA here is from genome assembly GCF_949628215.1 of Phalacrocorax aristotelis. Classification (NCBI taxonomy): domain Eukaryota; kingdom Metazoa; phylum Chordata; class Aves; order Suliformes; family Phalacrocoracidae; genus Phalacrocorax; species Phalacrocorax aristotelis. The sequence continues at coordinate 71,587,040 of NC_134311.1, read as the reverse complement.
GCGAGCCCCAGTACCAGACACTAAGCACACCAGCACCTCAGGTTGCACTGGAGGAGGTAGGGGGTCTGTCTGCACACCGTCTGCAGCAGATGCAAGCTGCCAGGGCCACGCTTTGCCAGCAGAAAGCCATCTGGACCACTCAGAGATGCTCAGCAAGGCTGATAAGCCAGGGCCTGGCACCACACTAACTGTGCCCGCCAAGTCATCTCACAGCTGCTTGCAAAGCCTGAGGCAGCACAGACAATCCTGGCACTTCCCCGGGAAAGCATGAGCCACACTCCCACACTGACCTCTGCATATGTGTCCAGCCTGAGGCTTGGAGCAGCCACCCTGCAGCCCACAGCCATCTCCAGCAGCTCTCAGCACCACAGAAATGTTGGGTGGGACGTGGGGCTCCCAGGGGACCCACATGCCACTGGAAGGAGCTATGGGGTGGGCAAGGTCCCCCCAGGGCATTAGGCAGACCACATGTCCCTGCAACCCTCCATGACGAGGGTGAGCAGACAGCCTCTCTGGTGGTGCTGGTTAATTCTCATTGACTACAATGGGAATTGGTGCATGGGGTGCTCACATAGACACCTGGGAGGGGAAAGAGAGATGCATGACAAACAGCCCTCTGCCTCCCTCCAGCCCCTTCCCTTGGCAAGGGCTAGTCTCAAGAGACCTGGGGGCTCTGAGGAGCAAAGCATGGCCAGGGTGGAGGTGCAAGGCCAGGAGGGAGCATGATGCGTGGACTCTTCTCTGGAGACCGAGAAATGCCCAAGGAGCAGCCTTGCCCACAGTGATTCATGGCTGAGCCGCATCGCCAGCGTGCAAGGAATGGAGCGATTCACTCAGCACAGAGGAGGAGGAGCAGGGATTTGAAAGGAAGCAGTCCTGCATGTTGAAGCTTTGGTGACGAATAGGCAGAAGGGACTGGCTGCATCTTCTCCAAAGCCAGGGCAATGGCCCTGTGCCACTAGGCTCACATGCCACTCAGGTGGGTTTCAGAGCCCAGACAGAGGATGCTGTGATGGAGGGGAGCTGGGCAGAGGCACTCAGATGCCACAGCAACGGCTATCCCACAAGACAGGATGCCAAAAAGGCCATGTGTCACCTTCAAAAACTGGGTTTCCCCCTTCCTCTGACCTGCCCTCCCCTCTCCCTGTGTCCCCCACGTCTCTGCAGCAGCTGATGCCTCCTGCCTGTGACACAGCCTTCCTTTGACTAAAATCTGCAAAACCGTGCTGTGCTCTGGGCTCTAGCTTGGCTCAGCATATAAAATTTTGATCTGTTAAATGGGTTTGCAGTGGAAGCTGGGTGAGCAGGAGTGGGAACACAGACCAGCCTCCATGGCCCCCACCCAGGGCAGCTCCCTCTCCTGCATGAGGTTGGTCACTGCCAGGAGAGGATGGAGGGGGGCTCAGACACAAGGGAGGGCTCATGCCATGCTGGTGCTGGCAAGGAAAAGCAGTCCGGGGCCTGTCTGATTGGTTAGGAAGTGCTGGAGAGGCCTGATCCAGCACACAGAAAGGCTAAGGGTGGCAAAGAGGTGGATTTGGAAGGAGAGAGAAGGGACCAGTGCATAGCTGGGGAGCACAGGAGACATGCAACCCAGCTGCAGAAAACAGGGCAGGCAGGTGCCAGGTGTGGGGTCCTGCCCCATATCCCAGGATGACGCCAGGTCAAGGACAAGTGTGGGCCATTGTCTCTGAGCTGCAAGATCTGCCTCACTTCACCCCCCAGCCACCTTTTCTTCCTCCTCCACCAAGCCACTGCGCCAGCTGGCTGCACCACTAGCCCGGCGAGCTCTGGGGACCATGGGTCGCCAGGTCCAGCATCCACCACCCACCCCTGCGCTCTCTGCCCGGGGATACAACCTGGGCCCCTTGTCTTATACCCCTCCCTCACCCTGCTGAAGAAACCGAGATGATCCTACCACCAACAGTGCCTCAGACAGACTCCAGCAGGCAGGGGCATTTTCTTTTTCCCCCAAAATCCTCTGAATCGCAGCAAGAGCCGTTTTAATCAGAGCTTTCTGCCCTGCAGGACTCCACGCGGCGTAATGAAAGAGGCGCAGACAGCCCTTTTACTCTCCCCTCCCATCAACCCTCTGCTTGGCCTCCTCTTCCTTTTTAATCCCCCCCTCCCCGCATTCCCACTCCCCCCCCCCCCCCCCCAGGCATTTCAAGCCTGCTTTGTAAATGTTTGAAAGTGATGCTGATGCAGTTGGTATGGCAACGCCAGGCTGGGGCCCTGCCTGAAACCCCAAACACACAATTAGCTGATTAAGAGGTGAGCGTGGGCCTGTGGCATGCTGGGGCTCTGCTGCTCCGTGGGGCTGTCCCCGCTCACACCATCAGAGATGCTCAGGGGTCCCCAAGAGGGGTGAGAGGCATCTGGTGCTGTGATGCAGCCCAAGGAGCATGCACAGCCCCTCACGTGGGTAAAGGTCTGGGTTTCCAGGCTTGGAGAAGCTGGGGACAAGCCTTTGCATGAAGCCTTCCAACAAGATGCTGCAGCATGGGAATGGGGCTGACGGAGACACCAAAAGCCACATGGAGGCTGCTGGACCTGTTTGCAAGCACCACTCCCCTGTCCAAATAGCAGCACCCAGGAGCCTTGTGTAGCCCCCAGCTTGGGTGCGAGTCACGCCACGTCCCACCTCCACAGTAGGACAGGACCCAGCCATGCCCCAGAAGGACGGATGCAATGGTGGGATTCAGTGCTCCTGGCTCTCAGCTCCACTGAGCCACACTTCCCTGGAGCCAACTGGGCTCTGCATCTGCCTCCAGCCCCAGAGGCTGCCTGCTTGCTCCCAGCCTCCAAAATGGGACACAGCAGTGCCCTCACCATCAGGGCAGAGGCATGTGGGCAAGCTCTGCCTCTCCCCTCCTCTCCCGGCCTCTCCTGGCCTCTCCCGTCCCGTCCCGTCCCGTCCCGTCCCGTCCCGTCCCGTCCTGTCCTGTCCTGTCCTCTCCTCTCCTCTCCTCTCCTCTCCTCTCCTCTCCTCTCCTCTCCTCTCCTCTCTTCTCCTCTCCTCTCCTCTCCTCTCCTCTCCTCTCCTCTCTTCTCCTCTCCTCTCCTCTCCTCTCCTCTCCTCTCCTCTCCTCTCCTCTCCTCTCCTCTCCTCTCCTCTCCTCTCTTCTCCTCTCCTCTCCTCTCCTCTCCTCTCCTCTCCTCTCCTCTCCTCTCCTCTCCTCTCTTCTCCTCTCACACAGCTTTATTGGCCATAAAGCAGCTCAGGAAGACAGCAATCATCCCCGTGACAGCCCCGGTTAGTGAAGTCGGCCTTCATTAGGCCTTTCCGTTCCACTTGAAAAGCTCCTCTGTGAGAACGCTTGACTGGCCTGCAGCAGAGATGGCACCCCTACGGGAGGATGTGGGGAGGGGTGATGCTGCAGCAGGGCAGACAGGCAGGCAGGGTGGGCAGCAGGGAGGGCTGGCATCCCTGCCCATGCCTCCCTATGGGGATGCAGGTGCTTTGGGGCTGGCACTGGGATGTTGCAGTTGCAAATCCATAGCCAGCACCTGTCCATGGTCCAGCCCCAGCCTCGACACTTCTGCCCAGCCCTAGGGCTAATCCAGCTCTCCAGAGTCCTGCAGTGTCCTGGGGAATTCATCCCTGCATCAGGCTCTACTGTTTGGGTACACCCATGTCCCTGCTTAGGGCACGGGGGTACCAGTCCCTGGAGAGCTGTGGGGCCTGGCGTGAAGCCCTCGCAAGGGACTCTCAGGTGGAGGGGAGAGGACAGGCTCGAGGGGATGGCTGCTTACTGGGAGCTGGCTGCAGTGGCCCTGTGAAGAGCGTCGTTTAGCTAATGCCTGCAAGAGTGCTCCTAGATTAGAGAGCTCTAAAGTGCTTGACTATTATGTGTCCGGAGGGAGGATCAGGGCCAGGCTTGGCGAGCTGCCACCACCAGGGACTGGGTCAAAAGACCCACAGCTCTGCCCCCTGGCTTCTCTGCAGGGACATGCCACTCGCAGGAAGGGCAGCCCACAGTAAGCCCAGGCAGCCACCTTCCTTCAGACCCCGGACCCTGGGGCATCCCTGCCCGTAGGAGGATGCATCGCCAGCTTCCTCCTGCCTGCTCTCATCTCCTTGCTTCCCTCACCCCAGCACATTTCCCTCGGCTACCCTTGAGGCATTTCAGCACCCATCCACACCTTCAGATCAACGTCATTTCTCTGCACCAGCTCCCCAGGTCCTGGCACTGGTCCCCACCAGCTTTTCCTCCTTATCACAGGGGTGAAGGCAGCTCACAGAGAGCAACATGGGTAAATGGCTGCATGAGGCAGCATGGTGCTGAGCACTTCACGCTCTCCCTCAGGCTCCCCAGAGCCCAGCCTTGTACAGGGAAAAGGGAACAGCCAAGCTGTGACTGCAGGACAGTAGCAGGGAGCAGACAGCAGCACACAGCCAAGGGCTCACCTGGAAATGGACATGCAAGAGGATGGATGGGTGGGATGCAGGCTGGATCTCCTCCTTCCAGCTGGAGAAGCTGGTGGGGTACGTTGTCCGCTCAGGGCTACACGTCCAGCAGATCTGGGGCTGCCACGGCTCAGCCCAGCAGACACAGGGACGCAGTGATGAGGCAGGGCTGTGTCAGACACTGGCGAGGATGAGGAGGAAGCAGCACTCAGCTCTGCACCAGGCCAGAGCCCTCAGTGGAGCTCAAACTGCCCTGGTCAGCACAATGTGCTCATGCCACAGAAGGGGAGGTTCGGTTGGGCTGGAGTGGAAGCTCAGCCCAAACCTGCAGCTGGATGAAGCGGAGGTGCCTCCTCCCCACACAGCCCAGTGCCTGGCCCTTCTCCGGCTGGGATTTTGGCTGCCAAACACACCCAGACAGACCTCAGTTGCAAACTCCCAGGTCCTGCAAAGCTGCAGGGCTGAAGATATATTCTTTAGGCAAATTCTGCTCCAGAGTTTTGTATTTGGGATTTTTGCGTGCTGGGAAAGCTGCTGGGGAGGGGACAGAGCCAGCCCTTGCACCCCAATAGTGTGCACAAGGCTGCTCGGTGATTATGTCCTGCAAGAGCTCTGCACTCCAGCCCCAGGATGGGAAGGAAAAACTCAGAGCAAACAAACACAGAGCCATGGCTGCAAGGCAGTCAGCCAGCATCCACAGTGTCTTAACCTACTTTGGGTTCATTACCACGCGGCTGCTGACAGGGGCCAAAGAAGGGGCTGTGTCCCTGCTGGGCCGCATCTGGCGGCTCCTGCTCAGGTCACCCTGGCCATCGAGGGCAGGGGGAGAGGCAGGACCTGCAGTCCCCATCTGTGTCCCTGTCCCTGTACCCGAGACCATGGCAGGGTGAATGTGGGGTGCAGGAGCCACAGAGCAGCTGCCACCCTGTAAGCAGTTTGCAGTGGCATCAGCACTGCAGCCCCCCACACACACACCTGAGGGGGACTGTGGGTGGGGACAGGAGTGTGAGTAGGAAGGTGTCAGAGCAGCATGGGGCAAGGGGCTGCTCCAGGGAACTGCCCCGCCAAGGGAAGCAGGTTGAACCTTTTGTGTTGGGGGGCACAGCCCCCCTCCACCATCAGGCTCAGGCTGTGGGGAGCTGCAGGCTGTGGGGGCCAATGGCTGAGCTGTCAGGGTGTGGGAGCAGTGGAGGACAGATGTATCAATGGTTGGGGGTGTGACAGGCAGTGTCAATGAGCTGTCCGCGATGGTGGGAGCATGACAGACAGCTGTCAGCATCATGCATGGCACCTGTGGTGATGACCAGGGGCGTGACAGACAGCCACTGAGCCCGTGTGAATCTCCAAGGGCAGTGACGGACAGCCATCGGTGGGCATGATGGACAGTTGTCAGTGGATTTGAAGGACAGCGATCAGCAGGTGGCCTTGGGACAGCCATCAGGAGGTGTCCTGCTTGGGTGCTGGTGGAGAGTGGGATTGTGTCTGCAGCTGGGATCAGGTCCATGGGTGGGATCCTGAGCCCCTTCCCCTGCGCAGAGCCCATGCAGCCTGAGGGCACTGGCTGGGGCAGCTAGAGGGAGCCAGGCATGGTCTCCCTCACTCACAGGCTCGCTCCTGCACTGCTTCTTCCCAGTGACTGGCAATGCTTTGCCATTCTCTGCCTGCAGTCTTACACAGCAGCCCATCAGGCAGCCAGTTTTTATCCCATTTCATGCTGATTTTGGCATCATCCCCCCCTCGTGAACCAGCTGCCATGAGGTGTGCTGATGCCTCTCCGAACCCTCCCCGCAGAGCATCAACACTATTATCTCCATCAGCCAAACTTGTAATCTCCTGAAAAAAAAATCTTGCTATTTTGACAAGTTCTGTTTTCCATCACCCCCCACTGACTGGCAGGAACGCCAGCTCGCGCAGGCGCCCCACCACTGCTCCTTCTGCTTCTTGGCAGGAGGCAAAGGTTTGAGTCCCCCCCCCCAAAGAGCAAACCCTTCGCCCTGCAGCCCCCCAGGGTGCTGGTGACTTCAGGGCTGTAGGCCGGACGGGAGCCAGGATGAGCCAGGGTGGCACAGGGTGGCATTCCCAGGCAGCAGGCTCCAGAAGCAACCGCAGATGGTGAGCCCACACGCCGCGTCGCTGCAGCAGCCAGTGACCTACACGCGGGCGTCATGCGAGATTTTGGGGGGGGATGGGGAGCTGACGAAAATGCACATTCCTGCTGCAGCTCAGCTCTCACCTCCACCCCTGACGCCCTCCTCCAGTAGCCCAGCACTGCCAGCTCCGCCAAGAGCTTTCCCAGCCTGTTGCCATCACGGCTGTTCCAATGGGTACCCAGCCATGCTGTGGCTTTTCAAAAAGGGGTGTCAGGGCATGGGACTGTGTCTTCCTTCTTCCCAGGGTGTTCAAGAGCATCCTGCATCCTGCACAAGGTAGAGGTTTCTGGATGCCCCTTGCAGGAATGGGTCTGGGCTGTAGTTCTCTTTTGGTAGGACACCACATCTGCCAGCTGGTGCCTGGTGCACCCAAGGGCTAGTGAGGAGCTGCCATCCCCCAGGCTCAGTCAGCCCCATCCATGGAGCCTTGCTGCAGCAGTACAGCCTGGCCATGCTACAGAAGGCACCACAGAGCACCAGGGCGGATGGCAGTGGGACCCCCACGCCCCTCAGCAGTGTGGGCAGGAGCAGAGCTGGAGCTCATCCTTGCCTTTGCTTTTCCAGGAACTGCTGCACTCAGCCACAGGCCAACAGGGCAGGGCTCTCCCCACAGAGGCACTTAAAGCTTTCACGGCCTGCTGGCACACTCCTCCTCCACTGCCTCCCCCTTTCCCCAGTCCTCTGGGGCCAGGGTTCATCCATGGAGATATTTTCCTCTGGCCCAATTTACATTTGGCCTCCACTTTCTCCAACCTACATGCATCCCACCTTGCTTCTCGGTCCAAATAACTCAAAATGTGATTCACCCTAAAGGGAAGCATCCTTGGGGAAGGATGCAGCACAGAGAGGTACCCCAGGCCAGGCCAGGGCGACCAGAGGCTCCCTGCAAGGCTCCCACAGCCAATGGAGCGAAGCAAGACAGGATATGACAGCTGCAAGCATAAAGCAGATAAATCCTGTCTGCACCCAGCTTTGCACATCTCCACCCGGCAGGGAAGGGAGCTGCAGACCAGCTTAGGTCCTGGCACCACAGCCAGATGCTACTCAGCCCCCGGCTCTGCCTGTGGGTGACATGAGCTGCGGATGGTCTCAGCTCACTCCTTGCTGAGACGTGAGAGAGTAGGAAGGAGCTGTAATGGAGGTATTGGTATTGTGGCACCAGTGTCAGCACCCACAGATCTAGGGGAGGGCTGGTACGAGGTGCGAAGTGACTGGGCCACTAGCTCCAGGTCTGCTGGTAGTCACCCCAGCCTGGAAAGGGACAAGGGACCAGCCTGGGACCACTGTGTGGCACAGACTGTAGCAAAAGCAAACTTGTCCCAAATACAGTGCTGGGAGCACCCATGAGGCTGCCCTGCCCCAGCTTCTTGCTCCTGGGGAGGCAGGGCCCTGCAGGGTCTTTGGACGCTGGGTCCAACACAGGCTGCACACATACACACAGATCCTCTCTTCCATGGGGTGGCAGGTCTGCATGGAGCCAGCCAGGCCCTGCCCCATGGAGGGCACAGGGGCTGGCATGGCTGGGGTGCCAGGCTGGGATGTGGTGTTCCCTCTGCAGCAGCATCCTGGGGGCAGAAACAGCACAGGGTGGGCAGGGCACAGCATCCCTCTCCTCTAGCCAGGAGAGGAACCGCTGTATCCTGCCTGACCGAGGGGCAGGGCAGCTCTGCAGCCGTCCCCACTGCCCAGGCCCCTCTGCTTTGACCTTCAGAGATAATGACAGGCCTGGCTGGAGCCCCATCCCAGAAGGGAGTCAGGGGGCTGAGTCACCATCTCTACCAGACTGGTGTGGGGCAGCTGGTGCTGCACGTGGAGCAGATATCCCACCTTCGGAAATGTTGTTATAGGGCTGTGCCCTCCTCTCCAGCCCAGCATTCTCCCCCTGCCCCACCAACTCCCTCGCGCCCTCAGTGAGCCCCCAGCCCCGCTGCAGCCCTGCAGTTCACACCCAGGTGGCATCCAGTCCTGGGGACCAGGAGAATTGAAACGCCTGGTGCTGCATTGCACCAGGCACACAGGGCGGCATGTAGCCAGGAGTCACCATGCTCCCGCTGCCCCATGGCATGGGGAGGGCAGCCTGCCTGCAACACTGACTGGCAGGCAATAGGTTAAAGAGGTTGCAGGTAGCCTGTGGTGGGGCTCCAGGCCTGGGGAAGACCCTGGCCGGTGGGCAGGGGAGACCATTGCTCCTCCACAGATGCAGCCCCATCTCTGTAGTCCTTGAGGTTGTCTCAAAGAAAGGCGGTTCATCCCCAGGGGCCAGAGGAGACACAGGGAAAGCTTTTATTGGTATCTCCCAGCCAACGTCAGCCCGGTTAAAAAAATGCTTCATGTCTCAGAGAGCTGTTTAACACAGCTCAGGCAGCAATTGGTACAGGGACAGCAAACCAGGCTGCATCTGCTCAGCCCCAGTCACAAGCGCCCTGCTTCCTCCGTGTGTGTGTGTGTGTGTGTGTGTGTGTGTGTGTGTGTGTGTGTGAGAGTGAGTGTGCGCTAGACACAGGCATCCGCTACCAGCATCTCGCTGTCTCCTGCATCCTCCGGCAGCAAGCACAGGGCTCTGGCTTTCTGGGTACCAGCCTCGCTGCTCCATCCCCCGGCGGGGATTTGCACGCAGGGTGCGGGATGCAGTGAGTACCCGTGGGTAGAAAGGGGGTTCGTGGCCAGAGGCACTGGCAATGGGCATCGTGTGGACAGCTTTCTAGGGCTCGCGCTCCCCAGACGGACCCTGACCCTGGTAAGTGGCTTTTTTTTGGCAGTGGTGGCGCTTCGCCCAGTGCACGGCGTGGGCTGGCCACAGGTTGTGACACCCATGGGTGGGTCCCCTTGCTGCCCCCGGGGTCCTGGGGAGGGTGACTGGGACTCCTGGGATGGGGTGCATGGGAGCAGGGATGCAGATGGGGTGGGAGGGTCCTGTCCAGGTGTCAGGGTCCTGATGTGGGTGCAGGGGAGAGGGGCTGGGGAGGGAGATCAGGAGGAGAAGTGGGGAGTTGGGTGGGAGCCGTGTGTGCTGCAGGGGAAGGGACTCTGCTGTCACGGCATTTTGATCCCCCTCTGCGAGATGGAAACGTGTGACACACCTATAAAATCTGCTATGGTGCAGCAGGACGGGCAGTCTGATCTGGCAGGGAGCACAGCCACCAGCTTGGTGTCCCAGAGAGGGACACAGCACAGCTGAGGCTCTGGCCACCCCCCCACCCCAGACCTCCCTGCCAGGCCCCTGCAGCCATGCAGAGGAGGGAGGGTACCATCAGCCACAGAGCCCCCTGCCCTGTGGCAACCAGGTCACCTTGCAGCAGCAGCCCCAGCAGCGCCACAGTCCCAGCACATGCCATCTGCCAGGGAGAGGGTCAAGAAGACGCTGCTGGGCCCCTCTGAGCACCCCCAGCCATCTCAGGGAGGTGGGATGTGAAGTCCCCCAAGCACAGCCTGCTGCCTGCACTCCTCCGCCCCTCCCTCGCCCAGGCAGGCAGTGGCTGGCAGGGTGTGCAGGACTGTGCCGGAGCCACAGCAGCTCCTCCCAGCCCTGCTTGTGCCCTTCAGACCTAGCCCTGGGACCAGGCTGCCATGGGCCCTGGGGTCCTCAGGGTGTCCTCCCCATCAATAACCCATCCCTCTGCCCCCAGGTCCCTAATGCTGCTCCCAGGAAGGTGCAGCACTGCAGGGTAAAAACACTGGGAGCCTGGTGAGGGCACGGAGGAAGCCTGGTCCACAGGGAGTCCATGGGGACCGGGCACATCCATCCCCACACATGGGGAGCCTGGGAGGGGGTCCTGCTTCTGGTGCACCCTTGCTGCATCCTCTTGAGGGTGGGTGCAGGGGGTGCCACGGATCCTGCTCATGGCGTGCACCAGCCCAAGCACCTGCTGACCCTTGGTTTGCTCATGGGGCTTTGCACCGAGGACACACCATGGGGCAGGCAAGCATGGCTGAGTGGGGGACAGGCAGGGAGGCAATGGCCAGCCCTATGGGCCCTATGACTCCACGCTGCCAGCTCCCTGTGCCACCGCTGCACAGCACAACAGCCTGTCCTGCACCCACAGCCCCCGAAACACATCCATCCCACGCTCTCAGCTTCCCAGCCACCACTCCACACCCACAGCTGCTACAACATCCCTGCACCCAAAGCCACCACCCACACCATGCCCAGAGCTGCTGCAACTCCCCAGCCCGCATACCCCCCACCAGGCCGTAACACCCACCCCATGCTGCCAGCCACACCACAGCACATCTACCCTGTAACACATCCACCCCGTAACGCATCCACCCCATGCTGCTCCCCACCGCACCCATCCTGCACTCCCAGCCACCACAACATCCTCACCACGCTGTGATACACCCACCCACCCACACACGTCACCTGCTGCCCTGCACCCACGACCACCCTCACAGACAAACCTGTCACCCCGTAACACCAACAAGAGCCACGGGAGCTCCCTGCTCTCACTGCCACAGGGGAGAGGAGATTTTTGGAGCCATGCAGGGATGGGTAGCTCTGCTTCAGGATGGTCTGCTCTGCTTCTTCCTCCTAGGGTGCCTCCATGCTGGCCACCAGCTCCATCATGCCAGTGCCCCCATCCTGTCCCCCAAGACAGGCTGATCCCCATGGCAGCTGCACCAGCCTTGCTCCATGCCTCAGTTTCCCCATGCAGAGAGCTGTGTGGGGCTGAGAAAGAGGAGTCCATGCATGCTAGGGGGGTGAAGTGCTTTCTGGCTCAGTGTTTTGCTGCAGGGATGAAGTAGCAAGGAGCAAATCCCCACCAGAACAGCACAGGGAACAGGTGCTGCTCAGGAGACAGGGCAGGGGTGCAGGGGGCCAGTGCCAGTTCCAGAAAAGGAAGGGGGTGGGAAGGTGCCCAGCACCTGCTGTAACAGCACCCGGTGCCGGCAGGGCTTGGCAGAGCTGGGCGTTCACAGGCAGCTCCGGTCCGTACCCAGATTTAGCTCCTTCATGGGGGCGACCTAAAAATAGCCCCCAGATTGGCATCCAGCAGGAAGGTTGACACCCTGGCACCTCAGGCCAAGGTGAGCTGGGTGGTGGCACCAGGTCTTGACTGATGGGCGCCTTGGAGCATGGCCACAAATAGCAGCAGAGGCACCTTCCCCCTGGGAACATCTGGGGCTACTCAGGTAGCAGGTGCTATGGGGCAAGGGTGCCGCTGGTACCCCCTCCCCATGTCCAGGGGTCCCTGGGAGAAGGGGGACCCCCCACACCTGGCAGAACCCTAAGTCAGGCCAGGCTCACTGTGGGGGTGATGACCCAGCCTGCACAGCCGATGAGTCATGCAGGGCATGGGGAAAAAGGGGTCCTGGAGAGTACAGAGCAGGTTTGGGGAATCTAGGGAGCTTTGGGACCTGTGAAAACGCAGCAGGGGCTGGAGAGAGAGCTTGGAGTGAGGCCATTCAGCCCCTGGATGTGCAGGCAGTATCCAGTCATGCAGCACTAGCAGCAGGGAAGCCAGCAGAGCTGAGAACAGACACAAGCTGAGACAGGAGTGACAGCCCCCATACTCCAGGCACACAGAAGCCGGTGGCATCGAATGTGGCAGGAGACACTCGGGATGGCCATGGGAGAGGTCAGGAAACAGGGAGATGGGTTGGGATCTTCCAGCAGCAGTGAGAGGCAGGGGGGCGACTACAGTGTGAACACACAGGGGAACCTCTTGTTGGGGGGATCCATACACCAGCCTCCCCGTTGCTGCCCAGGCTGCCTTGCCATGGGGCAGGGTGGCTGGGGATGGGCCACCCAGAGCCCCGCAGCACTGCAGAGAGATGCTGCCAGCACACTGGCGATCAGGATCACCACTGTGGCTACTGGGGGACTGGTGTGTTGACAGCTGGGATCCACGCCCCTCTTTTGGCTCACCTCCATAAGCCCAGCCTCTCTGTGCTCTCTCCTCCCCGCTTCTACCAAAGCCTTTGGCAGGATGAAGCCAGGATCTGGCCCACGCTCGGTGATGCAGGGACCTGCAACGGGGGGGATGTACCTGCGGTGCCCCCAGCTCGCTGGCTTGCAAATCCACAATGCTGCCCAGCAGCAGAGCTGATCCTGCACATGGCTGATGGGATCCTAAACCTCCCAGGCAGGGGGTGACAGCATGGCAGGGAGGCAGAAACACCCAGGTGTCTTCCCGCTGCAGGCATAGACACAGCGATGCTGTTGCTGCAGCTTGGACATGTGCCTCCAGCTCTTCCCTGCTCCCACATTTGCAAAACCCCAGTAGCTGCAGCACGCCAGGCACCAGCCCCAAGCCAGGCAAGGGGGCCAATGGGTCCAAATACCCCCATCCACACATGCCTGCTGCCAAGACCCCCATGCGTGGGATGAGGCCCACCTGTGTTGCACACCTGGGCTCCATGCGTGGGAATCTGCATGCAGATGGTCCCATGGGGGGGGGGGGAGGTTGGGAAATCACATGCGAGTGCGCGCAGCAGTGTTTGGGTTTGCATGCCTGCGCGTGCGCGTGCACGGAGCCCACGCAGCTCGGGGTCGTGAGGTGAGAGCGTGGGTCTGGGCGTCTGCGGGTGTAGGGATGAGCAAAGGGCAGCGAGCTGCTGCCTACCAGCACGCTCTGCTCGGCACCACTGATGTGGGGCAGCTGTAATTACCCTGCCCAGGCTCCCTGCCACAGCAGTGCCCGCAGCGCTGTGTCCTCCTGCAGCCGCAAGATCCCGGCATGTGCGCGTGTGCTGCTAATTATCCCACTACCTGAGGACTTCTCTGCTGAGGCTGGCAGGGCGGGAGATGGCTGCTCCGATGTCCCCCAGCTTGCACAGGCAGTGAGTGCTGCCTGCTGGTCTTGGTTGCAGCATCGTCCATAATGCAGCCCCAGCAGGGCACAGGGGCAGTGCCAGGAACCACAGAGGGTGATGCTGTGCCCCACGCCGCTGGAGACAAAATCCTGCTTCTCCCTAGCTTCAGCCCACCCCCATGGAGACAGACCCTGACATGCTATTACTTTCCATTTTACCCTAAGATGGTCTTCCCTCACTCCTGCACCTAAATCCCCTTCTTGGGACCAATGAGCCTCAGACCCATGCACTACTCCGTTTCCCTCCAGCACCCTCACAGCTCTCCCTTGGCTGGCCCAGCCTCTCTACACGGCTCCTTGCAGGATGCAGGATGCTCAGCCATCAGGGCAGCAGCACACACACATACACACAAGCACATGAGCCCAAGAGAGACTGTGGGGTGGACTGAAATTTAGGGAAGGTAGGAGACCCAGCACCAGCTCTGCTATGACCCAGCCCTGGGAAGAGCTGCCCGGAGGAGACCTCTCACCCTTGGCTGACCAAAGAGGCTTTTTCCAAGGCAGAAAGGAGATGCATGCAAGGGGCAGGGTTGCAGCTGGTCCCAATCCCTCTGGGATTTATTGATATGGTGCAGAAATGGCCTGGATGTGTTCCTTATTAAGATGGAGCCCATAGAGAAAGGATAGGGGCGGCAGGGTGTCCCCAAAACAGCTCCCTGCTTGCTGTCCTACGCCCCCACCAACACTCAGACCCTCCGTGGCCAGATGTCCACATGGCTTTGGGTCCATCTCCCCGTGGCCACCATGGATAAGCCCAGCACCAGCTTGCCAAGGAGCGCCCACTTCTCCCTGTCCTGAGCTGGGGGAAAGCCACCGGGACACCTTTTTGGGGCCAGGGCCATGGTGCAAGAGTGGGGAGCAGCATTGCACCCTGAGGCCTTAGCACTGATGACCTTCCTTCCCCCTTGCAGAGCCATGGGGGTGTTGATGTCCAGGAGGCAGACGGTGGAGAAGGTGCAGAAGGTCAGCTTGGCCGTGTCAGCCTTTAAGGACGGGCTGCGGGAGCAGCCGTCGACACGGCGGCGGGCAGAGGTGGGGGGCACACGCCGGGGGACGATGGAGCAGGAGGTGCAGGAGGGAGAAGAGGAAGCATCGTCAGGACCTTCCCAGCCAGAGGAAAGCAGCGCCAGCAAGGTGGCCTGGGAACGGCTGCGGGATGGCCGGGGCGTGGAGCCGGAGGAGTTTGACCGAGCCAACAGGTTCACGCCACCTGCCTTCATCCGGCCCAAGCGGGAGCTGCATGATGACGAGCCCCCCAACATCAGCCTGGAGCAGCGGGAGCAGGCGAGCAGATGGAGCGTGGGGATGGGGAGGGAGGGATGGGGACAGAGCTGGAGATGAGCAGGGGATTGCTCAGGGATGGGCAAGCATTCCTGGTGCCTGCTGGGCAGTGACAGCCTCCCCGGGCACAAGCACCATGAAGGTGGCTCGGTGGGGCAGGGGGCCAGGGACTGGGCTGGGCAGCTGGAAGTGCCACGCAGGGAGGGTGTGACTGGTCCCTGGAGGGACCCTGGGCTGTGTTGGAGAGGAGAGGTCACTGCTGGGTACAGACAACTCCAACTCTGGGGAAGGGAGAAGGATAATTTGATCTACGTGTTTGTCAGCCTACAGCCAGCCAGCCTACAGCTCAACCCTTCCATCCACGCTTGTGACCCTTACAGCCCAGCCCATCTACAGTGCAACAGTTTATCCACCCATGCCTGCAATCCTACAGCCCACCTATCCACACCCATGACCCTACTCATCCATCCACCCACCCCCACAAGCCAACACCCCAGCCTACCTACGGCCTTACAGTTATCTGTCCACACCTACAACCAGCCACCACACATCAGCACTTCTACCCATCCACACTACAACCCTAAAGACCGACCAACTACAACCCCACAGCCCGATTATCCGCACCTACAAAGCTGCACCCAGAGAACCAACACCACCACAGACCCACCAGCCCTACAGCTGGACCCATCCACCCTCCATTCCTCCCCATAAACCCATCCACCCTCCTCCAACCCCACCAGCCACATCCCTTACAACCCCACCACCCACCTATTCCCTACTCCAGCCCCACACAATCCCACCCTCCCATCCCCTCTGCCCCGCAACGTCCTTCCCACAACCAAAGCACCACCCTGACCCTGACGTGAAGAAGCCAGCCCCTTGCCCACGCTGCCCCTCTGAGCAGCTGGCCATCTCTCCCCAGGTCCTCAATGACGAGATGTGCGAGATCTGCGAGGTGTGGACAGCTGAGAGCCTGTTCCCCTGCCGCGTCTGCAGCCGCGTGTACCATGACGGCTGCCTGCGCCGCATGGGCTACCTGCAGAATGACAGCACTGTGGAGGTGACGGAGACAGCGCATACCGAGACGGGATGGAGCTGCTACTACTGCGTGAGTGCCTGGCATCGGGGACACTGGGCTTCTGCTGGGGGGTGGATGCTCCCTGGGGAGCTGTGCCCCACACGGACATGAGCAGGGTCCCATGTTGCAGCCTAGACCAGAGCGATGGGGGACCTGCTGCTCCCCAGCTCCTGCCACCCGCCTTGGCCTGGTGGGGAGCCACCAGCAGGGAGGGGACAGTGGTCCTTTGCTGCCTCCCCACCCTGGCAGCCAGACCTTGGTGAGGAGACATGGCACCAGGGGAGGTGCGCACGAGGAGGTGTGGCAGAGCTGGAACAGCACCCAAAGCCCAGGAGCATGAAGCCACCCCGCTGTGTCACCCCTGGGTGACACACGGCACTGTCCCTCTCTGCATGCCCACACCCACACTCCTTCAGGGGATCCTGGCACTGCAGCACGGCTGGGTGCTCACATTGCCCCGTGCCTTTCCCCCATGGCTCCTCCCTGCCCCCCACCACAGGACAACCTCAATCTCCTGCTGACGGAGGAAGAGATGTACAGCCTGATGGAGACCCTGCGGCAGTGCAAGATCATTCCAGGTACAGACCCTCCCCACGGCGGGTCCTGGGTGGCTGGGGAGGCAAGTCGCCCCTCCCTGGGCACCACGCAGACCATCTGTCCCCTATAGAGACCTGCCTGACCCTGGACGACTTCCTGCACTACAAGCACCTGGTGCACAAGCAGCAGTTTGAGCAGCCCATGGCTGAGGCGCAGGAGGAGCAGGCGGCCCTGCAGTTCTCGGCCCTTGACCCTGACAAGAAGGGGCACATCGAGTGGCACGACTTCCTCTCCCATGAGTCCATCCAGCTGCTGCAGAAACTACGGCCGCAGGTATGGTTGCGGCACCCACAGCCAGCTCCCACAGCCAGCACCCACGGCCACAGCACCCAGTGCCAGCTCCCACAGCCAGCACCCACAGCCAGCACCCACGGCCACAGCACCCACGGCCACAGCACCCAGCGCCAGCTCCCACAGCCAGCACCCACGGCCACGGCACCCACAGCCAGCACCCACGCCACGGCACCCACAGCCAGCACCCACGGCCACGGCACCCACAGCCAGCTCCCACAGCCAGCACCCACGGCCACGGAACCCACAGTCAGCTCCCACAGCCAGCACGCATGGCCATGGCACCTAGCGCCAGCTCCCATGGCCAGCTCCCACGGCCAGGGCACCCATGGCCACGGCACCAGCTCCCACAGCCAGCACCCACGGCCACAGCACCCACGGCCAGCTCCCACAGCCACAACACCCAGAGCCAGCTCCCACAGAAATGGCACCCACGGCCACAGCGCCCAGCACCAGCTCCCACAGCCAGCACCCACGGCCACAGCACCCACAGCCAGCTCCCACAGCCACGGCACCCACAGCCAGCTCCCACAGCCAGCACCCACGGCCACAGCACCCAGCGCCAGCTCCCACAGCCAGCACCCACAGCTGCAGCACCCACAGCCAGCTCCCACAGCCACAGCACCCAGCGCCAGCTCCCACAGCCAGCACCCACAGTGGTGGCACCCAGCGCCAGCTCCCACAGCCATGGCACCCACGGCCACAGCACCCACAGCCGTGGCACCCAGCGCCAGCACCCACAGCCAGCACCCATGGCCACAGCGCCCACAGCCAACTCCCACAGCCAGCACCCACGGCCACAGCACCCAGCACCATCTCCCACAGCCAGCACCCACGGCCACAGCACCCACAGCCAGCTCCCACAGCCAGCACCCATGGCCACGGCACCCACAGCCAGCACCCATGGCCACGGCACCCACAGCCAGCTCCCAAGGCCAGCTCCCACAGCCAGCACCCACAGTGGTGGCACCCAGCGCCACCTCCCACAGCCGTGGCACCCAGCACCAGCTCCCACAGCCGTGGCACCCAGCGCCACCTCCCACAGCCAGCACCCACAGCCATGGCACCCACAGTCAGCACCCGCAGCCATGGCACCCACAGTCAGCACCCGCAGCCAGCACCCATGGCCACAGCACCCACAGCCAGGTCCCACAGCCAGCACCCACGGCCACAGCACCCACAGCCAGCTCCCACGGCCAGCACCCACGGCCACAGCACCCAGCGCCAGCTCCCACAGCCAGCACCCACAGCCATGGCACCCACGGCCACAGCACCCAGCGTCAGCACCCACGCCAGCACCCAGTACCAGCTCCCACAGCCAGCGCCAGCTCCCACAGCCAGCACCCACGGCAACAGCACCCACAGCCAGCTCCCACAGCCAGCACCCACGGCCACAGCACCCACGGCCACAGCACCCACGGCCACAGCACCCACGGCCACAGCACTCAGCGCCAGCTTCCACAGTGGTGGCACCCACAGCCAGCTCCCACAGCCAGCACCCACAGCCATGGCACCCACAGCCATGGCACCCAGCACCAGCTCCCACAGCCAGCACCCACGGCCACAGCACCCAGCGCCAGCTCCCACGGCCACAGCACCCATGGCCACAGCACCCACGGCCACAGCACCCAGCGCCAGCACCCACATCAACAGCACCCACGGCCACAGCACCCACGGCCACAGCACCCATGGCCACAGCACCCACGGCCAGCTCCCACGGCCACAGCACCCAGCACCAGCTCCCACAGACAGCACCCACGGCCACGGCACCCACAGCCAGCTCCCACAGCCAGCACCCATGGCAACAGCACCCAGCACCAGCTCCCACGGCCAGCACCCACGGCCAGCACCCACAGCCACAGCACCCAGCGCCAGCTCCCAAGCCAGCACCCAGCGCCAGCTCCCACGACCAGCACCCACGGCCACGGCCAGCACCCACAGCCAGCTCCCACGGCCAGCACCCACGGCCACGGCACCCACAGCCAGCTCCCAAGCCAGCACCCACGGCCACGGCACCCACGGCCACGGCACCCACGGCCATGGCACCCAGCGCCAGCTCCCACGGCCACGGCACCCAGTGCCAGCTCCCACGGCCACAGCACCCACGGCCACGACACCCATAGCCAGCTCCCACAGCCAGCACCCACAGCCACGGCACCCAGCGCCAGCTCCCACAGCCAGCACCCACAGCCACGGCACCCAGCGCCAGCTCCCACAGCCAGCACCCACGGCCACAGCACCCAGCACCAGCTGCCACAGCCAGCACCCACGGCCAGCACCCACGGCCACAGCACCCAGCGCCAGCTCCCACAGCCAGCTCCCACAGTGGTGGCACCCACAGCCAGCTCCCACAGCCAGCTCCCACGGCCAGCTCCCACGGCCAGCTCCCACGGCCAGCACCCACAGCCACAGCACCCACAGCCACAGCACCCACGGCCACAGCACCCATGGCCACAGCACCCACGGCCAGCTCCCACGGCCAGCTCCCACGGCCAGCACGCACGGCCAGCACGCACGGCCAGCTCCCACAGCCAGCACCCACAGCCACAGCACCCACGGCCACAGCACCCACGGCCACAGCACCCACGGCCAGCTCCCACGGCCACAGCACCCACAGCCAGCTCCCACAGCCAGCACCCACGGCCACAGCACCCACGGCCAGCTCCCACAGCCAGCACCCACAGCCACAGCACCCAGCGCCAGCTCCCACAGCCAGCACCCACAGCCATGGCACCCACGGCCACAGCACCCACGGCCAGCTCCCACAGCCAGCACCCACAGTGGTGGCACCCACAGCCAGCTCCCACAGCCAGCACCCATGGCCACGGCACCCACAGCCAGCACCCACAGCCGCGGCACCCAGCGCCAGCTCCCATGACCAGCACCCACAGCTGCAGCACCCAGGGCTGGCTTCCACAGCTGGCACCCGTGGCTGTGCCACCCAGGGTGGGAGATCCCCACAGCATTGGGGATGGGAGCAGGGGTTTCCTGTGGGGCGAACACTCCCCCTTCCCCTTTCTGCCCCCCCAGAATGCCCTGCTGCGGCTGCTGACGGCCAAGGAGCGGGAACGAGCACGGGCAGCCTTCCTGGCCCTGGACCAGGACGGCAACGGCTTCATCGGGTATGGCGAGTGCCGCCGGGCCCGGCACACCTGGTTCCGCAAGCACCAGAAGGAGACGCCCTCCTGCAACGTCAGGTATGGGGGCACCCACCCTGGGGTGGGGGTGACATCCCTACCAGCGCTCCCACCACAGCCCCGGCACCCACCGACAGGGCTTGGCGTGCAAATGGGTGCCCCCCGCTTCCTGCCACCTCCCCCTCCATGGCCCTGCAGCCCTGCCCGGTGCACCCTCTTCCCCCTGCGCCATCGCCATTTGGGGGTGCACAGAGGGGGATGAAGAGCACCCTCCTCCTCCCCACAGCATCAGCCACGTGGGGCCCATGTCAGAGAGCAGCCCCGCCAGCAGCAGCAGCGGCAAGAGCCAGGAGAAGACCCCGCTGGTCACGGAGCAGGAGGAAGCCAGGTGAGCCGGGTGGTTTGGGAAAGGGGGAGGGGTGGGGGAGCGATACCCCCATTTTGGAGGAGACGCCGGGGGAGCAGCGGCGTCGGGGCGGCCGGTGAGCCCGCGTCTGCCCGCAGGCTCGTCGACTGGCCCGGCTTCCTGCGGGAGAACGTCGCCTACATCCTGGCCGCCCGCCCCAACAGCGCCGCCCTCCACCTGCAGCCCCCGCCCTAGCCCCCAACAACGCCATCTTGGGCAGCGAGGCTTCTCCCACCACGGAGACCCGCCCCGCCCTCCCCTGTGGGCGGAGCCGGACGCCGATTGGCTGGCCGGGAAGCGGTCACGCTGCCTCCTCCCCCTACCCCCACTCCGGATTGGCTGTGAAGAGGATGGGTGCCACGGTCTGATTGGCTGAGGGAACATGTGTGGCTCTGGGGTCAGTGATTGGTGGGAGGGAAGTAGGGAGGGGCAGGGAGTGACCCTACTGCCCTCCCACGCCCCACAGACCCCAAGGCAGTGAGGGGTCCCGTGCCCGGGGGCGCCGTGGGACGCACGGGTGCCCCTCGCCCTCGCAGGTCTCGCTGCGAAGAGGGATCCACTGTCCGGGGACGCTGTGGGGTGCACGGGTGGCCCCCACAAACCCCATTGCAAGGAGGGGTCCAGTGCCCAGGGACACCATGGGGTGCACAGGTATCCCCCACAGACCCCACTGCAGAGAGGGCTACAGTGCCCAGGGATGCCATGGGGCCCATGGGTGTCCCGCACAGACCCCACTGCAGACCCCTCTATCCAGTGCCCAGGGACACCTTGGGGCACAGGGCAGGGAACCTGTTGCCCCCATGACCCCCCAGTCCCACAGCACCCCCTCACCCACCAGCACCTGGAGCCACCAGGGACCTGTCCCCAGGGACCTGCAGCCAGAGCAGGTTCTGTCCCTTAGCAGAAGTGGGGCTCGCCCTGGTCCTGGAGCCAGGTGTGGGTAGTTACAGGGTGAAAGCAGAGCCCAGAGCAGTTGTGCATCCTAAGCCTCCCACAGCGCCATGGAGCAGCATGGCTGAGCCTCTGCATGCTGCCAGCCACAGCCCCTGGGGATCTACAGCAAGCACCGGCTCAGCTCATCACCATGGTGAATCCGCGGGGGGAGGATGTGACTGACCCCCACTTGGCCTCTTCCACATCCCTGCCCAGCTCCAACAGGGGAGCCATGTAGGTCCATCATTGCACCCACAGCTTGTGGCCGTGTCTGGGCTCAACCCTGCCCTGCTGTGGACCAACCATTTAATGCCAACAGTGACAGTGTGGGAAGGAGCACCCAGAACAGAAACCACCGGGGGGCAAGAGGGCAAGCTTGTATATACAGGAGTGATCTCCTGCATCCCTCATCCCCTCCTGTACCACTAGTCCCACGGGATGCTGTCCCCCTGCTTAGCATTCCCTTCCCGCACCAGCCCCACTCACTCCCACTCCCTTTCCAGCACAGTGAGCAGGCATCCCCACCTCACTGAGGGCATTAGTGCTCACAGCGAGGAGGAGGAGGCAGACCCCAGAGCAACCCAGGCTGTCAGCTGCAGGGATGAGGCACTCACTGGGCAGGGCTGATGGCCAGTGGCCCTAAGGTGGGTGCATGCACTCAGCCCACAGGTACAGGAGCAGGGACCGAACCCCACACATCCCAGATGGGGGGATGCCCAGGTCCTACGGCAGCCCCAGCAGCTGCCCCCTGCCCCTCTGACCCCATCCTCATGGTGCTCTCAGCCTCTGCCTGCCTGGCGTGCCCTGGCTTAGCCAGAGTGCCCCATGGCGTGCCCAGACCTGAGATGCATCTGTGGCAGCCCCATCACTCCCTCACCTCCACCCCCCCAGTGTGATGGGGGCACCACCCCGCTCAGCCCCCCTGCCCCACCCAGGGACCCTCTCCAGGGACTCTCCCCGCTGCAAGACCGGGAGATGTGCCAGTGCTGCGACACCTTCCTCTACCGCCCAGGTGTGCCAGGCCAACGGGGATATTTCAGGTGCCAGGTCCTAGACAGGGCCGGAGCCATGGCCATGGCAAGGAGGCGGACAGGGGTGTGTGGGTCGTGATGCCCGCTTTGTACTGAGAAGTGTCCATTAAACAGCTGTGTCCAACTAGCCTCCGGCCAGTGTACTTACAGGGCTTCTGGCTTCTGCTGAGGGGTTTCTGGGGACCACACAGCTGCCAGTTGTCTTTAACACCCTGCCCCAGCCTTGGGTCCCTGTCCCATCAGGCAGGCTTGGCCTCGCATCCCTAGAGTGTCCTGCAGCAGCAATGGGGGAAGCGAGGGGGTGCACCAAGGACCATGCAAACTTGACATGCCCCACATCTTGCCAGGAAAGCAGACAGTGGGGAGAGTGCCCAGCTGGCCCCATAACTACCCTGGCCCCTGCAGCAGGAGGGACACCCATCCACTGGAATGAGGCTACTCCTTGGGTGTGGAGGCATTGGAGGCTGCAAACAGAGCACTGGGCACAGGGGATGGCTGGACGCTGGGAACAGGCTGTTTGCAGCAGTGCTGGGAAACCCAAAATAATGCCACAGAGTCACCAAGGGTTCCTGGGAAGAGGTGACTGGAGAGTGGTCCCCATGGCTGAGGGCCTTGCCAGTAGCCACATCCATGAAGATCCCAGGGAAAGCTGTGGCTTTTGCTGGTGGCACGTGGTCTGTGGCAACCAGGCTACTAGCAAAGGGGGCTCACCTGCCTGGGGGGTCCTTTCTTGAACAGCGCCTGTGCTGCAGCAGTGAGGGGAAGGGGGCTTGACAAGTGGATATGGGGGGAAATTAGGAGGGAGAAGCTGCCCTGGCAGCATCCGTAGGGTCTATAGGGGCTCACAGCTTGTTGGCAAAAGCTGGACTTGGATATTGCAGCTCATTTCCATAGCTGCCATTGGGTCCAGACCACAGTGGTGGTGTCCAGCTGACCCCCCCAGAGAAAATCCAGCAAGTGTTTCAGGCCCTGGAAACTGTAAAAGCTCGGAGGAGAGGCACCCATCACCTCAGGGAAGAGGATGGACACCTAGAGGAAGGAGTAGCTGGCCAGTGGTTTGCATGCCTGAAGCTGGGATGCCACTAGTGGGTGATGCCCTGGGGTCTCCCTGTGGAGGAAAGGCTCAGGGAATCCCTTGCCTGAGCAGATGATATTAATTGCTGTGTTATTGCTCCAGCTGCCAGAGCTGGAGAGTGAGCTGGGGCAGAGCACAGGTCCTGGGGACCATGGGTTTGAAGCAACTGCCGGCAGCACTCCAAACCCACGCTCTGAGCACCCTGCAGGATCCAATCTTGGAGAGCAGAACCCCGCAGACCCTGATCCAGCCCCACTCTGCACCCACCCCTTCCCCTGGGGACAAGGTGTCAGCGGCTTTCCCAGCCCCAGCCTACCCTGCCACCCCCTGCAGCGGCCTGGCACCTCTGCCTGAGCATGCAGCCAGCTGGTGTCCCCAAGGACCTGCCTAACAAGGGCCGTGGGTGGTGGGGCTGGCCCTTGTCCTGCAGGGCTGTGCTGTCACCACCACAGCACCAGCTGCCTCGCACACATGCTCTGCCTGCAGCTGCAGGTCCCAAGCGAGTGCCTGCCATGGGGCAGAGCATGCCCCAGCCAGCTGTGTCTCTGCACAGACATCCTCGAGGTCTGGGCAGAAGCCAGAGGATGGGGTGAGTCAATGGGCAGGGTGCTGCCCTGGTATCTCTTAGCTGTCACCTGCTCCTCTGAGACTGGTGACCTCAAAGACTCTGTCCCCAGAAAGCCTGCATGGCCTGCAAACCGCCCTCCTAAATGCTGGTGCAAACCTCCTCACCACCCAAATGCTGGTGCAAATCTCCCCTGAACACTCATGCAAACATGTCACCAAACGCTGATGCAAACCTCTCCCTGAGTCCCCCTGAACGCTGGAGCAAACCTGCTCCCAGCTGCTTGTGCAAACCTCCGACTGAATGTTTGTGCAAACCTTCCCCAGAATGGTGTTGCAAACCTCCCCAGTGAAAGTCCCAGAGGTGCCAAACCAAAGGATTAGGATGCTTCTGTGGGATTTACAGCTGGGGCAGGAGCCAGCTGTCAAGCCCACCCCTGACACCTCGCAAGGAAGGAAATCCCAGGGTGTAAAATTCATTCTGCAGCCATAGTGTCTGTGCAGCCAGTGTGTCCGTTGCCCCAGGTCTATCACTCACCTCTGGGTGCCACACAGTGGGTGCTGTGGTCCCCGTGGGGCTGCTCCCCAGTGGGGGTTCCCAGCCCCAGAGGTCCAGCCCAGCATCAGCCAGTCTGGGGCCTGGGGCTCCTGGGTGCCAGGTCTGTCTTGTGTGCTATGTTTTGCAGCAGGCAGCGGGTCAGGGTATCGGCCACCCTTCACCGAGGTGGCCCTGCCATCTGCAAGGGATCCGGAGGACCTCGTGCTGCCCGCCCTGCCCGGCTCCGGGTGTCTCCGCTGTCCCATGGGGACTCCGGGGGTGGTGGTGGGGTCAGCAGTGCCCCACTTTGCAGGGAGGCTGCACCCTCTGCTGGGACACATGGCCATTGCACAGGACTGCCACCCACCCCAAAAACCTCTGATTGCGGGGAAGATGGGTGCTCGGTTTTGTACCCTAGGGTGCAGGATAGCAGCCTCCTCCAAGCCCGGGCAGCTCTGCATGTTCCCAGGGCATCCCCTGGGCTTGGCCAGGGGCCATCAGGTCTGATGTGCCCCAGACGGGGTTGACCACGGTGTGCCCTGCACCAGAGCCAGCCCACCCTGGGGAATGTGTGCGGGGAGCTATGCTGACATGGGGCGGGGGCGACAGGGGTGACCCACTGGGCTGAGATAGTGTCACCACAAGCCGTAGCACCCGGCCATCACCAGGGCAAGATACCAGAGCCCCATCCCATCAGTGCCAGCAGGAAAAGGGGTTTCTCTGGGCAGCGTGTGGCAGTGACAGTGACAGCCACAGCTCCTGGAGGCAGTACCACCTTGGTGCCTTCGACCCTCCTTCCTCTTCCAGGCCAGAGCAGGAGTGGCCATGCAGAGTGGGGACAAATGTCCCCATTTAACAACATCCTCCCCACCCCAGATGTGAGCAGGGGAAGGAAGGGGGGAAGATGAGGGGATTTGGGGCACAGAGCTGAGATGAGGAGGTTGGACTGCCCAGAAGTGACTCCCACCCCTAGCCAGGGTCTCCAGAGGGACCAGTACCCTTTGGTGAGACCTCTGGGTGGACTGAGGGGAGAGGAGGCTGGGGAGAGATGCGAGGGGCCGTAAGAAAAGTGTGTGTCTCCTGAAGAGCAGTGACCACAGGGTGTCGCCCCTGCACCATGCCAGGAGCAGGCAGTGCCACTTTCGGACCTGCACACTGCACAGGGCCATGCCTGGCCACCACGCCGGCGGCAGGGGCATGGGGTGGCATGGTGGAGTGGAACAAAAGCATGCCACTAGGCCGTACTGGTGGAGCGGAGAGGCTGGCATCACAGCGCCGGCCATGTCTCTATCTTCATGCCCACCTTCTGGTCCCACAGCCATCAGAGCACACAGAGGAGGGATGCAGGGACTCATTTCAGTCCCCAGAAAGCATTTGGTAGGGTGGTTTGTGACTCCCTTCTCCTTCTGCTCCAAACCCAACTCTGACCCCAACCTACATCCCATAGCACCCTCCTCCTCTGTGTTTATCTCCCTGTGGTGGGCAAGTGCTGGGCCACGCACCCCACCTCAGCAGCCAGGACTCAACCTGGGCAGCCCCCAGCTCCTGCAGTCTGGGGTGGGCTCCATCCTCTGAAGCACCCAGGAGCTGGAAGATCGTTGGGGAAGAGGGACAGACCCAGGGCTCTCTTGGGTCTAGCACCCTGTTCCCATGAGATACACAGGGAGCCGGACCCCTCTCCTCTCTGTGTCCTGTGGCAGGACTCCTGGGCACCCCCTCCTCTGCACAGAGCCACTGCATCCCCCTAACAGCTGTAGGGTCTGTCCACGCCCAACACCGCCACAGAGCTGGGAATGATGCTCAAGCGATGGAAATGCAGCCAGGCGTTGGGTGTGGTGACAGGGGTAGGGACAGCGCTGCCCACCAGTGCCAGCTGGGACCGGCCATACATGGGTCCACAGGGCAGCCCAGAGGGAGCCATATGGGACCTGAGTGGGAAATGGGGTCCCCTCCCAAGCGTCTGCCCTAGCACACTGCCAGGAGCAGCAAGACTAGCTGCCTCAATAGGACACATCCCCGCACAGGCACTCCGTCTTGGAGGTGGTGTGCTCCTCTCCTGGGAAGATGCGCACGGCCTGTGCCACCCATGGGTGCCCACGCAGGGGGGCTGTGTGCGGCTTCCTGCCGGCATGCCGAGCTGCCGGCTCCCGCCACCCCCACGTTGCTGGCTCGGCGGCCCTGACACAGCGCTGGGCTGCCAGACGCTGCCTCCTGTTGCCAGCATGCTCACTCCCGCTCTCCTCCCCGCAGCACAGCTGTGCGCGGGGACACGGGGTGCTTGCGTGGTGCAAGGGGTGCAGAGGCGGCCCCGGGATGAGGGGGGGAACGGCGTGGTGCTGAGCACAGTGAGCATCTTGCTCCCTGCAGCATCTTTGCCGTGACTCATCCTAGCAACCCACGCAGCACCAGGGCAGGGTGTCCGGGTCTTCTCCTGCCTCAGTGTAAGGCCACATAGGAGCAATACATTAACACCACAAGCCCTGGGTGCCTCCCTGTGCCTATTGCCCTGGCCTTGCAGTGGGACCAGGAGGTGGCACCTGGGATGGTGGCCCCAGCCCTGGGCTCCCTGGGTCTCCCATGTCCTACTGTTCCCCTCTCCACAGCCACCTGCGCCTTGCTGGCCCCTAAGCAGCTACTATCTAGTGCTGGGGCTGGCATGGAGGGGGCCATCAGCTGCCAAATATGGTGGGGAGGCAAATGGTTTGGGGTGCAGCAAAGGTTCTTCCTTCTCATTTCAGCTGCACAGCTCCAGGCCCCACGGCTGCTGTTGGAGCAGATGCAGCCGGTCCCTCCCGGTAGCACAGGTGCGGGGCTATAGGGTGCCATGCATGTCTCAGTGCGCCCCAGCACCCATTCTTGCACAACACGTGTGCTGCACACCCCAGCATCCCCTCTCCATCTGGGATGTGCCCCTGAACCTGAAAGCCAGCACATGCGGTCCCCTCTGCCCCCCCACACCTCCAAGTCAAGGCACCTGAAGCAGACACTGGTAACCAGGCATCAGTCCAGGACTAATCTGGGAGACCCACGGGGCCAAGGTGTACCCTGGCTGGCCAGGGAAGAAGGAAGGCAGCCAAGCTACCTGGAAAGCAGGGATTTGGACCCAAGCCACCCCAGAAAGACAGCACCGTGCTTGGCACTGGCAGAGGCACCAAGCCCACAGCTGGATGGGGACACAGAGCCCCGTCTGGGTTATCTGCCAACCCACCTGGCATTGACGCAGCCGCTTGCTCCCCAGGCCAGAGTTTAGGGGCTCTGGCAGCAACAATGGGGGTAGTAAAGGGGGAGGCACCTCGTTTCGGCATGGGGCACCCTGCGACCTGGCAGCAAAAGGATCCGGGGGCTGGAGTGACTGATCCGTGAGGAGCCGCACACAACTATATCTGTCTCACTTGGCTGAGCGATGACTAAGGGAAGGACAGGAGAGCAGTCTGCACACCGCCAGGCAGAGGAGGAATTATTCAGGCTGGAGCGCGGGGGTGGAGAGAGGGGGGCTGGAAGGAGATGGGTGGAGGGAAGCTGGAGGCTGGGTGGGATGTTCTGGCAGCGCTCTCCCTCTGTGCCGGAGGGACACTGGGTACCAGACTGGTGAGAAACAGCACTGTGGGACTGGGAGCTGCCGACTCACTTTTTGGGGAGAAAATACCTGCAGTCAAACGGGTGTCCTGCCTTGGCCCCAACCCCACAGCCAGACACTGGCTCACTGCCTCGGAGACCGGCCATTGGCACTGAAGGACAGCCAGCATCCCCGATGCACGGAAAAACGCCCAGCAGCTGCCTGCACAGGGCAGGTCCCCAGGCATGCACAGCCCCATCCCTGCCCTCCTGCGACACGCCAGCAGCTGGACAGTGGTCTATGTGTGGGAGCTATTTCTGATGGTCTCGGGGCCATGCTGCTGCCACGCTGGGGCCCGCCCCATGCCTGTGGATGGGCTGCACCATGCTGTGCTGGGCCAGCTGCTGGGGGTCAGGCAGGCACCAGCCTTGCAAAAATTCACCTCAGTGTGCACAAGGTGAATTTCCATCGCTGGGGAGAGAAAGGTGGTAAAAATACCCCACTATGTGGCATATCTCCTGAGCTCCGGCCCGCACAGCAGTGCTCTCGCATAAGCACCTAGTGCACAATAAAAATGAAAGTCAGGAGGAGGGAATGCTAAAACCCAGGGGCTCTGCATCCTCTAGGGTCAATCCCTTCTCCCAGGAAGGAAAGGACCACACCACATAAGCCATTCCCACAGCCAACAGGTACCAAACCTAACTCCTGGGGTCACCCTGTGCTTTAGGGGCTGACAGTAGGATGGAGAAGAGCAAGTCAAGCACGTGGACTCACGAGTCCTGCTGATACTTCAGCTGTGCCACCCTGCCTTGTTGACCTGCAGGTTGCAACTCTTCTCCCTGCTCGGCAAAGATTTTTGCAGTGTAACTGGGGCACAAACATCCCAACTCACCTGGCACATGAATCTGTGGGAGCCGGCAGGTTGCTCCTCGTATGGGGAGCAGAGCCGAGGATCCTGTGTGCCCTCCAGACCTTCCAGCCCAGGAGGATGTTTGCAAGGGGAGCCCATTTCTAACTCAGAAAGCCACAGAAACTTGCAGCCAAGACTGCCTCAAGGGGCTCTGGCTCACTTCAATGGCACAGAATGGAAATGTGGGTGTTATGGTCAGGGAGTGGGGATGAGGCTGGGTATGAGCCCCGTCAGTTGAACATCTATAGGCTACAAGAGCAGGACCACAGCCCAGGATGGTGCAGGAAAGGAAATTAAGGAAGGGGCTATAACCCTGCGTGATTTCATGCCCATGTGTTCGACAGGGCTTGTCAAATAACCCTGGCTTCTTTATTTGATGACTATAAATCCAGTTGCTAAAACACCACCATGGATATAGTGGGCTGCTGCCAGGGCATCCCTCCAGCACAACTGAGCTCTGAGCAATGCCGGGGGATCACCTAAAGCCAGCAACCCAGCAGGACCCACTCCTGGGAACTGCCACCCATCACACCAGCTCCCACGGGCAGCGACACGCCTGTCACCGCCCGGCCCCCTCCAAGCTGCCCAAGCCCAGCAGGTCCCTGGCCTGGCAGCGAGGTGGGATTCAGAGGACATTGCATCACCCCGGCTTCATCTCCCATCTCCCTCATCCTCAAAGCAACCTGACATCCTCTTCCAACACCCTCAGCGTAGCCTGGCAACAGCAGTACCGGCATGCAAACGGCTGCACCGGCATGGAAACAGCACTACCAGCATGGAAATGTGGCTGCTGGAGGAGAGATAAAAAATGTGAGGCGGATCACCCATTGCCTCAGCTGTCTCTCTGCTTCCTCAAGCAGTAAAGCTAACCTCTCTCCCCCAGGTACTTCCAATGGGTTGCAGGTGCTGGGTATGAGAGGCTCCTCCAGCCTTATCTTCATTTCTCCCCATTGCCCAATATTGCATGAGATGAGTCAGTGGGTCTCAGCCCAGGTCTCGCAGGTCCTGACACCCAGAAAGCTGCGCCAGCACGCAGGTGTCCCTTGCAGGTCCCCTGTGGAGGGAGACCCAAACCCCACCCTTAGTGCTTCCACAGCAAATACCTGGTTTGAGGTGCATAAATTTGGGTGGTCCAGGAAAATGGTCCCTCTGGTTTTTGGCTGCCAAGGACTTTTTTCTGGAGCCAGTCCCTCTGTCTGCCGGAGCAGGCTGGCTGCTTGGGGCTATCCCATTCTGCAGGGGTGAGGAAAGGCACTGCCATCCCCAGGCAGGGGATAACATCCCCACGCTGCCCTCCTCACCCTGCGTCCCCAGCAGTGGGCAGGGAGGGCAGCTGGAGCATCCCTCTCTCCCAGGGAAGGAGATCCGGTGGGGGCATCAGAAATTACACAATGCTGCGCCAAGCAGACGAGGCAGTGAGTGAGGCGGGGGCACACGCCAGCCCCCGGAGTGAATTCCCTGACGTGGCAAACATCTCCCGAAGCCCCCTCGACACCCACCTGCACACGCAGGCAGGAGCCCACACGCATACGCAGGCAGGAGCCCACGCGCCGGCGCACGCCTGCCTCTAAAGGAAAAGCCTCACTGGAGCTAGTGCTGAAATAGTGAATTGCCTCATTCATTCACCCTCTCCGGAAGCTATGCCCATACATGCAAGCATACGCACAGGAAGGCATGTGCGGCAGACACGTGCGCCCACCCCACACCCTCCAGGGGTCCCCCCCAGCCACTATCTTCACCACCTGCTCTGAAATGCAAGCACAGTCCGGCCGTGCGTGTCCCTCCACACGACCCCCAGCTCTGCAGGTGGGAAACCCTGGTTGAAGCAAATTTTGCATGTGACCCCTTTCATGGCGTGATGGGGTGACTCACGTTCTCTGGGGGGTGGAAGTTCCTCTGCCACTTTTTTGTCCCAAATCCAGAGACTCGCATGTGGGAGATGCCCCCTTAGCACACAGCATAAGCACTCCCAGCCATGTTTGCCCCCACAGCTCGGAAAAGACCTTTCTACAGGGGATGCAGCTGTAGCAAAGACTCCTCAGCATGGCCAGGCGGGTCCCCCCAAAAACTTGAGCAGGACCTGGCAGGAGCCGTGCAGGGCACAGCACATGCATGGCATGGGGACATGCACGTGCATGGCATGCAACATGTGTAAGCCCAGCGCTACATCCACATGGTCTGTGCATGGACAGAAACCTCCATTTCTAAGCTGGAAGGTCTGGCCTGGAGTTGTCACCTGGCAAAACTCCCCTGGGACGCACAGGCTCGCAGCACACACTTGTGTGCAAGCCTGGGCAGACACAACACTTGCCCACACGCATGTGCACATGCTCCACAGTGCATGGCTCTGCAGACCCCATTTGGCGGTTTGGCACACACAGGGCACACACAGGCATGGCCAGGCAGCAGTGGGGCAGTGCAATGCCTGCAGCCTGCCTGCCTGCTCCCTGGTGCGACCCCGCTTTGCTGCTGTGTCCTTACATAACTCCAGCCAAGCGTGGGACAAGGCACCGCACCGAGCCGGGAGATGGAGCGGATTCAGCTAATTTCTTTTCCTAGAATAACTTCTTCATTTAAGCCCTGTGAGGTGCCCGAGAAAACATCCCATCTCCACCCCCCACCCCCTCACCTGGCAGGCTCCCAGCAGCACCAAGCCTTGGTGCAGCCGCCGCAGCCAGCACGGCATCGGCAGCACCCACGAGTGCAGGATTGCGCCCTTGCCAGGGTCCCTTTCCTGTCCTGGTGCTCACACCATGGGTCCTGGTATCCAGGATGGTCAGCTGTCATGGCATGTCCCCCGTCCTATCCTCCTGCCCCTTGTACAGGAGGGAAATGCTGATGTACCCACAGGCACCTTGGGACCTGCGGGACGGGCACCCTGCTCAGTTCCCCCTCTAAACACTGCTGCAGACACGTGCCAATGTCTACGTCGGACAGGGAGGGCTTCTTGCAGTGGGGACTGTTGCCCACATCAGCAGGACCCAGGGATGTGGGCACTGGACCATGCACCTTGAGGAAGGAAAAGCATCAGCATCCACAGCCCAGAACCTGTGCCCTGTCCCTACCTGCCCCCTCAATGGCTGCTCTTTCCATTTGACTTTGAATATTATTTTTCCTCAAACTTATCTAGAATTTGAGATGAGACACAGGGGCTTGCATCTGCCCAGATTGCTCTTCCTTCACAAACACAGGCCATGCAACACCACCCCAGCCTGAGCAACGCATTGAGGACAGCAGTTTGCCAAAGAGGAGCCCTACCACTGTCACAGTGTGCGGCAGCAATCCCAGGGCTGGTGGTGCAGCTCAGCCCCTCTCCCCAAGCCCTGCACATTGAGCACTCTGTGTTTTTGTTCCCCTCCAGCAGCAGCAATTTCTCCTCCCCGCCTCCCTCCCACTCCCCACCCTCCTTCAGGCTGTATATTCAGTACCTCTGCCCTTACTGAAGGTTGAAGCAAAGCAGGGAATTAGTTTGGGACTGCATTTTCTTAAGCGTTACTTCTTCCATCCCCTTCTCACGCGGAGATGCTGCTGCTCTCCTCATTTGCTCCCTAATTACGTGGCTCTGTAACTTTTCCCTTTGCTCACTCTCTTCCCACAAATTGGAGGGTGGGGTTTCCAAAGCCTGGCTTTCACCTTAACTCACCCACCTCCCAGCCCGGGATCGGATGTATTTGCTTTGCGAAGGTCCTGCCAGAGACAACCACAACCCCCTTTATCTGGGTGCCTTGCAGCAGCTCTGGGCACCACATGCCAGGCTGAAAACTCTCTGCAATCCTCACCATGGGCAATGGGACATGGCTTTGGGAACTAGAGCCTCAGTGCTCCAGATGTGGCCCCAGAGTTGGCCAGCTGCGCACAGCTTCCAGACACCTTCACATCCCCAGGGGTCTGGCTGCTCTGGAGCCCCAGCTGACAAGGCTGCTGGAAAGCACTGGTGCAAGCTGGGGAACAACCAAACCCCCCACCCTGTCCATTGGTCTGGGCTGAGAGGAGAGCACAGGGGTCTCTCCGCTCTTTCAGCTCTTGGGGTGTCCCCTCAAGTCAGTGT
Organism: Phalacrocorax aristotelis; assembly: GCF_949628215.1. NCBI lineage: Eukaryota > Metazoa > Chordata > Aves > Suliformes > Phalacrocoracidae > Phalacrocorax > Phalacrocorax aristotelis. The sequence continues at coordinate 71,554,222 of NC_134311.1, read as the reverse complement.
TTCAGAGAGAGATGTGGCAAGCACAGCCTGAGCCCAAGTGGTGTTACCAGACCTGAGTGATGCAGGCAATGAATGGGAGCCCTGAGCATGGAAGGAGCAGGAGAGCAGGTTAGTGGATGCCTTCAAGGCCACCCAGGCAAGACCAAACTCCTTTCCCCAAGGAGCAGAGCAATGCATCCAGCAAAAAAAAACATGCACAGAGCAGCCACTACAGACATCTCTGCCATGCAGAAGAGGATGAATGTGCCCAGATATCTGAAAGTGCCCAGATACCATGGTGATGGGCACACAGGGAGACCAGGTTAAACAGAAACCTCCAAGGACTGCCCTCTGGGCCAGAAACATGAGAACACTGCTTGACTTGCAGATGGTGACCCATAATACACTGCTAACCACTGGCCACTTCATACACCACCCCTACCGCCAGTCCCAGTCCCATCTCCCCATACCCTGTCTCCAAGCGAGAAATGGGCAGAGAGGAAAAACATCCTTGCTCCAGCCTCCATCCGGGGCACCAGATGCTCAGCCAGTCCCAGCCAGCATCCCCAGCTCACTCACTCCGGCATCCCCTCCCAGTTCAACCTCAACAGTGGTGGCTGTCTCAGGCTCCTGATAAAAAGCTCCAGGCGAGGCTGTTCCCTGCCAACTGCAGGCAGTGACCTAGAGATGCGCAGAGCCACCACAGGGCTGGTATAGTGCCATACGGCCGGGCCAAGGGCTGGCAAGCACACAGCACCATGAGAATAAGCCAAGATGCCCAGGGCCAGGCAGCCCCACATGTCTCCATTTGCTTGCAAAGAAAAGACTGGAGCACCTCAGCATCCTCCAGCACTCGGGGTGCTTGGAAGTCTTCTTTTCCCTTCTTCTGTACAGGGATCTTTATGGCTTTACCTACTTACCATCCATAATCCTGATGGACCAAGGAGGTGGGATGCTCAGGAAGCAGCAAAATCAGAGGGGTTGGTAGTTATGAGCTATGGGTGGGGAGGGAAGCAATGCAGCACCACTGCGGCACCAGTGGAGTCCTCTGCCCCCAGCGTAACATTGCCTGCATCCATCTGAGCACCACCTACCATTGGGCCAGGGCGGTCACAGGGAAGGAGGTTTGGGAGGCAACAGTGAAGAGGCAAGACCAGAATAAAGGCAAGCCCTCCTGTTCTTTCAGAAAACTCTCTTTACCAGACAACCGTCAGGTCATTTTGGGTTTTTTTCTGAGAGGTCACAGATTTGGTAGCATCACAGAGGTAGCAGTCAGCTGGGTACCACTTTGCAGTCTGAGTAACCCATCACATCTTGCCACTGTCAGCTCATTTGGCAGATTAAGAATTAGAAGACAGGCAGATCTGCAAAAGGAAAAGCATCAGATGGACACACTCTCAACAGATGCAGCAGGGTTTGTCTCCAGCCCAGACACCCCCCACCCCCAGCTCCGACCTTCAGGGCCACCATCCCTGCTGGGAACACCCCTGGATGCCCCTGCCCTGGAAAGCAGGGACTCGGGATGTGTTTCAAGGCCAAAATTCCCTAAGCGATGGGGTGGCTGGAAAGAATGGAAGTGCTCAGTATGATTGGCACCCAAATGTAGACTGGAAATAACTTGGTTAAAATGTAACTTGGAGAGAGCCATCCCCAGGCGAAACCATCAAGTGTTAGAGGACACCTTTGCTGAGGAAAGCAGGGCAAATGCTGGAAGCTGAAATGGAGCCAAGACAAACTTCAGCGCATGTCCTCCACATGCAGACAGGTTCCCAGGGGTGACCGACACTATCTGGGCTCCCAGGGACAGCTGGCGTCCCTTCCAGGGGGACACACAAGGTGACAGGTAGGTACCAAGGAGGATGCTGGGGGCTGCAGGGGTGCTGCCAGCTCTCAGCTACCATCGCTTTGCCTCACAGGGGAGCATCTCAGAGTTCAGACGCTCCAGATGCAAGTCCCAAATCCTGCTAATCCCTGCAGCAATGCAGGGCAACTCACAGAGCTCCAGCACCCACCAGTTGGGGTGGGGACATCGCCTCTCCTCTTTCACCTGCTTGGCAGGGTGCTTGCAGAGATGGCTCCCATGAGGGGCTTCCCCAGCCCACACACTCTGCATGCCCGGTTTAGATCTCTGTGTTGGTCTTTCAGAGTAGGAGCCAGAGGGGTAGGTCAGGAGGCAGGATCTGCCTCCTGGTGGAGCCTTGCTCTTCCCCAGGCTCTGCCCCAGAAAAAGCACTGCAGCATCCCCAAGCTGCTCTTTCCTCTCACTCGCTCTTGCCCTCAGGTTTTGGCCACTCTGGCAGAGCCCGAGCACAGGTGGGGACAGCAGGGGACTGGAGAGGATGGAGTCCTTCCACGCATAGCTACCCACTGCCGCACAGAGCCGCTTGCATCTCCCCTGCACGCCCAACGTGGGTGGCAGGAGAGCCCCAGCGCGCTCATCTGAGGGGGTTTGTAAAGGTCAGCCTGGGAGGAGGTCTCCGGCGAAGGCGGCATGCCAGCACTGGCTGGGAACCACTTGAGAATAGAGGCGGGGGGGCGGGGGGGGAAGAAAATTTAAAAAAAAGAAAAAATAACCCAGCTGGCAGCTGCCAGGAGAGGAAGCGGCAGGTTGAGACAAGGACACGGCTCATTATGCCACCCCCGCAGGTGCAGAGCGCCGAGCGGACAGCTCTGCCACCAGCAGCACACTAGCAGGGTGGATGCAGTGGCCGGCATCCTCAGCCCCAGCCAGGAAGACAAACCAAACACCATTACTATGGCTAATAGTAATGACCTCCCTCCTCCTGCCTGCCCTTGGAGACTCTGGTGAGAGGCAGCAACAAGGGTGCACAGGAGACACTGCTGAGAAAACATCCTCCAGTGCTGTCACTGTTGTTGGGGATTTTCAAAGTCAGCCTGGATAACAGAGCAGCCCACTCTGACCTCTGATACTGCTTGGAGCATGAGACATCCTGGGAGCCACTCCCATCCAGATCATCCTGTGCTCTGAGGCATAAGCCCACTGCAGGCTGGGGCTACCAACAAAGTCATGGTGCCTGGGAGCTGGTGAGAACCACTCAGGTCTGGTGGTTTCCTCAGGGGACATGCCAGGGTCTGAGTGAGCCCCAAGGACGAAGGTCCCCATGTCCTCAGGACAGAGCTCACCTGCACAGGCAGCAGTTTCAGCGGGAACTAAGACCCAGGCCAGACCTGGAAGGTCACCCACTAGCATCTCCTTGGAGATGCATCCACCCAAAGCCACATCCAGGCTAGCAGCAGGTGGGGAATGAAGCTTAATCCCATATAAAAAAGAATTTTTTTTCTTGCAGCTTTTTCCTCATCCTGCATCTCAGGGTGCTGGAAAAGGCGGGCGGCATCTCCAAGGAACAGGCAGGAAGGAGAGACAGCGAATGCGTGGGCGCTGCTCTCGCCGTGGAGAACAGAGTACAAACCCCAGCGCTGCCAAGCCCGGTTGTCCTCAGATGCATCTCCCCAGCTCTCCCAGCCACAGTCACCAGAGGCTTCCCTGTGCCGGGGAGATGATCCAGATCCAGCTCGGAGGAGGTGGCGGTGATGGGGGAGAGGTCTCCTTCTCAGTGGTACAGTGCCCACCAGGAAAGTGCTTTGCAGCTGGCACTCAGGTTGCAGAGCTTGGTGGCTTCGTCTGCTGCTCCCACCTTCAGACACTGAGTTATGATGTTTTAACAGAAAAACAGCTGGGGCAATGCTCCCCCACCTGTCCATCCTCTCTGGGATGGAGACCCATGGCCAGAGCCTTGGGAGGGTCTGACACTCCAGGGGAACACGCCGTGCCGCTCACCCCTGCAGCCTGGGGCTTGCCACACCAGACCCATCATCACAGGGCTCACCACCCCTCAGTGGGTGGGTTTCTCCTCCCAGGAATTTGCTTGATTGCCTTTTGACCCCAGACAAATTTCTCACATCTTCCCCACATACCTCCCCACATACCTCCACCCAAGGCCACCATTTCCACAGGTCCATCCCAAATGGCTTCGCGAAACAGGCTCGTGCCCTGAGGTGCCCCACTGTGGGAAGGGAACCCGAGGAGCAACCCCTCCCGTCTCGCCTCCCCCTGCCACACGGGGTCCTGTAATTCCCCGCCATGCCTCCCTCAGTCATCTCTTCCCCCAGATGGAAGAGAGCCAGTTTATGTAATTGTTCCTTCTATGGAAACGGCTTCGTACCTTTAATTATTCCTGCTACCCCTCCCTGCGCTTCCTGGTGTGTCCTTAAAAGGGTGCGGACGTGCCGGGGCTGGCGGACAGGCTGTGAAGGAGGAACAGTTTTGGTTAAGACACCTGCTGCACCCTGGGAGGGTGGTCCTGTCCTGCCCTGACCCCCCACCCCCCGCCCAGCTTTCAGCAGCGGAGGGGCCGTATCCAGCCCCTGGACCAAAGCCTTGTTTTTGCCCAGGCAGGCTGCACACCAAGCAGATCATTTGTGAGCGCACGGGGTCACGGCTGACGCCAGCTCCCCCCCTCCCCGGTGCCCCCCCTGACGATGAAAGGCCAATGACAGGGAACAAAGGGGATTTGCAAGGCCAGGAGATCAGCCTCCCCACCGCTGCTGGGGGCTCGTGTCCGGCCAAACAAACACGCTGGGAACCGGGCAGGGGAACAGCAAGCGCTGCTTTAGCATCACGATGACTCAGCCACTGTGCGCAGGGTACAGGGGAAACCCCGACTGCCCCGCTCCGAGGGGCGCCATGAACGCTTCCATGGGGGGGGGGAAGGTGGGAAAGCGTGGATGGCGGCGCATGCTGGGCCCAGGGAGGGACGGGGACACCGATGCTGCGGCCAAACCACAGCACAAGCCCAGAAGTCGCTGCAAAATGCCTCCTTCCATCGGCCTCCTCAGCCAGGAGGAGCGCGGGGTGGGGCATTACAAAAGCACCCGCGTCTCACGGCAAACATGATGCCAATGGCCGCAAGCACTGGCATCACTGCTCAGCCTCACCGCGGCTCCTGGCAGGACGCCATCCGGGGAGGGACCCTCACCCTGCACCGGCGCCTCGGCCCCTTGGCACAGGGCTTGTCGTGCCTCGCTGCCGGGCGGGATGCTGGAGTGGCCCATGGGGGACACGGTGGCCACCTGAGCACACTCTCTGCGTGAGGACACGTGACACAGCTTTGCGGGGCAACTTGCTGAGACAGGCGAGCCGCTAAGCCAGGATGCACTGGGCAAGGGGATGGGGGCCCAGCCTCACACAGCCCCACGCCTCCCATGGGACCGGGCTCTGGGGTCCCGCGGTGCCTTCCTGCGGGGAAAATGCAGACCCATACGAGTCCCTCCCACCCACGCCGGGGGGCCGGGTGCCTCAGCCCAGCCCAGCCCAGCCCAGCCCAGCCCTGGCGGGGCAGCCCGGCTGCAGGGGGCGTCGTGGCAGTGGTGGTGCCGTCACGCCGTGTTCCGATGGGCGGGGCACCGGGGAGCAGACGGACAAACACTCTCACGCGGGGGCACTGGGAACCGCGACCCCACCACGGCAGCGTCACCCCCCAACGCAGCGCAGCCCCCACTCCACCCCCCACGCCGGTCCCGTCCCCTCCCCACCCCACGCATGCCCACGCGTGACCCCGTGAGCGAGGGGACGTTTGACGCGCAGCGCCCGGTGACGTCACGCCCTTCCAGAAAATTCCCCCGGGGAACCCGCCGCTCCAAACCCGCGCCCGACCAATGAGAGCGCCGCGAGGGGGCGGTGCCTGCTTGAACTGGCCAATGGGAGGAGGAGATAGGGAGGAGGGGTGTGGAGGGAGGGTCTCGCCAGCACCCTTTACTCGCCTCGCCCCGCCTATCTTGCTGGGGGAGCCAATGAGCGGGGGGCGGCGCGGCGACGGACAGCCTGCTGGCCGAACAGGGCGGGGCGCGCGCGGGCGGGACTCCCCTGACGTGGCGGTCGGGGGGCGGGGGCGGCTCGGCGAGCGCGCGGCGCCCGGGGACAGCGCGAGCGGTGAGTGCGGGGGGCGGCGGCGGCGGCGACGGCTGTGCCCCACGGACCCGCCCTACAGACCCGCCCTACGGAACCGCCCCACGGACCCCACGGCGCCGGTGGCGGCCTCACGGTGGGTCTGGGGCGCGGCCCCGCCCCGTGGGGTGACAGGGAGTCCCTGTGGGGCTGGGTGTGTCAGTACCCCAGCCCTGTGGGGTGACAGGGTGTCTGTATGGGGCTCGGGGGGTGATCAGTCCCCCCCCCCCGTGGGGTGACAGGATGTCCCTGTGGGGCTCGGGGGGGTCAGTCCCCCCGCCCCGTGGGGTGAGAGGGTGTTGCTGTGGCGCTGGGGGTATCAGTCCCCCCACCCCGTGGGGTGACAGGATGTCCCTGTGGGGCTGGTGGCATCAGTCCCCCTGCTCCGTGGGGTGACAGGGTGTCCCTGTGGGGCTGGGGGGCCAGTCCCCCTGCCCTGTGTGGTGAGAGGGTGTTGCTGTGCTTGTGAAGGCAGGGGAAGAAGGGATTGTCGCCTCTGCCCCAGTGGAGTGGCAGGGTTTCCTGGTGGGGCTGCGGGTCAGGGTTAGCTGTTCTGCCCTACCTGGTGTCACTAGGGTGTCCCCGTGGGTCTGAAGGGCGTGGGAGGAGGGAGTTAGTCCCCCTGCCCCATAACAGTAACAGTGCATCCAAGTGGGGCTGGGGGAAGGGGTTGATCCCCCCTCCATGGGGCTGTAGTACATCCCTGTGGGGCTGGAGAGCGTGGTGAGGCGAGGGTTAATCTCTCTCCCCTCCAGCTTTGGAGGGAATAAGGTGCTCTGTTGGAGCAGTGTGGTGTAGCCAGGAAGGGGTTAAACCCCCCCTCTACCCCCGTTGGGGTCACCAGTATACCCCAGTGGGGCTGAACTGGGTGGTGAGGAAATGAGTACCACCCCCACCCCACCCAGGTAACAGTAATGGGGTTGATGGGCCAGCAAGGAATGGGTTAACCCCTGTCCTCAGTCGGGGTGACAGTGTCCCCCAGGAGAGTGGGGAGGGAAGGGTTAACCCGCCTTGCCCTTGGGGCAGACAGTCGGTCTGAGTGGGGCTGGGGTGGGTCAAGGGGTCACCCCAGGCAGGGGCTGACACCCCTGGGAGGGGCACACGACCCCTCCCCACACAGGTGACAGCTCCTCACTGAGCCCCTAATTGGGGCACCCCTAAATGGGGCATCACGTGTGGGATTTTGGGGGTGTGTGTGTGCTTAACCCTGTCCCCATGGGGGACCCTACATGGGGAGGCACTGGGGGGGGGGGTGTCTCAACCCTGCCCCCAGACTGGTGTGAGCTCTCCAGTGGGGCTGGGCAGGGGGGACCCTACATGGGGAGATGCTGAGGTCGTTTGACCTCATGCAGCAGGCAGCACCCTGTGGGTACGGAAATGTGGGACCCTCTATGGGGTGGTGTCGAGGAGGTCTCGACCCGTGCCCACGCAGGAGGCAGCAGCCGTGGGACTGGCAGCGGGGGCTGTGCCGGCAAAGGCAGCGAGGGGAGGGTTAACCCCATCCCCACGCAGGTGCCGGCACCCCAGTGGGGCTGTCGGTGGGGAGGGGGAGGCGGGCGGTGCGTGTGGGGGCCCGGGGAGGGGATGATTCATTGCCGGTAGTCATGACATTGCTGCCTGGTTGCCTGCGCCTGCCAGCCGGCACGGGCACGGGTGGCTCTGCCTGCCCTGGTGCGCTGAGATCCCCTCCAGCTCCCTGACTGAACCCGGGACACGCTGCCATGCCGGCCATCCTGCTCTTCTGGAGCCGCGCCGAGAGGTAATGCACCCACTCCGGCACGCATCCCGGATACCCCTGGCTCACCCACCCTGGTGCTCGGTGCCCGGCGAGCTGCTGGACCCACAACCCCTGGGGAGGCAGCAGGATCACCTGCCTGGTGTTCTGCTCACTGAGGGTGGGCTGCATGAGCTGCACGGTGATGCCCCGTTTTGGCTGCCCAATTTTGGCGTGGGGCATCCGGAGAGGGTGCTCTCGGTGCCCTGTGAGTGATGGTGACGGACCGGGGAGAACACGGTGGCACTGGATTTCCTTGGCGCGCCTGAAGGTGACTTCTCAGAAGTAGGTTTTGCGCCGCCGGGCTCGGAAGAGGCACCATCCTGGTACCCCACAGTCACCGGGTGGGAGCATGGTAGTCGGACCCCTTCTGCTGGGGGACTGCTGCCGGCACCCGGTGAGGGGGATACAGGGACCCCCGCGCATCCGAAGGGGAAAGCCGGGGAGGTACAAATTTGTTAACGTGACTTTTTTTTTTTTTTCCTCCACATCACCGCCGCCCTACTTTCCTCGCTCCCCGATTCGCCTGGCGAGTGCGGAGCCCTGGGCGTCAGCAAAGTCGTTTTTGGGGACGCTGGGGGGATCCTGGCTGCGCTCCCTGCTCCTTGGCGGGGGCTGCGCGGGGGACGTGACAGGAACAGGGTGGCTGGGGGCCTTGCGGCAGCAGGGAGGGAGGATGCTGGAGCTGACAGCAGAAGTGTCTTAATCCAGCAGCTTAGCGAGAAAGAAAGCGTCAAGAAACCAATTAGAAGGAAAATTACAGCTCAGCAAGTGATTCCATTGAAGGGTCCCCCGTGTGTGGCTGGGAAGCACACAAAGGAGGGCAGCTCCCCGGCAGCTCCCCGGCAGCACCGCGTTGACACCCGCTTGCCCCCCACCAAAGCCCTTTCGGAGCCATCCTGGGAGTGGAGCTCAGAGCCAACCGTGGCTGCCGGGCTGGCGAGGAGCTGTCTCTTCAGTGCGCCGGAGGAGCTGGAGGGGGAAGCTTGCCACCAGAGCATCGCTTGGCGGCGGCGGCGGCATCCCCGGCACGAGCCGGCACCTTTCACCCCACCATCCTCCTGCCACCCTCCAGTGCCTCCCAGCCGGGCACGCAGCACCTGCCAGCGCCTGCGGACAGCCGCGATGTTTAAAATAAAACTCGAGCCTTTAAAAATGACGGCTTGGACTCTGAATGTGTTCGTAAAGTTTCGGTAAGTGGGTTTCCACCTCTTGACCTCATGTCCTCGTTAAACCATCGGTGCCCGTCCCCAGTGTTCCATGGTGACCTTGCACCCCAAGATGGAAAAAACCCAAAAATCTCCCTGGTGCTGCTGCCAGGGTGGGTTTGTTCTCTGAGATGACTGCTGAGCACAGGGATTATGTCAAATGATCGCTATTCAGCTGGCCCGCTCATCCAGCGGTTGCACAGGCTGATGTCATGTGTGGGGCCGGAACAATGATTTGATTTTTTATTTAATAATTTTTTTTTTTTTTGGTGCGGTTGCAAGAGGAGGACGGAGGCTGGGCAGCCTCGGCAGGGCTGGGGGATGCTTGTGGTGTTCTCCAGGGCTGGTTGGTGGCCATGGCTTGTCCAAAGGCATCCAGGCTGGGAGGGCACGCAGGAACGGCTTTGCATGCCTGAAATGCTTCCTGTGGTGCCTCCCCCCCTGCTCCCTGCTCCCGAGGGAGTTAAATGGGAAGGCAAGAGAGGATGACTGAGCAGAAGGGGGAGAGGAGCTGGTGGCAAGGCGCAGCTGATCCCGGGAGGTGGGAGGGGGGGGAGGGAGGTAGGCTCTGCGGGGACAGAGTCGTGTTTTACCATCATCGCGCATGTGAGCGTCACCTCCCAAGCGTGCCTTAACCCACCAGGTCACCCGCCGGCGGCTGGTCCTCGCCGGCACGGTAAACCGCGGCACGGGGATGCGTTTCGGTACAGAAATCTCCTCCCTGACCCCAGCTGAGTAAGGGGTCCCTGGCCGGGAGAGCATCCCCAGTGGGCATCCCCACCCCGGCCAAAGACCCCTCAGCAGTCAGGACTGGGGATTGTGTGGGGGGGGTGACCATGTTTTGCTGCGACGGGATGTATTTTCATGGGAAGTGCTGTGTGGTCTCAGCCGGGCGAGGGGTCCTGGTGGTGTGGTCAGACTGGGCTGTGTGGGGCCAGAGCCGGGCACTGTGGTCCCCGGGGGGAACATCTGAAGGTTTGCCACCTCTGTGTCTCTTGAGCTGTGTGCGACGGGGTTGTGTTCAGCGCTGCCTGGTTTGCCCTCGCTGTGGGAGGGTTGGCATCCTCCAGACAGGGGCCAAATCCTGCTCCAGGTCCTGGTGCTGGTCTCGGGGAGCCCCTGCCCCACACTGGAGGCTGCTGCTGGGAGGGGAGGCACTAGGGTGACCCGTGGCAGGGCAGATTGGCAGGTTACCTCTCACACACCCCACATCGGTTGCCTGGAGTCTCATGCAGGCCCCCGGCCCCATGGGGAGGGCAGATGGGGAGGCAGAGGCATGCAGGGGGTAGAGCGTCCCCCAGCGCCTGCGTGGGCTGGGTGCCGGCGGCAGCTCTGCACGCAGGAGTGGGTACAGAAACGTGCTGGCATACAGGAGCTGCCGCAGGAGATGCTGTCGGATGCTCTTTACGCCCCCAGGGACATTCTCCTACCTTTTCTGTGTTCCCCTCTGGGCTGCCTTGTGTGTCCGTGGGTGCCCCAATCTTCCCTCGCTAAATCCTTCAGAGGTGTCTTGGGTGCCTCAGCCCCCTCCCCACCTACAGCAAAGGACCTTCTCCGTGGCTGGGGTAAAAAAGAGCAGAAGTTGATTGTTTGAATCAAGGTGGCCAATTTCTAAGCTCCCATAGCTACCCAGCTGCAGAGGGGTTATTGCCTGAGGCATGACCCAAGGCAATCTGATTCTTGGGATGGGTGCCAGGGGCTCAGTGCAGTGCTCTGGATGTACACCCCAGAGGTGCCTGGCCACGCTCATCTGGGCTGCTGTGGTTAAGGGGGTCCCTTCCTCCGCCTACTGGGAGCTTATGGATGGAGCTTATGGGAACATCTGGTAACTTGTATTAAGGTGAAGGAAGGGGCCAAGGCTCACACCCCAGGCAGAAGTCCATCTGCTGGAGGGGTGCGGATGGGCTGGGGCTGCCCAGGGGCCTTTGGAGCAAGGATGGGGTGAAACCTGGACCGTAGCAGGGAGCGGTACGTGGGCAGGAGGGTTTAACGGAGAGTGGAGGGTCTGCTGGGGCAGCACCTGGAGAAGAGCAGGGCCAGGAGCGAGCACTGAGCTGCACTGTGTGAGGCAGGGTGGGCTCGTGGGACACAGGAGCTCACTGTCGGAAAACCAAGCATTGAGAAGCAGCGGGAAGTGTCCTTGGTCGAATGTTGGACTTGCTCAGCCTCTGCTTGGAGGAGCTGCCCTCCCAGCTGGTCCCTGGGTCTCTGCGACTCCAGCAGCATAACTGCGGGTTGAATTAATCACCCGTCCTTTTCCTCCCTTGGTTTACGGCCACCAGATTTTCCATGCTTTGGTATAAGCATGGCCCTGGCCTTGGCCCCTGCACAGTGGCGGCAGTGAGCCCTGGGTTTCTGGCTTACTGCAAGATGTAGCTGAAGGCTCTTGGGGAGTGCAAGCCAGGCTAGAAAGTGGGTTTTGGGGTTTTTTTTCCCCAACAAAAAAATAAAAAAGCCCTCCCACCATCACAAGATGTTTCTGTCTAACGGCTTCGTTCTCTCTTTGCTAAATACAAATTACGGCTCTGACATGCCTGAGGCGCTAATCTCCAGCTGAATGCCAATTGCATTCAGGAACAAAATGTTTGAAGTTCCTTTAAGGTGAAGGCGGCAGCACGGTCCCTCCTGCTGCTTTCAGCCTCCAAAAACCTGCTGCCATCATCCTGACTCCTGTCCCAGGTCCCTGGCGGGGAGGGAACTGGGGCGGGGGACAGGCACAGGCTGACGGCTACATTTAGACATGGCTCAGCCCTCGTCGCTGGGCGGGAGCGGGGGGACGGGACAGGGACGCAGTCTTGGCCTGACGTTAGCAGTGGCGTGGCCCCTATAATAACGCCGTGCCCTGACTTGTGCTCTCCTTCTCTCAGTCAGCCTTGGAGATGAGTGTCCCTGTCCCCACCGTGGGGCTCGGGGGGTTAAAACCGGAGCCAGGGCGCATCCTGGCGCCAGGGCTCTGACCTTGGGTGGGAAGCGTGGACTTGAGCCGGCTCTGGTGCTGCTGGCCGGTGGGACGCGGGGAGCATTGGCTCCGTGATAAGTGCGTGCTTGTCCCGTCCCCAGCTGCCCCAGTGCGATATTCATCTTACGGAGAGCTGTCTCTCTGCTTTCAGGAACAAGTACTCAGCTCCCGGCAGTGTCGCCGTCATGGGGAAGGACTATTACAAGATCTTGGGCATCCAGTTCAGTGCCAATGAGGATGAAATCAAAAAAGCCTATCGGAAAATGGCTCTGAAGTATCACCCTGATAAGAATAAAGACCCCAATGCTGAGGAGAAGTTCAAGGAGATTGCGGAGGCTTATGATGTCCTGAGCGACCCCAAGAAACGAGCCATTTATGACCAGTACGGGGAGGAAGGTAAGGGGGTGAGCGCTGCTTGCTCAGAGGTGGGGTGCTGGGTTCAAATCGGTTTTTATAGGTGAGGGAGCATTTTCCATGGGGACAGTTGTCCCCATGGTTCACACCTCAGGCTTGAAATAGGGCTTATGGCCACAGAACCAGGGAGGGCAAAGACTCTGCGGGTGCCAGATATCACCTCTCATCCTGCTCCTCCCCGGGCTGCTCCGCTTTTCCAACCTGCCACCCTGCTTTCTGGGGCGGCCAGGCTCTCCCTGCCTTCCACCCCCAAACCCCAGCAGTCAGCTGAGACGGTGGAAGTGGAAGGAGCTCACCTCCTGGGTCATACCTGGGGTAATTTGTGAGCAACCCTTTAATTGACTTAAATATCCCAGCAGAGGAGTGTTCCTTTTGCCCACATTCCCCTCAGCATTTGGGCACTGGTCCTGCTGTCCTCCCTGGTACAGGCTGACCTTCAGGATTCAAAGCTTTTCCCAATTTAAGTAATAGGTCCTTGTTTTGAAACCAAGCGGTTGCTGTTGTCTGGTGGTTGGCACGGAGGAGGAGGAGGAGAGCCGCTCCACCGCAGGCGGCCTTATTAGTCAAAGATGGGAGAGCGCAACCCCATTCGAGGAGAGCACTGAATAGCATCTGCATTAATCAGCCCAGGGCTTGGGTGCTTGAAAGAGCAGGAGGTCTGGCAGGAACAGGCTGCTGGGTGGAAGAGGCAGCCTCTCTCGCAGGGCCAGCGGGCAGGTGCATCCCCTAATGAGCCACCAGCAGAATTAACCAGTGGTGGGTTAATTCTTGACCCATTAGTTATGTCAGGGCTATGATGTATGCATTGAGGAAGGGTGATGTGCTATGGTGTAAAATGAGATCAGACTGTCTCAAGTGGGAAACCAGCCGTTCTCAGGAGGTGCCCGAAATCAGACCCCACTCAGGCTGGCATCACGGGATTAAAGGTGAAACCTCCTTGCTCTGCAGTCTGTTAGGGATGGGGGCTTGCCGGGCATTTGGTGAAATCGCCCCCTTGTCGCAGTGGGACAGGGAGTCCCAGCACAGCCAAGCTCCACCAGACCAGTCACAGTCCACGGTCCCCCACACCTTTCATTTCCCATCAGATGCTGTGACCAGCATCTTGAGTGGCTTCTGGGTCCCACACACTGGGGTGAGCAAGGCGAAACCCCCCACCCACACAGAGCACTAACCTCATCGATCAGAAGAGACCCCCTGAGACTTTTCCGCTCTGTGCTTGTCCCCCTCCTGTCTCCACTGTGGGGGGCTGGCACGAGGGACAGCCCGTCAGAAATAGCCCTTCACTGTTACTGGCGTGCCCTGAAAATAGTCCTTGAGCTAGGCTTGGCTTAACCCTTCCTGGCCCCTCCTGGTCAAAAATAGCCTTGCAGAGCATGTGTGACCTCTTTGGGGGGCCACTTGTCATGTGCCTTGGCTGTGTGGGACTTTGGGGGGTTGCAGTGACGTAAGGCTCAGCCTGGGACCTGGCAGGAGAGTTTCCCATGGGAATGGCTGCCAAAAGATCCAAACCTTGAGCTTACCTGGCATGTTGCATGGTGTCTATAATGGGAGCTGACCTCCACCTGCTCTGCCACCCAGAGTCACAGTCGCTCGCTGAGCTCAAAGCCTGTTCTCACCTGCTGGGCATGATGCTCCTGCACCATGGCCATTGGTGCAGCCAGAGAGACAAGGGCTATTTGGGCAGGAGGGAGCTGGCCCATGGGGAAACGTGGAGATGGGCTTGTCAGGAAATGTTTTAAATGAGAAGGCCATGGGCTGGGTGGAGAGGACCAAAAAGGCACTTCAGTAGCAGTAGCAGTGACAAAACCTGAAGAGCTTTTGAGATGGAGCTTGCTGGGTGTAGGGGCATGACTGCGCATCATGGGATGAGGTGGTGCCTTCCTGGTCCATGCTTTTCACAGGTGGCTGGGCTGGATGGAGTGACCTGCACCCCCAGGAGGTGCTGGAAGGGCTGCCTGGAGCCAGTAGAGACCACACTCCCGCCTGGAAAGTGTGGTCCCAGCATGGCATCCACTGGCACGCAGCATTCATGTCTTGTCTTCCCCTTTCTCTTCCAGGTCTCAAAACTGGAGGTGGCTCTTCAGGTGGCTCAGGGAACACTTTCCACTACACCTTCCACGGAGACCCCCATGCCACCTTCGCATCCTTCTTTGGAGGCTCCAACCCTTTCGACATCTTCTTCACTAGCAGCCGCTCCCGAATGTTCAATGGCTTTGACCAGGAAGACATGGATATCGATGATGATGACGACCCTTTCAGTGCCTTCAGCCGGTTTGGCTTCAACGGCATTAACGGGGTTCACCGGCGGCACCAAGACTCCCTGCACATGCGGAGGAAGGTCCAAGACCCACCCATCATCCATGAGCTCAAAGTGTCCCTGGAAGAGATCTACCACGGCTCCACCAAGAGGATGAAGATCACCCGCAGAAGGCTCAACCCTGATGGCCGGACCATGCGGACTGAGGACAAGATCCTAAACATTGTCATCAAAAGGGGTTGGAAAGAGGGAACCAGAATCACATTCCCCAAAGAAGGGGACGCCACCCCAGACAACATCCCTGCCGACATTGTCTTCGTCCTCAAGGACAAGCCTCACTCACACTTCAAGAGGGATGGGACAAACATGGTCTACACAGCAAACATCAGTCTTAAAGAGGTGGGTACACGTGGGAAATTCCATGGGGTGGGAGGTGGCGCTGGGTCGTGGCACTTGCGGCCAAGATGGGAGTCAGTCCTTGTCCTGCGCCGATGAGGAAGGACCAGGTAGGTCACGAGAGACACGAGCAAAGACCTCTGCCGAGAGGAGCACAGAGGCTGACTCGTGCTTGGATTTGGAGATGCTCAGCCTCGGTGCCAGGTGTAGGACACAGGTGCTGTGGTCCCTGCTGAACGCACCTTGCTTCTTGAGCTGATACAGGTGGCATTTACCTATTTTCTCCCTTCCCCACATGTCCTTCTGTTTTAGTATAGGGTACTCACATGTGGAAGAGAGCCCAGATCCTCTGTAGGAAGAAGGGAGAACCCAGTTTGCTGGCATGAGTCTGGTCCCTGCTTGTTCTCTTAGCTGACCCTAGTGTGGCTTATTTACTGTCTGCGATAGAGCTGGGTGCCGCTCCCTACGGGCAGGGAGCAGGGTCATGTGGAGAAAGGGGGCACCTCGCCCTCGCTGTGCAATGCCTCAGCTGTTTTGTCTTGGTTCTGGCTTTCCTAGATAAAGAACTAAATAAACAAAATATTCAGACAGCGAGCAAAACGCAAAACATCCATGCTGCCAGCCCTGGAGGTCACAGCGGGGCTGGGTGCATCAGAGTCAGCAAGCTGTGCAAAGGTGGGAGAGGAAGGGGAGATTACCTCAGTACAAGATGTTCCGTTCGCCGCCACTGCTGTATAACTACCTTTTAATAAATCCCAGCTGGCAGCTGCATTTAACATTGATGTTTTTGGCAGCTGCCATTTTCTGTTCCTTTCAGACTGTAGACGTTGTCTGTCTTCTTAATGAGCTGATTTTTTTTTTTTTCCTGAAGACAGATTTATGTTCTCAAATGCATTTAATAGAAGTAAGCTCAATGGACCAGGCCTGAGGTAGGGAAACGTGAGCTCATTTGCCTGCCAGCGAGCTGGGAGAGCTTTGCAATGGCTCCGCGTCCCAGCTGGGGCTGTGACCGGGTGTACTGGGGACAAGGAGCAGCCGTGCGGGTCAGGCGGAGCTGGGTGCTCCTGGAGCAAACTCAGTGCAAGTCAACCTGCAGTCTCAGGAGCTGAATTTCCTTCACAGTGCAAAGTGCAGGGGTTTATTCCTGTGGTGGTTGGCTCCCCTGGCTGCTCCAGAAATACTCAGGAAAGGCTGCCTTATTTATGGAGCCATGCATGCCATATCTCAGATGTTTCCTTCTGTGCATTCCCCTGTCTGTAAAATTAACCCCAGGCTGGCTGTGCTGATATTTGTGCGCTGCTCAGGCTGGAGGGACTCTTGCCTGGAGTTGCCCTTTGAGCAGCAAGCAGAGAAACCTGCTCCACCCCACATGCTATTGCACCAGAAGTGCTGGTGCTGGGTGCCTGTGATCGTGAGCAAGGCATGTGTGCTGGCGTTTGGTTTGCACGATGTGGTCACAAAGTGGAAAATTGCTGGTTCGGGCAAATTCCTTGTCTCTTTGTGCTGGAATTTCTGGTCTCTGACCTCGCCCACCACAAACCCAATGTGCTGGGTATCCTCAGAAAGCTGCCAACCTGGCTGCCATCCGCAACCTGCTGCTTCCCAGGGCAGGGTGATACTTGGCCGCTTTTATCTTCCATGAGAAGTACCTTAAGTACTCTGGAGCATGAGCAGCTGCCAGGAGCTCCCTGACTCCATATGCCATAACCTCAGTATGTGCTGGAGCACAACCTCTTCATCACCTGAGCCTACAGTGGTAGCCTTGGGTGCTCTTCTTGCACCCTTCCTCCTTGCGAGGCTGCCTTTTTTAGTCTGAGCTTTAGTCTTTTCTGGTGCCACGAGAGCAGCACAGCACAGTGCCAGTAGGCAGAGCTGGCAGGTTGTGGGTGCCATGCTGGAGACCGCTTGCCGGCAGCCTGCTGCCACGGGGAGCAAGGAGCCTTGTGCTCAGGCTCGGGGCACTCAGGAGAGCATACTCCTCCTCCTCCTCCATCCCACAGACCCCTCCACAGAGCAGCCTGGAGAGGCGATGCCCTTACAGTCCTCATGTCCTGGCCCCGCTGGGTGCCGCATTGCCCCAGCCAGCACGGCCCAGGGTGTCTGTCACCTGGCTTCTGCAGAAGCCAGAGGTGTATGAGGGCTTCCCCAGGGGCTTGTAGGCTGCAGGGAAGTGTCCATTCCTAAGATTACAGGCGTGCGTCGCTGTGGGAGGCTGAGGGAGGGAGGAGTGACACTGCTCTGCTGGCAGCTACCTCTCTGGGGAGGCAGATCTTCAGGCAGTGCTGCAGGCAGGGGCTTGCACCCGCCTGGCCGCCTGCCTAACGCCTGCCCTCGGCAGCCGCCCGCTTTGCATCCTTTACCTGGCGTCACCTTCCTCGAAGCATCCGCGCGTCAGTGCCTGGCTGGGATGCGACTGGTGGCAACGTCCCCCCCTCTGTGGCTTCACTGCGAGCGGAGGAGGACCCAACACTGACCTAGATAAAGCTCTGCTCTCACAGCACAGCGCTCAGCTACCAAACCCGGGGTGATTTCATCCCTAGGGATAAGTCCAACCTCTTTCTAGGATGCAGGGCAGCTCCCGCAGTTTCTGGTGTTACTTCAGCAACCAGTTTCCCAAATGCCAAGGAAATTGAGCAAGAGGAATGAAAAACAGGGACATACGGTGAAGGAGCAATTGCCTCAGATTCTTGTGTCTTGGCTCTAGGAAGGAAACATTAAGATCCTGTCTGCTTTCACTGTTGTCACCTGCTCCTGCTCACATCCTTCTGCTTGCCCCATCCACGTGCTCCCATAGGGAGTTCCTGTTCTCCTTCCCATTTTGTGGCTGGAGATGTCCTTTCCCTAGCACATGGACCCGTGCAGCCCTCCACAGCATGTGGCAGTGGGCACCGATGAGCAGGAGGGCTCTGGCATCCTTGGCCATGCATTGATGGGGGGAGATTGTCCTTTAGTTTGCCCCCAAACTGCTGGAGATCCAGCTGAGCGCCTGCTGCTCGCACAGAGCTGGCGATGGGTGTCCTGCAGCCAGAAAAACTCATCCCTGGAGGACACCTGTGCCAGAAGGAGACCCCGTACAGATGAGCTATGCCCCATCTTCCCTGTTCTCCACTCACCACAGCCCCCAGCTGGCTCTGGCATGGATCCCCCCGTGATTGCCCTGGCGCAAAGCCCTGGCTCAGCCGCAGAAGCTGCAACCATCAGCCCTCTGCCAGTGGCCAGCATGAGAAAGGATGCTTCTCCTGGTGACTCTGGCTGCTCTGGCACCAGAGGCTTTTCCTAGGGAGGGGAATGCAGAACATCCCCCCCATCTACCCCAGAAACAGCAATTGCATCTTCCTCCCCTCCCTTTGCAGGGGGTTTTGGGAGGTCTGGAATCCCCAGGACCCGGCTCAGAGGGCAAACCTGCACCAGCCCCCTGCCTGGAAGCTCAAGGCTTTACCCCCAGCAACCCCCACCCCCCACCCCTTCCAGAAGCATCGCTCCGCAGTTCTCTCCCTCAGCCCTTGCTGAAAGCCTGGAGACGATCCTGCCCACGTGTACGCCAGAGCTGTCTGAGTTATTTAAGGACACAAGGATTTTCTTGCTGCATTCCCGCATCACGTGGCTGGCTAATGCAGGCCGGCTCACGGCTGCCGTGGCACCCACCACCCCGGCTGCTGCTGGGGGCTAGGGTACAACAGGGTGGCACTCACAAAACCAGTGCTTGGCTTTGCAATGGGGATGGGTGGCAGGGACCAGCCCCTCCGGGACCCCAGCTTCTAGGAAAGCTCAGTGCTGTGCCATGACTGTGCCACCGTCCCGTGACAGTGTAACCTTTTGGGGACTGCTTGGGGGGGACGGAACATGGGCTGTGCTATAGATAACCCCCAGCGCCGGGCAGAGCTGCTGGGCTCCGGCGGGTGACAGCTGATGGACCACAGCGGCATCTGATGATCTCAGCTGGATTTTCGGCTGTCCGAGGCTGGGTGATGAGGCCAGGAAGGGGCTAAATTTAGCCTGTCCTGTTGCTGCCAGAGGCTGGGCGCTTGCTGGTGGTGCCTCCTGGGGAGCCCAGGAGGTGGGGAGTGGGGTCCTTCCCCCCATGAGGCTGGGGCACCCCTTTCCTGGGGCACCTGCTCAGCTCTTGCAGCCCAGTTCATGCTGGTTAGACTGGGCTGGCACCAACAGAGTCCGGGGCTTGCACTGGTGAGCATCAGCTGATGCTTTTGGGCTTCATCTGAACAGAGCTGGGTGGTTTAACCTGGGAAGCAGCCGGTGGGGGGATGCAGTGTGGCTGTCGGGATGCCTTGGGGTGTCTGACGGCGTGTCCCCTCTTCTCCCCCCAGGCCTTGTGCGGCTGCATCGTGAACATTCCCACTATCGACGGGCGGGTGATCCCGCTTCCCTGCAACGACATCATCAAGCCAGGGACAGTGAAGAGGTTGCGCGGGGAGGGTCTGCCCTTCCCCAAAGCCCCCAACCAGCGAGGAGACTTGATCGTGGAATTCAAAATCCGCTTCCCAGACAGAATAGCTCCCCAGACAAGACAGATCCTCAAGCAGCACCTCCCGTGCTCCTAGAGCCCGGGGACTCTCCTGCAAGCAGCAATACTCCAAATGCACGTGCCGCAGCACTTGGCCCCCATGGAGCAGAGGTGCCACAGCACTTTCAAATGCAAAAAAAGACCCCTCACACCACTTTCCTTCCCCCAAAACCCCTCCCAACCTACCCTACATCCGTCCCTCTCCCTACCCATCCCTCTTGTCCTGTTTTTTCACTCCAGCAGCGGGGAGGCTTCTGCCCATTGCAGCTCTCCCGGCTGCCAAACTTTTTATTTCCCCAGAAGTCCAGCTTTTCCACCTCTCACAAAGAGCACTGTGGGCCCTTTGCCCAGGATGGTACATCATGATGTGGGTTTTGTTTTTCTTTTTTTTAATGTCACCTGCTTTTCAGGCCACTTTTCCCACAAGAGGCTGGACTTGTCGGGGTCCGGCGCAGTGTAAATAGGACTCCGCAGGATCTGGTATCCCCACTGTTAGTTTTTCTCTTCCCCCCCTTTGATACTTGCTGCTGTTCGGGGTCCTGGCTGTACCGTGGTGCCGATTGCTCCTGCCCATGGTGGCCCCCTCAACCCCGTAGCCAGACTGTTTCTCACCTGGGACCATGGTACCGATTCTGACCACGGTCCGCTCTCCTGTGCCAAGCCTACAGCCGAACCTTGGCTGTGCCAAACATGGGGATGGTCCCGTCCGGCCCCCTGCCCCTGTCCCTGGTGCCTGTGGGCAGCAGCTGCTTGCACCCGCTGCCCGCAGAGCCCCAGCCAGCAGGAGGGGCAGGGAAAGCCCAGGGTGGAGCTTTCTTGTTCAGATGTGTTGAGTGTGCATTGCCGCTTGTTTTTTAAGTACATATATATATAGAGCTCATTAGATAAACTCCGTAAGGGTTTTTTTTATTTTTTTCCTCTGCCCGTTTTAGGGTTCCTGGTGTGATGCACCCTGACTTTTTTCAGATGGGGATGGTTCAGCCACACGAACATCAAGCCCATTGCAGGGCATGTGTGGGTGTAGCACAAATCTGGGTGCAAACGCAGGGCCAAG
This sequence comes from Phalacrocorax aristotelis, assembly GCF_949628215.1. NCBI lineage: Eukaryota > Metazoa > Chordata > Aves > Suliformes > Phalacrocoracidae > Phalacrocorax > Phalacrocorax aristotelis. The sequence continues at coordinate 71,533,694 of NC_134311.1, read as the reverse complement.
CGTGAGCAGAGCTATGGGTTTTACTAGTGTTTGAGTTCAACCTTAGGGTTTTTAAGAAGAAAAGAAAGGTGCACGTGTCTATTTTTCTACAGGGTCGATTCATTCAGGAGGGGTTTCAGGGCGTCGGGGTGGAGCTGGGAGGCGCATGAGGCAGTCTGCTTGGTGGATTTGTTTTCAAATGCTGTATTTTTTTTAAAACCTTTGGATTTCCATCAGGAGAATTTTTATATTTCTTACCTTACTCTGCCTCGTGCCAGTTTTTTCTTTTGCTGGGAAAGGGATCCTACGGAGCAGGAAGTGCGTTCAACCTGGTTTTCTACAGCTCCTCTTCCACTGCAGCACCACCAAGAAAAACCCCTGCCAAAATATTCCATCCACCCTGGGAATCCTTCTCTTTAAAGAGAAGTTGCTGACTTGAAATGGCATCTTTTGTGGCGGGGGTGAGCACAGAGTGTCCATCAGGGCTGGGTGTGCAGTGTATCAAGGGTGAGGAGTGCCATTAGGCACTGCTTAATTAATTACTCAGTTTGGCTGGCAAGGGGATGCTGCCAGTTCCCTCCGCTGGTTCCTGTGGCGTACGATGTAGAGAAACCTGATGGACACCGTGAGCGAGAAGACAGGCCAGTGCACAGATGCAAGCTGCTTTGTTTTTCTCGGTTTCAATGAGACCTGAATGTTTTGTAGTGGGTTTTTTTTGTAATTTTTTCTTTTCTTCTTTCTTCTTTCTTTTTGTAATGTCAGTATTGAGAAAAAAAAATAAATAAAGCCGTTTAAAAAAATTTATACCTCCTCGGTGTGTGTTGTGATGGGAGACAGAGGGCTGTGCTGGCGCAGGCAGCAGGGACAGGGCTCTGTGCCAGGGTCATCCCCACCACAGGGCTGGCCTGATGCCTGGGACCTTCAGGGCTAGTCTGGTGCCCGGGAACCTTGAGGAGGGAAGGATAAATCTCTTTGATTTGTCTACTTGGTGTACAGGACCTTCAGGGCCTGGTAACAATGGGACAGGAATGAGTAAGCAGCCCTCTCAGCCACAAAGAATGGCTGCTCGTCTCATAAAATGGCGCCGGTTGTGCTGCCCCCATTGCCAGGGGTCGGGAGCAGGGGGATGGGGGCTCTGTGTCCCCTCGGGGCTCCGGGGATATGGCTGACATGGGCAGCAGGCGCAGGGCTGGCTGAGGAGGGCCTGTGGGCTTGGGGTGCTGCAGCTGGGGATGGGACAGCAATGGGGAGGCTCCTTGCTGGCTGCCTGGGGGGCTGGAGAGACACTGGTGCCCAGCGCCTCCCGGAGGGGCCCTGGGCCAGGGCGCAAGGCTGCAGCACACGTTGCACCCGGGGAAAGTCCTGCTGATACCCTGAGTTCGCCTTGAAGCTCGCAGCAGGGGCAGCACATGAAGGCAGGCAATGAGAGCGAAACCCATGGTTATTGCTCCTCCAGAGTGGAGGACAGAGGCAGACAGACCTCAGATGGGGGACATGGCTCACTGTCCCCTTCCAGGTGAGAGCTAAAGGCCATGGAATCACCCTGCCACAAGCTAACCCTGAAGCCCACAGAGCAGACAGGGCTGGGAGCAGCTAATGGGCTGAGCAGACTCGGGGTGGGGGGGCAGAGCCAGCACACCCCGCACCCCACTCCGCCATGGGGGCGGACAGTGCTGCTGGGGATGCTCATGGGATAGGGGATGGCCTTGGAGCAGGAACACCCATGGGGAAGGGGTGCCATGGGGCACGGGATACCCATTGAGGAGGTATGCCTGTGGTGAGGGCAGGGAATGAGGCCCTTGGGGGAGGGGAAGCCATGGAGGGGGGATGCTCACGGGACAGGGGATGCCCAAGGCCGAGGGGGATAGCCTTGGCGGGGCGGGGGGGAAGGGATGTCCACAAGGCACTTGAGCCTGGCCCAGAGCGGGATGGGAACCCGCTGAACGTGGCAGCTGCCTGCCCTCTGCTGGCAGAACCCGCCGGGCCCGGAGGGTTTTGGGGTGCTGCAGGAGGGCCCCAATCCCTTGGCTGAGGGACCAGCCTCTAACCCCAAAGCCTGGTGGCCAGGGAGGGGGTCCCCAAGTCCTGTCCCTTCCCCCCCAGTCCTGCACCCACCGTGGCTGGGCTGTGGCCCCTGTGAAGTCGCATGGTTCCCACAGGGTGGTAGGGCTGGGGCAGAGGGAAATGTGGCTCTGGGGAACCCTGGGCAGGGCAGAAGGAGATGCCGACCATGAAAAAGCTGCCCTCAGCTGCCCCCCCTTGCTAATCCCACATCATCCAGGGCAAGTCCCAGCCGCCAGCACTTTCCTCCTCCCAGCAACTTCGGGGGTGTCCAGTCCCCCCAGCAAGGCGCTGGGCAGGGGAGGAGGGTGCCGCAGGAAGGCTCTTCCCCCTGCAACTAGCAGGGGTCTCTGCTGCAGGCCTGTCCCCTGGAGAGAGGCATAGGCTGGGGCCAAACCCAGTCCCTGGTACCAACTGCTCTCCTGGCACTGCTGGGGGTTCACAGAGTTGGGGGGTGGCACCCAAGACCGCAGCTGCTGCAAGTGCTGATGTGGGGCACACCCGCAGCCCAAGGCAGGGGCAGATGCTCTCTGAGCTTTCGTGGGTCCTGTCCCCACAGGTAGAAAGGAACAAAGGCAGAGTTTTGCAGCCCTCCTGCAGGATTTAATTAGCATTTGCAATTAGGAGAGGCAGCAGGGAAGACTTGGTCTGCCAGGAGCTGGGACACACACCCCACCACCCCAAGCCCTGCTTGCCGCAGCCTCTGCAGCAGGCACAATGATGAGATGTCAGGATGAAACTTCCCCCAGCATGGGCTGGGTGGTGACAGGCCCAAACTGGGGGGGTAGAGAGAACCCACCCCCCACCAAGATGGGGAGGTTTTTGGGGGAGCCCTGGGGAGGGCTGGAGTCCTTTCCCCCTTCCCAGGTGGCTGAAAGCCGCTGGTTCCCAGTTCCCACCCTGGCTGGAGCTGCCTCGCTCAGGCCTGCCCTGGTGAAGCAGCGCAATGCAAAAGCAAAGGCAGCATCCCTGTCCCTCCAGAGCTGTGGGGAGAAGTGCAGGCGGGGAAGTAGGGCTGGAGTACAAGGTTCCAGCTGCCAGTTAACCCAAGAGAAGGCAGGTGAGGCACCAGCCGACCCCAACCCCACTGTCATATCCAGAGGTGACAGCCAGCATCCCCACAGAACAAGCAGCAGCGTTTCTCTAAGGAGGTGGCAGGAGGACAGGGCAAGAGCCGTGCTGGCAGAGAGCTGCGCCCACCCGCCCTCCTACCCCAGCAGGAGGCTGTGCTGCTTCAACACAGCCTTCCCAAATTCTGTGCCTTCCTCCCTGCTGCTACCCACAAGCCATCTCTCATGGATAGTCTCATCCTTCCCCATTTTGAGGCTCCCCTCTGCCCTTAAATTGAGAAGGTTTGATGGAGCCTTCCAAGCCCTGCCAGCCCTTGGGGCTTAAACTACCACTGCCCAGGCCCCATGCTGCTTCTCAGGCTCAGCCCCAGCAGCACCCTTCTGCCACACAGCCTGCATTTAACCCTCCCTGCAAAAACCCCCAGTTCCCGCACCCCCAAAAAGCCAACAGCCCTCACATCCAACAGGCTCCTCTGTTTGGGCTCAGGGCTGGGCCATACCCAGCCTCCTGCCCCCTCCAAGGTACACGGCAGGGCCAGACCCAGGGCTTCTCATACAAAACACAAAGAAGTGCTTTTTTCATTCAGAGAAGGGAAAATAAACCAAGGAGCAAGGCAGCAATCTAGAAGCAGCAGAAAGGAAGAACTGCAGTCAGAACCCAGCTACCGAGTACAGGGCACAAGGTGGGCACCAGAGAGCCGAGGCCGCAGTCCAGAATGCGAGCGCACAGAACTTTGTGTGGAAGCTCCCCTCTTCCCTGGCCACAGGGGCGTCACGCTGCACCACAACCCCAAGACAGCCCGAGAGCCCCCGTGCCCGCCCTCAGGCCGGGCCAACCAGGTGGGGATCGCTGGAGACGTCCTTTCCTGCAGAGGAGCCAAAGCAGCAGGAGAGCCGACAGCTCGCAGCCGGCGCCAGAGAAGCAGCAGCAGATACCTGCTGCCAGGCTCTCGGCCCTTCCCACCCAGCCAGGGCAGAGCAGAGGCACTGCCAAAACAATTTATTCCATTAACGTGAGCTAAGAGGCGTTAAGAGTGAAGAGCAGCGCTGTACGCTGCAGGGAAGCGCATGCACAGATGGGACTCCACCAGAGCGAGGAGTGCTCTGACAGCACATGAGACACAGGCTTACGGACCACACCAGCACCACACCAAGGAACTGCCAGGGCCCAGCGAGAGTTTTGTGGGATTTTTATTAATTTTTTTTTAATCATTTTTATGTTGCTGGTTTTTTTGGCTTTTTGTTGGTTTTCTTTTTTTTTTTTTTTGTAACACAGGCTAGCATTGTACCCTTTGCTAAAGCTGCTGATTCTGCCACATAAACTAGAACAGAAATTTCTCAGAAATTAAGCTGGTTCCCCTCCTTGTTAATTCACTGTCTGCCTCCCAACTTGACAACGGTCTGGATTTGTGTTTGCAGAAAACATTCCCTGTACGAAGTCTGACGTGCAGCTACACTGTTCTGACTGAGGAATGAAGAAGCTGAGAGTCCATTGAACATTGTATTTTTTTTTCCCCTGTACAACGTGGCCTGATTTGCAGTTTGGTCCACAGAGGACAGTGAGTTAACCGTAGAGATCATCGTCATTGTCTTCACTGTACACGTTGCCCCCGCTGCCACCTCCCGTGCCTTGGCTCGGACCAGCACCACCCTGGTTACCCGACGGGAACCTGCGTGCAGCAGCACAGAGGGGGAGACAAGAGATGCTGTTCAAAAGCCTCCTCACAGCTCAGCGCCATCCCCTCCCTCCACACAAACACCCTGGTGCCAAGTGGGACAGGCAGGAGAAATGGGGCGAAGCCTTATGGCAGGCCACACAAAAGGCTCGCACGGCTGCTGGCTGTCGCTTGTGTTAAAGGAAAAAAGGGTTGATGGACTTTGGGAGTGCTACCGGAGCAGCTGCAGCCAATGTGCAGCACAGCCTACACCCGCCACGCTGCGTGCTGCCCACTGTACACACTGGGGAGAACAGGAAAGTGTGGTGTAAGAGGGGTTTGTCACCCAGAATCCAGCAGGAAGCTGCCCTGGGGCTCCACTGCGGGGCTGGCCAAGCCATGCTGCCTTCCCACTATTCCCCCACGGTTACCTGAAGCTGCCAAAGCCACGGCTCTGCTGTAGAGTCTGTGCAAACATCTCGTATTTCCTGATGTCGTTGTCACTAACGGAGCGGCGAGCAAAGCGCATGGCCTCCTCAAAGTGATCCCTGCGTATCTCAGGAACCGGATCGTCCTCCTCCACCTCCTGCAACAGGACAGAGGGCCAGGGTGAGCTGCACACCTGAGCTCCGCAGCCCCACAGCCGCCCTCCAGGCCAGGATGCTCCAACACCCACCAGGGCAGGGGCTGGAAAGGGATGCTGTGGCAGAGCGTGAGTGCAGCAGGGGCCTTCTGAGCAGTGCTGGCAGTGAGGGACCCACCCTCCCACAGGATGGGGACAAGTGCTCCAGTTCCATGCTCAGAGCCTGCTCATCCCCATCCGAGGGTTACAGAGAGGAACACATCGCACCTCACCCAGGGGCAGAGGTGGGCAGCCCGTCTTATGAGCAGGGAAAGCTCAGTGCCCCACTCACCATGGCGGAAGGGTTGGTCTGCCTCTCACGTTCTCGCCTGATCTCGCTCTCAATGGACTCGCGGATGGCCAGTTTGCAGGCACGCTGGCAAATTTCTGTCAGGTCAGCCCCCGAAAAGCCATTAGTCATCTTGGCTAGGAAATCCAGGTCGACATCCTAGTGGAAAAAACCCAAAAGAGGCACCTCTCCTTAACACCTTACAACCTCAGGTGACAGAGAGGTGCCTTCAGGTCCCACTGTACCAAGGTGCTGCCTTAACTTGGTCCAATTTTGAAAAGATCAGCTGTTAATGTTCTTGTTTCCGGGAGGAGTTAACCACACAGGAAGGTAGGCCACGCTTCCCACACACCCAACCAAGAGTCCACAAAGCGGCAATAAATGCCTCTGTGCTTGTGGATTTTGGATATGGTTTGCTCACATCTCAGCATCAGGACTCAAACAAAACAGTGTCAGACTGGATACAGAGGTGGGGCACAGGCAGACCAAGGCAATCAACCTCCTCCTCCTTCCCCTCAACTGATGGGGTAGCACTGCAGCCTCCTTTGAAGCCTTCCTTCCCAGAGAACCTAAGAAGGTAAGCTTGCCCAAAAAAGCTTGAGCTCTCTGTTGGCACCTGCTTTTCTCTAACTATCAGTTGCATTATTGCCTGTTCCCCAAGGCACGGGACATAGCTCTTGCCTATGATGAGGGTTCAGCAACAACTAATTGCAACGCTTCCTCTTCAATTTCCATTTCCCACCCCCGTGTTCTACATTTGTTTTTCTTTCAGAGTAGAAGAATCTCTCCCGTCTTGCCATTACAGGCTTTCCTGTTCCCACAGTGTGGGCAGCACTCCGCTGTGTGACAGAGACCTGCGTGCTTGCACACCGACACCATGCTTCGCCGATACCTAGCCTCAGAGATCAAGCCTCCCCCTACCTCTTTATTTCCGTCCTTCATGGACTGAAGGTTTCCCAGCTCTACTGCAAGAAGCAGCCACCAGCCCTCTGCTCCATCCCCAGCTTGTGAGGAGCTCGTAGAGCACAGGGCAAACCTGAGTCAGGGCACAGATCCTACCTTGGCAACTGGTGATTTCCTCAGGTTGGCCTTAAGAATAGCAACCCGGGACTTCTCGTCAGGCAGGGGGATGTAGATGAGCTGATCCAGGCGGCCAGGGCGTAAGATGGCTGGGTCAATAATGTCTGGCCTGTTGGTGGCACCGATGATGAAGACGTTCTTCTTGGTGGACATGCCATCCATCTCTGTCAGGATCTGGTTGATGACACGGTCTGCAGCGCCACCACCATCACCGATATTCCCACCTCGGGCCTTTGCGATGGAGTCCAGCTCATCAAAGAAGAGCACACAAGGGGCTGCTTGGCGGGCCTACAGAATGAAAATGGGAGCAATTAATCCATATTAATACCACCCGGCGAGGAGCACACCGATTTCACACTGAGCCTACCCTACCATTAAAGCAGCTCAGAGGAGTACCAGAGCACTGCTGCTGCTAGGAGAGCTTGGATGAGCTGCTCCAGAACAGCCTCCTGCCACACAAACCCTTGGTTGAATTCTCCTGAACAACCAGCTGAATTTACCCAAAGCTGGGAGAACTGTGGAGCAGGCAGAAGGGTGGCAACTCCAACGCCTAGAGAGAAAGCTGGAGCCAATTTGCCTGGACTACAACCCTCCCTGCAAGACCTGGTGATGTCAACTGGTTATTTAGGCACTCAAGTACCACCAGGCAAGATATGTATAACAGAAGGGGGAAATCCAATTTTTGTCTTCAGCTACCTAATAGGTAGTGATAGGGAAATGGGAGCCAGGTCTTTCTTCAAGGTGTGCAGTGAAAGGATGAAAAGACCACAGGCACAAACAGCTGCAAAGAAAATTCCAGCTAGAAATAAGGAAAAACACATTCTTCACAAGAAGAGAGCTCAAACACTAGCACACAGGCCCAGAGAGGTCAGAGTTTCTCCACTCAGCACATGTTCAGAACAGGAGGCACTGAGCAACCTGATCAGATTTCCAAGTTATCTCCCTGCTGTGGACAAACAGCTGGAGCAGATGGCCTCAGGGTTTCCCTCCCAACCTATGTTTTTCTCTCTCACTCTCCGTCCAACTTTGTTCTATCAGCCCCTTCCCTGAACACAAGAGCGAGGATTCCCAGAATAACCCATGCAGGTACCTTCTGAGACAGAAGACACCACTATCTATAGGGCAACTGGGCACTAGGAGTGAGCTCGCTTCTAGGCCACGTATATTGCAGGACAAAAACCCACAGGATATTCTGATAATCTGTAGATGGCGACAGCTAATGAGGTGTCAAGGTAAGTTTTCAGGGATGTGGAGGATATCTATGCCATCCTAACGCTAGCCTTGCTGCTAAGGCACTGGGGCATTTATCATCCTGTAACAACAGATGCAATTTGCAGCCAGAGAACACAGTTTAAATAGCTACATTGCTGAAGAGGATTAATTCTCTAACATCAGGAAAGCCACCCCCGCTCTCAGTGCAACCGGGGAAAACACAGAAGACAAACAAGAACCAAGCCAGTAAGAGATGCAGTGGAGACAAAGTTCTAGGGGTACCTCAGTGCAAACACAGCCCAGGGAGAAGACTTACCTTGTCAAATATCTCACGCACGTTGGCTTCAGACTCACCAAACCACATGGTGAGCAATTCTGGCCCCTTGATGGAAATGAAGTTTGCCTGGCATTCGTTGGCAATGGCTTTGGCCAGCAGGGTCTTACCACAGCCAGGTGGCCCATAGAACAGAACCCCTTTTGATGGGGTCATACCAAATTTGAGGAACTTGTCTGGATGCTCCACAGGATACTGAAAGAGAACAAACCAAACCAGAACATCTTGTGATGAGCCAGAACAGGCCTGGACCTTAGAATCACAAAATGGTTTGGGTAGGAAGGGACCTTCAAAGATTATCTGGTCCAACCCCTCTGCTATGGGCAGGGTCACCCTTCTCTAGGTCACTTTTGTTTCTCCTCCTGCTAGAAACACTACCTGAGATTTCTGGTGGGTTATACACAAGATCCTGCCTGCTTGGTGCTACTGGAGTTTTTAAATGGACACTGGTTTGAAAAGCACCACAGCTAAATCAGAAAGCTGCCTTAAATGACTGATTTACCTCTAAGAACTAAGTACCAGTTTGGGTAGTTTTCCAGCACACTTAACCCCAACTTCACTCTGCCCTACAGAAGCAGAAGGGAACAGCTCATTATCTAACCTATTTGCTCTGCTCTCCAGAGTCAGGCAAGGCATCTGATGTGAGCATTTACCCTTAGCAACAAGGTCAGATATAGGTGATGATTTTAACATTGGAAAATTAGACTGAAAATTATACTCTTTTATTCACAGACAGGATGTTGCTACAGTGCCAACTGAAGGCAGAAACATATCAAACCCACACCATCCCAATGCAGCCACCAGGAGTCTCCACCAACCACTCATGACTTTCTGTCCCAGCCTTTCCCTTCCTAGAAGGCTTCAGAATTACTTCTCACCTGTCCCTGTGCTAATGCTGATGGGAAGCCCTTCAAAGGCTCTTTGTATGAGATTCTTCATCTGCTTTCTGGCGTAACAAGTCTCCACGTAAGAGGATTCTCAGCAGTGTTCCCACTGCTGGTCTCCGCTTAAGAGAAGCGGAACTGCTGCTGTTTCTGCACATAGCACAACACCCACCCAAGATGGTACCACAGACTCAGCTATGGAAAGCCTGATGCTGCTTCCCACCACCTTCCTCTTCAAGCTTGCTAAGCTGTAACAGCATGGTGTTTTCCGCTCATTACAAGAAAATACCATAAAAACCTCTGCATTCACCCTCTTCACAGTCCAAACTGGAATCTGGAGAATCATTCTGGATAATATTATTGCAATTATTTTTCAAGCTGACTAGGCAAAAATCTGTTGGAAACCCTTACCTGTACAAGCTCCTGGAGTTCTCTCTTTACATCTTCTAGACCACCAATATCTTCCCAGGTAACTTGTGGCACCTCCACCACAGTCTCCCGAAGAGCAGAAGGGTTGCTCTGACTCAGAGCCCACTATCATTAGAAGAAACAGCACTAGATGAATTCTAACACATTATGTTCACGTGCTTCAGATAAGCAATTAGATATTGCACCCAAAAGAAAGAGGGGCACTCTGGCATTACCCTGAAGTCATCCATGGTCACAGCCAGTGAGTTCATCACTTCAGCATCGATGGTTTCATCTTCTAGGTCTATGAGATCCATCTTCTTTCTGATAGCCTGAAGAGCAGCTTCTGAGCAAAGAGCAGCCAAGTCAGCACCAACATGGCCATGGGTCTCGTTTGCCACCTGAAAGCAGAGCACTGACTATGACTCACAGGGATAGAAGCAAGTGCTCTGCAAGGGCAATGTGCACTCTGGTCACTCACTGGGAAGTGCAGCAAAGCCCTGGAGGACAGGAACATCAGTGCTTTGCTGCGGATTCACAAGTGCTACCTCATATTTAACAGACAAAGACCCCATTGTTCCACCTCCTGCTTGAGATCAAAGCTGCAAGTGGAATTCAGATGGCATGCAGAATGATAATCCTGAGGACTGCGGTTCTTCATTCAGGCACCACCCAGTTTGCACATGGCATCCAGTATCACCACAACACTCACCCAGCTCCGTGTGAGCTGTTTCAGGCTTACTTTACTTTTAGAAGACAATGCCACAGCAAACAAACGGAGAGGGGCAGTGGCGAGGCACTTCCACACTGGACTGATACATGTTTGTTTCACTAAGCCATTCTTAACTCGTGAGTGAGTATTTTGGTCACTGTTAAACTAATTAGAAGGAAGCCCAGAGATCACACATTCACCCAGTTTCATGCTGTTCCAAATGAGCAACTACATTTATGCAATGAAGCCTTAACAACTCTTCCACTACAAAACAGAGTATTGGGAACGTCTGTCTGCAGAGACAAGCTTTCCTAACAGCACACTACTCACCTGTTCCAGATCCACATCGTCAGCCAGTTTCATATTTTTCGTGTGGATCTGCAGGATCTCCAGGCGCCCAGTGGCATCTGGGATACCGATATCTACCTCTCTGTCAAAACGACCTGGGGAGTACATAACATATATTGAGCTGCTGATTCTGCAAACCAGAGGAGCTGCAGTTTCTGCCTTCCTCTGAGTGAACAACAGGACGACAAGCCACAAACACATAAAAATTCAGAAAATGCCAGAGCTTTGGCTTCTCTGCAGCATCTATTTTCACAGCAGCACAGCCAGACCAGAGAAGGAGGAAAGGCTTTGGCCATTTAGGGGAAGTGAGACTACTGTATTAACTAGAGTTCAAGATTATATGACACAGAAGACTGCTGGCCTAGTAACTTTTTCTGAGCCTCATTTTTAGAAAAATATGCTTCCCCAAACCAACATATCATGAGACATTTTTGTTTATTTCTACCTTAGTGTCCTCATCACACAGTCCGCAGATACTGAGAGATTTAATTTTTATGAACCTTCACAGCAGTACCCAAGTGGTCAAAATTTTGCAATATTAGCTAAGGTACGTACACCTAATATTTTCCTCTAGCCATAGCTGTGTGTTCAGATGGCTTGCTACACATTTAAGAGGCCATTTTTCCCTGCACACTCGTCTGCTATTACAGACTTCACCAACTGGTCACACACCAGACATTCATTCACAGTGCAAAGTTTCAAAAACCTGAATCTCAAACTACCAGACTTCTCATCAATAAAAGAAAGAAATCAGACAATTCAGAGCCTTCTCCAATCTAAGGCAATAATACCCCCTTAAGCATTTACTCCTTCAGCATATCCTGAAATAGCCTCACCTAACACATGCTAGCACACTTTTCCACTTCAAAGTATCATTTTACTTCTACAAAAGTTCTAACCTAATACGGCACAGAAAATGATACCAAAGGCTGGAAGCCTAGAAATGAATTTCAAACAAGCAGCTGGAGACAAGTCAAAACACAGATAAGATGTTTAGTATTAATTTCTGCCCAATTCTTCCCAGGCCCCTGAAGTACAGCCTGTAACAAAGTACGCGATAGCCCCTGAAGTACAGCCTGTAACAAAGTACACGATAGCCCCTGAAGCACAATCTCTAACAAAGTACGCGATACAAAAGAAGGAGGCTGCAATAGTGGTTACCGAATCGCCTGAGTGCTGGGTCAATGCTGTTCGGCCTGTTGGTAGCTGCCATGACGATCACGTGCGCTCTCTGCTTTAGTCCGTCCATAAGAGTCAACAGCTGAGACACAATGCGACGTTCCACCTCTCCATGAGTCTATGAAGAGAGAAACCAGTGATTAGACCTAAAGCTCTACAGCACAGCACACGAGCTAGTGCTGCACCAGAGCGGACAGAAACAACAGCCACGAGCTGTTAAGAAACATCACGAACTGCACCTGATTTTCCTCAAGCCCAAGTGAAATCAGGTGTTAGGTTAAATACCGCTTTACCATTGTCATGGTTTTAGCGGGGATAGTTTTCTTCACCGTAGCTGGTACAGTGTTGTGTTTTGGGCTAAGTATGAGAATAATATTGACAACACACTGCTGTTTTACTTATTGCTGAAAGTACTGCTTACACTAGTCACAGACTCTTCCAGCCTCCCATGCTCTGCCAGGGGCACAAGAAGCCAGGAGGGGAGGAGGCACAGCCAAGACAGCTGATCCAAACTGGCCAAAGCGTTATTCCATATCATGTGGTGTCATGCCCAGCACATTAACTGGGGGGAGTTAGCAGGGGGAGGGGGCAGCCATCATGGATCGCAGACCTGGGGAATCGGTCAGCAGGTAGTGAGTGGTTGCATCACTTGTTGTTTGTTTTTTTCCCCTCCTCCCAAGGTTTCACCTCTCTCTTGTTATTTTCCTTTTCATTTTAGTATTATTGTTTTACTTTAATTATTAAACTGTTCTTTTCTCAACCCATGAATTTTCTTACTTTGGACCTTCAGATTCTCTCCCCCATCCCACAGGGATGGAGCAGGAGTAAGCGAGCAGCTGGGTGGTGCTGAGTTGCTGACTGGGGCTAAACCACAACAACCCTGTAGTCAAATGCAGAGAATCAGACCAGCTGGCGCCAAAAAGGACACACTTCTTTACCTTCTACAGACTTTATTTACCTTCTCTCTCTTAGGAGCAATGGCATCCAGTTCATCAATGAAGATGATAGCAGGAGCATTCTTCTCTGCTTCTTCAAAGGCTTTCCTCAGGTTGCTCTCAGACTCACCAGCCAGCTTGCTCATGATCTCAGGACCTGAAAAAATAGCAGCACTGCGGCACCCAGAAGAGAGGCAGCTAGCCCCAAGACATGCAGCTGAATTTTTCTAGTACAGCATTCACATGGACAATCTATATTTCAAGCCAAAGCAAATGCTATCAACCAAGTTCACTAAATTTGCAGCTGAACGGGCAAGACAGCATGCCAAGTAACTTTCTATCATTTTTCTGGTGTTTTCAGTTTAATGAAATGCAATGCTAGTCAATAACCTACCTTTAGCCGCCTCTCTCCTTACCCTATTTCACACTTGGTAAGGTTCCCTGTAATGTGCCACCGCACACTGTTAATGACAATCCTGGCTTGCAAGAGAACCAATTGAATTATATAGTGATGAATTATGAGGGTAGGGAAGGAAAAAGCTTCAGATTCTAAAGCTGCTTTTAGCTTATATTACACAGGTACACATTTTCCTCTGTAAGATCCTATGAGTTTTTAAAACACCCAACAAAACAAAACAAAATACCCACAAAACCCCAAACCCCATCTCCTATCAAAGAGTAAATAAATCAAAAAAAAAAAAAAAGAGGTGTGAGCATATCAATCCCAGAAGGGAGGACAGCATTCCCCTGAAATCTCCTACAATTGGTGAACACTAGTGCACAGATTTATTTTGTTTTTACAGATTTTTCCGTCATGCTGATGGGAATGGTAAAGAGAAAGTATGCTTCTAAAAGATCCAAGAATAAGAAACCTGACCCTCAGGAGTGCAAAGCTGCCTGCTGACTGAAGTGCACCAGCTGCAGGGCCACTGGCGCAGGAGGTACTAGGCGTGTTTCGTTACCAGTAACTCACCAGTTCATATCAGCTCTGTCTACAGCACTGCCCACAGCTCCAGGCTTAGGACCAGCAGACAGAGACATCACTAACTCTCACAATGTTGTTTTTATTATGCAATAGACGTACAAGTCTCTAAAGAAATGGCTGGCTCATTAGCATTCTGTGGCAGCTTCCACACACTTTAGGAAGCATATGACAAGGGTGACATATGGTTAAAACCAGCCCATTTACATTTGATATCTTGAGATAAAAGCAAGTCACTTCCCTGCTGCTGGTCACTGCTATGCCATGCTATACAGTCCTTTGCTATCACCTTCATGGGTCTATGTAATTGAAATCAGAAAAGAAAAGCAGCACTTGTGAAGTAAAAATGTTCAGTTATTCCAGCACTCACTGTAAAATGGGACAGAAAAGCAGTAAGGAAAATTCAGAATTTGGTCCTTACCAGACATAAACCAGTAACCATCTCAACTGCTACAGGTGAGTTATCAGCAGGAGGTTCTGTCACTGGTAGCTAAGTCCCAAGGTACTCATTATAGCTTTCAGGAAAGTTCCTCGCCATTAATGTTACATGAAACAGAACAGGTCTTGTGCTCGAGGGGGAAAATAAATGCATAGCAGACCGGATTCTTTTCTGGATGGAACATGGCGGCAGCAACAGAAGCAAGCGCCCTGCACCCATATACTTAGAGCAATCTCAGCACTTCACCCCCAGCTCTGACCTCATCAACACAAATGAACACCCAACCAGATGGACTCCAAGTCCCTGCATCGCAAAGCCATCTTTCAACCACCCGGCTACCATGCGATCAAGCTTAAGGGAAGTGCCACTACAGGCGCCTCCACACTGATGGCCTCCAAATGTCCCCAGAGGAATACTTGAAAGAGGTAAGGAAGGATGGCAGGGAGACAAGGTGGCTCTACAAGCCCTCTTAACATCATTCATTACCCTAAGATGGATGAATGAGCACACAGCCAATCCGGGGCGAAACGAGCCACAAAACTTACCGTTGATCAGGAAGAAGAAAGCCCCTGTTTCATTGGCCACTGCTCGGGCAATCAGTGTTTTACCAGTTCCAGGAGGACCGTAGAGCAGGATCCCACGTGGAGGCTGAGGACAAAGGCAAGGGACTTAGGCAGGGAGCTACTATCCGAATGCCTAAGCAGCTTCACAGTGAACTGCATGTCTTTGATGAAGCCAGTCCGAAGTTGTGATGCAAACTCCTGCAGCAGCTGTCATCCCAGCATTGCCATCAACACCCTTACTACTTTGCATGACACACAAACAAAAACCTTGCCAGTAACTGACAGCGCTGATTCAAAGCATCACTCCACCTTACAAGTTGCCAGTATTTTAATCTGTGTCCAGAGCATGTAAGGAAATAACACCATCATAAAAAACGCACAAATTACTTATTCCCCCTGCCAATGCCTCATAAACCTCTGACGTCAAGAGTCATCTGCAAGGGCAAGCCCACTCACCCACTGGGTGCCCACCAGGACTCACCTTCACCCCTATGGCCTTGAAGAGCGCAGGGTGTCGGAGGGGAAGTTCCACCATCTCTTTGATTTGAGCCAGCTGCTTCCGGCAGCCACCGATGTCATCATAGCCCACTTCATTCAGTGACTCCTCTTCATCCTATCCGGAAGGAAATACATTAAACATTTGAGTGAAAACGATAGTTCAACAACCCTTACCAGCCTAAAGAAGGTTTTTGCTCATAGCCATTTCTTTGCTGTCTTGAGATTCTCACTTTCAAGTCTTCCTGTGTCTTCTAAAATTGTTTCTTAGCTCTGTCTTCCCAGACATACAAAGGGAAGTGCCTGCACATTCCTAGACCTCACTGAAGCTCACCTTGAATGACAGCCTCTGCTGCCAAGTTCCCTACAGACCCTAGCACAAAACAAGCTCTGTGACCCTGATGTGGCTAACAAAGGCAGCAATAGACAACAAAGCTCAGTATAAGGTATACTTATTCCTTCAACCATATGCCATATCTCTAACAACTTGACATACAGCAGCTATCATGTCAGATGTAGCGTTGGGAATTTTTTAGTTTTTTAGAAAGTCAACCATTTTGGGATTTCAAATTTCTCAATAAAAAAGCACTAATTGCTTTCTTTTTACATGGCATGAAATTTAGCAACATTGTGAGCCCTCCCTGATATGGATCAAGGGAACTTTGGAATTAAAGGATGCATCTAAGTCCAACATGAGATCTCTGGAAGCCAATGCAAAACCAGCTGCTGCCAAGTACAGCACCTCGTTAGTAAGCCTAGGCACTGGTGCTATCTCAGCATGAGGACAGACACTGGAAGTACATTTCTCTGGCAACCTTCAGCAGCAACTCATCTCCTGAAACAGGAGTTTCTATCCATTACATTCAATACACAAAATGCCAAAACAGGAACTGCAAACACTGCTGCTCTCAAGCACTGTCACAGAAACAGACCTCGGACAGAGGGGACTCAGTAGAATGGCATAGCAGGATTCCGCTCACCTCTCGTTTGATGGGCTCTCCTTCGCAGTGGATCACTGTGTCTGGAGCCACTATGCAGTACGGACTTGGATCTGTCTCCACCACTTTAAACTCCACTGCACGCATCCCTCCACGCACTAAGAAGATATCACCTGCAAAACCCCACACTTCAGTAGCCTGCTGCAGTTGACGTCTGCAGACATGTTGGCCCTTGTACTACCAGCAGCCCCAGAGGACAAGGACACGGGTTATGCAGGCACGCACTGCTGGCATTCGTAACACTGCTCTGCATTTTAATCTCCAGAGCTGCACATACTGTGACTACCCGAGCAGCGTTTAGATCTGCAGCAGTTACAGTTCTCAAATTTCATCCAGTAACAAACAGCAAACAAAACCAGCAAACAACAGAAAAGAATACTCTGCCTAAATACAAAACACAAAAGCAAGGAGTCACATTTCTTTTCCATTCAGTTTCAGTTTAACACTTCTAAAACAGGCAAAAAGCCCTAACTTAATAAAAATTTATTTTGAAGTTGTTATAACTAGTTGTTACTAGTTATAACTGATTGTCTCCTGAAGCAGAATAATACATAATACTGCCTCTGACTCCTGGCTACACTGGGCTACAGAAGCTGGGTAACTTCAACTGGTGTTTATAGAGCATTAGGACCTATTTGCTCTGGCAGAAATGGTACTAGCACAACGCCAAAAGAGCATGTGGTTTCCTACACACTCTCCCAGTTATTAATTAAATTACTTTGAAGAAGTGAATTTCATCAGGGTGCCAGCTGGTCTACCTAACCCATTGATTAATATGCAGGCAACTCCCAATTCCATCAAGTGGCAGCAACTTAGTTTAATGAGGTTTTCTCCTGAGTTCTACCTGAGCCTTTTGTGATGCTCTCCCATCTCTTGTAGCGAAAGAATGCAGGAGAACTACCAAGCTGCTCCACCAGCCAGCAGCAGCAATCACCCTTTCTTCTGAAGATTAGGAAAAAAATTAAATCAGCACCAACAAAATCTCACTCTACAGATGCCTATCTAATGCTTTGCAGAGATCTGTGCAAGCTTCTAGAAATTATCTTTATTCAGCCTCAGGGCTAGCTCATGCTTGCTGCCATCAGGACTCCCATTACGGCACTCTTACCTTTCCTGATGGGTCTGTATGCTTCCAGGAAGTACGGCTTGAGATAGACCTCAAACAGATTCCCCGTGATCCCTTCTACTGTGTCATCAATTGGCAGCACGTGGATACGTTTGCCGTATTTCACATCTGGGCAAGGCTGGATGCTGCAACAAAAGAAGCCTCCAGTTAGTCATGTTAGCCACATCACGTTGGACTTACACCTGAGTCTTGAAGAGGCAGCAATGCCCCTTCCCAGGCCAGTACAAAAGCCAGAAAGGACCCTCCAAAGCTCTTGTTAGAATTCCCACCTGCATAAGAACATTTCAATGCTGACAATGCAAAAATCACGCCCACCAAGAGCTAGTCTTCGCAACACACACTCTCTTTCACTCCTCTCAACCCTACCCAAGGCTGCTGGAGAGTCTCATACTTTCCTCCTACCCCCCTCACCACCCTCAAGGCACATTCACAAATAACTAATGAAGGCTGAAGACCTGCAAGAGTCACAAGCTAACTTTTGTTTCAGCAATGGGCTACTGCTGAACCAGCTGCGAGGGAAAAGGAGCTGGGGGAAGCTCTTTCTTCCTTCCTCTCCCTAACTTACTAAAGAGACCAGAGCCCCTGTCACTGACAGCCCTGATTCTGACAAGGGTTCTCACAGTACCCACTGGGGGTAACCAGCTCACAGCCAAGTGTCCGTCAGTCCTGCTTTGTGGAGGCCGACGTTTAGGCTAAGGCCCCTGTCCCCTTTTTAAATAAACACCACAGTTGTTATTTTGCAGTGTAGGACAACAGCCTACTCTAACAGTACCTCAGAGTAGCAAGCTGTTGCAGAAAGCTCAAACTGGCTTTGCCAGCTAAGAAAAGCCTACGCAGAACAGCAGCTGAGCGTACGACTTTTCATACCTGAATTTTGTTAAAGACTCTTAATAGATTCTTCTACCGTATGCTTTACAGAGAGGAGACAGCAGAAAGGGTAAAGCAAAAGACAGACTGTCCCAGAAGGAAAACAGGTGACAGACCACACATAGGGTGCAATTAGCACATGAATCTGGATTTTGGCAGAAATGAGGCCACAGAAAGTAACACAATAAGCAGCTAAAGATCAGCAAGAAAGACTTTGAGGTCAAGAGCTTTGAAAATACTCTGTCATGGTTTAGCCCCAGTCAGCGACTCAGCACCACCCAGCCACTCACTCACTGCCCCCACGCCAGTAAGATGGGGGAGAGAATACTAAGCCCAAAAGATAGCCCTGTACCAGCTACCGTGAAGAAAACTAACTCTACCCCAGCTAAATTTGGCAATCAGTAATGCGTCTGGAAGACTGATAACCACTACAGACACAGTTGCGGCAGAGAAAAGGCTAGACTGTCACACTAGAAACAACACCAGCAGTAACTTCATATCAGCTTCAAGTAAGGATTCACCTCTATTTTATATCCACAGACTGGCACAAAACACTGTTCAGTTCCAACTACAGTGGTGTTTAAAACTTTCATCTTGTAGTGGTAGAGAAATGGGTGGAACAGCCTCATTCCTCTCCTCTACAAATTTCATAAGAAACACATTTGCATTTAAACATTATTCGAGATATCACCCCAGGAAGCTTAGCATCAGAGACCATGCTCCAATTGTCTCAGAATGTGTAGGATACTCCAGATTAGGAAAATGCTCAGGAGGAAGAGCTGTCAGCCCTCCCATATTTAAACTGGCAAAGCAGCACTTTTATGTTTATAAAAGGCTCATACGTTCTTCCCTGCACTCCCTTCACAGAATGGAACCTGCCTCCCGTAAGTCAGAAAGGTACACTTCAATGCTTTCCCAATACTTTCTGCAAGTGTTGAACAACAAAACCCCGGAACACTTTTTAAGCATTCCTAATTTTAAAGTTATTTTTGTAACAAAAACTAGAATATATACATCCTTTGGGGATTTTTAATCTTGCTGTTTGACTGCTTCATGTTTTTGTCACTCATTTCTAGCAACTTTTCTCTTCGCCATAGGGCAGCTCAGATACTACATGATCAATTACAATGGTGCTTAATGCCTTCCACAGTTAAGGCTGTAGATATTAAAAATTTAAACATTAAACATTTGCGAGTTCACCTGACAATGTAAATTTGGGAAGATGACTGGGACAACAGCGGGGTAACCAAACCACTCAATTTAATGACAGGACTGGGGCTCGAAAGGTCCTGAAGAGACTTCAAGAATCTTTAGCACCATTTTTTCTATTAATCTCAATATGCTTACAACCACAAACACATGCAAAAGTAAACAGAGATCCCTGATGTAAGCCATGCACTTGAAAACATTTCTGTGATCTCCTCTGGAAGACGTAAGAATACCTCCTAGATCCTGTCTCTGCTACCGACTCAGTCCATTCAGAGCCAGCACACATTATTTAGGAAACACAGGGACATGCAGCAGTTTGCAAACAAGTCCTCACCTGATCACGTCACCCAGGCGCACTCTCAGGTTGTTGCGAACAACCCTATTCATGCGAATCTTCTCATCCGAGCAGGTATCATCTGACAGAACGATGCAGACTGCTTCTCTCCTCTTCTTTCCTTTTAGCAGAACAGTGTCTCCTCTGAACAGCTGCAATTCGTCCATTTTTGCCTATAAAGAGTAACAGCATTAGAACAAGCTTTTGACAAAACAAGAATTCAAGCATTTGAAGGAGAGTTACTTGACTTTGGAGAGCGACATCTTGGAAGCGATACACTAAATCCGCAAGGACAGAGGCTCCCACTATGCTGGTTAAGAATCTGAAGCCAAACTAAGGGCACAAAATCAACTGAATCCTACAAACCGAGAATCAAAATACATTTTATCATGGAAGAGCGCTAGGAAACATGACAAGATGACCCTCCCTCACTCATAACAGCTCCAGCTTCTGACACAAATACTTGGCTTCATGTTGCAAAGTTACATTTCAAGTTAGCACACAGCAACGGCTTGCAAATTACCAGATTAAGTGCTTTGCTTTTGTAGATGACGCACCTGGGACAGTGACACAACACTGTTGTCTTCATTGATGGCTTCATCAACAATTAACCGATTGGGCCTGTTCTTCTGCTTCAGAATAGCAGTTGATAAGTCATCCGCTTTAGAACTGGCAAAGGAAACAGAAGTTTATGAGGCTGAGTGATACTGCTCCCCACTTTCCAGCCACCCCCCTGTCTTCATTTCCATTTTCTACACATTTCTTTGTTGTCTTGCCTTTTAGAAATGATACTTGTTTGTAAGACAAAGGAGAAAGTTTTTCACAGGCAGCAGCGGCAGGAGTTCAAAGCACAATGTTTTCTGTCGGTAAAAATAACTACCAGCCTCAAATGGAAACAGCTACGAAACTATCTATGAAAAGAAGTGGTCTGTGAGATGTTGCTGACTGTAAGATGTTTTGCCTAGAAGAGTTAGTCAGACTCATCTGAAATCTCATGTAACCACTGCCACTGGGACAAAAGTTCAAGTCTATTTGGTGCCAAATCCCAGATAAATAGAGGAATTAACGGACAATGCTGCAGCTCCCCTGACAGGAAGAGTTTTAAGAGTTTAGCCTGTCGAGGCCTATGAGTTAAACCTAGCAAGCCAGTAGAAATATTCAAGTGCCTGTGAAAAAAAAAGTGGGGGGGTTCTTTTTAGGGTGTAATCACCTTTTTGGGATATAAGCACCTTTCCATAATACCTTTACAGGAGTCACTGCAGCTCTAGCCCACTAAACCACAAGAAACATGATAGAGAATTCAGTAGTCCTGACAAAATGGAGCAAACCAAACAGCAAAGAAATGGAAGAAAGTCAGGTTAAGTAAGTCATTTCCTTCAAAACCCAACAGAGCAAATAATTCAGTGTGTGAAAGAAATATGAATTTGAACCAATGGATTCCTGAGGAGCTCTTGGAAGCCGCACCTCAGCCTGCCATGACAGCTGCAGACTGTTGTAACTTCCCCTGGTGGGCACCCGACTGCTTTCTCAAAGCATTCCAGATATGCCAGTGCCTAAGGTAGGAGCAGAAAACTTTGTACAGTTTTGTTTGATTCTGACAAAGAAAAGAAAATAAAGTCTTCCTTTGCCCTAAGCAAGCAGCAAGCACTGGCAAAGAGTAGGAAGCTTTGTGGACAGCGGTGTTGGCCCTTTGGCCCTTTTAGGGATGAAATAACCAGAAAAAAGCAAACCTTGAGTAGAAGTGGCAGAGCAAGCAGCTACATAGGACAAAGGCAGACCGTGGCAGCAGTGCGCCACTTGGCACACTCTCTGGATTTTTAGAACTACATCAGAGAGGGGGAACACACCTACAGCATGATGTTACCCGAGGTCCCCCCCACCCCTCAGGTGAGAACTTTTTCCAGGATGGACTGTGCAGTATTGGCTCCTTTCTCGCACACTTAGAAGGGGGAACAATACCAAGCAAGCCTACGAGGGCAGCCAGCTTGTTTCCATGAGGCTTTCCAGCTTCACATAAGCCCTGGTAGCCCAGGAAACATGCTGGAAATGAGAGAGAACATGATTTTAAGTGAACAAAAGGAGGAGATGTGAAACATGTCTTTCCAGGACTGCTAGCACTGGAAAACTCGTGTTTTCCTCTCTCGACTAAAGAGCACAAGAGGTAAGACATCGACATCCATCCCTTTCAACGACCGTGTGAGATAATACAGATCCAACCTCTGACCCCAAAAAGACACCAGAAAGGCTGCTGGAGACCTGCTGGAAGGAGATCATGCGTTCCATCTTCAACCTAAAATGTGGTCTTGTTAGAGTCCTAAAAGGTCTGTGATTTCCAGGAAAACCGAGAGAGCAATAAGAAAACTGAACCAACAGATTGTCAGGTCAGACAGGATCTTGTGTTTAAGAGCAGATAAAAACAACAACCTACTTGTAAGGACCCTGCCTCAGCATTAGCTCCTGGACATTGGAAATTAATTTACCAGTTAGCTTTTAAAACTTGAGCCAACAGACACCAGAAAGAAACAATACTCCTATTTAGCCTGTTCAAAGTGTGAATGTAAGTCATACCCCTCTGCACAGGAGATACAGGAATGATAGGAAACCGCTGCCAGACTTCGGCTACATAAACTGTCACTGAAACTGAGCATCTGTCCCTCAGGATGCAGAGACTGCTGTGCAGCCTGAAAACCAGCCTGGGACACAAGACAAAAATAAACAGAAGAGGAACTGGGCAGCAAGTGGAAGCTTTTGGTTTATTGGCAGTTTTGGTCCAAAAGCTGTATAAATCTGGAAAGGAAGTTCAGACACCTCCAATAAACAGCAGCACTGAAGAGCACAGCAACGGGTTGACTTGGTTCTGCTGAATGCAAGAAAAAAGTTTTAGTACTGAAGAGCCACATCTACAGCTTCCTAAGTAAGAAGGGAGGGCTGGATCAATGCTGTCAGTACACTACTGCACTTAAAGCAATCAAAAGGCTTGGAGGCATTAAATATGGAATAAAGGTCTCCAAGAAACAGCATGCAGGCATCTGAATGCGTGGGGCTGGCTTCAGTTATCTGACCTGGAAGTTCTGCAGACAAAGAAACAAAGGTTTTGGGAAATTAAGATTTCAGCTAAGCAGGAGAGTGATGTTCTTTCTCCTGCAGACAAGGGTAAGGACTTCAAGAGACAAGCACTACCCATCTTCCAGCAGCAATTTAGAATATTATTATCATCACCATATGCCCTCACTGCAGCTCTCCTGGGGGTTCCTTGCACTGCAACTGAGATGATGGAGCAAAACATGCCTGTGTACCCCCACCACACTCAGACAATCCCCAACACCTGTGCATCACAGAGCCCAAACTGAAAATTCCCACAAGGAAAGCCTAAGGCATGGGTTGGGTCTTCTCCTGCCAACTTTCCTATGTGTACTGCTAAACTCTAGCAAAGGGTAAAACAGACAGCTCACCTGGGTAATTTTTAAAGCTCCTCAATGAGTTTCCTATCAGAGAGATCCTGGTAGAAATCCTCTGGATCACCTCCCCTACTCACCCCTTTTGCCAGGTGCCTCACACACTTTCCGTACCCTCGCACTTTCACTGACTCAACAAAGAGATAAACTGAACAAAAACCACGTAGCTTTAGAGCTGTTTCGGCATTAAAAGGAAATTCAAAGCCTGCATCAAGCCTGTCCCTAGACAGAGGCCAGAAGCGAGGACACAATCCCCAGCACAGCTAATGGCCAAACCAGTCCATAAAGTACAAGACATCAAAAAAACTTAAGCAAATATGTACTAGCCCTAAAGACCAAACTAACCGGTTCCCATCCTTAGCTCCCTTCTCCCTCTCAGTACAGCTGTCCAACAGCCCCACCTGACAGAGGGAAAGGCCGGTGGGACTTTTTAGAACTTACATCAGTGCATCGTTTTCCTGTGTGTCAGAGCTCCCCCCTCTCAGCTCATGATAACACCCAGAGGCTATGCATTATGGTGGATAGTATGAAGAGCCAGGGCAGAAAGTAATCACCAATTATCAGTGATTCTTCTGAAAACGAGTAACCAACCTCAAAAGTTCCACTTAAACTAAGGGAAGAAGTTGTTCCTTCAAGTCTGTGCTAAAAATATAGTGAAAAGGCACTGACTCAAAGTGATTCCAACTGCAGTAATGAAAGTGAAAACACCCATGCCTTCTGTACACTGGTGTTGCTTCTTACCAATATCCTCATGAACCACCCATCAGTGGTTTCTTACCATCCTGAATATCCATGTTATAGACCAGTCGGTATAGGGAAAAATAAAGCAAATAAAACATTTTATCCACGGACACAAGTAAGTGAGGTACCTGATGATTGTAGCCACTCATGGAACGACCCATAGCAACCAAGTGGTGAGTTCATACCTGTGCTGAGGTGCCAAGTTCTCAATGCTCTTTCAGACAGGTAGGCACAGGAAAACCAGCACCCCTTCAGAAACCACGCTCTCTTAGCTCTTGCAACACTACTCACCGTGGTAAGGCTCAACTCAGCAAGATGGCTGCCACCCGCATTGACCCAAAAATGGCAACTAAAAAGTAACAGTTTTCCAGCTCCAGAGCAACTTTGGTTGATCCCTATGCCGTGAGAAGCACTTTACTGAAGTAGAAATTTCTTTTTAAAGACACTGTTCACCTTGCCCAGCTGCAAAACACGCCTCTGAGACCATCACTTCCATCACAAATTCTACCACGGATATGAATTCTTGGCACACCTTTGTGGAACTGACTCAGTAGGACAGAGCCACTCTGAATTTCAGGATTTGCAAAAGAAAAGGAGAACGTAAGCAACAGACACGAAGGGGACAGAAAGGGACCAAAAGGGATTCCGCAATGCCAAAGAATCACTTCAAGTATTCTTGGATTTGGGAAATTTATCTTTAGGTTCTATTTTCACTCCTCCCAAGGGGCAATGAAGTGGCATGGGCTTGGGGCCGAGAGACCGCTATTACTTGACTCATATTTGAAGAGCCCTAAAAGACGATCCTCAGCCTGGGACTGAGAACAGAGCGAGGCGAGACACCGGAGACGAAAGCGCAGCCGGCTGCGGCAGGAGCCAGACCGGCAGAACATGTCTGCGCCTCGCAGTGCCAGGTCCCCCACTAGTCCCGACTTAGCCGGGCCGGGACGTGCCACTGCCCCCCCCCCCCCCTCCCCCGCTGCCCCGACAACCGCGCCGAGGCTTAGCAGACAAAGCCCGCCCTAGCTAAGGCCGAGCCCAGGCGGGAGGGTCCGGGCCGCGGCGAGGTAAGGCCGGGGCCCAGGGCCCTGCCCGGCTAGGCCAGGCCTTGCCCCCACCCATGACTCGACACTTCCCAGGGAGGCCCGGCCCGGGGTTGGGGGGGGGGGGGGGGGCGGGGGGGGGGAGTGCGGAGCGGCCCATCCCCCTCTCAGCACCGCCTTCTCCTCAGGCCCTGCATGACATAGCGGGGCCGGGGGACGGATCGGGCCCACTGCGAGGTAAGACGTTCTTAGGCCGGGCTCAGGACCAAGGCCGCAGCGGCGGCGGGGACTAGGCCGCGGCCTGCCGCCGGGCAGCCCGCACTTACTCAGAACCCGAGGCCATGGCGCTGGGGGGGAAGGGGCGAGGGGAGGCGGGCAGCGGCGGCTCCTCAGGGCGGACAGCAGCGGCGGGTCGCGGTCGGGCGGGCGGTCGGGCGCGGCGGCGGGTCGGGGCGCGTCGCGCTGACTGAAGCTCAGCGCCGACTCATCGGAAGGGGGAGAGCCGCCCCACGCCGCCTGGCCAGCCTAGTAACAGCGTGCGCTGACCAATGGAAAATTTCGCCCACTCAACCGTCAGCCAATGGGAGGGGAGGACGGGGGGGAGAAAAAGAAGGAGCGCTCTCTGCCTCCTCCGCCCCGCCCCTCGTCTTTTCCCTTCCCTATCGTCACGAGCCAAGCGCAACACCCCTCAGCCAATCGCAGCCCCGTTCCTCCCTTGCCTGTTCCACCCAGCAACACGGGCAGCCAATGGCAAAAATCCTCCAATGGGAAAAACCCGGGCGGGAAGTCCCCGGTTAGCGCCACCTCGCAATTGGCTAGTACCCGAGGAAAGGTGAAACGGGCGGTAAGGTTGCCGCCAATCAGGAAGTCGGGGAGGCGGGAGCTCGGGGAGCGGCGTGGGTGCGCTGAGCGCGGCGGGTCTCAGCCGGCGGGGCCCAACGCGTGGGCAGCGCGGGGGGAAACTAGTGTGGGAGGACGTCTGCGGGGGAACCGGCCCGCCCCCTGTGCCCACGGACACCCGCATCCCTCTTGCCCCCCACTTTTTGTATGCTTTTGGTAGTTTTTCTCATCCCTGGTGGATTTTTTTGACCCGCTGCCCTCCAAGGCCCTGTTCCGCCTGTTCAGGCATTTGCATCCCCTGTCCCCACCCAGGTGACTTTTCTATGGGGCTGGAGTCATCACTGGAGCGACATTGTGTCTGCTGCCCCAACACCAGTGGTGTGGGACGTGCTGGGATGGTTTTCCCAAAAGCTGAGCCCCTCCGAGGAGGCTACAGCTGCCCCTGCCTCACACTCCTCCTAAGCTTTGCTGCCTCCCATTTCCCTCCTCACCCGTCACCTGTTTGCTCCAGACCATTTCTTCCCCCCACGTGGGGCTCAGCTTGCCAAAGCCTGAGTTTAGGTGGTTGTGAGCATCTTCTTGTCCAAAACGAGCTGTGCCAAACGCTGGGCAGGAGCAGGTGGCCCTTCGGCCTGCTCAGCGCCACAGTGGGGCCTAGAGCCATTTGCCGTGGCAGGCACAGAGCCCTAGGGGCACACGGGACAGGGGTCTGGACCCAGCTGCTGTCCCTGATGCAGGCAGCACAGCGGAAGCAAGATGTCGGAGCTGCGTGCTCCAGTCAAAACCACTTTCCTGGGCTCCAAACTATGCTCACTGAGTGAAAACTTAAAGTTTTCTGTTATTAGGAAAGGAGATCTATTCTGTTTCAGTCCTTTAGGAATCCAGCTTCACCCAAGAGTAACTCCGAGTCTTGGAGGAGTCCCTAAAGACCTCATGCAGGTGTGGTGAGGGGAGGGTTCAGCAGGTGGGGATGGGGAGGCTGAGCGGGTCAGCCTGAGGGGTCCTGGCTTCCGGTCCCGAGACAACCCTGTATGCTTCTGGTAAGAGATTCACAGTGTGGGAACGTCGCCTGCTTCAGACACGACACCAGGTACAAGGGGAAGGGCCTGAAAGAGAAGGGAGCATTGGAGCAGTGAGGGCCACAGCGTTCCCTCACCACGGCCCGACAAGGAAGTTTGCTCCCTGTGCACTGTGCAGGGCCCCTGGCTCTGCCCTCCCGTTTGGATCCATGTCAGCCCTTCTGTGCCCCAGCGAGCCCCTGCAGAGCCACAACCTGTTGTCTCTCAGAGACGGAGCTGCAGGGTAGCAGGAGCTGAACTAAACTGACCCCACAGCTTGAAGCACGGGCTGCACTGCTGGAGCTCTTGTTGGGGCAGCTGAGATCCCACCTGTCCCTCTACACACCTTCCCTGCCCTTCCTGTTGCCCATCCTCTCCAGGGGCACGCTGGGAGAGCTTCTGCCAGCGAGCTGCCGCCTCCTGCTTTCGGTTCAGTTCCCACAAGGCCTGCACCAGGTAGGAGGCAGCAGCCAAGTCACCTGCAAGACACAAAGGGGGACTCAGCCCTTGGTAGGGAAGGAGCAGGTCCTCAACCCTGCGGTGTTGCAGAGCATTGCAAAAGTAGCTTATAAGCCAGATGAGGGAGGTGAGGGCAAGGAGAGGTGGTGTAATGGGGAGGAGACCATCCCGGCTGCGTCACAGGCTCTAATTAACCCTGGGGCTGGCAGCCAAGGCAGATGGCATCAGCCCTGCAGCACAGCCAGCCACGCCTGTGCTTGGACAGAGGTTGGGGTTTTGCTTGCAGGCAGGTCTGCACCCCTGCAGGGAGGGAGCCTGGATCAGGACTGGGAGCAGCAGGTCTGGCAGATTCCAGCGAAGCTTGCACCCGTGTGGGGTGTTAGCACAGCTGGAGTGCTGTGGGGCACCCCTGGGAGCAGCACTAGCCATGCCTCGGCTGTGACGGGGCGTGTATGGCTCCGCACTCCACTCCCCGCTTCCCCCACAGGCCTCTGCACTCGGCCTCCGGACTGTGCCAGGCACAGACATGCTGCTTGGACGAACTAAGGGTCCAGTGGCTGTTCTGGGAATGCAGACCATCTCCAGGAGAAAGCTGACTGTACCAGGCTGGGGTTTGGGCAGGAAGGAGAGAAATTTTCAAGCTGCCTCAGGGCAGAGGTTGTGGGCAGAGTTCTGATAAACTCCTCTGACAGTAGTTTTGGTCTGCTTCTCCAAGGCAGTGAGCTGACCAGGTCCCAGAGAAGCATCTCAAGTACGTAACGTCACTAGATGTTAGGTACTAGGCCTAGTAGACCTACCATAGTCCTTGATATGCAAAGCAGCATGGCCTAAAGCACAAGACCCTTCTGCTGAAGACAGCAAAGCGGCCCAGGGCACCTTTGTGGAAATCACCTCTGTTCCTCACCAAAATGAGCCTCTTACCCGGTGAGATCTGCAAACCGTGCTGGAAATCCAACAAGGCTTCCTTGTGCCTCCCCAGCTCCAGGAACTGTGCACCTCTCCCAATGAGAGAAAGCAACCTGATCTTCTGGAGCACCTCCACTTCTGGCATGAGACTCCCTGGCATGGAAAGACACACAGATGTGGAGACTGTCATCCAGACGTTTCTCCCTCGTCTGGCTGAGCCAAGCTAGCAGCCAGGATAGGCCAAACGTTTACTTGGGTTGTTCACCTTCTGGCTCCCCAGACCCCAGCTGGTGGCAGATCTCAGCCTCTCCAACCAGGCTGGGAGAGGCCGGGAGGTGGCAGAGGGTGAGAGTGAAGAACACCAGGAGCTCACTACGTTACATGGCTCTGGTGAGCAGCAACCTTCGCACAGCCTGGCCTGTGGCTGCCCACCTGCACAACAGGTATAGATCTCTTCCCTGAAACTGGATTTGAGAAGCTTCCTGGTACATAACCCATTTAACTGTTGCATACACAGCAGGGAAGGAGGCAGAGCGAAACCCTGCTCCAACCAAACCAGCCAGTCCCTTCAGAGCCTCCAGCATGGCACAGAGCTCAGCATGCTGGGACAAGCGCCTCCTGCCAGCAGTGACACTGCGCCTGGCACCTTGCTCTGGTACCCACTGCTGCCAAGCACGCGGATCCCAACCCAGCCAGGCCCCACACAGCTCCCAGCTTTGCAGCATCCTACCTGCTGGTTCAAAGCTGGACCCGCAAAGCTGAACTCGCAAGAGATCGCCGAGGCACCTGCGGGTGGGAGGACAGAGGAACTTCGGTACCACCCGTGGGATGGGAGATAGGCTGCAAGTTGTCAGACCAGCCCCTGCTGCCGTGCTGCACCCTGCTCTGGCCCCTGCCAGCCACTGCTGCCTGCTGGGGAGGCTCTTTCTCCCAGTGAGGCTCCCTCACCTGCTGAACTGTGTAATAGACTCCTTGCTCTTGCCCAGCTCAGCCCATGCCCAGCCCTGGTGCAGGTATCCAGCCGCTCTCCAGGCCAGGCGGCACAGACTGTCCTTCTGGGACAGGAGTCTGCCCGCCAGCCCTGCCCCTGGTGACGGGCACTCCAGCTGATCCAGCCTCTCCTCCACTTGTAACATCTGTGGGATCAGGCCAGTCGTTCTGCTGATGACCTCTTCACACAAGGTTATGGCATCCTTGTGCCTTCCGACCTGCTCCAAGGCAGATGCTGCTTCCAGGAACACCTCAGGGATCCTGGGCAGAGCTGAGCCACCGTCCAGGGGCACCTGGGGAGCAAGGGAGGTGGCAGCACTCAAAGGCAGAACCACAGAGTGCCCAGCCAAGCAGAATGGCCCCATTCTCACTGGGAACACAAGGCTGCTGCCCAGAAAAGCTCAGACCTACTCCCACGGACACTGAAGCCTGCCAGAAGAGGCAGAACCTGTGAAGCACTAACAGCTCAGCAGAGTCAAGGTAGCAAATCCCTGCTCTTGAAGTGAAAGCCATCCAAAACCAGGCCGACAGCTGCTCCCCACGGGGAAGGGGAAGCTGTGTCTCCAGAGAGCAGTGACAAGCAGACTCTGGTGTGAATCCGCAGACAGACATGCCACAGGTCAGAGTGCCAGCCCCTGCCTCATTTCCTTCACATCTCAAACTAGACACTGAAACCTGGGGTCCAGGGGTGATGCTTAGGCCCAGGCCTTGGGACGGGGGTACAACCTCATCTACCAAGTCACCAAGGGAGGTCTTCACCGAGATACCCACCTGCTGCTGCAGCCCCTCCTGAAGCAGAGCCAGAAAATCCAGGTAATGTTCTGCAGCATCAGCCACCCTGCAAGAGGGATGGGACACATGGTGGAAGGATCGGGGACTCCAAGAAGCACTGGCAGCTAGGTGGAACCTGAATCTCTAGCCCACAGGCTTTCCCTGCACCACACTTGCTCTGGTTGCAATACCCACCCTGACTTGAGCAGACCTACAACAGCAGTACCGAACCGGACTGTTTCCAGGAGGAGAGAGAAAACCACAAAGCCCAAACAAGCAGCATGCTGCAAACAGATTGGAGGTGCTGTTACCTCCCGTACTGGAGACACCGCTGTGCCAGCAGGTACTTCACTTCAGAGGGCTGGCGATGGCGAAGGAGAGAGGCTAGTATTGGTGTGTGGACTAGGAGCTCCATTCGGATTAGGAAATACGGACTAGAGGAAGCAGCTGCTGGAGGGGTTTTTCCCAGAGCCTGTGAAACAGTAACAGAAAATATGGTCAACACAATGCTGGTCGAGTCCCAAGCAGCTGCAATCATTTACCACTTCTGGCATCTGGAGATGCACGCTGATGAGCAGAAGCACAGCACTTCATAAGCACAGCTCCGCTGTTCTCGCTTGGCACAGCACAGCTGCTTCCAGGAACAACAAGTATCACACAGGGACAGGTAGACTTCTGCTCTCCAGGTAACATCAGAGGATGTGCAAGATCACCCAGATCACTTCAGGTTTTCAAGTCAAGGTGCTCTGAGCTGCCTAGAACACTATCTCCCATTGCAGCCACAGACCTAGTTAGACCAGATCTTAGGCCATTCATAATGAGGAAGACCCCTCTCCATGTCTGTGTTTGTATCTTACGGATTTCAAACCTGCTCCTCCCAGGCAGTCCAAGGTTGCTACAGCTAATGCACACACACACACCACTCCGCCCAGCCACAATCTGCCTTTTAAAGGCCTCTTTACTATTAGTGACTTTGAGAGACTGTGCCCTGGCACATCCAACAGCCACGTGCTGAGCAGGAACCTGAGACCTCACTGAGCTCCTCCAGCCCACTGCTGGAGACAGCGCCATGGCTGGATCACTGTAGTCTACTTTGGGGACCACTCCAAGGTCAAATAGTCCCCCAGAAAGCAGAAGCCTGCTTGAAGCTCTGTGCAGGCTCTCCTGAACAAAAAATCAACCCAGAACTACAGCAAGCAGACAAACCTCGTAGAGCAGAGCCAGGGCCTGCAGCTCGGCGTTGGCCTCCCCCAGCTCGTGGTACACTGTTGCCGCATGGGACAGGGCAGGAAGGCACTGGAAGTCTACCTGGAGGGCCCGTTTCAGGTGCTGAAGGGCTATCTGAGGCTTGCCCTAGTTAGATGGGAAGAGGTACATGTTGCAAGGACTTCTTGCTGACACCTTTACTCTTTGGTGGGATCCAGGTCCCTGCTCTGCTTCCCCAGCTATCACCACTAAGCAAGGACGGCACTTTAGCCAAAGGCAACCCTCCTCAGCCTGTTTTTTGAGCTTCTCTCTCTGCGGCAACCCTTTGCGCTCAGACAAAACCCCTGCCTAGATTTTGCAGCTCTGCAAGGAGGCAGGGGCCACAAGGGTAACTTCTACCCAAGACCCTACCTTCCTACAGCAGCTTAGGACCACCCAGAGGCAGCGTGGACATCAGTCTGAGCCTCCCCACCCCACTGTAGGCTGCGTTGCGGCTCTCCCCACTGACAGGGAAGAGGCCTAGTCATTACCATTCGCTGAGCACAGCAGCCAAGGCAGGTGTAGATCTGGGCCAGGACCCTCTTGGAGCAAAATCCTCCCGCAGCCTCCTGAAGGAGGGAGATGGCAGTGGGGAAGTTCCCAGCCTCCAGCTCCTGCAGCCCTAGGACAGACCCAACACCTCAGCTCTGTGGCTCTCCTTCCCACCCCGCCTGGTCCCCAAACAATCTTACATGACCTTTTCTTCCCGGTGCCGTAGGGACCTGCCAGATCCCCTCCACACCCAGCAGCATGCAGCAGGATGGTGCCAAGCTGCCATCTTTGGTTTGATGGCGTTGCGAGAGACCAAGCCACTCAGCGGAAATGTCTAGCAGAAATAATAGCATCTTCCAAGCCCAGATACCAAGGCGCCTGCCTTGGTCCAGAACAAGGACAGAGGTAGGCGCTGGGCAGGTCCACCTGCGGATTCACCCACAGCAACAGTGGTACAGATGGGAAGCACGCACAGAATCTCAGAAAGACCTTTCTCCAGCATATCTAGGCCATTTCCTAGCAGGACACTTGGGGATATTAATTCATGAACGTTTCTCATGAATGGTGTTTGCTTTTCTTTCACTCCTCATTTTAAGTTCCCCTCTGAGGCTGCTATCGCATGCCTACATCAGCTTCACATCTGCCACCACCCTGCTGGAAGTGCTATCACTGCCCTAGAGGCTTTCGAGAGGTCTGCGGGCAGGAGCTCCTGCCCTCCCTCCTTGCAGGAAGGCCCCATGTCAGCCTGAGCAGAGCGAGGCAGTGCTGGCTTCCCCCGGCACTGCTGGGGTTGTCAAGTCAGTGAGCGAGGCAAAACCACGAGTGGGACAGAGCACAGCAGTCAGATGAGATCAATCACCTGCTGCAACATCAGGCTACAAAGCTGCACAAGAGCTTTGCATGGCTCCCACAGCCCCGTAATCCGATGGGAACAAAGCACTTGGAACAAGGTAAGTGCCAGAGGACAGACAGAAGAAAGGAGAATTCTTGTATTCATTCCCCTGCCAGCCTTCCGCTTTAGACAAGATCACTGTGGGACCCAGTCACCTACCTAAAGCCACAGACAGGCAGAGGAACGCTGTGACAGTGCAGAGAAAGGCTTAGCTGGGGAAAAAGCAGAGAAGCTCTTTGGATACCAAACAGGATTGAGACCCAGAGGCTCAGCCCAGGCCCTCTTCCAAAGGAACAGCCCAGAAAGCCCCAAGGTCTAGTTTGCTTGGGAAGAGAAACCAACATAAGGGCAGGGAGAAGAGGCCCTGGGATGGGAAAGCACTGGGAGGGTGCGCTGGCAGGAGCACCTCCTCCAGACAAACCTTGCAGGAAGACTGTTGCGGTGCAGAGGATCTGTTTCAAGTCCTCTGCGCTCTGTACAAGGGGCAGGGAGACCCCCTCAGCGGGTACTCGCCATGCCTTGAGCAGGTAGAGGAGTTCGTTCTCCCCATCACTGCTGCGACCTCTCCCCTGGTCCTGTGAATGCACAGAGGAGAGAGAGCAGGGAATGCTGAAGGGAAGCAGGAAACACCGATCCCAGGGCTTGAAGAAACAGAGGTCCCACCAAACCCTTGGACAGTGCTGTCTGTGCTGGGGAGCAATGTTCTACCACCCCCTCGCTTCAACTGCAAATCACTCTCTGCAGTGATTCCTGCCTGGCCCAGGAGCAGGAGCTCCTGAGGGAGAAGCAGAGGGAGATCCTGGCAAGGCAGATCCAAGTGCCACTGGAGGGCATACAAAAAGGTGGGACCCCTCAGCAGCCTCACAATCAGCAGGGAAGGTTCCTCTGCAACCCGCTGCTTGCAGCCTGGTCCCTATAGAGGCTGCAAGTCCACCTGCAGCCCCCTTCCAACCTGCTCAGGTCTCCTGTATCGCACCTCTGTGTTGGTCAGGAGCCGGAAGAGGCCGGTGGTACTTCCCAGGCGGCTGTCTGCCAGCCACCACGCCGCTTGCAGAGCCCCTAGTCGGTGCAAAGGTGCCTGCAGCTCCTCCACAGTTACCTCCTGCAGCACCTTCTGCCACAGCTCCTCGGTGCTGAGATCCTGCCCACAGGCCCCAAAAGCCTCCAGAACTGAAAAAAAAAACCAACAAACAAAAAAACCTCCAGCCATGATACAACAGGTTTGTGCCCTGTAACAGACACCTTCCTGAGAGGGAGGGAAAGCCTCAAACAGGCACAGGCTCCTCGTAGCAAGGGAAGGAATGGGGTTACAGGGCTGCTCCAGCCTCAGTGACATGGAAATCAAGCTCTTGGACAGTGGAGTTAACAGCAGCATGCTCAGGAGACAATGCACAGTTCAAAGCTGTGATTCCAGCTCTGCAGGCGCCTCCTGAGATCACTTGTCCCTTGGCAACCATGTGCCAACACTGCAGATCCCCTTCTAACCTGCAGTCTATTTCAGCGAGCTTTCTTTGAAGCCAGCATGCCATAATTAAAGAAAACACTAATTTTCTACTAACATTAAAAGTTTGCCGCAAGCTGCCCCACCTCCTGCCCTTCCCAGCGGAGCCAGACTTCCCCTGCTTACTGCCCCCTGCGCCTCCAGCCAGTCACCACAGATCTCCAAAGCGCAGAAAATGCTCTCCTCGCTCCGAGGAGCTCCCGTACCAAGAACAACCTCCTTACCCCTGAGGAGCCCCATGCGTATTCCTTCTGCTTCTCCTTTGATGTCAGAGTCAGGTGCTCCCATAGTAAAAAGCAGGGAGTTGTAGAGGATGGTAAGCTCCAGAGGCAGGCAAGGGAGGGCAGCCGGCAGCCCTGCGATCACAGCCAACCCAACAAGAAATTGAGCTGGCTAGGAAAAACCCGATAACTATCTGCACTCAGGTGTCGTCACCCAGCTTTGCGACAACAGAGGTGTCCTCACAAGTATTTTTTTTGTTGTTGTGGTGAGCTTTAACAGCTTGGGAACTGCAGTACCTAGGTTTCACCTCTCCAGGTGCCGGACACTGCTGTAGACATCGATTCCCCAGCTGTCCAGGTGCTGCAGTCCTTCAGGACTGACACCTTTCAGCTCTCCCAAAGGAGCATTGATAGCCTACCCTCTTCCGAAATACATACGCCCTTTTGCAGAGGTTTCCCACGCTGTGCCTCTCTCCTTCTCCCATGCATCAGGCTTCCGCTATGCCACAGCTGTGGCGGGACCCCCTCTCAGCTTCCTGGGACAAACCCACAATTCCACATCCCCCAGCAAGATCAAGCAGAAGTTTGGGACGGGCCTTAACCCCTTAGCCCCAGTTCAGCAGGGAACCCCCCACCCCGCTCCCTTCAGTGGTTTGTTCCCCGCACTAGGATGCCGGAGCTGCATCCCGGCAAACACCGGTGTGCGGGGACGACTGCCTCGGCGCCCGCGGGCCTGAGCTCCGGGACGGCAGCGGCCGGGAGGGTGAAGGCGAGGCCCGGGGCGGGCTTCCCCCAGCCCACCGGGCCGCCGCCGCCGCTCACCCCGCATCCTTAGAAGCAGCTCCCCGAAGCCGCCTCGCTGCCGTCGCTCCTCCTGCGCTACCGCTCCGCCGCTCCCCGAGCACCGCGCTGCCTGCAAGGGAGACACTCACCCTCCGGCCCGGCCACGGGGCCGCCGCAACCCCCGTCCCGTCCCCGCCACCCCGGCGGGCTGCGGCGTTCCCATGGCAACCGACACCGACCACAGGGCAGGCAGCCCCGGGGACGGGGGTGATGGAGAGGGGATCCGCCGCACCCGCCAGCGGCCGGCCAGGTCCTGGCTTTCGGCAGCCCAGGCCTGCAGGCAGCCCGGCTCCGGGGACACCCAGCGCCGCCGCTTCATGGCCGCCGCCTGCCCGTCATGGCCACCGCCCACCTTTCCCTCCGCTCTCTTCCCGCCCTTCCCGCTGATTGGCGGGCGCCTGGGCAACAGCCAAGCGCGGCGAGACGGGGCGGCCGCCATCAGCCGCGCCGCCGCAAGGGCCGCGGCCGAGCCTCGGCGCTGGGCGAAGCTGCCGCCGAACAGACCCCGGCCGTGGGGGTCCCGCCCCGGGGGCGCGAAGAAGGAGACGACCACCGCCCGCCTTGGATCTCACCGCTTTATTTGCAAATATCCGTTTCGCAGCCGCCCAGAGCCTCTTGACAACCCTCGGAGAGCAAATCTCCACCCGTCACCGATTAATTAACAAACCATTTAATAAGGAAGGGACCCCTCCCCGGCTGCAGCACAGCCCACAGTGAGACAGGTCAGCGGTGCGCCAGCGCTGCAAGAGAAGGCACTGGCCCCCAGGACCACAGCGGGCTGGAGCTGAACCTGTCAGGTGAATGAGTACTGCCAACTTGCCTGTTTTGGGGTTTTTGGGGGTTTCTTTTTTTGAAGCAAAAAGGCTCTACTTCCTAGCAGAGGTTCAAGCATCACTTCCACCTTTCCAATGTAGCTGCTGAATGGGGACAAAAGCGTTAACGGCTGAGATACCCAGGAAAGCTAGCACCACGCTGCGTGCAGAGCTCCCCAATTACTTTCCAGAACCGGGTCCACCCCCTTTTTTTTTTTTCCCAAATAGGGTACTGAGGCACAGAGAGGTCAATAACAAAACATAAAACAACGATCTCGCTCCAAGCCGCCTGGCACATCTAGTCAAGCTCAGGGAGGGAGAGGGCACTGCCCACTCTAGCCCTGCCAAGGAGCACATGCACAATGCTTCCAAAAGCCAAAAGCGCAGCAGCTTTGTGGAGCGCAGGGTGGAAACCCCTCCGCTGAGCATGCTGGGGATGGCACATCCCCGTCACGGTCAACCAACGGACATAGGGACCAGAAAGGAACTGCTTGGGATAACTGCTCCAGGAGAGACCCAGCAGGCTCTGGGGATGATCTCTGCAAGGGGATGTAGGACAGAGCCTGCGCCCAGCACATCAGGGTTCCCAAAGAGCCTTGGTTTGGACCAGTGGGCACTCCTCAGGGTTTTAAATCGCTAACACAGCCGCATCCGCTTTTAGCATCTGCAGCGTGTCCAGGCCTTGGACCAACATCAACTCTGTCATCCCCGTTATAGTCGGGAGAAGGGCAGCCAAACAATCAGCTTGAGGGCAGCTGGGGAAGGCTGGCAAAGACTGAAAAAGTCAATGACAGAAAGCAAGAGCTTCCCCAGATCTTATAAAACTCATCTTCTTGAATCTGAATTCTTTGGTGTAGTAGCCAGTCTGCCTTGGCCGAGCAGCTAGCACTCCTTGGCATCTCTGCAGTGACAAGAATGCATTTACAGCTTTGTTACTGCAAGTTTTCTTTGCTCTCCGGCAAGATAAGTGTGCACGTTTTCATGGTGCTGCAGCTCCACTGTCCTCTCTGCTCAAGCCTCCAGCCCCAGGAGGAAGGTGACATGGAGGGATGAGGAGAGGATGCCCAAGCACCAGCTGAGCACTCCGACTGAACAATGGGCATGGGAAGGCTCAGCAGCGTTATGTGACCATCGAAAGAGGAACTAGACCCAGAGATGGGCAAGAAGGAATCCCAGGGGCCTGGGTGGCAGCTGTGGGGATGTCAGGGGCCAGTTCTACAGCACTAGTGACCATAAGGATTTCTGCCAGCACAAATATGTTCAGGCAGCAAGCTTCTCACCGGGTTATGAGGTTACAACAAGACTTGTTTGGGCTCCAGCCTTGGGGTTTAGCAACACGCGTTATCTAGACTGACCTCACGTTAAATGAAAATTAACTGGGTAGCTGCTCCCTCCATCCCTTTCCTCCTCTTCACACTGATGCACCCCTCACCCATCAGCATAGCCCCCTCAGCACCAAGAACCGCCTGGCCACCAAGGAGTTGCAAATACAGCATGAAACCTTTTTAAAGGTGGGACTGCTTAAGCCCATCTCATTGTGGGCTGATCCATTCCTGCCCCCTCCGCTTCCCCCACTGCACGCTGCTTCCCTCACTTTGTGTTAGCACTGGTGTGCGTGCATCCAGGCAGTGAGGGAGCCCTGGGGTCATGCCGGCTACAATCCGGTCCCTGGCTCTGTTGGGTGAAATTAAGCAGGACAGGCCCACCATGCAGGGGAGACGTGAGGCTGAGGTGGGAGAGAACAGCCAGCAGGTCAGGACGAGGCCAGGCAAAAGAAACCCAAAATTAGAGCAGTTTAAGCCTTCCTGGACTTGCACCCTGACACCTGAGCAAGCGTTTTGCAGAGGTAAAACACAAAACTAAACCTGCCCTCAAGAGCCATTTTCCACAGTGCCTGGGCACTCGGGCATTAACGGCAAGAACTGAAGTGATGAGAGGTGACACTTTCCCTGGGACTTTCCAGGGCAGAGGAGAGGAAGAGCCTGGAGTTAGCTAGCAGTCTTCAGCAAGGAACTCAAAGAGGGTCAGTCATGGTGTATGATTTAAAAAACAAATGGAATCAGAACAAAAATCAGTACAGGAATCCCAGGCAAGCAGTCCTCAGCTCTCTCTGGAGGGGGAAGAGACGAAAGGTTTCACAGCACCAAGTAATGCCACAGAGTGCTTCAGGGCACTAAGGAATACCAGCTCCCATTGAAACTGCCCGGGAAATGTAGCTGGGATGTGGCCAGGCACCGTGGTCGCTGTCCTCCACCTCTGCCCATGAAGAAGGAAATATAATGTCTCCTGACTGTGAGCAGTCAAGGGTGGGTTTGGGGTAGCTCACTTGCGGCATGAAGTCCCACAGAGAACACCAAGGCCAAGAGGGAGACAAGTACCAAGTGTGGAATCACAGATGCCATCTGCTGCAGTGCCTGGGGACCCTGCAGGGTGACAAAACCCCCAGCACATCACAGACACCAGTGGGTTAAGCTGCCTCCCAGAAGACCTGTCACCTGCTCAGGGCTTTCAAGCAGCTCTTCCCAGGCACCAGAGCTCACACCAAGGCCAATCCTGCAGTTGGGACAGCTACTCCAGACTCCTCTCTCCTCCTGACCAAATCTGATACAGGGATGAGCCAACGCTCTGTCACTACACCCTGCTGCACCTCAACCCGCTGCACCTCAACTGTTCACAACCAACAGCCAGCACCTGGCAGCACACGCTCAGGGAGAGATGGGGGCCTCGGCTGCTGTAGCCCAGCCCAAGGGGACAGCAACAGGCCAAGACCCTGGGTAGAGAGTTTCTTGGTCACGGACAGAGCTCTCCCTGCACCCACCCCCAACAAGCTAAGTCTGCTTCAGGCTGCATGAGGCAGCACAGTGCTCCTCCCTGCTTGTTGCAGGGCTGAGGAAGACCAGGAAAATGGGAGCGTAGGGCAAGAGGGGCCTCACTATAGAGCAGCCAACTGACTTTACAGAGGAGCAGCTGCCACCAAGACCCCAGGAACAATCTGTACGCGTAACTGTGTGCACTTTGATTCCTGCAGGAAAACTGAACATCCAAAGAGAAGTGGTGACTGCAGGACCTCCCCTCCTCAGCAGGCCCCTTCCCGTAGGTCACTGTCTCTGCAGAGCCAGGGTGATGCCTTGCTGGCCACTGAAGCTGACCAGCTGCACAGCAGGGACAGTTGTCAGGGAAGTAGCAGCAAGACCCCTGGTTGGTGTTTCTCCAGAGGAGCACTTCAGGACTCTTACTTCTTGGGTTCCTGCAGCAGACTTCTCCCGCTGCCAACAGGCACCCAGCGAGAGCTCTGACCTCCTCTGCTGAGAAACACCATCGCAATAAGCAGGGAAGAGTTGGCTCCAGTCCTTTTGTGCAGTGCTGAGGCAGGGAGCTGGGGATAATCCCCGACTGCTGTCGGCAGGCACTTGCTGCTGGTGGCTCGTGTAACCCTCCTGGCACCAGAGGGGTAGGGAGACAACCACAGCCTCGGCTGACAAGCAGGTCAGGTTCCCCACACCTCTGACGCTACCTGAGCTGAAGCTGGCTGAACCAGGTGCTGACAGCACAGTCCACACGCATCACCAGGGAGATCCCCAGAAGGAGGCAGATGCTGCTCACCACAAAGCCCAACGACTCAAAGAGGAACCTGCAGACACAACAGATGCAGTAAGGATCTCACAGCCAGCATGCCTGCAAAGACAGGCTGCTGCCCTCACTCCCAGCAGTCTGATTTTCCTGGCAGTGAGAGGCTGGTAGCACCCCACATCCTAAAAACCTAAATTATGTTCACTCCCCAGCAGCTGCTGACTGCAACCTGGAAGCCAAGTATGCCTCTGCTTTGAGGCCATTCAGGACAACACCCAGGTGAGATACTGGAACCCTCAGAGGCCAAGGCCACGCCACACTCCTACTAGCCCAAAGGTTTGCTAGTTTACCATTTCTGGTCTGGTATCCCTACCTTTGGTTCTCTCCCCTGATTATTCTTAGCTTCCAGGTAGGCTCTGTGTGTTCTTGGAAATCAAGATAAGGAGAAATTTCTAGGCTTTAGCTCAAGTCCGGCTTTTGAACTTGAAGCAGGAATTAGTTAAGGAGAGTCCACCAGCCTCTGCTAGGTAAGAAGTCAGAAGATCAACCACAAGGTCTTCTCCAACACCACTGCCTATGAACTCTTGTCTAGGTGTCAGGGATATGAGACCTAACGCAGCATCAGAGCAACTCCTGGGACTTACTTTGGGGCAAAGACCTTCCAGACCATGAGGTGCCTCCTGAGGATCATAGCTGCACAAACACAGGCCAGAAGCTGCAGGGAGATCAGGAAAAACAAGTTACAAGTGACTCTGGAGTGACCTCCTGGGCACCAGGTTCACATCTGAAGGTGGTACTACACTGCACACACCTGGGCAGCTGGTACAGCGCACACCAGAAACAAGCAACCCAAAGAAGATTCCCTTCCATTGTGTCCTCAAGTCAGGAAACACAAGTGGCTTGGGGTACACACAGGCTCCCCCGGGGCCAGGCTGGGGCAGGACAGAGGCAGGCTCACACTGTGGCTAACCTGACCAAGTATTTCACTGAGAGGGGCACTCCCGCCCTCCTGCTGCAGGGCCTGCCCCCTCCGTTGCACTGCCCCTGGTCTGACCACATGGGAGAATGAATGGTGGGCTAAACCCCTGAAAACTAATTGCTTCTTTCACGGGATTAAATTTCTGGTGTTCGGCTCCCTGTATCACCATAGCACACAATCAAATGAAAACCAGAGCTGATGCAAAATAGATAGGCATGGTCAGGAAGAGGGGGAGCAGGATCACAACCCTGTAGTTTCTGAACAGACGTTACCACTCTGCACAGACGGGTATGAAAAGCAGCCTAATCCATATGCAGCTTCCCTGCCAGAGCCCTTCCCAAAGCACAGAGCAAATGGCATGGCTGAGTAGAGGACCTCTGCAGCTGCTCTTCCAAGCAGACATATCACCCCTTGGCTTGCCTGCGTCCTGGCTTACCCCTTTCTCTGATCAGAGTGCCCCATGGTTCTCACAGCACACCAATTTCCTCTTGGACAGCTTTCTCCACAGCCATCCCGCCTCTGCCCGTACCTGTGTCCCAAGGACAAAGAGATACTTCAGCCCCAGCTGCAGCAGAGCGTTGGAGAACTTCTCTGGGGACTCCCTCAGCCTCATCTCCATCATATGCTCCTCCACCTCCTGCAGCTCATCCCGGGGCTCCTTCTTGGGCTTCCTCTTCTGCAAGCTGGGCATCTCACACACAAAAGGCCAAAGCAGGAGCAGAGGGCAGCCGACTACCTCAAGGACAAAGGCACATGAAGTTACCAGAGCCCAGGAGGTGAGGAGCAGTCTAGGCTCTGCCATCATGGCCTGGATGTGCAGGATGCATATACCCCAGCTCCAGTTTGCTGGTCAGGCACAACTGCATGGAGGCTGCAGGCCACGGGCAGCTCTGTGGCCCCAGAAGGGGACAGCGAGGGTGCTGCTGTTCAGCTGGTGCTGGAGCCTTCATTGCCTCGTGCTCAGCCTGCAGGCCTCCAGACAAGGCAAAGCAGTGAGCCATGTCTGCTCAGGCTCAACAGCCCAGGAAGAAATTGATTTACCTGCAAAGAGGATATGGGAGGCAAAGGTGTTGGCGCCCACCAGGACAGCAGGCAGGAAGTTTGTGCTGTGGTCAAGGTGGAAGCCCACAAAAGCTGCATTCCAGTGGATGGCCGGGAAGATGGGCTGGTGGCCTGTGGAATAGAAGAACTGGGAAGCAGCAAGGAGCCAGGAGATGACTGCATACCAGGGCACCGAAAAAGGCTCTGAGAGATTTTTAAAAAGAGAGAGAGAGAGAGAAAGACAGATCAACATCGTGAACAAGACAAATCCACAGTCAAAAAAAGCCTATTGGGTTATCTTCCAGATTCCATTTCCACGTTCTTTTCTGACAGACAGAAACCAGTCACGCTCCCACCAGAGGACATGGAGAGGGGCCAGGCATTCCCTCTGCTGCCTGTTCTGCTACTGGACTCTGCCAGCAGCCGTGCGGTTCAGTGGCTGCTTGTACCCTGGGGAGGAGGGATGGACGTAGAGCCCCCTTCCCTGACACAAGGGACTCCTCCTCCTCCCACATTGCATCCCTGCTGCACACATCTCTCTTCTATTAGGGGATTTAAGCAGTCTAAAAAAGCTAGGAGGATCCTCTGAGGATCACTGCTCCACCAAGAGCAGAGACTGGGCTCTGCTTCTCCCACTGGAAATAAGACAAGGTTGCTGCAGATAAGGCCCAGGTCGCACATTGGGAGGATGCTCTACTGAGCCCTGACTCACCAGTGTCTCCAGCAAGGCCTCTGGCACGTGTGTGGATGTGAAGCAGCATGAAGGCCTCCAGGAAGAGGAGAAGGAAGGCAAGACTCAACCGCTCACTGTGCAGAAGCATCAAGAGGAAGCCCAGCAGAGTGAGCGCTATGACCAGGGCTGCCGAGTAGACACTGCCCAGCCCATACGCTGCGACAGCAGCCTTGCAGCTGCCCCGCTCCAGACGGCTCTTCTGAGACTCCTGCATCCTCTTGTAGATCTGAGGGATGACGTGGAGGAAGTCAACT
Source organism: Phalacrocorax aristotelis (assembly GCF_949628215.1). Classification (NCBI taxonomy): domain Eukaryota; kingdom Metazoa; phylum Chordata; class Aves; order Suliformes; family Phalacrocoracidae; genus Phalacrocorax; species Phalacrocorax aristotelis. The sequence continues at coordinate 71,491,070 of NC_134311.1, read as the reverse complement.
TCAGAGCTGGGAACCCCCAGGGAGGGAGTGACGATGGATCCTGCCGACTCCCGTGTGTCCTTTGCGAACACCGTCATGGGATTGCACAGCAGGAGCAGCAGCCCCACGGACGCTAGCCCGTAGACAGCCCATGGGAAGGCCACAACTGCCACCTGCACCAGCTCCTGCAGCTTGCCGAGAGAGTCCTCAGCGCTGGAGGCAACAGCCCAGTAGCAGGCAATGCAGAGGACCACCAGCGGGAAACCCCAGCGCACAAAGAGCACAAGGGGGTCTGAGCTGTTCAGGTTGCCGTAGTGTCGCAGCCAGCTCCGCACTGCGTAGGCCAGCCCAGCCAGCAAGGCCACACACAGGAGGTAGAAGAGGTTCTTGGCCCGTGTGTTTCTCAGACTGGCAAGGGGGGAGAGGAAAAGAGAGGGCCGGCACTGGGGGATTTCTTCACGGCACTGGTGGAAGAAACCGGAGAGGCGCACGCAGACCAAGAGCATGGCCACAAAGCACAACAGGTACCAGATCTCCCTCCGGTAAGAAGAAAAGCCAAGAAACTGCTGCTTGGGGCCTTCTGGCACAGTCAGGCGACCATCCCAGTGGAGCTTCCCTACTAGCAACGTCACCAGCGAGGCCAGCAGGAATGGGGCCACCCGGGCCTCGGCCACCACAAAACTATCAGAGAACATAGCTCCACAGCGGAAGAGGAGAATGCCCATGGGGAATGCCAGCCCCAGCCATGCTCGCAGCCTCTGCCTCAGGCCAACACTGGCCAAAGGTGGCTGACTGCCCGCCAAACGGGCTCGCTTGGGATGCCGGCCCCACCAGTGCCAGAAAAAACCCAGCAGAGAAGCTGCGGCTGCCCATGATGACACCAGGAGGAGATCCAGCCCCTCCTGGGTGAACACACGGGCCAGCCCAAGCAGAACAGCCACGACCACACCCCAAAGCAGTGGGTACAGGAGGCAGCTGCGATAGAAAGAGTCCGACGCTGCAGCCAGCTCTGAGGTCACGTAGCAGAGCAAGCAGGAAGCAGCGATGAGGGTGCAGCCCCCCACCATACGCAGGGGATCGAAGCGGGCCCAGGTCTGGGTGCACATAGCCCTTGCCTCCCGTAGGTAGAGCTGGAAGCGGCCAATGAGGCTTCCAAGCCTAGACTCCAGCTCTGGAGGCACCAGCGTCGCTCCCTGCACCTGGGCCAAGAGCCAAATGTGCTCCTCCACAGCACTGGAGTAGAGCTCCTGCAGGCGCTGGAGCTGCTCTGCTGGCAGGTCTTGAGCCACCAGCGAGTAGGAGTGCAGGAAACGGTCCACCTACGGGAGAGGGGACAAAGGGTCAGACAGCGGCACTGGGACCACCAGGAAGGGGATTCACTGGCATCTTCCTCACTCAGCCCTTCAGAACAGAAACAGCCCCCATCTGCAAACCCCTGCCAGGACAGAGCCGTCCCCAGCCACATCACCCAGGGCTGGTCACCCAAATTCAGGATGTGACTGGCAGGAAACACAATCCTCCTGCCAAAGTGACATCCCTCTCAAGTGCCACATACAACCCGACAGCCACACTGAATCCTCTCAGTTCTTCATCTGCAGGTGCACCTCTGGTAACACTGTGCATCACTTAAGGGCTTTTATGTGGAGTCTTTGGCAGCAATAAGGCAGACTTCCCCCAGCACATCGAGTCATTGCGAGCTATTAATCTGCAGGTGATGTCGACTTTTACATTGTTTGTCTGAGGACAGACATCAAATTAAATCAAATCAAACCGCTCCCTCTGCTTCAGTATAGACACATTAACCCACTGTACCACAGGCTAAGGAGCGCTCAATTCTGCTTGCTACTTCAAGAGGACAGGAACGGAGGCAGCTATGATCCCAGAGTCATAAAAAATGTCTTACAAGGGCATTACCAGGGCAGAGCACCCATACAAACACCCAGCTGCTCAGCAGCATAGATCTGCTCAAGCCCTGAAACACACCGATACCTTCACATGCCTTCCAGTCGCCTCAGAGCACAGGCAGAATCAGGCTGCCCCTGTCCATGAATGGCAAACATAGGCACCAGACCTCACCCAGGCCTGCATGACCTCCCTGGTATGCAAAACCTTCTTCAACATCAGTGTGATCAAGCTAGACACTTCCTCAATGAGGAAGAAAAACGAGACAAATATTTATGAGTGCAAATATTTAAACAGGCAGGACTGGATAACACTAATTCCTAATAGATGATGATCGATATCCTCAGTGACTAATGGACAGTAACATACACTATCGTCTTTAAGTGACAGAGCACTCTGCTGCTCTATAAATACACAGCAGAGGCTGGACATTTTTGCCTTCCCGTCAGCAGTCGTATCCTCTCCAGCTCCTCACTGACTTGCACCAATGGCCTCCAACTGGCACATCATGGGTTGCTTCCAGACAACTGGGCCTAAAACAGGACCTGGTCTGGTTTGCCTTCTTCCTTGAGAACCCCAGGGTACAGCAGGTTTGACTGGGGGCTGGAGGAGTTATTCCTGTGCTCCCAGCAATCTGGGGGTCCCTCAAAGGCAGGCCGGCACTTAGCTAAGACACATGCCTTGCGAAACGTGCAGCAAATCTGGATCTGTAGCATGCCAAGAGCCACAACAGACAGCCCTCATATCCTCCATAGAGGCTTTGGCTTGCCCTGGCACATGGCCTGCTCTGTTGCCTGGGCTCCTTTTATGCCTGGTATAGTCACTTTCATACAAATTTTGTCACTCAGCTGTTGGGATTCTTTATTTCATTGCACTAGGTGTAAACTGCTTCTTCTCTATCCCACTTTACTGTCACCTGCTACGTGGCATTTGTGTTCAATCCTTCATTACTGTTTTCCTTCCATCACTGACTTAGAATAGCTTTTTAGCTCACAGTTTCTCCTCCAAAACTGAAGTAGCGTCAAAACATCCATCTGTACTCTTGAATCTCCATTAACAAAACTTGCCCCTAGTCATCTTCAGCCCTGAGGAACCAGCCTCCCCAATAACTAAATCCACCTCTGGCCACCTGGGACCAACCCTCATCCTAAAGTGAATGCCACCTTCCCCGACAGTATTTTCCACACTACGGCACTCACCACAGAGCACTGAACAGGTATCTCTCATTTCTTTTTTGGGAAAACAGTGCCACCTTTTACTGGAGCAAACACTGTAAGGAGGTAACTCTCCAAAATACACTCCCCGCGAAGACAACCCCACGTTGCCGCCCCGCCTCCACCAAACAGAAGAGGTATGTGCTTAAGAAGCCATTCCTTCTCCTCTCTAGTTCAATGGGGACGCCGTACCTGCTTGGCGTTGATGTGATAGACGGAGAGCTGCTGCAAGGCTGCAGACACAGCATCACTGTCCCCGGAGAACAGCTCTGCCATCACCTCCCCGATGTTACTGTAAGGGATGGGCACACCCAGCAGCAGGGCCACAGTGGGCACCAGGTTCACCTGGGGAATGGCCTCAGGTTCCTGGAGAGATGGGGAGGAATTGGAAATTCGGAAAGAACACAGTAACATGGCTTTTTGCTCAGGCTACAGGACAGTGGGGAAGATATCCCTGTTCAGAGGGGAATGTAGGGAAGCCAGGAAGGGGGAAAAACACAGGGCAAGGCAGAGGCACAGCTCTCTCCTCCCTGAGTGCCCTGTGGTGGGGAGGATGCCTGCTGGGAGCTGCAGGTCCTTGGTTCTGGCCCTGGCTCTCTAACAGCTCACCTGTCCCCACTCAGACAACCCTCACAGCTGGAGGGGCCTGAAGATGGGTCCCAAACACTTTGGTTACCTGCATCCCATGTCAGCCTTTCCATTCTTCCTTGGGAAAGGTGACAGACTCCCCAACCCTCTCAATCTAAACAATCCCAATCAAACTGTTACTCTCTGTAAAACCAGGATGCAGTTTTCACCCCGGATGCCACCTCAGGCAGTGGTAGCTAAGGATCAGCTTCTTCTCACCTCTGGAGGGCCAGTGCCAAATAGGGGTGTTTTGCTGTACACAAACAGAGCTGCATTCACTTCCTTCTCGCTGTCACCGCCATGGTCTCCGGTCTCTGTCATGCCGTGGTCCCCAGCCACCAGAAGAAGGGTGTCATTCCCCAGGTGATCCACCAAGGACCTGTCACCCAGGGTAAGGAAGGTCAACCCCTACCTGGGCAGGGTCCTGGGTAGCCCAGGTGGGAGACGACATGTTCCCCCACAAGCCTGCCAGCGTGGCAGAGGTGAAGCACACAAAAGGATCTGCGTAAAACTAAGTGCTGACACAGAGCTGTAGCAACTAACCCAGGGACCAGGACAACAGATGCTTTAAAACTGAACTGAAATTCAGAGCCCTGAGACAGAGTGGACTGCTCTTCCTTAGGTCCTTAGCGAATGGTGGCTGGTTCCTGAGTGCCTTCAGAGACCCTAACAAAACACAGTTCAGAAGAAAGGTTCCCAACAGTAACAAATCTTAGGCTGCTTCTATTTGGGTCTTGTATATTGTTTCACACTGTGTGAGCAATCTCCTGCTTTTAAGGAAAAAAAAGGGGATTTGTCCCTGGAAGGTGCAGTAGGTGTGACACGATATGTACCACACTCTCAGACAACTTGCAGCTGGGCAAGTTATCCACTCCTTCCAGCAGCAAAAATGAAGGCAGCCCTAAGAGTCCAAAGCTGCAGCATTTTGGGCTGAGGCACGGCCGCAGAATGAGGATTTCTGGATTCCATTCTGTCCTCTGACACAAAGCCACAGCTCACAGGCCCGTGCAGCAAATGCAGCATTCCCGAGCCAGGGTTCACCAAGTGCTTCTCACACGTTAGCCAAACCTCAGTGCAACAATCTCCATTTTAAAGATGGGGAGAGCAAGGCTCAGCTGTGCTCCAGCTGCATCACCACCTAGTTGAGCACCAAGGCTCCAAGGCCTGAAGACAGCCTTTCCTCTGACACCAAGCCTCTCGTGAACATGTATCTATGCAACCAAGACTGCCCCATAGCTGGGGTTTCAGCTGCTGCTGGCCAAAGCTGTTCTCTGCGTTAATCGGCACAGTAAGCGTTCCCTGTTGCTCTCTGCCTCTGTAAATTCCCTGGGAAAACCCCACCAGCCTTGCTGAAGGAAGAGGCCAGCTGGCAATCCCCCCACCACCACACCAATCACCTGAGCATCTCATTCATCTGGGTGAGCTTCTTAGCCATTTCAGGGTGGTCAGGTCCATGTTTGTGCCCACAGTGGTCCACGCCGAGGAAGTGAGCAATCAGCACGTCCCATTCACCACTGTCCACTGCAGAACAAGAGCAGCCTTATCACATACAAACCTTGGATTCAGGCACAGGCTTTATGCCTGGATTCTCCTGCCAGAGCTTTCTGTTTGCCTCTGGAAACTGCTGATTCTTCCCCTCCTGCCAGCGTCACTCCCAGTTCAAAAGTAGATGGATGCAGGTTTTAGCAGAGGCACGCTCTTCGTCTACGGGTGGCTGGGCGCAATGCTGCAGGGAGCTCGACGCCCCAGTATCCATGGTTTTTGTTCACCACCCCTCAGGAGAGGAACAGCCCCATGTCACCCAAGTCACCTCGAAACACTCTTAACTCAAATTGCCATAAATGGAGCTATAGCACAGGGGTGCTCAGGAAAAGAACCCAGAACTCCAGTCCTTCCATGGAGGTATTTCAGGTCAGACTCATCAATGAGCCCCTCTGTGTCCCACCCAGGACATGGGCATGGCGCACCAACACTGCCCCTCACCCTGGCCTCTCCCCTCTGCTTCACATGAAAACCAACATATTTAGAGTTAAATGATGAGCTGCAGCTCCCCCACAAGGCAGAAGGACTTCCCCATGAAAGGCCTTGATTTACTTAGATTTGTAGAAAGATAAAGCAAAGAGTACTCCCCTCAGTCCTAGGACCGCAGGGAGGAGTATGAAATCACCAAAAATTCACAAATACATCTCACACTTCACCTTTGTCCCAAGACTGGGAGCCTCTGATACTCTGCTGAGAGAAGTGCTGTGCTCCAGCCTCCTGGCTACACTGCTGGGTATTTCCTAGAGCACTGTCTGCCTGCCCAGGCAGCCATGTGTCAAAGCTAAGCTGCTCCTTCTGCTCCACCCTGGCAGCGTGTTTCTAGGACAGATGTAGAAGACTAACCTTGTCCCACTGAGCTACGTTCTTTTTTTTTTTTTTTATAGAAACACTTTACAGGCCCCAAAGGCTGGCTTATCTATGGAAACCCAGCTACAGCCCTGTAATCCCTGGGCAGCAGTGTGTGACAGCCCAGTGCTGCTCCATAACAGAAAAAATGTTTCAGTCCTACACCAAACTTGCAGTAGGACCCCCACACAACATAAAGGGTTACCCAGGCCCTGGGGAAAGAGCTACTTACCAGTTGGATAGAGATGCTGCAGTATCCCATCATCCACAGTATGAAGATCCTTCACGTTAAAAGAAGGGAAGAAATACGAGCGGAAAAACTTCTTTGGGAAGAGTCCTTCCCAAGTGTCATCACCCATGAAGACCACTCTCCTTCCTGAGGCAGCAAGAAAGGAACTAATGAGAGCCACCTGAGTCATGCTGTGACCTGCACTAGTGTACAGAGCCTGGGCAGATCCAGGTCAGGCTCTGGAGCACTGGCTTCTCCCCAGCCCACACTCAAAAGTGATGTAAAATTAAAATCACCATCTAGCTGTAAATGAGTTTGAATATGGGGAGCGGCCAGCACTGTTTCTAAGCCTACAAGTGCCACCCCCACCAAACCCACCCACACAACCTCATGACTTACTGTTGACCTCTGCCACATCAGCCCAGGAGAAAGGCCCATGGGTTGAGGAGGCCAGGAAGCAGGCAGGTGCCCACCCGTACCACCGCAGCACCTCGGAAGGTGCAGTGCAAAGCCGACAAACCCTCAGCCAAGGCCGTGGCCCCACTCTAAAACACAAGGCAATAGGTGGCTGCTGACAGCAGTTGAGTAGAAGCAATGAGTCCTGTCCTCTGGCTTTAAACACAACACCGTGGGTTTTCATACACGGAAAAGAGAAAGCAAAAGGGATTCCCTCTGCCCTTGCTCCACTTGTCCTGCCTGCCACAAGCCAGCCCTCCACGTTTCTGCAGAGCCTCCCATGGGAACTGTTTCCTCAGGGGCTGCTGCTGTGGTGCAGGGTCTACCAGCTTTTTGCATCTCATGATTCACTGCTTTTGCCCACCTTGCTCACATACAGGGGAACGGACAACCCAGTCACGTTGCCTCATCCCAGGCACTGGTATTTGTCCCACTCTGAGCCCTAGAAAGAAATCTCTTTGGGTAACACAAGATCATGTCCTGTCCTCTTTTCTCTACTCCATCATCCCACCCTAACAGGCCCTTTGCAGCTGCACTACGCACACCCCAGCAGCACCAAAGTATGCAGTAAATGTGATGAATTCGCTGCCTGACAGCCACAGGCAGCTGGCCAGGCAGGCTTGCTACCTGAGCAACACTCCCACTGCACACCTGGCACCAGCTCCTCCCTCGTCTCACCCAAAGGCAAACGCCACACAACTCACTGCCCTTGTCATCACATGGCTGTTCCTGGTGGTGACCTTGTGACAGCCACCATCAGTACGGCCACTTTCACCTGCTTTCTTGTCATCTTTGAAGATGACAAAGATGAAGCCATGGTCCCATCTATTTCTTACTCCCAGTACAAGATGGAGAACCTCTGCCTGCATGACAGCACTGCCTGAGATGACTGTCACCTGAGCAGGACAAAAGAACTAGCCAGCAAGGATGTGTGTGTTTATAAGCAGCTCCCTTCCGACGGAGCAAAGAAAAAAGGCCCCATGTGCATGCTGACCAGTGGTTTGCATGTGCCCTGTCACCTACCGTTCTGTGCCAGCTGCGCCAGCAGGTTGTCCTCCTGGATGGCGTAGGTGGCAAAGTTGCTGCCCACGTCAATGAAGGTGGGCAGCGAGCCGGTGGTGAGGCCCTTGATGCGCTGCATGGTAGCGGTGGGGGGATCGGCTCGGAAGCGGTAGAGGCGGGCATGGCGGGGCTGAGAGGTCACCAGGTGGTGCAGGAAACTCAGCTTGTTCTCGTAGGGCAGCGGGGTGGTCTTGGCCGCGTTAAAGCGGGCAAACTCGAAACGGAGGGCATCGATGATGACAAGCACAGCCTTGGGAAAGCGCTGGGGCGCCCAGCAGGAGCCTGCCGGGAGGTTTCGCCTCTCCCAGGGCGGCGGCAGGAGAGGGTCTGAGCAGGAGCTGCTGCTGGCGAGCTCGATGCGGGTCAGCAGAAACCCGCTCGTAAAGAGCCCGATACCCGCATAAAACAGAAAGCACACCCAGGCCAGGAAGAGCAGCACCGGCCACCGCTGCATCCTACGGGGGGGAAGGAGAGGTAGGCTCAGGCCCCCGCCCCCTGGCCCGGCGACAGCCCACCAGCACCGGGCCCGGGCCCCACCGCACACTCGGCCCCGCCCGCCCCCCAGCGCCTCCCGGTCCCTCAGGACACCACCCCCCTCCCCCCCCGCGGGGCCCCCCCGCCCACCTGCGGCCAAGGCCGCCCGCCGCCACCGTCCCGGTCCCGGTGTTCCCCCCCCCCCGGAAGCGCCGCACGTGGCAAGAGCGGCGGCGCGGGGAGCGCTGGGGAGCGGCGGCGCCCCCTGCCGGCCAGGAGCCGCCGGGCTGCCGCAGGCTGAGGGGACACACACCTCCTCGAGCACCTCTAATTCCTTGCTTTAATTAACTAATTAATTAACCAATCTCCGGAGGCGTTCCCCTCCGTGCGGCGCGCGCTGTGGGGAGCACGCTACAAAAGATCCCCCCCAGCGAGTGGGAGCTGATGATAGAAGCTCATGTCCCTGGAGAGGGGGTGCCCCCCCCAGCCTGGGAGAGGGGTGCTCCGGCTTCTCTTGCACAGCCCCGGGGAGTCCAGCAGGAACCTGCTCCCACTCAGGAGGGGTGCTCCCCCCTCAGCAGCAGACGGTGGGGTGACGGGCTGGGCTCCTAAGCATCAGGGGAGGTGCTGCAGCAGCACTGGTACCATTTATTTTACATCATTTAAATCCAAATACAAAAGAAGGACCAAGGGAAGAAGAGCAGCTGACTGGGCCAGGGTGCAGCAGGACAGGATGGCCAGCAGGCCCTGGGGTGAGGGCGCAGGATCCTTCCAGCCCTGCTAGCTGGAACTGGCCTGTTCTGCCTTAAGCACCGGGGTGGGGGGGGACTGGGGTTCCTCATGGGCTGGGGGCGTCTCTTCCTGCGTCTTCACAGCTTGCGGCTTGGTCAGTGTGGTGTAGATGCCCAGGGCCTGGAGAGAACAAGAGTGCCATGGGGAGGAGAGGACTGTGCCCCACTGGGCAGCTGCCTTCACTTCCCCCAGGCGAGGGACAGGGTCCCTCCGGCCACACTGACCTGCGCAACCATGTTGGTGACGTCACCGGTGTTGGCGGGCAGCAGGAGGGTGTTGGAGTCTTTGGCAAGCTTGGAGAAGGCGCTCACATACTGCTCTGCCACAGAGAGAGAGGCAGCGGCACTGCCATGCTGGGGAGAGAGGGACAGGACTCAGCAGCGAGTCACATACCACCAAGAGCTCTCCCGTGCCCCTTCTTCAAGCCCACCCTGGCCAGTCACAGCCCCTAGGACAGCAAAACTCCTTGCTCACTGCTGCTGAAGACACCAGGGAGTGTCCAAGAGAAAGCCAGGTGCCACCCTGGCCATGGTCTACTGCCCCCAGCACCAAAGCGGTGGCCACCCCACGGAGCTGTGGCTCACCTGCTGTGCCAGAGCAGCTGCCAGGAGCTGAATTGCCTCTGCCTTGGCCCTGGCCTTGACCAGCACAGCGTTGGCTTCTCCTGCAACAAGCCACAGCAGAACGCCCATCAGAACTGTGACAAAGCATTTGCAAGGAGCAAATCCAGAAAACTTCACACAGACCAACCCTCCTCCCCACCCACAGCGTGGCAAATGCTTCTGCCACACAACACCTGCTGCCCCAGGCTTTGGGGTTGTGACACGACCTGGAGCTCAGCCTGAGGGCCCCAGCAGGCCTTCCAGATCAGCATGCCTGAGGAAGCCTGGCCCACAGAGCGCAATGCAGTCTATCCCCGGGAGCATCGCCCCTCAGTGAAGAGGGCTACACAACCTCCACACCCCACAAGTTCTAGCCCAAGGCCTTACCCGCAGCTTTGTTGATTTGTTCAGCCTTCTCAGCTTCTGATGCCAGGATCTGGGCCTGCTTCTGTCCCTCAGCCACATTGATGGCCGATTCCCGCGTCCCCTCTGACTCCAGCACCATCGCCCGTTTCCGTCGCTCTGCCTCCACCTGCAAATACAGGTCAGATGCAGCCTGCCACAGCTGCGCTGAGGAAATCCTGTCCACGGGGCAAGCAGTGAGGACACGCTCGTGCATCCTGCCTGGGCAAGTGCAGCTTAGCAGAGGATGAGAACACAGCTACACAACACCGCATGATCCCCGGTGAGGACTGGTTCTGCTCCTCAGGCTGCACAGCCCTCCACAGCCTGGTCCACACCAAATCCAACAGACATTTCCCTCTCTTTCCCTTCCAGCCCAGAGATCTGGCACCCAGCTTTTCTCCAGGGGAGACCTTCAGCACTGGGATTTGCTTCCTACAGAGCCTAGCAGGGATTTTAAAGAATCGCACAATCATTAAGGTTGGAAAAGACCTCTAGGATCAAGTCCAACCATCAGTGCAACACCCCCAGGCCTCCTAAACCATGCCCTGACATGCCACAGCTACATGTTTTATCAACACCCCCAAGGATGGTGACTCCACCACCTCTCTGGGGAGCCTGTTCCAATGCCTGACCACTCTTTCAGTGAAGAAATTTTTCCTAATATCCAGTCTAAACCTCCCCTGATGCAGCTTGAGGCCATTTCTTCTTATCCTATCACTTGTTACTAGGGAGAAGAGACCAACGTCCACCTTGCTACAACCTCCTTTCAGGGAGTTGTAGAGAGCAATAAGGTCTCCCCTCAGCTTCCTCTTCTGCAGGCTAAACAACCCCGGCTCCCTCAGCTGCTCCTCACAGGACTTGTTCTCCAGACCCTGCCCCAGCTCCGTTGCCCTTCTCTGGACACGCTCCAGCACCTCAAAGTCCTTCTTGTCCTGATGGGCCCACGATTCGAGGTGCGGCCTCACCAGTGCCGAGTACAGAGGCACGATCACTGCCCTGCTCCTGCTGGCCACACTATTGCTGATACAAGCCAGGAGGCTGTTGGCCTCCTTGGCCACCTGGGCACGCTGCTGGCTCACATTCAGCCGGCTGTCAGCCAGCACCCCCAGGGCCTTCTCTGCTGAGCAGCTCCCCAGACACCCCTCCCCAAGCATGTAGCGTTGCATGGGGCTGCTGTGACCCAAGTGCAGGACCTGACACTGAGCCTTGTTGAACCTTACACAATCGGTCCTGGCCCATCGATCCAGCCTGTCCAGATCCCTCTGTAGAGCCTTCCTGCCCTCGAGCAGATCAACACTCCTGCACAACTTGGTGTCACCTGCAAACTTACTGAGGATGACCTCGATACCCTCATCCAGATCACTGATAAAGATACCAAAGAGAACTTGCCCCAATACTGAGCCCTGGGGAACACCGCTTGTAACCGGCCAGCAAATGGATTTAACTCCATTCACCACAACTCTTTGAGCCTGGCCATCCACCTAGTTTTTAACCTAGCAAAACGTACACTCGTCCAAGACATGAGTTGCCAGAAGAATGCTTTGGGAAATGGTGACAAAAGCTTTGCTAGTTCTAGGTAGACAACATCCACAGCCTTTCCCTCATCCACTAAGCGGGTCACCTTGTCACAGAACATCAGGTTAGTCAAGCACAACCTGCCTTTCATAAACCTGTGCTGACTGGACCCTTCTAGGTGGGTGTCACATTTGCTAACCTCCAGTCAACTGGGACCTCCCCACTTAGCCAGGACTGATGATAAAGGATTGAAAGGGGCTTTGTGAGCACTTTCACCAGCTCCCTCAGTACCCTTGGTTGGATCCCATCTGGCCCCAGAGACTTGTGTGCATCTGAGCGGTGTGGCAGGTCACTAACCATTTTCCCTTGGACTATGGGGGCTTCATTCTGCTCCCCATCCCTGTCTTCCATCTCAGGGAGGCTGGGTACCTGGGGAACAATTGGTCTGACTGTTAAAGACTGAGGCAAAGAAGGCATTAAGTACCTCGGCCTTTTTCTCATCCTTTGTCACCATGTTTCTCCCCCACATCCAGTAAAGGATGGAGATTCTCCTCCTGTATCAGATCACTGATAAAGATATTAAACAGAACTGACCCCAACACGGAGCCCTGGGGAATACCACTAGTGACTGGCTGCCAACTGGATTTAACTCCATTCACCACAACTCTCTGGTCTCGGCCATCCAGCCAGTTTTTAACCCCGTGAAGAGTACAGGCATCCAATATTAGCCGGGCAGGGCATGCGTGTACCATGCAGGGACCACCACCATCATCGAAATAAAGACAGGAATTATTTATTCAATAGCTGTACGTTTGCAGACGAAATGTCAATGGACTTCCCTCACTGCAGGAGAGGCTAGCACTACCAGCTCTGGACAGAAAACAATGGTGTGGTGCAGGAGGGGAGACTTCCCTCTTCTTCCAGACCACCCTCCCAGAGTAACAAACCTGCATCTGCATGGACTCCTTCACACGTGGGGGTACGTGGATGTCCTTGATCTCATAGCGCAGACACCGGATGCCCCAGCAGTCTGAAGCCTGGTTGATGGCATCCACGATGTTGGCGTTAAGGGACTCCCGCTCCTGGGAGGTACAAAAGAAATGGCAGAGAGCAAAGAGGCGCTCAGCATGAGGTGGGGCTCCGGAAGGAAACAGACAGCTCCCCATCATGGGCCAAGGTCAGCCAAAACAAAAACAAAAAAAAAACAAAACAAGCCCCATTTCCAAGGATTCACTAACAGGTCAACTGAAAATGAAGCCAAAAGCCCTCTAATCAGCAGCTCTTTTCATAGAATCATGGAATGTCCTGAGTGGGAAGGGACCCGCAAGGATCATCGAGTCCACCTCCTGTCCCTGCACAGGACAACCTCAAATTCACACCATGTCTCTGAGGGTGTTGTCCAAGTGCTTCTTGAATAGCGTCAGGCTTGGAGCTGTGACTGCCTCCCTGGCAGCCTGTTCCAGTGCTCCACCACCCTCTGGGGGAAGAACCTTTTCCTAATATCCAACCTAACCCTCCCCTGGCACATCTTCCTGCCATTCCCTCAGGTCCTACTGTTTGTCACCAGAGTGCCTGCCCCTCCTCCTGCCCTTGTGAGGAAGCTGCAGTCCGTGATGAGCTCTGTCCTCACCCTCCTCTTCTCCAGGCTGAACAAACCAAGGGACTTGAGCTGCTCCTCATACGGCTTCCGCTCTAAACCCTTCTCCAACTTCGTGGCCCTCCTCTGGCCACTCTAGTAGCTTTGTATCCTTCATGTACTGTGGTGCCCAAAACTGCACCCAGCACTCAAGTTGAGGCCGCACCAGCGCAGAGCAGAGCGGGACAATCACCTCCCTCCACCGCTGCAATGCGGGGCTTGATGCACCCCAGGGCAGTTGGCCCGCCTGGCTGCCAGGGCACACTGTTGGCTCACGTTCAACTTGCTGTCGGCCAGAACCCCCAAGTCCCTCTCTGCAGACCTGCTTCCCAGCCTCTCGTTCCCCAGTCCATATGTACAGCCAGGGTTGTCGTGCCCTAGGTGCAAAATCCGGCACTTGCCCTTGTTAAACTTCATACGGTTGGTGATTGCCCAGCTCTCCAGTCTGTTCAGAACCCTCTGCATGGCCTCTCTGCCCTCAAGAGTGTGAACAGCTCCTCCCAGTTTTGTGTCATCAGCAAACTTAATTAGTATTCCTTCCAATTTTGCTGTTGAGCACATCAGCCAGGCCCTGCACACTGCCCTGGGGTTTTGAGAGACACTGGCAGCTCCGTGATCCGCCTCTCCAGCTCACCCGGAAGACTCTGTCAAGGGAGAGTTTGCCAAGTTCAGATCTCATGGTGGTCTGGGCCAGCTGGGTCACTGCGTACTCAGGATCTTCCACCCCGTAGCTGGCCTGGAGAGCAGAAGTAAAAAACAGTCAATGGCAGTGCCAAGAGGAACACCAAACAAGGCAGGGCAGAAAAACATGGAGACGAGAAACCTGCCACAGACACCCCTGCCAAAGAAAAGCGGAGTCCAGAGCCTCAGCAGGAATTGGGGCGCTCAGCCCACCTGCCTCACAGGGTGCAGCAAGGCGGGCAGAGGCCGAAGCACAAGTCACAGGGAGAAGGGAGCCATCAGAGCCAGGCGAGCAGTGCCCAAGGGGCTGCCAGGGCAGCCAGCTGCGCAGCGTGGCACATGCAGACCATGCCGGGCACAGCTGCGGAGGCTACAGGTTTGACTCAGGCCACATGTCAGCGCAGCAGGGACAGTACCTTGTAGGGGTCCATAACCCGTAGATAGAGCACACCGTCGATCTGCAGGGTGACATTATCTGCCAGGAGAGAACAACACATCCTGTTTACTGAAGCAGCAAAGACATAACATGGCAAATGCCTCTCCTCCGACAGAACTAGCAGAGCCAGGCAGGGTCATCCCCTTCCTTCCTGGTGTCACAGCACGGCACAGAAGAGGGACTGCCTAAAACAGATCCCCTTACCTGAAAGGCTTTGTATAAATTACATTGACATTCCCTAGAAAACACTGTATTTTGACTTCTTAATACACTAGAAGTCTCAGGTCTCCAGAGTAAACATTTCATACTGTAGTTATCTTCATAAATAAAGACTCAAAGGGCATAAAACCTAAAACAAAAAGCTTAATTCTAGTATTAAAACAGAGCTGTCCATTAACCTGATTGGAAATATTTTTTACAGAAAAACAGAGATTTTTTTTTGTGGTTCAACACAGGAAAACATCTGAAGAATGGATTCCTGCCCAGGTGCAACTCAGCAAGAAGGGCAGCTGCAGCCCTGAGTGAGCAGAGGGGACCTCCTGGGGTTCTCCTGCTCCCAGCGCTGGGATTATGGCCAAGCCTGGGTCCCAGGGACAGGGCTGAGTGCTGGAGCCTGAGACACTTCCACTCCTCCCCGTGCTGGCCCATGCTCACCCCAGATGCAGGGAAAGGAAAGGGTCAGGATGCAGAAGCTGTTCCTTACCTAAGGTGACAGCTGACTGCTCTGGGACGTTAATGACGATTTCTTTGAGACTTTGTACATAACGAATCCGATCCAGCAGAGGGATGAGGAAGTTCAAACCCTGGGGAAAGGGTGGGATTAGATGGCTAAGCCCCCTACTCTGGGGTTTCCCCCTGCCAGAGAGCTCAGCCAGACTAGAAGGAGCTGTGCAAACAAAGTCCAAGTGTGCTACAAGCTGCAGATGCTGCAGGCAGACCAAACATGCTTTACACACAGTGGGAATTCAAGTTTCACAGTGCTTTTAACACCCACCAAGGAAATTAGTCTACAGACAGTCAAAAGGATTGCAATCCAGAAGAATAAGCACATTGCTCCCTGAATCTTCTCGCAAAGGGCATGTTCTGCTACAGCTTTAGGAAGCTGCTGAATCCAGAAGGGGGAAAAAGCAACCACTTACAGGCTCGAGGATTCGGTGGAACTTGCCCATCCTCTCCACCACCCAAGCCTCCTGCTGCGGCACAAAGAGCACCCCGATATTCATGGGCAGGCCGGAGTTCAAGCGACGCGGTGCTGGGGCCAGCCACACCGAATGCTTCAGCTGCTGGGAGCGCTGGAGAAAGGAAAAGGAATGGAATGGAGACAGGCTGCCAGCACCTGGGAGCCCAGCACCACCCCTGCTCTCCCATCTGGGATCACTGCTTGCGTCTCTAATACACCAGGGCAGCAAACAGCACTGACACCCATGCAAGCCCACGCCATGAGTGGACAGGGGCTGTCCCCGCAGGGCCGGGAGCTGGGCCGCAGGGCCAGGGTGGGTGTCAGAGCCTTCCCCTCGAGCCCAGGGTGGCTCACACCTGTGCTGGAGCTGTCTCGGCATCTCCCCTTCCCTCACATCCCCACTGCTGGGAGGAATAAAGCCTCCCTGACACTGCGAGGGAAAGGAAGGTGTGTCTGGGGGTCTCCTCTGCCCCCCTCAGCCTCCTCTAACCCGGTCAGACCCCCCTCTTCCCCACCTTAACCCCAGCTCACCCCCCTTCAGCCGCCTGTTCCTCCCCAGCCCTGGCAGCCTTCTGCCCCCATCGGGACCCCCGGGCTGTCCCTCACTCCGCTCCCCGCAGCCCCTGCCTCCCGCAGCTCTCCTCCCTAACCCCCACACACCCACTCACCCCCCAGCCCCGCTCCCCCCAAACACAGTCCCCGCACCCACTTTCCTCCCTGCCGGACCTCAATACCCCCCTACTAACGCCCCCCGTTCCTCGCCCCCTCACTAACACTCCCAGCCCCTCCTCCGCACACCCCCACTTCCCCCTGGCCCCCTCCGCAACCCCCGCACCCCAGTACCCCCGTCCCTGCCCAGCCCTTCCTCCAGCCGCCTTCCAGGTCCGCTCTCCCAAAACCCAGCCCCCTCAGCTTTCACCTCGGTCCCCCAACATCCCCCCCCCACTTACACCCCACGCATTTCCCCGCACCCCAAAACCGCCGTCCCTGCCCAGCCCCCCAGCCCCGCTTCCCTCAGCCTGGACATCCCCCCCCCCCCGCACCAGGGTCCCCCGGCCAACCCACGCCCCGTTCAGCGCGGCGCCCCGTCCCGGCCCCCCAGGGCCCCCCGTCCCCACCTGCAGCAGGCCGAGGCCGAGCCCGGGCCCGGCCCGCCACGCCGCCCGCGCCAGCATCGCCCCGCCGCCCGCACCGCACCGCACCGCACCGCCACCGGCACCCCCCCGCCCCTTCCGGGTGCGCCGCACCAAGCGGTCCGCCCGCCGCGGCGGCCGCTGCCCTTTAGTTCCGGGATAGGCTGGGTCAGAGCTCAATCTCCAAACGGGCTTTTATTAAATTAGAAACAAAGACAAGAAGTACCGGCGCAGCTTCCCTTGTCCAAACCCTGTCCCTCGGTCGAGCCCAGCCCTGCCTGACGGTGTGGGGGACCGTCCCTCCCTCGCCCCTGCAGAGGGGCTGGGGCTCCCCAGGCCTAGGCTGGTGTCCAAAGCCCAGCTCAAGGGCGTGATGCAGATGAGGTATGTGTGAGCCCTGGTTTCCCTCAGGCCTCTCACGCACCCCAGCCTTTGCCCCCTTCCAAAGGCCACTGCTCCAGAGCACCCCTAAATCCCCTCCCATTTGATGTTCTCTGCCTCTTCCCCACTTCCCGGGAACTAAGCCAGGACTCCCACTCATCCCTCCAGCACTGGTGACACTGCCAGCAGACCCTTTCCCACAGCCAGCTCCACGTTATGATTCACCCCATGCACACAGCTGTGCCAGGCTCTGATGTTTTGGCAATGTCCCACTTCACTCTGACCCATGGCACCGGGGGGGCTCCAGAGGTTCCTGCGAAGTCTCCCCCTGTTCCTGCAGAGAGCCCCAGGTCCCCATACGTGTGACAGACATGTCCCCTTAGCCCCAGGATCCATGGCAGGCCATTAGTACCCAGCAAGTCTCAGCTTTTCCTTGGGGTTTTAACACAGCCTGGGCCCAGGCCCTGCACCCTGGCCAAGATAGGTCACCCTCTCCCCCCAGGCCAAGGTGCTCCCATCCCCGGTCACCCTCGCAGTCCCCACAGCCCTGCCCCAACCCAGACAGCCCCACCCTGCCAGGGGCTTCATCCAGCACCGACAGGGTCAGGGGGGTGAACATTGCAGCATCTCCAATCCTCTGCACAAGCCTCCTCTGCACTCCCAGCAACAATAAATACTAATAAATACAAACTTTTCCACACTTTCTGGGACCAGCACAGCCAGCCTCACCTAGAGCCCCTGGCCCAACTCTTCACTCCCCCCTCCGCCAGCTACACCCAAGTCTCCAAGCTGGGAGCAGCACCAGCAGAAGGCTTTGGGTATGCCCCTGGATTACCAGGGCTGCCAGGGCTGCCCCCCCAGCCCATGCCCCTCCTGGTGAAGCCCCCTCGGTGATCTCAGCCCTGGTGCAGGGCACAGGCACAGCATCTGTGCTGCTCAGGAGGGCCAGGGGTGCGTGGGGGAGGGCGATACTGCAAGGCAGTGCTTGCTTGCTGGCCCTTTACTCATCTCTCCCTGAAGTGCTGGGCTGGAGGCTCCCTGGTGGCCCTGGGGGATGGGGGAGGTCAGGCCCGGGGTGAGTAGCAGGGATTCCTTGGCATCTCCGTGAAGGATTTCAGTTCATAAGGGATACCCGAGTCAACCTCAATCGACTTGCGGGAGAAAAGCAGCCGGATGTCATCATGAAGGTAGATCTTCCCCGACTTGGAGCTGTGAAACCTTAGTGGAGACAAAAGCAGGGTGGAGGAACCTCAGGCTCCCAGTTAAGGGCAGGACAGCCTCGGTGTAGGGCATAACCCCCTTGCCAAGGTGGCCATGCTCTGGCTGCCTTCAGAGAGACAGAGACTGCTGCCCTTGGGCAGGATGGCAGCTCCAATCTCCCCAAAAAAGCAGCCAGTCCCTGCTCCTCCCCAGGGCGAGGGGGTCAGGCTGCCATCCCCCCACCTCTGGCTTGCAGGTTGGGGAGACAGGGACATATGGCAGAGGAGCCATGGGGTGATGCTGGGGCAGGCATCCATCCCTCTCACCGTGCCCTACCTCAGATGCATCAGGTAGCAAAGGACCCTGCGAGGCAGGCCAGAGCCCGGTGGGTTGCTGGGGGCCGCAGTGGCCCCTTCCTCCTCCCCGACAGGCACCAGGAAGATGCGATGGCGTAGGAAGGTCATGTGGTTGGCCGGCATGTCCTGGAAGTCGTACGTCACCAAGAACATCTTCACCACAGTCTTGTTGGGGTTAAATAAGGTCTGGGGGCAGAGGGGTAGGAGGTGAGACTGGGAATGGCACAGGAATGGATTTGTAGGGCAGGGGCTGGGGGCATCTGGGGGCAGCACCAGCAGGCTCAAGGATCCAGAAAGCCCCACAGCAGCCCCAAAGGGCTTACCCTGAGGCCCACACGTCAGTCCTTTCCACCCACCTCCACTCCCATGTTCCTAATCCATCCCCACTGCACTTTACGCTCTCCTGCCAAGACCCTGTCCCTCCGCACTAACCTCTTCCTTCCCTGCATCTCCCACCACCTTGTCTCCCCCCACCAGTACCCTAGAGACCCTGTGATCCCCTCTGCTGTGCTCTCTTGGTGGCCACATACCTGCTCTACACAAGCTTTCTGGCTGCTGCACTGCCAAACAATGTAATGGAGCATATCCACAACTGGGGGCGACTGGAGCCCACCCAGCCCCCTCCCCATGGTGCTGCCAGAGGCCAGGGGACGACTCACCACTTGGATGGTTCCAGCTTTGGGGACACTGTAACCCTTCTTTCCCAAGGCCTCCAAGTCAATCACTCCCTGGGGCAAAAGAGTGAGGACATGAGAGAGGGAGAAAGACCACGGAGAGCCCAGCTGGGACCTGGCACGGAGCCGGGAGCCCCTCTCACCAGGAATGCCTGGCACAAAGCACCAAGAAGGTGCCCAGCTCACTCCCTCTCCAGACCCATGGACGAACAAGCAGCAACGCAGAGGTGATGGCAAAGCAATAGCTGTGAGACAGCTGGGCAGCAACAGGCCTGCAAGAGTCCCCTTTTTGCTTTTTGGGTTAAAAACTGCTCCTGGCACAGCCAGTGGTCTCCTCAGGTAGGTGGTTCCTCGAGCCATGTTCTCTGGAGATGGGCAACCCCCAGGATGCGCAGTGGCTGGGTACAGCCCCCACTCACCTCCCCCATGCTCCCAGCCTTCCCTCATCCACGTACCAGGAAAGGCGAGGGCACACTGTGTTCGGAGATGTCGAAGTAGGTGACGTCGACGGGCAGGGTGGCGTGCTGGGGGCAGTAGGAGCCACTGGCACCAATCTCTGCCATGAACCCCTCGATCCTCCCCGACGGTGCAAAGCGCCCTTTCAGAATGGACTCCTGAGAGAGGAGGGAAGCGTTAGGGACCTTCAAACGTCAGTCATGTCCCTCTGCTCGAAGCTGCAGGTGAGATGACCCCTGTCTCCACTGCAACCATGTGCCTGCTTGCATGTCTTTCCAGAGACCACCCATGAGGGGCCCCAGCTGATCGCTCTGAGACACACCCATCCTGAATTGGTGGGCTAAAACCAGCCATCTAACACAGAGAAGCAGAGAGAGCACCTCAGCTCAGCCCCGTAGCAGCTACCTCAGTGGGGTCTAGGGTCCTGGCACATCACCAGAGGATCTGCTGGCCGAGATATCCTGCTGGTGGATGGTGGCTGTGTGACACCAGGCCTTTGGGGACAATCAGCCCAGTCCCATGCCAGGGATCCTGTCAGGTTCAGCCTCTCACATCCATCTCCAGCCCAGCCTGGAGACCCTAGGACCCATCTTCCTCCCTGGCAGGTGGGCACTGTTACCTCAAAGTTGCCCAGGAGTGCATGGCTGACGGTGGTGGTGGTCCAGGGCGCTGCGGAGGATCTGGTGCCCCTCCGGAGGCTGCTCCGGAGATGTCGCCTTTGAGAGAGAAGACTGGTGTCAGATTGGAGAGCCTACAGCCCTGGACTGTCCTTTGCAGGTCCCCCGTCCCTTTCTTTGGTGGAGGTCGGACCCAATTTCCTACCCACCAGGGTCAGAAGATACCTCCCTCTGCCCCACAGCCTGAGGTCCTGTGAAGGGGGGACACCCGGGGCAGGGAAAGGACCCAACCTAACCCCCCCCCACAGGGCTGTGGGGTACTGGAGTGGCTGGGCACCCTGAGGTGCTGGGGCTGCTGGGACACTCACGATTTGAGGCGCAGCCCGCTCTTCAGCCTCCTCCCGACCGCAGTGCAATCTGCAGATGTCTGGAGGGGACACGAAATAGAGAACTGTGTTAGGGCAGCAACCGGGAACTGCACACCCCCAGGAGGTGCCATCGCCCCTTGCCCTGCCCCACAAGGGTCCCAGCAGACCAGAGAGGATACCATCCATGGGGAGCCACCAGTGGCCTCTGGAGGGGTGGCCAGTGGGGCAGTGCAACGGCTGCACTGTCTGGTTGAGATGTGGGGTTGCCCAAAGCAGCTCTGCTGGCAGTGAGGGTGTTGGTACCCAAGCCGAGGGTTCAGCACACAGCTCCCCACATTGCAAAACAGGTCTTAGGACCAGCCCTAGTGACAAGACACCCCCAGTCAGAGCCATGCACCAACACCCCCTGCACCTCCCAGGGAAGGGTAACACATACGATGAAGACCCCTGACCAGCCCAGGAAAAGTCCCATCCCCTGGTGATTCATGCAAAATCCTCAGTGATGCCACTAGGCAGAGGGGCGTGCTAACACCCCTGCCCACAGCCAGGCTCCTATGGCTGTAGGGTGGGGGGTTAAAACCAGGGCCACACTGCAGCCTCCTTTTAAAGATGTCCCCTTTTCAGGGGTATTCCCTTCTGGAAACCACACAAAGGGCAGCACAACACAAAGTGATGATGGAGCCGGCTGGCATGACTGGGCAGGAAGATGCTGGAGGGCTTCACTCTGGAAGGGCAGTGCTGGGGGCAGCCAGGGTGGGGGACAGTCATGAAAAAGGGCACACGGGCAGGAATGGAGCTGTGCCCCACAGATGGTGTGTCCCAGCTCCAAGCGGGCCCCTCCTCCATGGGATGCCCCAGGGAAAGAGAGGAGCATACCAGCTCTGGCATGAGCTTGCTGCAGCCTCAGCTGGCAGGACATGGTGAAGGCAGGGACCTGGCCAGGAGGGGCGGGTAAGCAGGAAGGAATTGCAGGCAGCTCCTAAGCTGCCAGGCTGGCTGAAAACCTCTGGAGTCTGCTCCATTTCTGAGTTCATGACACACTGGAGACATGCCACAGGCACCCCAGAATTGCAGAAAAGCGAGTGGCATCTCTGCACACAGCACTAGGGCTCCCACTCTCCTGCCAGAGCATGTCAAGTCCCATTCCCTACTACAAAACCCTTGCCCTGATGGATATCATGGCCAGGGACTCAAGCCATCCCACCCCTCTGCCTTCGTCTTCATTGGGCAGGCAAGAAGGCAGCCACTCTTCCCACGCCTGCCGGTAAGTCTGGCTTAACAGGAAGTTGTCACACACTGAGGGTGGCCCCACACCACGTGTCCAACTCTCACTGTCACGGGGACGTTTTGTTCTGCTCAAGCAAGGGTCTCCAGGCTAAAGAGCTGGCTGCAAGCAGAGGATCCAGTGACTAAAAACTATCAAGAGTGGGTGACAGTCTATAGACCATGTATTCCAGGGCTGGCTGTAGCCACTGTCCTGCTCACACCAGTGCCGCAGCACTGGGACAGGACAGGGTGCTGTGCCACCACAGACCACATTGCCCACAAGGACAGCCCTGAGCTCTGGCTGTCCCCAGGCGATGCTCACCTTGGCTGTGGGAAGCAGGTGATTCCAGAATGGGGCCCCCTTGGCATCAGTGCTGCGGCAGGCTGTGGGCACTGGATGGCATGGCAGGACCCTCTTCCTTGCTGGTGGGGACAGGCCCTCATCCTCAGAGCAGGAGTCGGCCACAGCCTCACCAGCAGGCAGCAGCTTCCTTTTGGCTGGGCAGCTGCTGCCGCTGAGCTGGCTGCTCCTGCAGGGTGTCTTCTCCAGGGAGCTCAGGTTGCTGAGGTCAGGGGTGAGCACTGTCTGCAGAGCTGGGGGCTCCTTGCACCCATTGGCCACCGCTGGCCATTCCTCTTCTCCACTAGCCCTGCTATTGCGAGCTGGGCTGCTCCCTGGCTTCTCTCTCTTCCCACCAGAGTCCAACCTGCCTGTTTGTGCAATATTATGCAAATCAAGGTGAAGCAAGTTGTGGCCACTTGCTCGATCCCCATTCTCCCCATAGTCTGTGGGCTGATCCCCCGGTGAGACACGGCAACTGTCTCTTGTGTGCAAAGTAGTGCAAGCAATGTGCTGGGGCCAGGACGAGGAGGACGAGGAGACGTTGTCTTCTCTGCTGGTCCTGGGGCTGCGGCTAGGGCTGCTCTCACACCGGTGCTCCACCACTCGCAGCCCGCTGTGGGAGAAGTGCTGGGCAGAGCCACACAGGGATAGCTCCTCCACCAGCAGACCATCCTCGAAGGTATCATCATCGTCCAGGGAAGCCTGCCCAGGGCCCCCATCGCGCCTGCCATCCACCCCACCTCCACCCCAGTGAGTTCGTTTGGGATCTCGCCCCCCGTCTGGAGTTCGCTGCTCAGGGTAACTCCTCTTGACAGCTGGCCAGCTGCCTGCCCGTTGCTCTGTGCTCTCAGAGGAGTTGGAGAGATGGGAGAAGATGGAGACCTGGTAAACCTTCTGGCGCTTGATCTCTGTCTCGTTGTAGCCCATGAGGATGCCACGGTGGGTGCAGTGCTGTGAGGAAGGTTCCAAGGGCACCTCTCCACTGGGCTGAGACAGGCTGGGGTCTGTGCTGTGCCCTGGGGGCAGGGACGTCTCCGCGTGGATGTGCCGCATGGAGCCTTACTTTCCTAGACTCCAAGTGGAGCCAGAGTCAGAACAACCCATGCAACAGCAGGAGGGGGACTGTAAAGTGCCACAGGTCAGGGTGCGAGGGCAGGGGATGGGAGCTGGACCCTGCCTCGCTCAGGATTTCTGGGTGGGCCCTCTGCTATGGGGTGCACTGCAGCACAGCATCTGAAAAGAGAGAGCAGGAGGACAGAGATCAGCCAGGGATCGCCATCCCTGGCTGGGCTTCTGGCCACAACGGACCTGCTGGGATGTGGGCAGCTCCCCATACAGCCCTGCTCGGACCTCCCTCTGTGGGGACAGGAAGAGGAACCAGGCTGGTGTGGCTCTCCAGGGAACCCTGTGGCATCACCCACCTGCAGGATCAGCACTTCCTTCCTGGACTGGGCATGGAGAGGAGTCTCCAGCTGGGCTGGAGGCTACTGGGGACAAGTCTGGACATGTGGGGAGAAGGGGTCCTGCCTGCCCCAGGGACTTGGTGTGCTTGCGCTGTTCTGGAGTGGAGGAGTGAGGCAGGTCAGACCAGTCCCAGGGGCTTAGGCCTGTAATCACCCCTTTGGGCAACAGCAACAAGATCTCCCAGTGCTCACCAGGAAGACCTGCCCCAGCTGTACATGCTGAATGAGGCAGGGCTGGTGGCCTATGCTGCCAGCCCCACATCGGGGACATAAGCCTGGCTGGGCAGCCTGGGGAAATCTCAACTCATGTCACAGCTTTGCCAGCTTGAACCAGAGACCTCCACCACCTCAGTCAGCATCTGGGTGGTACCAGGAGCTACAGAGCCTGCCATGGGCTCCTGCACCATCCACCTACTCCTGCCTGCCCCAAGGGCCTGCCCTCCATGCTGCATGGCACCTCACTTTTGATTTTCAGTCCAGTTTCGGATCTGTGAGAATCCTGGCCATGAATTTTCTGCCATGATAAATACTAAAGTGGTTGTAAGAGCTGAGGAGATGCAGGAAAAGTGTGAGGCAGGCTGAGGAGCTCCAGAGCCTTACAAACTCCCTGTGCCTGGCAGCTCTGCCCTTTGCCTGTCCCCACAGCTCTGCCTGCTTTTGTGGAGCAAAGCCTTAGGGGCAGGCATGCAAGAGGTGAACTGGTTCTCCAAGTGGGTCAAGGCTGCCTGTGGTATTTTGACCCCCATCATGACGGGGATGGGAAAGTGGCAGGCCAGGGTAGTAGAGCCCAGGGTTTTTGTTTAAAACAGTGATGAGAGGTATAACCATGCACTAGCACATGCTGGGGGTTGACCAGCTGGAAAGCAGCTTTGCAGAAAAGACACTGGGATCCTGCTGGACATCTAAGTTGAACATTAGTCAGCAACGTGCCCTTGCCACAAAGAAGGCCAACAGTCCTGGGCTGCATCAGACACATTATTACCAGCAGGCTGAGGGAGGTGATCCTTCCCCTCTGCTCAGCACTGGTGAGGCCACACCTGAGAGAGTGCAGCAAAGGGCCACTAAGATCATTAAGGGACTGGAGCATCCCTCCTCTGAGGAAAGGCTGGGAGATCTGGGACTGCTCAGCCTGGAGAAGAGAAGGCTTAGGGAGAGGGTGCAAAGAAGATGGAGCCAGGCTTTTTCCAGTGGGTGTTCAGTGACAGGGCAAGACACAACGGACATGAACTGAATCACAGGAGGTTCTGTCTGAACAACAGAAACACTTTTTTTACTGAGATGGTGACCAAACACTGGAACAGGTTACGTAGAGTTGTTCTAGAGTCTCCATCCTTAGAGATATTCAAAAACTGCCTGGACATAGTCCTGGGCAGTGGCTCTAGGTGGCCCTGCCTGAGCAAAGGGGTTGGACCAGATGACCTCCAGAGGTTCCTGCCAACCTCAGCCCCTCTGTGCAACCCACCATGCCGCAGCCTGTCCTGGCTGCCCCCCACACTCACCCCTCTGCAGCAGAACCCCGCTTTGCTCCGGATTAACTTCCCTGTCCCACAGTGGGTGGTTGTTGGCACAACTAGCTGAAGATACCTGCCAGCCAGGAACCCCCCAGAAGCAGGGTAGCCGCTGTGGAATGGCTCCCACCATCACGGTGTGCCTCTGAACCTCTTCACCATTCTCTCCAGCTCTTCAGTCTGCACAGTGGCTCTGAGGGGAAGGAAAGGGGGACATGATGGGCTGGAGTGATTCAGATGCTTTCCAGAATGGCATTAGGGTACTGCCTGCCCATGGGGCCACACAGGCAGAGAAGGCTTAGCCCCTCCCAACCTCCCAAACCCAAAGGCCAATACATCTCTGCCATCTCAGGCAGTGCTATCACCTTGATTTCCATTTAAACCACACATTCTTTAAGCTAAACTGTGAACTGTCATACCTGGCTCTTATTTCGCATCCCTTTTGCACGCGTACCTATATGAAAACCTGTGTATATTAACAGATCCCTGCTTCTTTCTGGTGACCATTTCATGTCTTGCTTTCCAAGACACTGCAGATCACCACCAACCTCTGAGCCTCCACCTAGCTGCTGGTCTCATGTCCACCTTGTACCCCTTTCACCCACAGCACAGGGCACTTTCTGCGCCTACAGACGAGGAGAAGAGCTTGCAACTGTTTTCTTCCAATAAGAGATGCCTGGGAGGGAAGGCAGAAACAAGGAGCTTGACAGCCCTGAGCCATGATGGCCCCCTGCCAGCTTCTCCCCGTGCAGAGACAACAGTGCTTTCATGTGCACAGCACTCACCTGCTCACATGTGCCCTTGATGCGCAACAGTGATTTGTAGATGCAACACAGCTCCCCTGCAGTCATAATCCACTGGCACTGCAGCTTTGACACCTGGAAGGGGGCAAGAAGGAGGGTCAGCCTGGGCAGCAGCTTGCAGTGCAACACCTTCAGAGTGGGCAGCAGCCGTTGGGCACCCCTACCCTCGCCCCTCTGTGGCAGGGGCAGCCTGTATGCTTTGCTGGCCCAGGAACCTCCGAGTGAAGGAGGAAATGCTACACGTCCCTGGGGACCATGTCCTCCCTATGGAGCCCTCAGCTGGGGGCTCACTGCAGCAGCTGTCCAGAGGGAAGCTGTTGTCTGTCCCACTGGGCATCCCACCCCTAAGCACTGCTCTGGATCTGAAAAGAACAAGGCCAGGCAGATGACATAATCCCTGAAGGGACGCTCAGAGGCACCAAACACCCAAGTGCCCCTCCTTTTCTGGCAGCCTGGTCCAGCAAGCTCTGCATCCCATCATCCTGCAGGTGGGAAGTCAGCTTCAGCAGGTCGCTCGCTGTGCTCGCTGCCTGGCCTCACCTACCCCAGGAAATAGGTTGTTCTTTCATTATATTTCCATTAAGATTTGTAATTAATAGGCAGTCATGTCCAGTCCCCAAGAGCTGGCCAGCCCAAAAGCCACCAGCACCAGTGCTGGGGAAGAGCACCGCCAGCGACCAGCCAGAACAGAGATACAATACTCCAGCTCCCACCGAGCACTTGCAGCAAGGCAAATCAACACTGCAGTATAACAAACCTCTGGTCCAAAACCTCAGCAACAGCTCTTTGTAAAGATCATCTCCTCCTGGGACCCCACACAGGGCCTGAACCAAGGCAGGTAGAAAAGCAAGTGAATGCCCACAGCCGTAGGCAGACGCTGAGGTGGTAACACACTGTGCTCTGCCCACCTGGAAGGTTGCTGTTTCCACCCTCTGTCCCAGGGGAGATTTGTACCACAACTTGCGTGGCACAGACAACTGCTGGGAAGCAAAATCAGCAACCGGCAGCAAGAGTCAGCACGGTGTGGTGGGAAAAAGCCACATCCTTTCTGCGCGTGTCCATGCTAGGACAAATACGCCGTTTCACCTGCATCCTTTCTCCTTCCCACATCCCTTTGCAGTCACAGGCCTTTGCTCCCCAGCAGCAGCTGCCTTTTGGGGCAACGGGTCCATCAGGAGAGGCTGACAGGCTGACACCACAAATCCATCCCAGCTGAGACCTCGATGCCAGTCACCAGGTGATGCCAGCACTAGCCAATAGTGCACACCCCTAGCACAAGGGGCAACACCATGTTTAGCCAGCCCAGATATTGTTTCCCAAAGCACCATGGTGGGAAATGCCAGGATTCTCCAGCCCACCCCAAAGGTGTCTCCAAGTACACCTTGGAACCTCCCTGTACATCTCCCTGGAGGGCTCCTGGCAGCCTGGGATGGGGAGCAGCTGGAGCACAGCACTGCTCCTCACCCTCCTGCAAGTCACTGAGGCCAAGGGAGGTTCCTGTCCCCACCCCCTCTAGTCTTTGGGGTTTCTCCTGGCTGTGTTTAGCTCTGCTTCACAGGGCAGCTCCTCCCCGCTGAGAGCCCAGCCAGCTTGCAGCAGCGCTCAGCCTCTTACAGCACCCAGTGGGAGACCACCCCCCCCCTAGAGAGCAACACAGGGACCAGGGGTGGGGAGACAGCACCTCATCACCTTTCCCTTCTCCTCCCTGTGAGCCAGGCATCTCCAGAGCCCTGCTTCTGGCCACTTGGATGGGACAGGTCCAGGTCCTCACCAGCTCAGCTGAGCAGCACAGGTACCATCCCCTGGATATGCACAGGGGTCTCCACATGCCCGAGCCAAGAGTTTGGCCCCTCCTAAGCCCAAGTGATGGTGGTTTTGTCAGTGTTTCAGCCTGTACTGATGCTCTGACTCTAAGACAGTACTTAAATGGCTTTGCCTGTTAGGGGAAGCCCAGCCAGAGCTCCTCCTGCCCTCTGCTGACCTCCCAGGCCCCCTCAATGCTCAGAGGACAGGAGGGGGCCTGCACTTTTGCCAGAATCTCCCAGCACCTGGGTCCAGCGCTATGCCAGGCACTGCTTTCCTCTCTTCCTCCAGCCCAGTGAGGCTTGGGGAAGGGCACTACGCTTCAACAGCCACATGATACCTGGGCCAAAGTCCTGCAGGGAGGGAGTGTCTCCCAGGCACTGGGGCAGAGATGCTGCATTGCCCAGGGACACCGAGTCACCCAACCCAGATGTGGGATGACACAGCCAGGCCTGGGTGGGGGCATCGGGGACTTGGCTTACCAGCAGGTTTCATTCCTATTAGCACATCCAGGAAGGGATGCAGGATTAACAGCCTGAGGTCTCAGTCTGGTGGCAACAGAGCAGGGTGGTGGGTGAGGAAGGACCCCTGGCTGGGCAATGCAGCAGCCGTACCACATGCCAGGCTGCAGGCTGCAAAAGGGTCTGTTGCTGTTTTAATTATAGTGTAGCAGCCAGAAAGGAAGGGGGATTGGTGCAGGGGCAGCTCCGCCAGCCCAGGGGCGCATCTGTCATAGGGCAGGACTGGCAGAGCCCTTGGAAAGGGGAGCCTGGCAGGACTGGCAGCGCACCACTGGTGCAAGGAAAAGAGCAAGACCTGTGCCTGAAGGGACCACGCTCACCCAGTGGGG
The DNA here is from genome assembly GCF_949628215.1 of Phalacrocorax aristotelis. Lineage (NCBI taxonomy): Eukaryota > Metazoa > Chordata > Aves > Suliformes > Phalacrocoracidae > Phalacrocorax > Phalacrocorax aristotelis. Next base: position 71,462,271 of record NC_134311.1, on the reverse strand, counting down.
ATCCACTTGGCTTCCCAGAGGAGTGCTACCAGCCAGCCAAGGGGACACACAGCTGGTGGGCAAGCAGCTTTGGTCTGGGCATTGCTGCCTGGGGCAGAGCGCCATGCTCAGGGGCTGGCTGGGCCAAGACCATTTAGACCACAAAAAAAACCCCAAAACAACCCTAAATTGGCTTTTGCTGCCTTCTTCCCTCCTGCTCCCTCTCCTGGCAAGTGCTAAGGAGACCTTTGCAGCCTCACTGGGGGTGAGGCAGGAACCGTGCAGCCAGGAAAGGAAAAAGCTGTCGTTACAAGAGGGCAAATAACAATCCTCAGTACATGCAGAGTAGAAGGCAAGAGAAGAGGCAACAGAAACTGCAGGAAACTGCCTGAAAGATAAGTCAGAGCTCCATCAGTCCTCTCTGAGCCCCAGGAGAAGGAAAGAAACCTAACCAGTGGAAGTGCAAAGCCAGAAGCTTCCTGGCACAGGCTAAGAACACAGCTTGAGAAGCACCAGTAGGCAGAAAGTTTCCATCACAACCCTAAAGGACGGCAGCACATGCAGCAATGCTGGTCCTCCACAGCTTGACAGATCAGGCTTATCACCATCAGTAGACAGGCAGATGGATGAGGCTGGGGACCACCTCCAGCACCATCCACAAGAGAGGTGGCAATCCAGGAGAGAAGATGGTTAAAGAGATGCTAGGGGAGAAAACTGTGCCTGAAGGGAAAGATGACTCTAGTGGACGTGGCTCTGGCGTGCCCCTGGGATTCAGGTTGAGAAAGAAGGAACTCACATTTGGTGGAAACAAGAGAGGGAGGGAGGGGGGATGAAGAGGGAGGGAGCATCCCTGCCCCTCCACAAGGGCAAGTGCTGCTGGCAGAGGTCCTCAGGAGGCCTCCTGCTGTGCCAGATTTATGCAGCCACAGAGCCTCACTCAGTGCTCACCCCTGTGCAGATAACAGGGAGGAAGCCTGAGCCCAGAGGGGAACGATGGGGCAAGAGGCAGTGCCCATGTCAGGAGTGCAAGCTCCTGGAAACCACCAGAGACAGCTTCTACAAAAACAGACATAACATCTGTCTCTGCCCCACAGCATCCGTGTTCCTGAGGTGCTGCTCCTGCTGCCCTTCCTCCCCTCCCACAGGAGAGGACACTGATGGGGTGCAGAAGCCCCTGGGGACAGAGCAGCTCTCTCCACAGGGCACCTTTCTGGGACTCCAGCCTGCAGCAGGCTCCTGAGGGGCTCAGCAACATGCGGTGCCTCCCCAGCCCCAGCCCCATGCACAGGTGCCGCAGGGACTGAGCCCTTCTGCTCGGCCGAGACAGGATAACACAATGAAACCTCTCCCGGGAGCTCAGGGAGCCAGATCAGAGCTCCTGGCCCAGGGCTTACCCCTGCTCCCTCTGATGCTCCGTGTCTTGGCACGGATCGCCTCCGCACACCTTGCCTGGGTGCCTCGCGTGCAGGCAGCGAAGCTGACAATAGCCTGCAGCTGGGAAGGGGGGCTCACAGGGTCTGCAGGCAGATCCTACTATGCAATGGCCACCTGTGTACAGCTTTCCCCCATGTCCAACCTCCCCCGCCAGCCTCCCCTCCATGCACGGCTACCCATCTCCCCAGGAAAGCGCAGTCAAAGAATGAAAAGCAGCTTAAAATCCAGCAGGACAATCGGGCAGCTCTCCAAAGCCAGCAGCACCCCCTGCCCACCCAGCATCAGCAGGCTCAAACCTCAGTGATACAGCCCACGGCCACCCAGCTCCAGCGTTCGACCGGGAGCCCAGAAAACCTGCAGCAGGCAGGGCAGGGAAATCCCATGCAGCAGCCGCTCACAGGGAGGACAGCCCAGGTTGAGGACAGACCTTTGTCTCTGCCTGCCTGTCTTGCTCGCTGCCGGCGGAGGAAGAGGGGGGTGGTGGGGGACAGCAAGCAAAGATAACACCCCTAGGAGGGATGTCACAGCCACGTTAATCACTTGGAATTCCAGCCAGCACAGACCCGGGCGCCGCAAATATGGGCAGCAAATGGAGATGCTCAAAGCTCTGAAATAATTGGATCCTTTCACAAGAGCTGAGCCCAGAATCCAGCACAGGAATTCAGTCCCTGTTGGAAGTCGAGAGATCAAATACATGGAGAGGCAGGCGCAGCACAAGCAATCCTCAGCCACCGCGGTATCCGGCTCCGCAGCCCCTGGCGCTGCTCTAATCTCAGGTGCTTTCTCAGCAGGAGCAAGGGTGAGGGAGGACCGCAGCAGAGAGCCCAAGCCCCCAGTGGAGCCAAGCTGAGGACCGGCCCCTTCCCATCCAACTTACTCCACTTGTGGCAAGGTGCAGAAACGCTGCCAATGTGAAAGAGGGTTTCGCAGAGGAAACCAGCAGCCTTGAAGCCTTGCTCGACCGGAGGAACAGCCCACAGAAAGACGACCCCTGAAGCTGCCAGCTGGCCTCCACAGCCCCACGAGGGAGATGCCCAGCCCGGCAGGCTTGCCAGCCTGCATCACGTTCCCAGCGAGACACACACACAGCACATGTAGGCTCCTGCTCGGCGCCTCAACAGCAATGAAAAGGCACAGAGGCTTCTGCCAGAAAACAAAGAGGCAGCGGCAGAGCTGGGGGTGGGGAAAACTCTCCGCTGCCCAAGAGGATCCCTGCAGAGGCAGCAGGATGCTGCTGGGCTCCACCGCGGCTACTCACCCCCGCGAGCCCGAAGTGGCACCCACTCGCCTGGCACAGGGATTCCGGAGGGTGGGCCAGCCCTTGCTCCCCTCCCCAAGGCAGCGCCGGGTGGGAAGTGGTGGAGGACGCTAACCAGGCCCAGGACAACAGCTGGCCACAAGGGGAAAATTCCTCCGGGCTGGCTCCACTTCAGAATAAGCTACATCTTTTCACCTCGGGGTAGCTGCCGCATGCCACTGCTCCTGGGGCGACGGTGCAGCCGGCACCGTGCCCACAAGCTTTGCCTGCAGGGCAATCTGTGGAGCCCAATGGCGTTGACCTTGCAGCAGCACGGCAGCTGCAGCAGTCACCCCGGAGCAACAAAGAAAGTGCCCACAGTGAAAGCGAGCCCTGGGTCACCCAGGCATGGGGACATGTTGGCCAGCTCAGCTCCCTTCCAGTCCTCCTGTCCCGCTGTGGGGGCACTGACCTAAGGGATGGGGACCTCAGCCACAGGATGACCACACAGACTGGCTGCTCCACTCCAGACCTCAGAGCCAACTGCAACCGATAAAAGATTTTCCTCCACTGGTGATTACAAAGTCATGCGCCAGTGCAGCCAGTCACAGGATGGACACAAGAAGGCAAACGGGTCCCGGCAGAGGGGCAGGGGCTTGCACAATGCCTGGGGTCTCTGGCTGTGACCAGGGCACCTATGCACTGTCATGTTTCAGGTTCAATAAGGACATTTCTCCAAGGGAGGCATCCCCAAGTCCAAGCAGGACTAGACTCTCACCATACTAAAGTGATGCACAAACATTAGCATTAAAAGTCCTTTTTATCTGATGTTCCAAGTGGAAGAACGATGCCCTGGGATTGCTGTCTGCATCAGAAGCCCTGGGAACCCCATTCCAATCTGTTTAACTCAACCCCAATGGAAAGGTATGCGCTTATGGGTAACTCCCACCCTGTCAACTCCCTGTCCCGGGCTGTGCGCCATGAGAAGTGTGATCTAACCGTGCAGCAAGAACAGCACAACCCACACTCCATCACTGCAAGCAGGCTACAGAAACATGATGCCCTGACAGGGAGACCTGGCAGGGGCTGATGCTTTGTGAGCTGGGAGAAAAGAACAAGGCAATCAGTGGGGTTACAGGACCCCTTTTGCTCCCACCTCTGCTTCTCCTCTCTTCTCCCTCTGGCCATCCCTGCATACAGCCACAGCCATCCACAGCCTCATCTTCCAAGCCAGCTCCTTCTGTACCCTGATGCCTTGTAGCCTGGTCCCGGATGCACAATCCTTCACCTTCCCCACATCCTTCATATGGTAGCCGGGCTCTGCACCCCCAAAAGCGTGCTCCTCTTCACTCCCACTCCAACGCCATCATCCTCCACCATCAGATGCTGCCCTGTTTACATGCACCCCCATGCATAACCCCAACGTCCCCAGCTCTTTACCCATGCTCTGTTGCTCCTGATCACTGCAGCTCGTACCATAACTTAGAATCACAGAATCATTTAGGTGGGAAAAGACCTTTAAAATAATCAAGTCCCACCATTAACTCAGCGCTGCCAAGGCCACTACTAAACCATGTCCCTAAGTGCCACATCTACATGTCTCTGAAATAGCTCCAGGAACGGTGACTCCACCACTTCCTTGGGCAGCCTGTTCTAATGCTTGACAGCCCTTCTGGAGAAGAAATTTTTCCTAATATCCAATCTAAACCTCCCCTGGCACAACATGAGGCCATTTCGTCTCATCCTGATACTTGGGAGAAGAGACTTAGCTCACTATAACCTCCTTTCAGGTAGTTTTAGTGTTGTGGTTTAGCCCCAGTCAGCAACTCCGCACTAGGCAGCCACTCGCTCGCTACCCCACCCCAGTGAGATGGGGGAGAGAATCGGAAGGGCCAAAGGAAGAAAACTCATGGGTTGAGATAAAAGCAGTTCAATAATTAAAATAAAACAGTAATAATAATAATAATAATAATAATAAAAGTAATATAACGAAAAAGAAAATAACGAGAGAGAGAGGTGAAACTTTGGGAGGAGGGAAAAAACTTAAACAAGTGATACAACCGCTCAGCACCCGCTGACCAGTGATGCTGGTCCCCAAGCTGCGATCGCTGCTTCCCCAGGCCAGTTCCCCCCAGTTAATATACCTGGCACGATGTCATATGATATGGAACACCCCTTTGGTCAGTTTGGATCAGCTGTCTTGGCTATGCCTCCTCCCCTCCCAGCTTCTTGTGTACCCGGCAGAGCATGGGAGGCTGGAAAAGTCGTTTACTAGTGTAAGCAGTACTTTAGCAACAATGAAAATATCGGTGTGTTATCAATATTATTCTCATACTAAGCCCAAAACACAGCACTGTACCAGCTACAATGAAGAAAAAATAACTCTATCCCAGCTAAAGCAATGACATGTAGAGAACAATAAGGTCTCCCCTCAGCTTCCTCTTCTCCAGGCTAAACAACCCCGGCTCCCTCAGCTGCTCCTCACAGGACTTGTTCTCCAGACCCTGCCCCAGCTCCGTTGCCCTTCTCTGGACACGCTCCAGCACCTCAAAGTCCTTCTTGTCCTGATGGGCCCACGATTCGAGGTGCGGCCTCACCAGTGCCGAGTACAGAGGCACGATCACTGCCCTGCTCCTGCTGGCCACACTATTGCTGATACAAGCCAGGAGGCTGTTGGCCTCCTTGGCCACCTGGGCACGCTGCTGGCTCACATTCAGCCGGCTGTCAGCCAGCACCCCCAGGGCCTTCTCTGCTGAGCAGCTCCCCAGACACCCCTCCCCAAGCATGTAGCGTTGCATGGGGCTGCTGTGACCCAAGTGCAGGACCTGACACTGAGCCTTGTTGAACCTTACACAATCGGTCCTGGCCCATCGATCCAGCCTGTCCAGATCCCTCCGTAGAGCCTTCCTGCCCTCGAGCAGATCAACACTCCTGCACAACTTGGTGTCACCTGCAAACTTACTGAGGATGACCTCGATACCCTCATCCAGATCACTGATAAAGATACCAAAGAGAACTTGCCCCAATACTGAGCCCTGGGGAACACCGCTTGTAACCGGCCAGCAAATGGATTTAACTCCATTCACCACACTCTTTGAGCCTGGCCATCCACCTAGTTTTTAACCTAGCAAAACGTACACTCGTCCAAGGCATGAGTTGCCAGAAGAATGCTGTGGGAAATGGTGACAAAAGCTTTGCTAGTTCTAGGTAGACAACATCCACAGCCTTTCCCTCATCCACTAAGCGGGTCACCTTGTCACAGAACATCAGGTTAGTCAAGCACAACCTGCCTTTCATAAACCTGTGCTGACTGGACCCTTCTAGATGGGTGTCACATTTGCTAACCTCCAGTCAACTGGGACCTCCCCACTTAGCCAGGACTGATGATAAAGGATTGAAAGGGGCTTTGTGAGCACTTTCACCAGCTCCCTCAGTACCCTTGGTTGGATCCCATCTGGCCCCAGAGACTTGTGTGCATCTGAGCGGTGTGGCAGGTCACTAACCATTTTCCCCTGGACTATGGGGGCTTCATTCTGCTCCCCATCCCTGTCTTCCATCTCAGGGAGGCTGGGTACCTGGGGAACAATTGGTCTGACTGTTAAAGACTGAGGCAAAGAAGGCATTAAGTACCTCGGCCTTTTTCTCATCCTTTGTCACCATGTTTCTCCCCCACATCCAGTAAAGGATGGAGATTCTCCTTAGCTCTCTTTTTGTTGCCAACGTATTTATAGAAACTTACACCGGTCTCCCCCCATCCCCAGCTGCCACACACCTACAGCCCTGCCAGCCCGAGCCCCCTTGCACACACCCCACTGATGAGTCCCCGGCACCCATCTGGGAGAGCCACAGCAGCATCACCTTTCCCTACCTCCCCGAACGGTCACCAGGGCACTGCGGAGCAGTGGAGAAGGTCCCGGCGATGCTGCTTTACCCCAAGCAGCTCACGACACAGGCATCAAAGCTATGCATAGGAAGAGGGAGGAGGCAAAGTGCCTGCGGTGGGGAGGGCAGCAAGGATTGTGCATGCAGCATTTACCCCGTGGGAACTGCCCGTCCCCACCGCAACCCCTCTTGCAATACACTTCCTTTTACCGTAAGAGCCCTCCAGGGGAGGTGCTTGGGCACAGGCACTCAGGCCTCTGGCTCGGTGTTACCAAGCTGCAGCCTGCAGATAAGGCTGCAGCAGCTGTGGGGACATTCACCATCTTTTCCACTCCCCGTGCTACACATCTACGTGGCACGGGGGTGGAGATACCACACACACACATACATATGGCCGTGCACACTCACCCAACTCACCCCCTTCCAGAAGCAATTTAGAAAGTCTCAAGTCTAGCGCAGGCCAAAGCAGTGACATGGGCTGGGCAGGGGTTCAGGCCGTAGGGGTAAGGCTTTGTCCATCTTTGATTGTAAAGAGCTGGACACATCCAGGGCTACTGCAGGGAAGGATTTTTACCGTGAAGTCAATGGCCTGTGCCTTGTCAGAGAAAAGGAAACTCTCTCCTTCAGGTGGCACTGGAGGTGAAACAGAAACACCCTGCTGGCATTAGGAAAAGGGTGTCACAGCTGTCACCTAACCACTCACACTGTTGCCTGTAACGGAGACAAACACACGAGTGCACAAGTCCCTTCAAAGGGAAACGAGGCAGTAGGGGAAACGAGGGAGTAGGTGTGACTGGCATGTCTGACTGCAGGCATACCCAAACGCAGGGCAGCGAGAGGCACAACCCAGCTCCTATTTCATCCTGTGAAACTGACCAAACCTGGTCCGTACACCCTTAACCACCCGTGGGGTCCCACCAACAGCACCTCTGCCCAGTGCACCAACCACCCACTCCACAGGGCCAGGCTCCTGCAGGACTGCCAGGGCTCTGAGCAATGCACACGGCTGGGAATGCCCTCGGGATGGAAGGGGGAATCCACCTGGCACCTGCATGTTGCATGGAGATGGAAGAAGCCATGGCTTAACTGGTGCTTTACGTCAGGAAGAGGCCAGAGAGGACCTGCCCTTGGGGTTATCTGGCAGGTGCAGCCTGCAGGGACTACAGGGCACTAGGGCACCAGCATGACAGCGTCCTCCGTCTTCACAGAAGCGATAGTGAACACGGATGGGCTCAAGACACATATGAATCCCCAGACAACTGCACAGAACATAAGCCCCCACATCAGGCCCTGCAAGACGCAGAGGCCCCCGTGCACACTCCCCTTGCTGCCACTGTCGCAGCCTGTGATTTGCTGCGCCACTTCTGCAGGGACACGCAAAGCAACTGGGGTCAAAACACCTTCAACTCTAATGGCAGACGTGCCGCTGGGGACACATATGTCCCCTGAGACCTGACCTTCCTAGGGAGACGGAGCTCGTGAGAGACTCAAAGAGCTCTCCATGAACTACCAGGAACCAGCTTGTCCCCAGCCACCCAATGATTTCTGTGCAGCTGGGAATGGACCCCAGGGGCCTCTGGGTTCAGACCACTGGACCCAGCTGCTCTTGATGTGCACAGGTGTTGTAACAGGTATAACCAAGACAGACAAGAATGCCCAGAGCAGGCTGCCGAGGAAGGGAGAGCACACTGGGCTCTGAGCAAGATGGCAGGCCAGTATTAATGAGCCCCAGGGAAAGGCTGAGAGAAGCAATTTGAGGAGAGATCTAGGGACTAACACAGCCTCATGGGAATGTCCCAGAGCTTGAAAACCCATATAAAAGCATCTGGGAAGCCTGGACATCCTCCCAGCATCTCACAGACGGGGAGACAGACGTAGCTACTGCTGCAAGTCAGCTCTGCCCACACGCCACAGCTACAGGCAGCCCGCTTTGCTCTGGTTCATTAGTCTTGCAGGCAGGATGGGGCAAGCACGGAACACCCTTTGAGCACTTACACACTGGGCATGGGCTTCTACAGCATCAGGCACCAGGGTCAAAGCTCAGAAACACAATAGATCATAGAGCAAAGTCATTTCTGAAGGCAAGGCTGATAAGGCTGCCAGCAGCCAGCCTTACAGAAGGACAGGATCAGGAAAAGAGCAGCCATGAGAATAAAAGGCTGGCAAAGAAACAGAAAATACTGGGAGCAAGTAATTCTTTCCAGACAGTCCTTTGGGCTCATCTCAGCCTCCATCTGCTCCCTATCTGCTTGGGATGGTCAGGCAGCTGGAGCCTTTAAAAGGGCTATGGGTGACTTCCCCCACAATCGCCACTGTCTCTAGGACAGGCACCATGGGGAAGATAAACCTGAAGCCCTTCCAGACAGAGGGCTGGGGACCAGTATCCCCCCCAGCCTCCCAACAACACCAGCACTCCCCTACAGATCACACCTCTGCACTGCCAGTAGAGCAGGGCAGGTGGTTTATCATCCATGCTTTACCGCTGACCGTCTTCCTGTGTTCGTGAAGGGAGGGAATAATGTGGACCTCTGGAGAGATGGCTAGGCTGGGTGGGGGCAAAGCAATGAGCTAGGCAATGCTGCTAAGGCAGTGCCTCCATCCCCTGGGACTGCTGGTACCACATGGATGGGACGAACCAAGCCAGGAGAAGACGATGGACAGAAAAACCTGCTGATCCCTCCATTTGCCTACAAGCCAGTCAGTCCAACAGGCCCTGAAAAGCTGCATTGCTGAGCACCCCGAGAACTGCAGAACTAGGGAACAACAACAGTGGGAAGGGACCTTGGGGGGTTTTGGTCCAATCCTGCTCACAGCAGGGCCAACGTCGAGCAGGTTGCTCAGCCCCTGCAAGGGTGGAAGGTCTCCAAACGTGGAGACTGCCCTCCAGAGTCTAACCACCCTTGAGGGGAAATATGTTTCCTAATATCTAATTGGAATTTCCCTCATGTGCCGTTGCTTCTCATCCTGTCCCTGGGCACTTCCAGGAAAACCCAGCTTCAGCTTCTCTCCAAAACCACAGCTGCTGGCAGTGGTGAGGGCCCCCTTCGCTGCCTTCCCTCTCCCAGGCTACACAAACCCTCCACTCTCAGCCTCTGCCCTGATGTGCTACAGCACACCAGCAGCCCCATGGCAGGACAAGAGATTCACAGCATCTCTGGAGAGTGCTGGAGCCTGTTAGTGTCCATCTTGCCCAGCCAAGGGTGCCAGCAGGGAGGACTAGAGGTACCTGCAGCCAGCCCCAAGCAGCAGACACCTGCACACCTTGGAGGTGTTGAAAAAGAGATTCACCTCAACTCAGGGGTTGTTTTCACTCAAGTATTTGATCCTTGCTCTGGTTGGAAGTGATACCAAGTACCCATGTCAGTGCCTGCTGCAACACACCTAGGCTACCACAAGCCAGGAGTCCCAAGTACCTGCTCAAAGAAGTTTGGCCCTAAATACAGAGTATTGGCTTCACTGCCATAGCACCGATAGCAGGCCCACCTCCATCACACCCACGGGGGACCTGCCACCAGGAGTCAAACTCAGCAGAGACCAGCTGGGCTAGATGGAGACTCAGCAGCCCAGAGCAGGTCCCTGGACGAGGGAAGCAGCCATCCACAACCCTGCCAACACCCCCCGAGGGTCTGCAGCAGAGCTCTGGTCACACAAGGGATTCCAGAGCCAACAACCAACCATGCCCAGAGATCTGCAGTGCATTGTCCCCACCCCAGCAATCCCCTCACACTGCATTTGCTCAAACCAGAGCTATGTGTTCATCTGTCTCTGCCGCAGCAGGGATCATTTATTTTTCCATCTACTCCCTGCTCTCAAAGGGGATGGGAAGGTTGCTGAGCAGGATCCAACCAGGACAAGAGACCTGCTCAGCTTGCCCAGGGCTGCCTGCATGGCAACAGGAATACACCCCACGCACCAGAGGCTGGGATACCTGGTCACTGCACTGCTCCCTTCCCGTGTTCGTCTTCGGTCCCTCCTGGGAAAGACTCAGCACCGAGGATGCCCCAGGCCTCTCCAGGACAGGAACGCACCCACGGCTGGAGGAGACACGGGCAGAGTACAGGTTCAGCACATGGCTGAGCCAGATCCCAGCCCATTCGCAAGCCACAGGCACTGCCTGCACCTGCTAAGCCCTATGGCTTTTGCAGCTCTCCTCTGGCACCCTCACCCCATCGCCCAGGGGACCTGGCACAGGCTGCCAGGCCCTTGGGCTCCCTTGAAGCCCAGCCCTCGATGAGCACCTGCCCTCTGCTTCCCGCTGACTCATTCCCCTGTGACTCACCCCCTCCTCCTGCCTGACTCACCCATTTCTGCCACAGCCCTGTGCACACACGTGTGTGTGCAACCAGCCACAGTTGTTGGGGCAATGGCACAAACTCTGCAAGGCAGCAAGATGGGCAAGGGAGCCTGGCCAGGCTGTGCCAGAGCCCTTGCCTCCCGCAGCACCCAACAGCAGGAGGGGAAGAGATGACGCCACTGGCTCAAGTGCACGGTGGGGAGTTGGAGCAAAAAGGCAGGCTGGGAGCACTACAGTGTGCCAATGCTGCTGAGATAAGGAGTGGTGTTGGGGGTGGGCTTCCTCTGGGCTCCAAGGCTGCCTTCCAGGCAAACACATTCTGGCAGCCTGACCTCCACCGCTGGCTGTGGGAGGGTTACCTGGTGCAGCTGCAGTTCAGATCCACAGGTGAGCAGTCTGCCAACTAACCTGCCTTCAGGTACAGCCAAACATGGCCCCCCAGGCTGTGCCTCTTCCCAGTTTGACTCTCCAGGTGGAGAGCTTCCTGGAAGCCAGAAAGGGATTTCTTCTAAGCACAGCCACAGTCACTTGGCATTAGCTAGTGCCACTGCCCATGCAGGGCCCGTAGCCTTGGCCAGTGTTTGAGTCGGGACATACAAGACATGCACACAATACTACATACAAACATCCTCTTCAGGCTGCTTCTCTGACTAGTAATTCCCCTAATGCTAGGGGCTGAAGCTCAAACAGGCTTTGCCCCACATCCTTTCCCTTCACTTTGCCCCAAGCATCACCCCTTCCGAGGGCTCGCCAGCTAACCTCAGCCTCCTTCTTGGAGGGGACCAGAACAGAGATGACAAGAGGAAGACCGAGCACCACAGCTGTGCCGGAGCCCAGCGACAGCTGCGGCACACACCTCCCAGCCCACAAGCAGCTCTGTGTACCAGAGCACATCCATCTGCGTCAAGGAGTGCATGAGAGTGCCGGCGCACACAGAAGATGCCAGTCTGTGCATCACACGCGGTCGCAGACCTGCACCTCTGCCTGTCATAGCTGGAGGATCCATTTCCCAGGGACTACAGGAGAAAATGACTGGGATCAGACACAGGCTTTTCTCTCACCCCTTCAGTTCCACATCCCATGGGTCAGAATCATGCTGACAAGGGGCTCTGGTCCCTTCCACTCAGGAGCGCTTGGCCAGCTGCAGCATTTTGCCTACAGTCACAGGCAGGCTACTCAGGACAAGCCTTGGTGGTGCTGCAACAGGACAAGACAGTCGAGCATCATGTCTCCAGCAGAGTCACGCAGCCAGGTCAGGAGGCCTTGCCACCCACAAATTAAGGCCAGACTAAACCATCCTTTGGCCAGTGAGGGAGAGACAATATTCTGGGCTGGAATGTCATGTATTTAATAGGGACAAAGAACGATTTTCTGCCAAAGCTCAGGACTATGTCAGAGCTGCTGGTTCTCCCTGAATTTTTACACTCTTGGTCCTCACCAATGAATGTGAATGCACAGAGCCTTTCTCCCTTCTCAGGGCAAAGAAAACCAAGCTTTCTTTGTCACACAGGGTCCGATGGGTGCCAGCAGCTTGCACTGCACGCCACCCCTCCTCTCATCAGGATGCTCCAGTCCCCAGGGTCCCTCCTAGGGAGGCAGAGTGGAAGATTCACAGTGCTCAATGCGTCTCATCAGCGAGGCCAAAGGCAGAGCCAACACTGGTCATGGTGTCACAAGGTCGCAGCACTGGGCAAGCACCTGAACAAAACTCAGCAGCCACCAGCAGGACAGGCCCAGCAATTTAAATTCACATACTTAAATCCACGTGTCACCATGGAAAAGATGGGCTTCCCTACAAGCTCTGTGAGCCAGAGATAGAGCAAGAAGTCATAATCTATATGAGCTTAGATAAGAGCAGCTCCCTGCTGTAGCTCCCAGGCAAAAGGGAAGCCAAGGGATGTGCCCACAACCAGTTAGAGCAGCTGGGGACTGCTCCAATTTGAGCCAGACCATAATAATTTCCTGACAGCCACCCATCTGTGACTAACATAGGGCCAACACCCCATCTACAACACCCCTCTCCAGCCAGGCTGGTGGGGAAGAGCAGAGAGGAGACAGCCAAGCTGATCTTGCTTGTACAAGACGTGTCTCCCCCACCAAGGAGATCCTTTGCAACTGCCTTCTGTTCCCCTTCTGCAGCCCAGGTGGCTACAAAGAGTGGCAGAACATTCCTCCAAAGCACAGTGGCATGACTGCTGCCTTCATATAGCACATTTCAGGTCAGCAAGCTGGGACCCTTCAGCAGAGGGGGAGCCAGTTTATTCACCAACCTTTATGTCAGTGGCATGCTTCTGCAGCACAGGTGATGCCAGAGGGTAGGATGAAGAGAGAGGATTTTGAGCAATGACAGGTGGAGAAGTTCATGCTTTCTTAATGTGGATGCTACGCAGCAAGAAGTACACAAAGTTGATGCTTCGGCTGAAAGCAGTTCCTGGTCACAAAGACAGACACTCACAGCACGACTCTGAGAATAGGCCATCTAGCAAGGTTAACACAGGATACCACCATTTCCAGGAGCCCCGAACCAAGACTTTCAATTCTGGGTTCTCCTTTTCACAGCAGGTCTGTGCTCCTTGCAGTTCTCTCTTTGTGGTGCTTGAAAAAGTAGAGCAGCCTGAAGGCTGCTAACTTAGGTGGTGGCTGCAGTGACCCGCATGGAGTGTTCCCTGGGACCAGCTTTCATCTCCTAGACAGAGTCCAATGAAGTATCAGCCCTTTGTTCCAAAAATTACATCCAAGGTCATCTCATCCAACATAAAGTCCAGATGTGGAATCTCTTTAAATGAAAGCTTAGATGGGGGAGCACGCCTGTGCCAAGGGATGGAGCTGAATGGCCAAGTGCCTGCTAACTCAGCCTGAAAGTTTTAAGGACTAAACCGCCTTTTCTGGTCGGTAACACATATCCCAAGTTTGCTAAAATTGGAAAGCCCACCGTGTGGTTTGCAGCTAGTGCTCACCCTTCCTGCAAGCTGGAAACCCCTATTGTCTCGGCAGCCCTGATCAGCCCCCCGCCCTTGGCAAGGGGATGCTCCTGTTGACTCAGCACATCCTGCAGCCCCTCCATACACGTCCTGGGTGGGCTGGCTGGTTGGCTCACACTGTCTGAATCTCAGGATGAAAACTAGCTGTGTCCTCTTTCCACCTTGCTGTAGGAAGGGAAACAGAGGTTTCTGCCATTCATCCCTTCCCTGGCTTCTTTTGCTTGCCCCTCCAGTGGCCCTATGGGGCACCCTGAGCAGACAGCATTAAGCAGAGGGGATAGGAAGGCAGCTAGACATGGGCTTTCCTGCTTAACTACACATATAAAATCCAGTTTTAGCTTGGGCAGGCATTTAAAAGCCAACTTCCCTCTTTTGTCAAGGCAAAATGTGCCTGCAGGCACACGGGACTGTCTCCTCTTCTGCATTTCGGAGAGATCCTCCCTTGTAGGCATTGTGTTTTACCCTCTGCAGCCCTCTGCTCAGAGCAGGCTGGAGAGGCCCAGGTGCTGACTACATCAGTGATGCTGCAAATTCAGGTGCCATATGTGGGGGCAGCTGCAAATGCAATATAGGAGGGAGAAACCAAACCAAACCACCAAAAAATCCCAGGGCAGAAGGCCTGCACAAAGCCTACAGTCCTGGCCTGCTGGCTCCCAGCCTTGTGTTCAACACTCATTCATCTCAGGATACAGTTCCAGTTTTCACTCTGGGCTTAAAGCTCCCCATGAGGTTGCTCTCACTGAGCTTCACAATTTCTTTTCTCTCTGCCCCACTTCCAGCAGGGACCTCAACTGCTACTCCCTCCCAGCAAAAGGGTCTCCATGACCTTTGTAATTCAACACACTGGGAAAGGCTCAATCCATCCCCTCTATTCCTAGCCCAACACAGACCTTAAAAGCTCTCTTTGTTCCTGCTACAAACCCTACCCCACAACCATGGCTTAACCCTTAGGGCACCACCTCAAATAAAGAGTGCTTCACAGAAGCAAGGCAGGTTGCAGCATCCATGGGAAGCTGGACCTACACTCCACCTACGGAAGAGCTGTGCTGCCAATCTGCTGGTGGCTTGCAGGACACGGCAAATACCCACAGCAGGGCCGGTGGGGAAGATGTCTCTAACCATCCTCATCATCAGTACAAACTACTACCAAGATGTGAATGTGGGGACCCTGTGCCCCACACTGCTGCAGCGACAGGGGCGTGGGTTGGGCTTGTGACTCTTTATAATCTTCTGGTTTTGCTGTACCTCTCCTCAGTTCAGCAGGTTTATTACAAAACATGTTCCATGCAGGCAGATTTGGGGCCCTAGAAAGGCATAGGGGTGAGGAAGGAAGCAAGTGGGACAGGGCACTCCCCTTGTCACTCCTGCAAGGACTCCTCTCCTCCTGCCCCAGGTCCAGCCATTGCTCCATGCTCAGGTGCAAAGCCAAGACAGCAAGGGATGCCATGTCATTACCTCCGCAGCCTGCACGTAGGCAAGAGCGCAGTGATAGCACTCCTGATTCTTGCCTTGTGTGAGATAAGCTCAGACCCACATCCCAAGCAGCAGCCCACAAATCATGCCTTGGAGGAGGCAGTGTCTTGGGACTGTCCATAATCATATGCTCTGCACATGGGAATGCAGAGGGAGTAGAAGGTGCAGCCAGCCCTCCCTGCCCTAGCATGATCCCTGGCACAGGAGAAAGCTGTATGGAGCCAGGGCTGCTTTGTGGCACCCAAAAATTCCAGCTCTGTGGCTGGGATGGAACAGAGCTGCCCTGCAGCACCCCAAAACACCACCCCTGCAGACAGGATGGGGTAGGGCCACCTTGCAGCACCCCAGAAGGGCATTTCCTACCAGCTACTGTAACTTCCCCTCTGTCCCTTTCCGGTCCCACTCCACCCCTCCCTGCTCACCAGGCCACAGGGAAACTGAGTCACTGCATACCATCCCTGTCCCGAGGAAGGACAGTGGGTGGGCAGCCCCCAGCACCAGACACAGTGTGGGGAGTCAGGCAAGGGTGGTACTGACACCCCTGAAAACCCCAGCAATGGGGAGAGATAAAGATACCCACTTGTCCTTCACTAAGCAGCTATCCAGATTACAAGCCTCCTCTGTTCCCAGCTCTCTTGAAGCAGAAGTTGGCCCTACTCTGCTGCTGGCCATATTGACTGCACCCAGCATTGCTGGCTACATTTCACCCCGCAGACTGGCCCACATGCTCTCTGGCACCAGGCGGGACAGGGACATGCAGGGCTCTGCACCCGATGCCTGCAACCCAGCACAGCCCGGAAAAGAAAGGAAATGCCACGTGGGAACAACAAGAAAAAATAATAAAAAGAAAAATTGAAGACCCAGATACTGCATTATAAATGAGAAGAGTGCCCTGGCTCCCAAAAAGCTGGAAGCACACTGGACATTTCCTTGAGAGCAGATCATTGCATTCTTTACTTGCATTTGAGAATCATGCATTTGAGTAGACTTGGGTTCTCCAGTCCAGCTCCAGGAGCTGATGGGTTTCCAGGTGCTGCCCTCAGCTTCTCTGTTTTCACCACACCCCTCCAAAAACCCTTTGGGGCCCTGCTTGCCAGTTAAGCATTCCCAGGACGACATCCCACCTGCAGCCCTTGCTGTAGCTGAGCACAGCAGTGCTCACCCACACCAGCATAGTTTAAAATCCCTACATCTGATGCAGTAGCAAATCACCACCTCGTAGGCAGAGAAGCTAAAGATTTGCTCACTCAGGCTCCACATCAGACATCTCACTAATGTTATTAAAGTTAATGTTTCTTAACTGCATTTCTCAAGGTCTCAGTGAGGTTAAGAGCCCAGCGTTGTCCAGTTCAACTGGGCCACTTAATGGGAAAGCAGAGCTCAAGCTGCAGAAAATGCACAGCCGTCATACACTGCCCACCTGCAAATCTCCTGACATCTTTCCCCAGCCTCACCTCTCTTGGTTGCCTCGCTCCACCTTCCTGGGGACTCTCTGAAAACAGAGGCTTTCACCCCTCCCCAGGGAAGCCCGTTCAGGTGGTATTTGCTGCTGTTGTCATGCAAAACATAATGTTATTGCCAATATGCTTGCCCCAGCTCTATCTCCCAGGACAATGTAACAGTAGATTAAACTCATTATCCCCTATCACTTTATGGCACAATCTTTTCATTTCTCCGTTAACACACATCTGAGACGTATCGAGTTTCAGGCAGGCTCACTCCAAAGGAAATTCCCTGCTCTTTCCTTACAAGCATTTGCACAAGCAATACTTTTTCTTTTCCATAGCAAAAAAAAAAAAAAAAAAAAGAAAAAAAGCCCAAACCAACACTACCAGCAAAAGAAAACCCCAAACAAACAAACAAACCACTCCAAAAAAAAAAACACTTGAAGGTTCACTTGAAGACAGAATTTTACTTTTCTTTCCAGACCACCATTTTGGTCAGACCTTTCCCAGGCTCTGGAGGGCAACATTCTCACTATTGCTCACACTGGTGTGGCTCTGTCAGCAGCATTTGGAGTGCCGCAGTAAGAAAGCTTTCAAGGGTGAGATGCCTTTTCCTTCCCAAAAGCGACCAGCACATGAACACAGGCATTTCCTGGTAAACTGCTCCTCCTTGCTTCCAGCTTCTGCTACAGGGCTGGCCTCTGATAGCAGCCTTCCTCCGGAAGCACCACTGCATTTTGCTCACTGACTCTTAACAGGATGATATTGTAGGGAAACAGAATTAAACAGAGCTGTAATCTATAATAAATAATTCTTACTGAGCTGCCAGGGAGATAGCTGCACAGGAGAAAGCCAGGAGCTATAAGCCTGTTTCCTCAACAAATCTAAGCCATGAAACAGGCCTTTGGTTACAAGAAACAGGCACAGCAGCAGCAAGAGGAGCACTTTCAGGGTGGCAGATTGATACCACCAATTTTTGTTTTCTCTCTATCCAGATTTATCACATGGAGAGGGCAGATCACTGCAAATACCTTAAGATCCCAGACTGTCAGCCCAGGGGAGAGGTCAGCAGACCAGACCCAGACAAAAAGCCTGAATATATTCGAGTTCCTCAAACACTGATCATATTTTTAGCTGTTGCTGCTCGTAGAAGATGAATTGAAAGCAAAGCTCAGACCTGCTACTTGATATCGTAACTGCTTTATTTTGCTGGCAGCCACAGCAGAGAGGACCTTAAGAATTACCCTCTTTGTGCACCACTGGCCCAGCTATGCTAATCTCATCAGTAATGCAAACACTGGTGCAGAAAGGACCCGAGTGACTGTGCTAACCTGTCTATGCCACGATCTCCCTGCACAGCTACAGCAGTGCTGACTGGCAGTAAGAAAACCCCAGCGCACAGAGTCCAGGCGTTTTCTCCGGGTCTGAATTGAGCAAAGAGTTGGCTCTTGCAAGCTATTCTTTATGCATCTTCCAGACAGGCAATCTGTACAGCGCTGCTGGGCTCAACTATCTTCTCACAATTTAGGGAACACAGGTAGAAACACCCACCGAGTCAACGTTTCCTCTTGGTCCCAGTGATCCATCATCTTTCTGCTGAAATCCCCAGCGCTCTTTCTGCAGCTGCAGCATTAAGGTTGCTCCCGATGTCCAAAGGGACACTGGCCATTTTTTTTTCAGTGACACTGCTCGGGATGGTGTTCCAGTCTGACTACTAACAGGTATGCATGTCCTGGACTTGCCTAAGGCAATGGCAGCAGCAAAGCACAGCTGCACGTAACCCACAAAGTACTTTCCAAACTTCAATGCTGCAGCTCAGCCAGGAGGAAATCTCTCTTGGCTGCCTCTCCCTAAATGCTTATTCCAGCACTGCCTGTCTTAACTCCTCCCCAAATCAGGAGCCGAGTATGTGACCCCACTGCCTTTGGGCTTTTCTGACCCTTTGTGCTGTGCTTAAAAATGTGTAGTGTGAACAGGCAAGACAGAAAAAGAGGGAGCTGCACCTTCAAAGATGACATGGTTATAACTCATCAGGTCACAGTGCCCAGGAGGCACTCTGCATCTGCGCTCTGCGTCTGCTCCGTGGTATTTCATAGCACATCTTGAGCCCTCAGTCCAGAAGAAAGATCAGAAACACCAGGCTGTGAAAGCAGGGCCAGAGAGAACTGTGGTTTGGCTCAATGGATTCTGACCACGCTCCACCATCATCCACACCTGTAATACACTGTACTACCAATTCTCACGCCAAGTGCTGAAGGTCACGTATGTGAACAGCAGTGCTCGAGCTGCTGATCTGAAATTGCCTTCAGCGTCAGGTACCAGTGTCGCAGCTTCCTCTGTGGGAAGAAAGCTCTAGCTGCCAGTGTAGAGCAAACTGCTCCCCTCCAAAAAGACAAGGAACCTGTCGGAAGTGGGAGGGAGGAAGCGCACCGCTGTGTGCCACAAGCAGCCTTCGCAGAGGCTCCATGTTCCAGCTTTCCACCTCCTTGTTTGCTCTCCCTTGGGAACACTAGGGTCTGGAGTCCAGGGGACATTTTACAAACAAGTCCAACCTATCTGGGTGTTCCCAGATGACTGTAACTGTCGCACTGGACACCATTGGGCAGTCTGTACAGATCTTATCATCACCCTAAACTGGAGATGGACACTATGGCAGATCGGAAATCGTGAAATGGCTTTCAGGGGAATTTCTGAGGCTCTGTACCCTGGTTCAGACCAGGAAGGAACAGTCACAAATCAGGCAAAGATCATGACGTTTGTGAGCACAGGGACATTTGGGCAGCTCACAGGCATCCTTTCCCCTCCAGTTTTGTCTGGACATCCTAGTCCCAGATGAGCTCTGGCCACAGGCACTACAGCAGTGTGTGCCACGCCATGGCAACCCCACACATCTGACCTCAGAGCACCCTCCGAAGATGGGACAGGCTCCTTCCCCTCTCATTCTGGGCTGGGCACAGAGCTGCAGGCAGGGTGTTTTAGCTCACTGTGAGCACTGACCTTTGAGAGGTGCAAGGAGAGAGATGGCTCGCACAGCCACCCATGTTGAGATAGGCAAGCTGTACTTGCTGCCAGCTGGTCCCTTCCCCCTGGCTTGAACTGAGAGCTAAAGGCACATCACAGAGGACAAGTCAGGTTTCAGTCACACTTACATTATGGCCAGGCTGGAGCTAGCTTCCTGACCTGTTCTCTCTGTGCAGCAAGTGGCATGATGTTCCCTTCAGCAAAAGGAGCCAGCTCTCTACCAGCATCTAGCAAGGAGTCCGCCCAAAGGCAGCTTCAGAAACATTTAAACCCTACTTTTCCTGCCGCAGAGGATGATTTTAGACTGTATCAGAGGGCTCACTAGAGCACCTGTTCTCCATCAGAGTACAGGTACCCCAGAAAGGCTGAGAGACCTGGGTTTGTTCAGCCTGGAGAAGAGAATACTGAGGGGGATCTTACCAACTTTAGATAAATATAAAGATCTAAAGGGTGGGTGTCAGGAGGATGGGGCCAGACTCCTTTCAGTGGTGCCCAATGACAGGCCAAGGGGCAATGGGCACAAATTGGACCACAGGAAGTTCCACCTATATATAGGAAAAACTTCTTTCCTGTGCGGGTGCCAGAGCAGAGGTACAGGCTGCCCAGAGAGGTTGTGGAGTCTCTTCTCTGGAAATATTCAAAACCCACCTGGATGCGGTCCTGTGCCCCTGCTCTGGGTGTGCCTGCTCAAGCAGGGAGGTGGGACGAGGTGATCTCCAGAGGTCCCTTCCAACCCCTGCCTGATTCTGTGAAACTGGCTGTGTGAGGTGGATGGCACCATACAGGGCCAGGTATCCTTGGAAGATGCAGTCATGGCTGGAGCCACTTACATTGATTAACTGAGGATGAGCAAGGCCAGCAGAATCATAAAATCATTGAATGTTTTGGGTTGGGACAGACCTTTAAAGGTCATCTGGTCCAACTCCCTGCAGTGAGCAGGGACATCTCCAACTAGACCAGGTGGCTCAGAGCCCCGTCCAACCTGACCGTGAATGTTTCCAGGGATGGAGCATCGACTACCTCTCTGGGCAACCTGTGCCAGTGTTTCACCACCCTCATTGTAAAAAATGTCTTCTTGGTATCTAGTCTGAACCTACCCTCTTTTAGTTTAAAATCACTACCCCTTGACCTATTTCTACATTCCCTGGTAAAAAGTTTGTCCCCATCTTTCTTATAAGCCCCCTTGAAGTACTAAAAGGCAGCGATAAGGTCTTCCCAGAGTCTCCTCTTCTCTACACTGAACAACAGCAACTCTCTCAGCCTTTCCTCATGGGAGAGGTGTTCCAGCCCTCTGATCATGTTTGTGGCCCTCCTCTGGACCCAATCCAACCCCCTTTTCTTCGTGGTTCAGTAAGAGGGCTCAGGAGACTGGTTTCTTTCTGGCCGGGCCTGCTCTGCCACCCAAGGCTCCTAACAGAACAGGTCTGCAAACATGAGCTGCCTGCCCATTCCCCTGCAAGGGGTGAAAGAGGGGAGAAGATGGACAAAACATCTCTGGCCACCCACCCTGATGCTGCTGCCTGAGAACAGCAGCTCCGGATGTCAGATTGTCAGCGGTGCCGAGTCCACGGCATGGCTGGGACAGGGCTGTCTAGAAGGCTGTGGCAGGCTGCATGTCTGCTGCTGTGCAGCAATGCTGCAAGCAGCAAGTTGCCATAGCAATCCCCCCAAGCATGTCCCCCTGCCTTCCTCCTTTGTCTCTGCTCCCCCAAGCCTTGCTGTCCCCTCACCGCCAGCTCACACGTAAAACCTGCTGCACAACACCCAAACGCCTCAACATGCTCCTTAAGGGCTGTTCATCACCCTGAGGAAGGAAAGAGGGCCAAGGTGGAAGCCAAACCCACAAGCCATCATCCCCACCCGCTTCATGGGCAAGATGCCCACTCTGGACCCTATGTATCACACCTCGCAGTGCTCAGTCCTGAGGTGCGACACAGGAGAGCCGGGCAGCCAGACCTGGGGCACAGAGGTCCCTCTAGCTGCACCCCATGTTCTGCTGTGGCAGACAGGGATGCTTCAATATCACCACCTGACCCATGCCACCTGCTCCATGGTGGTGACATGCTGCTTCCGCCCAGCCCTGACCAGTAAAACACAGCTTCCCGCAGGTCAGAAAGCCCCATAAGCTCTTTCTGCCTTGTGTCAGCACCAGGTCTGATGAAAAAGTAACTCCCAAACTCTTCTTGCTACAGACTGGCAGGTATTTCCTAAGTCTCTACTCTGCAGTCCCAGCCCATTTCCACTTCGGGCAGGTCTGTTCTGCTGCACCAAATCTCACTGTGGCTTGAACCAGAGACAGGATCCTGCTTCACTTCCTCTCCTAAAAACTGTTGTCCACCGTTGCTATGTGCTGCTAAACAGTTACCCAACCCAGTGTGTAAGCAGAGCTCCTCTCCTGTTCACCTCTCCTATGTGGGCACAAAATGCAGGGGGAACACAAAGGACCCTGCTCAACCACACTAAAGTGTGATACCTGCTAGTATCTTTCAGTGAATGAATTTAATGACTCAGCAGAATGGATTAAAAACAACTTCTAAAAGCTCTGCTTCCCTCCCTGTTCTGCCCTTCCCCAGATCTAGCAGCGCCCACCACAACTGGTTATAGCACTTGAGGGTTATAGCAGAAGTTAGAGAAGCCTCGGTCCTGATCCAAGATGAGTCATGGAGCTCAGGAGACCATGCAACTTCCTTCTGATACCATCAACCATGTCTTACACAGGCTAAAAATAAAGATGGGCCAAAACTGCAGAGCCACATCTTGCCTCAACACGAAACTTAGCAAAGCTCAGCACTAAGCCCAGTTGCTGCTGAAAAATCACCTGAACAGATGGAAACCAGAACTGCAGAGAGGCCAAAAGTCTTGGGTGTACAAACAAAGGAGAGGCCAGGAAGCCTCACCCTGTGCTGGGCTGGAGGATGGTGGTGGCAAATGCCAAGCAGCCATCCAGCCGTACAGAGAGGGCTGGAGCTGGTCTCTCATCTCACTTAGCTGTGGGCTTTAGACTATTTCCATACCCAGAGGCTTCATGGAAGACTGTTTTCTATACCATGTGGGCCCAGATGAGACAACAGGAACCAATTGCTCAAAGAGGAGGGGTGCTGCATTTTTGGCAGGGAAGGGCTGTAAAGCTGCAGCCACTTCCCACCATGCAATGTGTGGGCACCCACAAAGCAAGGTCCAAAAGGTGCTTGGTCCTAGTGCTAATAAAAGGTGTTACACATACATCTGATATGGCTTATATACTTCAGGTAAGCAAGGAATTCAAAGTTCTTCCTAATCCCTAGGACGCTCTGCCCCAGCAAAACCTTCACACATGAGGATACGGGACTCTCACATAGCTCTTAGCAGGGAGTTGCAGGATTGCACACAAATAGGAGCTCAGAGGGACACCGGCAATGTTCAGAGGCCTAAAATTAGCCTCAGCAAACGATCCTCTGCTCCATTCTTGGGAGCAGCGAGAACCAAACAAGGATCCAGCTGTCCCAACACTCCCATGAACAGGATCTTTGAATGCCCGACCTACTTGCAACAGAGATGGTAGGGCAAAGAGGGGATTCTTCGCATAACTCCAGTGCCGATACTCAGAAGGAACCCAGGGCCCCATCTCTGAAGGCGGGGCAGCATTTTCTTGGGCTTTCCAGTAGAAAGAAGACCTACTCCTATATCAGCTGGTCAGACCATAAGAGCAGGCTGAAGGACATTAGGCTGACCACTTTCTGTTGAAGATATAACCTCTAGTTTGCCCAGTCTTTGAGTTTGCCAGCAAAGCGTTCCATCCCATCCCAACAGAGGTGCTGCAAGTCTGTCCAAAGGTCTGCACCTGTACCAGCTTCCAGACGACTGCCAGCTGCACTAAACTGAACTAATATGGTTAATTCAGCCTGAATATAAGTTCACTGATATCACCTGGGTTAGGTGATATTCAAACCAGAGGGAAGAGGTTTATGCTATGACCAAGTAGTGGGAGAAGCTGCTGCATTACACGTATGTGGGAGATTTGCTGTCCCTGGAGGTATCAAGCTATTTGGTCAGCAAAGGCGGGGGGAAGAGGTGAGCTGTGTGTTAAAATGCCTCTTGTCAAAAGGCAGGGGAGCACTGAGAGGATGCTGTGAGCTTGGTGAACCAGGATCTGTAAGCAGCTCCAGCAGAACTGAGGGCAAATCTTTTAACTGGTCTTAGCCACATACCATATCTCTTCTTAATCACTAAGAGATATAACAGACCCCAGCATGGAATAGGCATTAGTGATTGACACAACTCAGCTGGACAAAGGGGCTGGTCTGTTGCCACCACGTTGTCTGGTTAGGAGTCTGCAGCACACAGCACTAACATGAGCAAAGGAAACTTCCTTCGTCCCTGGGTAGGTAGATCTACCCCTACCTCACTCACTGCGTGTACCACTTCTGCATCAGGCTGAAGGACAAGACAGCCCAAGCCCCAGTCTCCACCTATCTCTGGACTGGCCCCAAACTTCCCCAGCAGACACTCTAGAAGAAGAGCCACACAGCCTGGGCAGCCACATGTCCTAAATAGTGGCTTCCCCTCATCACCTCTCCTGGCCAAATGGTACCTGGGCTCTGGGGTGAAAGAAGGGCTCAGCCTGCAGTGAGAAGGAACATCTTCAACTAGATCAGGTTTCTCAGGTCATCCAGGTACAGGGATGGGGCGGGGAGGGGGTGGGAGACCACAACCATCTCAGCCTTCTCCAGGCTGGTTACCTTGGCGCAGCAAGGGGCTGACCTTCACATTTCTTGATGGTGGCAATACAAAGGCTACCAGTCCTCCTGAAACACTCCACTCACTCTAAGCCTCATACACCACAGCTAAGGGTCTCCTCCAGCTACAAAATCCTGGGAAAACGCAGGCAGAGCTCAACTGGTTCTGATAGAAAGCAGAATCACATTGGCCATGAGCTCTGGGTGAAGTCTCAGCTCTGTTCAAGTGAAGGACAGCAAGCAGCAGAGATCAGCAGCTGGGAAATGCTGCCATGCAATACTGCTGCTATGCAGAGGATGAGTGCAGCAAGCAGCACAGGCTGAAAGTTCCCAAGGGCTTAAAAAACACTGCTGTTGAGCTCCTGACAACTGTGTGTGGGGTTCAGTGGTCTTAACAGCACTGGCTGTACACATTCAGACTGCCTTCACCATGCTGTCAGCCAGGTGGGAGGCAGGAGCACCCAACAAGCCTGGGCTGTGGGAGCACCTCAGCTGGGTGACACCTACTCTGCAGAGCTGTCCCTACAGGTCCAGGGGAGGAAAGCACGGGGTTCCCCTGCTTCTTCACATAGCCCTGGGGAAGGAAGAGAAACTGGTGATGATTGAGCAGGTGCTAACCTTGGTGTAGGACTGAAGCAGACAGGAAAAGCAGCTCTCAGCTGTCAGCACGTGCAGCGTGGTCTTGGGGTTGCTCGTTCCTGCTGTCTTGGGTCACCTGGAAAGACAAGTGCACAGACACATGTCCAGCTCTGCTGAGAAATAGCCTGCCCACACAAGAATCATAGAATCATGGAATGTCCTGAGTTAGAAGGGACCCACAAGAGTCCAAATCCTGTCCCTGCACAGGACAACCCCAAAATTCACACCATGTCTCTGAGGGTGTTGTCCAAGTGCTTCTTGAATATCACGAGGCTTGGAGCCGTGACTGCCTCCCTGGGCAGCCTGTTCCAGTGCTCCACCACCCTCTGGGTGAAGAACCTTTTCCTAATATCCAACCTAAACTTCACCTGGCACATCTTCCTGCCATTCCCTCGGGTCCTATTGTTGGTCACCAGAGTGCCTGCCCCTCCTCCTCCCCTTGTGAGGAAGCTGTAGACTGCGATGAGGTCTCCCCTCAGTCTCTGCTTCTCCAATGTCCAAGAAGGCCTTCTGAACACTGCATGGGCAGTAATTGCTCATCCAAGCCAAGCAAGTTAGTGGCCTATGCACAGAATCAGGAGACCCCAAGCACCCTGAAGATCCCACAATAACTTTTACTGGTGCTGAGGCCACCCCTCCAGCTGCAGCTCTGACTGCCTCAGGCGGCCCCAGTTATCACCCCGGTTCCCTGCATGACTCCAGGCGGGTGCACAGTTGGTTCCCCAGAGAAGGCTGCTAAGGTTGCTGCCACCGTCCTCCTTCCCCAGATTTCAGTGGGAAGTAAATTCCTTTTTGTGCCCTTGGCTTTGTTCTTCTTCACCCGCGCAGCTGTATCTTGCTCCACCACACAGGCTTTGCGGGTACTTGAGTGGGTGCGCTGGCATAGGGTTTATCTGCAAGAACAGGCTCTGGCTGTGGTTCCCTCAGGCCACCTGCTAAACCACCCCACAGGGACATGAAGCCAGGGCAGTGAGGGCCAGACTCCTCTGCAGGGAGATACCATTCCCAACAACTCAAACAGACCAAGCCAAATCCAACGCTGCAGCATTTCCCAGACTACATCGAAGGGGGAAAATGACAACTCCTTAATAGAAATCTCTGAGAGGCCTGACAACACTGTCACAAAGATGTTTAAGACTCCTCCCTAGGCTCCCAGTGCTGTAATTACAGACTACTGGAGATCACAGTGTGGGGGCTAAGTCCTTGTGCCCAGCAGGTCCCGAAAACTGGGACGTCAGTCTCCCGAAAACCAGGTCTGACATTCCCCTGGCCACAGGTGTGATGAGCAGAAGTTGTGTAGGGGCAGTCCCCACTCCCCAGCCTGCCCTCCCACATGGGCTACCACCCTGCGGTATCACCGGCAGCACAACCCAGCTCCGAGCACAGCCACAGCAGCAGTGAGCAGAGCACTGCAGCAGCCATGCTGCCACTATACCCCGAAAGAACAGTGTTTAAATCGTGTTGTGGGGAGACATCCCCACACTGGCTTACTGGTGCACCAGTTCTTAAAACAGTCATGAAGGTACCCAGGAAGTTTGTGCTTAGCATCACCTGCACCTACAGAGCTAGCAGGTCAACCTGCACCAGCATCCCAGGAGAGGTCCCACCTGGAAGCTGTACCAGCTAGTCACCAGGGCTGTTTCTGGAGAGCTGACAAGCAGAACAATCCCCAGTAAGTGTAGCGTGTGTATATATTAAGAAACATGAATTTAAAACCCTCCACCCATTCCCTGCTCTACCACACAGTATTTCAGAGAAGGCTCAAAAGGCTCCCAGCCTTAGCAGTGACAAGAATTGCTTTGGACGCGGCTGAAGTACTGCCACCCACATACTGCTGCAGCACAGGAACTGATGGCGATATATCTGACAGGGATGGGTTGAAAACACTCCTTAGGAAGAATGCAATTACCCCAAATGAACTAAGGCCAGGAGATATGGATTATCACCTCAGCTCTTGCATAAAAGACTTTGCATCTTTGTTCACTTCCACAAGAAGAATCACAGGGTTGATATCAGCACTGTCCTGGGACATGAATTTGCTACTAAAAAGCACTTCCAGCTGAATCACTAACTGCACTTTTTGCAGTACACAGGACTCCTTTGAAGGCTTCCCAACCAAGTATTGTTCTACCATCACGCTGCTTTGCTGGGGGGTTGTCCAGGCCACAACACAGACAAGTATGACTGCAAACCACTGGCCAGTCCTGAACAAGCTCTCTGAAACGCAGAGCATGTGAGCTCAGCTGCTCTTCATTCACAATTCACAACCAGCTGAGGACACTGATAGAAACAGGGGGAAGACATGTTCATTGGCAGCTGGGCATTCACAAGGCGAAGAAAGCACGACTATGAAAGGGAGGAGCAAAGGTGAAGGGAGGATAGGGATTTGCAAAGACACTTTCCAGTCAAAGAAAATAATTTTTAAAATAAAACTCAAACTTTGTGAGACCAAGTTCTCTAGATGTTATATTCACCTGGCTCACTTGCTCATGAGTGAAAGCAAAATGGAAAAACAAAGGAAAGAGAGCTGGTCAGAAAACAGGCTCTGGGGAGCAGAGCTGCCAGGCACTGCAGACAGGAAGAATCAGAAACACGCAATGGTGTTACTGAGATGCAGGGACCCACGCAACCCACTGGAGGAAAGCGGTCCCAGGGAGGGATGTGTGGTGGAGAGGCACCAGGGAAAACCCTCCCACAGAAGACACTTACTGCCAAGTAACCCACAATGACACCCTCCACAAGCCTTCTGTTCGCATACAAATGTCCCCCTCCAGGATTTCTCCTGTGTTGCCCTTCGCACTTGTCCTGCTTCAACCCTGACTTATTAATTCCTCCAGCCATTGAAGCCTCTGATAATTTGACTACAGCTACACTGATAGCATGCTGAGAACAACACTTTTCTAACTGATATGGCTTCACTTTTTCCTTTCACACCTGTGGTCACACACCTATGAATGTCACGTTTTCTTGTTCTGCATCCAGGAGGCGTCCTGGCCCCCAGGCACCGCATGTTTCCACTCAGCACACGATAGTGCCTACCAAATCTAGCAGGGGACAAATGTGGGCAAACCAGAGCAGTATATGGGCAGGAAAAAGGACTCAGGAAGAGTCAAGAGTCATTGACTTTCAAGAGTCAGATCAACAACTATCCCCTTGAACCATGATCAGACTCAGAAGCAGCGAGAAAGCTCTGGGCATCTCTGGCCTCTGCTATGCAGCACGACCATGAAGAAACATGCCAGGGCAAGCAGCTGGCAGCAGAGAGCAAGGAGGAAGACCAGCAGCGCAGATGTGCTTCTCTGCCCTCAGAGGTCCCTTGAGCTCAGGGAAGGAACTTCCTTTCTTCGTCCTGCTCTGCATGCTCAGAAGACCTGGCACTGCTGAGGGAACAGGGCTGGGAAAGCTCAGCACCAAGCAGAGGGAGGGTATATGGACCAGATACTTCAACTGGCTTGGAGAAAGCTGCCAGGAGTGAAACGGCAATCCTACCAGTAAAATTAAAATGATATGTTATTCCCCAAAGTCCATTTCTGCAGAAAGGACAGATGTGAACAACAGAGCATCGATAGCTGCCCTGACCAGCTTGCTGCAAAGGCAGTGGAGCTGGGGAGCCCCTCTGAGCTGTGCCTTTAATAGCAGGGTCCCCAAAGTCAGTGCAAGATGATCCCACCAGCTTTCCTTCTGGCGGTGGGTGAGAAACCTCTTACATGGGGAACAGAAGCAAGGTGAGCAGAGGAGCTGAAACGGCTCCAGCCCTGTCCCATTTGCAGGCTGGGCCTCAGTCCACAAGCTCAGCTCCCCAAGGACCACAGCTCTATGGCTACGGTGACAGGAGGGCTCTGCTGTCCCCACACAGGCTGGCCATCCCAGGGTCCATGGGAGGGGACAAGAGTCAGCAGGAACCCAGCAAAATGTAATGGGAGCAGCTGCTGCAGAGAAGTAAAGGCAGGCACTGTCTCTTCTGCAAGAGACACTGTGGCTGCAGTGTCCCACTCCAATCCAAACACTGTACAAACCTTCCTGCCCACCCAAATCACACTGCTGCCCTGCCCTCAGCACAGGCAGAGCTGCCAGGAGGCTGCAGATCCCAGCCTGCACGACGCCCAGACGGGCGGCTGGGCTGCACAGAGGGAGCTGCATGCTGGGACGTGTAGTCCCTGCCAGGGCCCCGCTGCTCACTCCTGCCAAGACCCGCACAACATGAATTACCGCTGTGAAAAAAGGCGCTGATGAGGCTTAATGGGATGACTTAATTCTTTTAGTCCTCAACCTCTATCTAAAGCAGAGGACAGCCAAAATTAACTGTAGTACTATCACACCGGGAGTTTTCTCCTGTTTCACCTGCCACACCTTGTTCACCTTCTGCATGTGTTACCAAATTTGCTGAGACTCTCCTTTGTGTCAGGGCAAGGTTCTGCTACACTATCCACAAGGTCCCAAGTTACCCTCTTTGCTAAGGCTAAAGGACACAATTCAGACACAGGAGGACAGGTCCGTAAGCAGACCTTTGGTTGTGTAATGTTTTTTAAAAAGCCACTGAGTAGAAGCAACTTTTAAAATACCCTGTGACCCAGCATGGCATTCCTCTACCGTGTGCTTTCCACAGCAGTAGCAAACTCTTTCCTTAAAAAATAAAAGAAGGGTGGACACCCCTGGAGATAAGCCTATGCCCCTTGCACATGGGTCCGCAGGCGGGTCACGTTCACAGGTGGGTTGTGAGCAAGCCCACAGCCCTGGCTCCCATCACGCAGCCATCCCCTCTGTCTCCCCTAACGCACAGCAGCTTTTTAAACATAGCATCTGGGACTCCCAAGAGTACACTGCTTGCCACCCGCACGGTTTCTGTAGAAATCGGTTATGAATCGATTATGACAGGAACGGCTACAGCAAGATGCTTGAAAACCCCACCAGGTCTCCAGCTGCGGGTGTGGGGTGGGTGCATGTCCCCCCCGCAGGGTCCTTCCGCCCGTGGCGGCTGTCACCAGAGGGCAGCAGGCCTCTCGCTGCGGATGCTGGGGTTCACATCCGCTGCTTTCGCAGTTGAAAGGTGCCCACGCTGAAGGCACCCCCGGGGCAGGTGCCGGCCAAGCAGGCGCCGGGTGAGCCGCATCTCCCGCTCCCCGCCTCGGCGGGCTGCGTGGCTGGGCCACGCCACGGCAGCTCCGGGCCTCCGACACGGCCCCACCGCCACGGATCCCTTCGGCACGGGTGTCCGGGCGGGGGGGGGGGGACACGACACACACGGAACAGGCTGTTAGTCCCAGCCGGTTTCAGCTGGGTTTGACCTGATGCCCTGGAGGAGGAGGAGGAGGAGGAGGAGGAGGAGGAGGAGGAGGAGGAGGAGGAGGAGGAAGAGGCCCCATCCTGCGGACAGGCCGCCCCTGCCCGTGTCACGGCGGGGAGGACGTGGCATCGGCGGGCGAGACCAGGGACCGCACAACCTCCCCGAGCAGCCGGGGGTCCTGGTGGTGGTGCTGGGAGCTAGGACAGGGGGCACGCCCCAAGCGGGGCCTGTGCCGCCCCAGCGCACCCCTTCTGGGCGGTGGCGCTACCCACAGCCCCGCTGTGCCCCACAGCCCCCCCAGCCAGGCCTCACCACCACAGCCCCTCCCGGCCACAGCCGCCCCGGGACACAGCCCGCCCCCGGGTGAGGGGGGGCACAGGGTCCCTGCCACAGCCCCACCCCCCCCAGGCCGCTCTGTGGTCACACCGTCGCCTGCCCCCCCGCTCCGCCTGCTCCCTCCTTCCCCCAGACCCAGCCCCCCACGGGCCCCCTCCCGCCCCCACCCTGCTCACTACCCCCATGTCACAGCACCCATCCCGATCACCACCACCGTCCCCCCGCCCCGGTCAGGGCTCCCTCAATCCCACCGGCCCCCCCCGAACCTTCTGGAACCGGGGGGGGGCGGTGGGGACAGGGGCGCATTAACCCCTCCCGCGCCGGACAGGCGGCCCGTGCCCCCCTGGCGCCCGATTCTGTCCCGTGGGTCCCCCACGCCCCGTCATGTCCCACCCCGCCGGACCCACCAGCATCCTCTCATCCTCCTCGTCTTCATCATTATCATCATCCGCCGCCGCCGCGGCCCCGACTGCTCCGCTCCTTCCGGGTACCGGCGGGGACACGCCCCCACGCGCCCGCCTCCCCTGCTCTGATTGGTGCGCTGGGCGGGGCACGGCTATGGGCGAGGCGTACTTTGGTGCGGTGAGGCCAATGGGAGGGCGGAGAGGTCGTGACGCGCAGGTCCGAGGTCCCACCCTCGCTCCGCCCCCTCCACGTGCGGGTGTGTGATGACAGTGGGGAATGGGCGGTCCCAGGCGAAGAGGCTTCTAATTGGCAACTGCCGGCGGGGGCGGGGCCTAACGCCCCGCTGGAGTAGGGGGGGCTACCATCCCTGACCTTTCCCCTCCGCCCCGCGACCAGGCTGACCTTTAACCTCTCAAACATGTCCCGAGTGGGACCCCCAGGTTGCCCCCCCCCCCCGGACATGTCCCGAGTGGGACCCCCGGGATGTCCCCGCCCCCCGGATGCGGCTCGAGTGGGACCCCCGGAGCGTCCCGCCCCCCGGATGCGTCCCGAGTGGGACCCACCCGGTGTCCCCTGACCCCGGGTGGGGTGCCGGTGCCCCACGGGCCCAGCCTGCCAGGACTTAGGAGGGCAGCCGCCCACACCCACTGTAAAAAGGCTGCTCGGAAACACTTGAGCAGCGTGGGGGTTCGTGGGGCAGCCGGGGCTCAGCCACCTGCCAGCCTAGGTGGGACCCCCCGCCCAGAAGGGAAGCAGCTCCAGGCTCACCACCCCACGCACGGGCCGTTGGGGCCAAGGAAAAGATGCCTCGATTTCTGCAATTTTGGGTGAAACTGGATAAAACCCAGCCCCCCCCAGCCGACTCACCTCACTCGTCTGCCAGCTGCAGCTGCAAGGCTGCTCTAAAAATAGAGAGGACCGGTACGGTCAAATGATAAATATAACCAAGATTGCTCCTGACTGTGCCGGCGAGCTGGGTGCGAACCGGCAGCCCCAAGGCCCCCCTCGCCATGCTGCCGGGTTGGGGGCATTATTTTTGGAGGTGCCGTCACAGACAAAGCCAGTCTCCAGGAATAGCTGTGTGCAGGGGGAGCAGGAGGTACTTCCACCACCACCGCCCCCAAGCCTTCCATGCGCTTTTCTCCAGGGACAAGCGGCAGCTTAATGCACTGCTGACACGGGACCTCGTCTCCTCCTGGAGCCTCAGCCTACTGTGGTGGGAGATTTCTTGCTAAATAACTCCTGGCTGGTCCCAGAATTGGATTCTGGGCCATTAAAGGGTATTTAATATACGGAGCATTTAAATTTCTGAGTGTGATGATGGGGACACGTGGTTCTCCGGTGCTCCTGGGGGTTTAGGAACCGCACATGTGCAGGCACCGGTTTCAGGGAGGAAGCGCCCGGGAGGCTCAGTTCCCCATGCCCCTTCTCACCCCTCACCACACAGGTTTCCTACACACTCCCAGGGCAATATTTAGCTTTTCTGCCCTTTGGCCCCATGTGTCAGCTCTGCTGAGCTGGTGAGAAGCTCTGGTGCCCAACAGGGAGCAGAGGCCATGGAAACCAGGGATGGGTTGAAAACATCTCAGTCACCATCGCACAGCTACTTGCATGGGCTGCATTTTCCAGCTTGAACTAGCTGGACTGAGTTCAGGGTTAACAAATGGTTAACGTACCACTATTGGCCTGAACGGGAACTGAACTGGAACAACTTCAGTCGCAGCTGAACTTGCCGTGGAGCTGAATCCAAAAGATTTGCTGGTTCAGCTCCTCAGCTGCAGGGGAATATGGGCTCCTTTGTCCCTGACAAGAATAATACATTTCTGTTTATTGTGTGGGCAGCGAAGGATTAATAATATCCCAAGTTATTTACCTCCCGCTTTTGAGTGCTGAGGGTTTGCAAGCAATGTCCCTGCTGAGCATGCTGTCCCTTAGCAACCTCCCCTGATTTTTAAAACACGGTCTCGTTCCAGGAACAAGATTAAGGAGCAGGATGTAAAAGCTCCTTTTAACAGGCTGGGTGGGGTGACGGTGCTCCCACTCCTCCCGGGCGCAGGGCAGGACCTCAAATGTGACCATTTGTTGGGGAATGGTAAGGTGGGCAGCAGACAGCGGTGGTTCAGAGAGAATCTCAAAACCTTCAGAGGCTTGGAGTGGATGGGGATGGGTGAAAAGTTACTGCACGAGCCATATCGCTGCCTTGCAGAGGGACAGCCCACCCAGGGCTTGCCAGGAGTGGGCTTCATCAGCTCCCTGTAAACCCTGGGGAACTGCAAATGACTTCACAAGGGTCGGTGAAGGCAAGCAGGAAGGTTTAAACACATTAGGCAGGCCTCTGCACCATGGCTGGCCACCTTCCAGAGGCTCGCCTGCCAGGAGGAGGGTGTTTCCCCAGGAAGATGAGGTGTCCCAGGCAAGCGCGCGGTGGAACAACGTCCTTCCGTGATGAGCTCTGCTGCCTGCGGGGCTTCCCTTTGAAGAGTGCACTGGTAAGGTGACTGGGTGCCGGTGAGTTCATCACTGGGTTAACTCCCTCCTGGAGGTGCCAGCACTGCCTCAACCAGCCAGCTCATGGGCTGGGGCCGCTCAGCCTGTTTGCCAAGCTGGGAGGCTGTTGGGTGCTGAGCTCCAGCAGGCAGGCTGGGGAGCTGACACCAGCAAAGCTCCTGCCGCAGTTTTAATTTAATTTAATAGTTTTCATCACGGAAGGGTGACGTCCCCATGCATGTGCTCATTTTGTTGGTGTGGGCAGGTTTTGCAATCACAAAAGCACCTTTGAAAAGTATGTGTATCATCTCCCAAAGCTGATGTGCCTCTATAGGGGAGATGCCACCCCTGCACACTGCCCGTGCTGGCAGGCTAGCCTAGGCTATGCACACCTGATTCAAGCCTGTGTAGGTAAAGCAATAAAGGACCTGAGTGCAGAAATGAGCCCAGAAAGCTCTGGAGCCCTGCCAGACAGAGACTGCAGAAAATTTTAAAAGGGCCATAGAAGGAGCTGGTGGGAATCAGCTGTCAAGTTGCTCAGGGGCCCCTGGCAAGCCGGGCCGGCCATGCGGTGTGCGAAGTGGCTCAGGGCTGGACAGGGTGTCCCATGGTGACTCATAACCTCATCCCAGCTGTCAGAGGAGATGGAGAAAGCCCAAAGGGCAGGTGTGTGAGAGGAGCGTTGGGTGTCATTTCCCCTCTCAACAGTGTGCCGCACAGGCATCTCTTCATCAGGCTGCTGCAAAAGGGCTTTGGCTTTTTTCTATCTTGTACCCTCTGTTCTCCACATGCTGCAGAGAGGCCTTGGCTCCTGCAGTGTTGCCTCTCAAGGATTTTCACACTTACCATCCTTCCCATGGTTAGCAATGAAGGAGAGCAAGTCCAAATCCTGCTTCTTTCCCCACAGCCGTGTCAAGGAGGGGATGCAACCCGGTCCCCCACAGTGCCGTGCTAGAGCAGGGGAACATCCCCAGGAGACCGTGGTCTGGTGCTGCAGGACCTTTCCCCTGCTGGAACCTGTTCCCACAACGTGCTTCATTTACCTGTTTGACCGAAACGGCTGTAAAACTAGAGATATGAATCATGCTTGGAGAGCTTCCTGCCAGAGGAGCCCTCTGCCTCTCAGGGGTAGGGGTGGCATTCCCTCCCAGCATGGTGGGAATCCCTCCCTGCGTGACTCAGAGCAGCGCTTGCAGTCACAACTCAGCCAAAGTCACTGCAGCACCCTGACTGAACCCTGGTACCCACTGATGACTCATCCCAAACTGGGGTGGGGGTGGGGGTGGGTGTCTGCTAAGATTCAGAGCCTTGCTGGGAAAGGGGTGGCGGTGATATCCCTAAGAAAATGGAATTTTTGGAACTGTTCGCTAAAGACATAACAATGAACTATGCGAGCCTGGCAAAACAGAACTTGAGGGCCAGAGGCAGAAACTGAGATAGGGAGAGACTTGTTTTATGACTACATCCTTGTGAAGAGCTGAGAGACTGACCAAAGTAAGCATCCTGCCTCAGAAGCCACTGAGAACAGGGTGATAAAGTGTGTAGTGAACTAATTGGGATGTTCATAAGAACTAAAACAAAGTGCCCAGTAGGGAAAATATCCTTATTATAATACTAAAAATCAGGCCCATAGGCCAGGAACCTTCCCCCCTCTAGTAAGCCCCTTAACCTATGAGCATGCATGGTAAGTTAAAAGCGAGCTGTACCGTTACATCCAAGTGAGAAAGACATTAACCAATTATTAGCTGAGGCATATGAATATTAGCTGTGACTGACACATTTAACTGTATAAATGCCTTGCAGTTTCTCGGTGTGGTTGCTCGCTTTGTGGGTTCCCAGCTAGCACCAATCTTTGCACAGAAACAACTTGAAAAAAATACCTCTGCTCTGTGTGGAGTTTGGTTCATTTGGGTGAATGAACCAGCTTTTCGGGATAACAGAGGGGTCACAACACTACTGAGAAAAGCTGTATATGATATCACTGTAATGAGCAGCAGTGGTAGGGTTGGGCTGGGCTGCTGCCTTCCTCCCAAACCCCATGCAACCCTCATAGCTCCATTGTTGCCTCTCTCCCATCAGCCCCTCTCCCAGCACCTTGGAGAGGAGGGCAGCCTTGTTAACTCCGTGGGACCATGGCGAGACTCAGGCACTGAGGAGCAAAGGGACCTTCCAGGCTATGTGGCTGGATGCAGGTCATTAAATCAGTGCTTTGGTCACCACACTTTGCTGCTTTGTGTCTGAGATGCACATGAGGCCTCCCAGAGCCAAACAGGGTCTTGACTGTGGGCAACACTCAAAAGGTCCACCCTGGATCTGCTGGCAGTGTAACGAGGGGTGAGGGCTGCAGGTTGAAAATTTGGCAGGCTGCGGATTTTTATCAGGAAGAGTTTCTGCAAGGGAGATGTGCAGTCCCAGGCAGGTACCTCCAGGAAGGATGTCCAGCCCTAGAGGTTTGCAGCCCAAAGCCACAGCAGCTCTGATGTTGCATTGGTTATGTCCTGCTCTGAGCAGGAGGTCAGGTTGGGATTGTTCCGGCCAGTAGTGCTCCAGGGGTGCCCAACTGCCACCCCATACCCAGTGCTGGAACAACACCCGGAGACAGTATATGCCTGCTCAGCACCGGGGGAGTAATCCCTGCTCACCCCCGCCGCTGGGCACACAAACCTCCCCCTGCTGCCACTTCATCCCTTGGGGTCACCCATTGCCATGGCCAATTTGACTTCACTTAACAGTGCTCTGCTCTGACCTTCAGCTGGGGGACAGGCTGTGGGTTTAGGATGGCACCAGAGATGGGCTCCAGAGAGGGTGCCACTGGTCTGGGCAGGCCTGGGGAGAGATGTGCCATGCCCCAGCACTGAGTACGGGAATGGGTCCCTGAGCTTCTCCTGCTGCAGCTTCCCTGCAGAAATGTTTCCATTCCTCTGTGCTGGCATTGGGAAAAAAGAAAAAGGGAGGAACTGATAAACTCCATTTACCCACCCAGATAGCATCAGCCCCAAGCAGCCAGCCCGTGCCGGTGCTTGTGCGTGCCAGGGATGCCCGGAGCCATGCAGTGACGTCTCAGCCTTGCTGCTGCCCCTGGTCACGCCAGCAGCCTTTGCTGACGCCAAGGCTGCGAGCCAGGGCTGATAGCAGAAGGCAAAAGTCCCCTTGGCGTCACCTTGGCGGGGTGGTGGAGGCTGGGGCCACCCAGAAGTGCCTCCCACCGCTGCAGGCTGCTCCAGGGCCCAAAGCTGCCCACTCACTGCAGGTACCTGCCTGCTCCTAAATTTTGGCATTTCTCCCCGGCCATGCTCAGCATTTGGGGCTGAGCCCTTCCACTGCACCCTGAGACATGGAGCACTTGTGGGGATCCTGCACCCTGTGCAGTGCCAGCACCCTAGGGTGCTGCAGCTGGCTGCACCCCATCTTCAAGTGCCCAGGCATTTCCCGGAGGACCCAGCTGCTGGATGGAGGGCCAAGCTTTGCAGAAATGGGATTTTTGACCCCTGTGTTGTGGGTGAAGATAGCAGCATGGAGGGACAGCAAAACCCCTTCCCCACCGCCTGCTGCCGGAGGGGTGCTGAGTTCTGTGGGGTTCATCAGGAAACTGGGTATATACCCATTTCAGTCTCTGAAACGTTTGGGGGGATGGAAAATCCCTTCCCATGCCTGCCTTGGTCAGTGGATGCTGCCTGTTGGCACAAGGTGGCAGCCCAACCCAGCTTATTTTCAGCAGGGCCATGACTGGCACCTTTCGGGGGGAGCTGGGCCCTGCCATGACCTGCCAGGGTGGCCCCTGTCCCCGCAGACTTGGGGTGCACGTCCTCCACAGGGTGCTGCCCTTGCCCTGCCATGGGTCATTGTTACAGGAGGGACAAACCCTGCTGAAAAAGACAGCCCCACGGGGCATGAGGAGCAGCAGAGGGGCACCGCCTTGGGTCAGTTGGCCACGTTGGCCATGGTGGCACAAACCAGAGCCTGTCTCGTAGCAGATATGACACATCCCCAGAGGAGGGCTGTGAGGGCAGCCGGGCAGCAGCCCAGGGGTTGCACCTATATCCCCTACCCTCTGGAGGAAGGAGGGCCCCTGGGTACTAAGCTCTCTCTGCTATGATGCGTGGCAGTGAGGCTCTTCCAAGGCATGGGGCAGCCGTGCCCATGGGCACCCATGGTTTGCA
This sequence comes from Phalacrocorax aristotelis, assembly GCF_949628215.1. NCBI lineage: Eukaryota > Metazoa > Chordata > Aves > Suliformes > Phalacrocoracidae > Phalacrocorax > Phalacrocorax aristotelis. The sequence goes on along the minus strand of NC_134311.1, from coordinate 71,424,499 downwards.
CCTTGGCTGTCCTAGCTCCGCTGCACCTTCCCTCTGCAAGGGGCTCTGGGCTCAAGGGACGTGCTGGTGGGCTTCAGTCCAGCAGCAGCTCCTGGGCTACAGAGGGCTCAGTGTGAGGCCACACCCAGGTATATGGTTTCTACCACAACCTTCTTTCAGGATCCTTCTGAGCAAGAAGGAGCAACACGGGAATGAGGGAAACAAGCCAGCGCAGCAATGGGAAGTGATGGGCTCTTCTCTGCCCTTGTGGGAAGCAGGGCCACCCTGGGGTCTGTGATAACCAGCCCAAGGTGGGGGGTGTTAGGATGCATTAAGTGTTCACAGGCTTCTCACCATGATGTGGCTATGCACCTCAAACAAAGGGGTGGAGAGAGGTCTTTTTACAAATTCTTGATGCTGTGGGGACCCTGGTTCTTTGGCATCTGGTCTCAGTTCTTGGGGTTGACCATATTCCCATGTCCTGTTGTTTCCCTCTGCCTGTTGCAGGCTGGAGGCTGTTTTGTGCCTGAGATTCCCTGTGGCTGCGTTCACTGAGACAGCCATGAGGAGGCATGGCAGCCTCCCATTTCTTCCCTCCCTCCATCCTTGCATGATCTGCAGGTGCATTTTTGTAAGAACAAGAAGAACTGTGAAGCTCCTGCTATGGGATAATTCAGTGGATCTTCCTGATGGTGCCTGGCTCAGGCCTGGGGTTTACCTGTGTCACCCAATCAGCCAAAACTGCTCTGTGTACCTGTGTTGCTGGACCGGCTCCATCTTGACGTGCACCCCTTCCCCTCTCCTGTTTGCTCATCTGTAACAGGGACACATGAGACAGCTGCGTTTGTGATAGACCTTGTTAGAGGTCTGCACCAGCTAGCATTTCCATCTCATGCCAGACCTGTTTACCCCCTTGTCGCCATACCCTGAGCCTTGACTATCTAAGGCTGGGATGTGGGCATCCCTGACCATTCCTGTCATTGCAGGACCTCACTTTGCAGTCACTGCACTTTTGTTTTGAAACCAATTTTTTGGGTAGGGACTGCTCCCAGCTTCTGTAGAAAACTCTGGAGGAAAGATGCCTCACTGAACAGTAGATCTTCTCTCTGCATCTTAAGCACATTTACAACTGCATCTATAGAGGAAACAAGGTCAGAAGGAGCCCACAGAGCAGAGGGGAAGATCGAAGTAGGTGCTGCATTGACTGCCAGCATTATCAGAGATGGCTGGGCAGCATGAGCCAGCTGCTGCCCTGCCAGCGTGCCTGTCAGCATCAGAAAAACCCTGTCTGAGCAGCCACCTGTGTACAACTGCTTTCCGTGCTCAGATGTGTAAACACACGCAGGACCACCGCACAGGCACCTCTGTGCTCAGTGGGTAGCAGGTAGCAGAGAGGACAAGCCTTCCTGTCCCAAATCATACCCACTCATGGCTTGTCACCTCTGCTTGCACTGGGCTGGGGGGCTGGGACCCTCCCTAAGGTTTCAGTGTGCTACTTGCAGGCAGGATGGGAGCTGCCAGGTCTGGCTGTGCCACTGCTTTGCTAGCCACTCTGGCATTTGTTTCTGTCTTAGCTTCTCCCACTCAAAGGGCCGTTTGGGAACAAACCACTTTTGCTGGGCCCTTTCAGCTCTCTGTGTCCAGCTCTGCTCCTCATGTCTGCCCTTCATTTCAGTGAATGAACTCAATCCCTCACCAGGCTCTTGGGAGGATTGAGGATTAAATGATGCAAAAATCCCTGCCAGCTGCCTGCACGGGACTCCCTGGATGAGTCTTGCCGCTCAGCACAGGCAAGCGTGCAAGCAAACAAGGTCACAGTCATGGGGGAGGCAGGAGCCTCGGACCCTGGCTCCCAGAACCATGGCTGCCTCCGTCCCAGGGAAGCATCTGCTGGGGTGCAGATCCCCAGCACCATCCTGGAGAGGTGTGAAGGTGGCTGGAGCTGAGCAAACTTATCCACCTGTGGGCTTTGCGCTATGCTGGTGGAGGATGCTGCAGCATTGCTGACAGTGAGAGCAACGGATGGGAAGTGTTTTGGGGCTCCCTGCAGCAATATGCAGCCCAAGGGACCTGCCTCTGTGTCTTTCATGCTTTGATCCACAAAAAAAAAAAAAAAAAAAAGCCCCACTAGCGAAGATCGTTTGATTTTCGTTCAGAGGGGAAAAAATTACACCCCAAATGTGACCTACTGCTGATAACTGTCAGCTGCTGATGTGGCTTATACCTTTAAGTGAGGCCCTTGGCCACCATATTGATGCTGTGGAGGCAAAAGGGCACTAGCAGTGTAGCTTTCATCAGCAAAGCGGTCTGGTATGAAAGCCCAAGGGCCAGGTCAGGAAGAGATCACAGCTATCTCATTCCACGTGCAGGTATCTGCGCTGCAGTGAGAGGCACTTTGTTACTTCTGGGGTCTCTGTTCCCAGGCTGTGCTATCTGAACATGCTCCACAGGGACGAGCTATTTCCAGAAGCCGGCTTATTGCCCCGACAGGGCCAGCCCTGGAGTTTTATCTCTGCTGGCTGCAGCTGGAATAAACACACAGGGGAGCACAGGGGGTGTGTGTATATCTCTCATAAAAGTGCTGCTTTACAGCCACGCATCCACATTGCTGCCAAATGTGTGAGGGAAGGAAAGAGGATAATGTTCATGAATTAAAGTTGCAGCCCTTTCCTCTTCCATTACTAATCCCCATTCAGATTTAATCAGGCAAAGAGCGCATTTCAGTCCTTGCAGCCTGAGTTATTGCAGCAACAACCTGCTCCAGAGGGGCTGTACATCAGAGGCTGTTGTGCAAGCTCACAATAAAAAGACAAACCTGTCTCTGAGAGGTTGTGATCCCAAGCACAGCAGCAGGTAGAGACATTGCCAAGGGGCACCAGGGGAAAACAAAGTCAGCCAATGCTGCATGGATCTGAGCATGATGGCTGAGCCAACCAGTCAGCTCATGTTATGTGAGCATTGAAAATGAGGGTGGAGGGATGATGAAGACCTTAGAGATGAAGACAAGTGGACAGAGGAGAACTGGGAGAGCTGGATGACGAATGCAACAGGTTCATGTCATTTCTTCTTAGGAAGGTGTCATCCAGATGGGCCCAACATTTGTCTGGGTAAAGAGCCTTTGCCACAGTTCAGAATAGCTCTGATGGGAGCTTTGATGAAACACCTCCCTGTGAGAGATAGGGGAAAGATCACAGGTGCTCTGCTGAAAGGCTCTGCAAGACCTTGGTATGGAGAGGGAACTGGTTTGAAGATGCCATACTGGTTATGGCCTGAAAAACTGGCAGGATAATGATTTTGTACCCCGCGATGGAAGGATGTGAAGAGCTTTGTTCTAGCCAAGTTGAACTTGAGACCATGGGATACACCTGTGAGGAGGAAATCGTGGCAGATTGAGGTTAATTTTGGACAAAGAAAGCTGGGTCTGGGACAGAGAGGCAGATCTGTGAGTCCCCAGCATTGAGCTGTATGAGGTGGTGCCCATATTCATAGATAAAGCATTAGATTCATCTCATCTGACATTTTCCTTCCTCTGAGCTAAGGTTCCCAGCCTCCCTTTACAGTCAGTGGAGAAAAAGAGGTACTTTTGGGGCATCTAATCTAGTTTGAATATGTATTTGAGGGTGAAGGGAACTGTTCCCTAGAAGCGTTTCAACAGATTATAAAGAGAGACACAGCGGGAAGAACCCACAGGCAGACAAGAAGCTGAGATGGGGTATAGATGCCAGCTCCTCCATCCCCATATGCAGATGTAATTAGTGCTAAGTATCTAAGGGACATTCATGTTGCCATCACAGCGTCCTGCTGTTAGAGATTTTGGTCTGTAGAAACTCACTCTGTTAGTGCTAAATTGGTGAGGCCACAGGGAGAACCTTCCTCAAATAACCCCAAAACTGGGTAGTTTTCTGGTAAATCCTCAAATTACAAGCAACCCCAAACACATCACATCTGACCTACAAGGCGTCTCTGTACTTCCAACCTCTGCACTAAAACCTCCAGACCCTGCAAGAAAACTTGCACTTTATTGCTGCTGGATGTTCTTGTGGCAGATCTCTGCACACAAAAGCAGGACTTGGGCTGCTTGGTAGTTTCATGGGAGACCTCTAGAGAAGCTTGACTGCCTCATGGGTGGATTCAGAGAGCAATATTTCTCTTCTACATCTGTGTTTTCTCTGTAGGGGGTCCTGGTGCCAGAATATCTGCCTTTTCACAGTCAAGCTTGCCATGGATGCTGCAGGCTGTAATCAGCCTGAGGAACTGGGCTTTTCCCTGTGGATGTGTCAGCTAAGGCTTGGCTTTAAGGAGCTTCTGAATGCAGAAGACACCACCAGTGTCACCAGATGGGAATAGGAGGTGATAGTTGGCTGGATAAGAGATACAGACTAGAGGGGAACTGCTGGGTAGGGGAAGAGGCAGATGATGCAGGAAATATCCTGCGATAGAAGCAAAAATCTCTTTACCCATTATCTTTGTGAGCAATCAGCAGTTTTGTATGTATGTACACAAATATCTCATGGGAGATAAATGGCTAGCAATTAAGGATAAAAAGACAGGGAAAAATTATGGTATCTGCCTAAAATTTCCTGCATTTTGGATGCCGACTTTTTCTAGATTTGTGTGGTTGCCAGTACTCAACATTTTTCCAAGCAGAATTTTCTATGTTAATGTGTGTAGCTCTGAACATGAAAGCAAACAGCATCTGGAAGCAAACAACTTATGAGTGCCATTAAGAATTTCAATCTGCAAACCACAAAATTATCCCTAGCACATGTAAATGATTCTGCCAATCTGCTTCTTTCCTACCCACTAAGCATAACAATGACACTTTCAGAGTTCATTTTCCCAGTTAGGGGGGTCTTACTGCTCCCACCTCAGCTCTATGAGCAGGCTCACATCAGCATTTCCCCAAACAGCAGGAGGACCACTGACTACCAGCAATATCCAAGCCACCCAGGCAACACTCATCCTACAGGCAGGCCATGTACAGTGGAGCTATTCCCCAAGCTCTGCCAATATTTAGTCTCCCACTGGCAAAGGAAACAGTCTTACTAATGACTAGAAGTCCTGAAAGCATCAAATAACTTAGAGCCAGGCTCCCTAAGGAAGAGGAACAGCATATGCAAGCGGTTACCTAATCATGGCCTAATTACCCAACTGGAATTTGGCCAGGATGCTGGGACTAAGAGCAGTACCCTAAGGAAAGGGTTGTAGGGTCTCTGGTAGGCGCATGCACGTGGGATCTTGGCTTTATACACTTAGCAGAAAGTGTAAGGGGACAGAAAGCATGCCTGGTACTGCCCAGAAATGTTCTGGGCTAGGCAAATGTCATTTCAGGTAGGTTGTTTCTTCATAGTTTCTTATTTCTAAAGGTTAGACACCCACCTCCACCTCCTGGCAGGTCTTAGGCACTCCAACTGTTAGTTGGCAGGGGCAGGTTTTGGTCTGGTCCAGATGGGTGGGCCCCGAAATTAGCCTGTCATGCTCCTATTAGCTCATACTAGATGGATGTCACTACAGGCTGCATGGTTTCAGTGCTCAGATGTGGGAAGCTACACAAATGGTGACAGGGAATGGCATCTCAGCAGACCATGAAAGTTTGTTTCCTGCAGGTGATGGGTAGGATAGACCTGCGCTGCTCTCCAGCCCCTCCTACACCACCCTGCTTTCCGCTGCTACACCTGACCTGATCTCAGTGGCACTATTCTGTCACTGCCTTTTTCTCCTGGACTGTTTTGCTTTTGTATCCCTTTCCTCAGTGAGAAACACCAGTTACTTAAGGCAAGACCTGGCAAACTCTTTACAGCATCAGGCTGTTAAAAGGTATTGCCTGCAGCCATGCTCTGGTTGTAGGCTCTGAGAGATGCTTCAGCAAAACCCTTCTTGGGCAGATGGGAAGAGATAAGAAAGGGAGGGAGATGTCAGCCCCGTCGTAATGCAGGCACTGTTCAGGGTGGAGATGGCAGCTGGAGGTGTTGGTGTCCCCCTGGATGGGTTCAGACAAGTCTCCCAGGTGAGCTGAGAGATAGCTTTTGTAGCATGCTGTATTGCAAAGGATACTGGGCATTATGGCAAGGCTCCGGGATGCCTGCCCCCGTGACCCACAGAAGAAATCCCCATGAGGTTAGCAGTTATAATCTAGTAACCAGGGACTTCTGAACCCTCAGATTTCACAGCTTGCTGCCAAGGCAGACCTTGACCATGGCAGGATGCTTGCAGATCCCTTATCACAGCCCCAGTGTTTAAACAACCATATCTGTGCTAGGCTATTTCTCTCCAACCTTTGCTGATTTTCCTAAGCAATTTTATGTAACCAGCTGGGTTGGATTTCCATTGGTGTAGAGCAATGGCTTATTGCCCCTTTTTTGTTGTTTTATGATAGAAAAGAAAGTTGGAAGAGCAGTATTTCCCCCCCCCCCCCCTTTTTTTTTTAAAGTTCTTTTTATCCTCAACTCTTGGAAGAGGCTCAAAGAGCTTGTGAACGGCGTCTTTTCTGGTTGCAACATAAAATCATAATACCCTGCTCAAGAAACAGAGGAAATCTGGGATTGTTAGCTACAGTTTTGAGGTTTGCTTTTGTATTTGCTCTTTAGCATTTTATTTCAAAGATGCAGCAAACAGTATAGAGAAATAGTCCCTAAATGACTTATCCTGTTCAAAAAGATGTTATTCAAGGTGTTCCTGGGGAAGATGTCAAGAGGATCCTCTCTTTTTCTTATTCTTTCAAATGCCACTCTCTCAGACCTATCACCAGGGATACCAGGTGAAGTTCAGCAACACGCACATATTGGTAATGAAGAGTTATGGTCCATAAAAACAACAGGTTCCAGGCTGTAATGCTACATCTTCTGCGAATTATCTTCACCTGCAGCTTGCTCTGTTTTTAAGGAAGCTGTGCCCCACAGCTGCCAGGTGGGCTGTATTGTGGACACAAGTAAAGTCGGGAGAGTTCTTAATTTTTATTTTTGTTGTTTAAAAAAGGGGATTTGAGGAAGGAATGGGAAAAATCACAATCTGGGCAGAGAGATGCTTCCTAATTATTAGTTACTACTTGTCTTAAACTGAAACAACCAGCAGCAGAGTGCTAGACATTGCAAGGGAGTTTAATGAAATGGATGAGCTTCTCTCATCTTTGCATTTTAAATTATTTGGAAAATGATTTTTCTAAATCATGTGGAAAAAGGGGCATCAAAATGTGAACTAAAGAGACTCCTGGGTAAACCAGGGAGGCAGACAGAGTTGCAGAATGCTTGCTTTCTGCACACCCCTCCACAGAGGCTGGAGGCAGAAAGTGTTCACAACAGGGCTTTTATTCCGCTATCGCAGCTCTGAAAGCTTGATGTGTGTGTCCAAGGAGGCTGAGCCTGCCTGCCTGCCTGCCTGCCTACTTTCCCCCTGTTCTTCACATAGCAGGAAGGCACGGTACACATGCACACCGCTTGGACTCTAGTGCTTATGGAACAACTTAGCTGGCATGTTAAACAGCTTGTTTGCCTAAGAAATGATCAGTCACTTGGCCACTTCTAGAGGGCTGGTGGCTTTAGTAGACTGTGGGAGGTTGGCCTTTCCCTGCAATGTACTTTATTGCTCTAGAGAGTAATTTTACAAGAGCACTATAAAAATCCTCTGACAAAAAACATGTTGCACATAAACACAGCTAAATGCCCTCCCATATTCTTCATGGGTCTCACTGAGGCATTTTTTGTTTTCACACAGAATCGCCCTTCTCTCCATGCTTGCTCTCAGATAACAGAAACACTGTGACATGAAATCACACCAGAGAGAAGAAACTCTGGCCAGCTGCTCCGCAGCAAAGGGAGAGGGATCCAGTATCCCCAAGGGGTAACATGATTTCCCTGACACCTGTGATGCTCTTTGCTAGAAGTTGACTGACTCTGAAGAAGAGCTGTGAGAAGTTGACTCTGGTCTTGCAATGGTAAAGCAGGTCAGGCAGACAGAGGAGTCCTTTGTGGTCTCATGGGGATTCTTCCTCAGAGCCCATCCCTTTGGCTATATTTGCCGACAACTTTAGCTTTGACATATAGCTCCTCTTTTATCTCTGACAAATGTTCCTCTTCAATGAATAAAAACTACAAAAGCAAGAGAAAAGCTATCCCCCTAGGCTTCTCTATTGAAGAATAACATCCAGCACTCCTCAAATGTCTGTTAGTGTGAATAGAACAAAAACTGAAGACACAGCTGCAAGGCAGGAAACAAGCCTGGGTGAGGTGAGGGGTTCTGCACCTTGCCAAGTTAAAAGTGACACCTCTTGGAAAGGCAAAATACCTGATTTCTTTAAAATAAAATAGTTATTCCCTCCCTTTGTAATAGGGAAGCCATGGCTAAATTTAAATGTGAATCCGGCCAAAATGGAGTGTGGAATAGCAGAATGGCTGTCACCTGTCCCTATTAAATCAGAAGGTGATCATCCCACAGAACTGCATGGATCAGTATAGCTAATCTGAGGCATCAGCACTAGGAAATACTGGCCTGATCCTGACGTGACCTGCTGTGCACAATACATGCCATCCATACCTGAGAAGTGTTAACTCAAACAGAAAGAGCTACAAAACAGAAATCTGACAATCAGAGCCAGTGATCTCTGGACCACTCAGAAAAGATGCCTTTTTTAAGGCTGGCAAAGCAAAATTAGAGAGGGGATGGGGCTGCTGCTTGTGGGCAAATACTAGGAAGAAAGAAACACTGTTTCAGCTGAAATGTGAAGCTGACAGAAGGATGAAAAATGTGAGCATGTTGGAGATGGTGGCAGCTGAGGCATTCCTGCAAAGCACCAGAGCAACGCCCCCAGCTGCCTGTGAAAGAGGCGGGGCTGGGGAAAAGGGCCAGAGTGACTGTAGGGACAGGGCTTTTGACCCCAGACACCTCTTCAGCCCTGTGTCCCCACATCCCTCGCTCCTGACTGCCAGATGGTAGGTATGTGTCAAGGGGGACATAGCTAAGGATAAAATGTGGCTGAGAATAAATACTGCTCAAAGGACAGTATTACTGCTCATGAGAAAGATAGCTTCAATCTAAGGCAGAGACTTTCAGAGCACCTGAACGTCCTTCAGCTGATGTATATGTTACGACACCTGCTTCTGGGAGAGTGGTGACAGCAGTAGTGATCATGCTGGCCAAGCTAGGGATCACTAGCAGAGAGCACTAGTCCTAGCACGCATGATCAGATCCCAGGAAAATATCCCCTGTCAGGGTCTATTTCACACAGACCCTGTGTTGCTGGCTTTGCTGCTCACTGCTTGGACAGTCAGAGATCCCATGCTGCACGTGTGTAGCCCTGGGTGTAGCCTGCAGTGCAATCCCACTGTACTGCTCAAGGACGAAGTGTCCTGATATGAACAAGAAAAGCTATGTTTGGGACAGCCAGGATAATTGCATGAGTAATGGTTTCACTTCTATGGGCCCCAGCACGAGTGGTTGAAAGACTTTTCTGCATAGCAGCTGTAATTGAAAGGTCAGTTCCCATGGAAGCTGCCCTCTTATGCAGAGGGTTTTTTTTCCCTGAGATGAAAGGATGCTTCTCGTCTCTCCAGCCTTTTGAACATGGATTTGTAATCTAAAAGCTGGCAGATCTCTTTGTGCTATATTTCTTAAATGGTTATGTAGTGACAATGTCCAAGCATTTCATTGACACTAACGTATTTATAATCAAGACACCCCTTATCTTTAATAGCTCCTTCCTTAAAGAAATATCACAACCACCATTTTGGGGATGAAAAATTAAGGCACAAAGACTAAACCCTACCCAAGTGCCCGTGCTTTGGAGGGAAGAAAGCTAAACGGCTGCAGAGAGTTCCGGAGCGTGCCTAAAGGAAAGACTCAGTAGAGGGACTTCAGTGGCATGGTGGCAGGTTGAACAGGAAGGTTGGGTCTCTGATTCAAGAGGGAATTCAAATGATGCCACAGGTTAATGCCTTAAATTGCCAGACCACAGTCACTTCAGGTGTCACCAATCTTTAGGAAAAGCCAAGCCTTTGAGGCTGGAAAGCAGATGCCCCAGGTTGCAGCCTGAAGTTTGGCTGGTTGTTCGGTGGGGGCTCTTGCCCCTCGCTGTCCTGCAGGTGCAGAAGTCCTATCCATTCTCAGACCTTTAAAAATTCACAGATGTCATCCTGTTTGAGCATTTTTGAATATTAAAACCAACATTCTGGTTTACATGTAACTGAGAGGATCACAGGCTGCTTCCCTGCAAGTTTGAGCGCAGGTATATGGTATTCTTCAGCTGCTGCGCTGATTATTGGCTGTGATCCACTCCAGAGAAATCTGCATTTCAAGATGCTATTGAAATGGCTCCTGCACACAGGTAAGACACCATGTAGTGTTGTGAAAAGGATCCTGTGATCCACTAGCTGTTCTGCACAAGTTACATTTCATCAGGAAACAAACAGAGCAGAAATGCCAGTGAAAGCCATTTCAGTAGCCTGGTACATTTACAGTAAAATCTGAGGGCTGCCTCTCAATATCAGAATATCAATGAACTGCTTAGTCTATATCCAGGACTCAGTTCCTGCCAACTGTCATAGGGTAAATGAAAAGCTTTTTTCCTTATCTTTAGAGCTTAGCCCCAAAAGCCAGGCCTGGAATGATTTTTTTTTGTCAGTTGCATAACAGAAAAACGGTTTAACAAATCTAAACCCTGTGATTTAAAATAAAGCCCATGTGTGTTTGCTACACGCTGAGTTTCAGTCTGAGCCATTCACTAGCGGCAGAAACACAAAACTCAAAAAAGGCAGAAGAACAAGAAGAGGAGAAGAAAATGCAGTTTACTTAGACCACAAACACAGCTCCAGTATTGCTCTCTGAACAGTGAAACGATAGCAAATAGACAGGTATAAAACAGCTGGCAAGCTGCAGTGAGTTGAAGATCACCCATTTGTTACTTTGCTATCCAACAGCAGGTGAGCCAAGACCAACGGCTGGGGCCTGAGTAACCAGAGAAAATTAACTCTTGTTCTGCAGGGAGTGAAAATTGGTTAATGCTTTGGATTTGGCAGTAATGCCTCCCTCCTGTGTTTGCAGAGTACGTCAGTCTTTGTTCAGAGAGGCATATAGTTTTAGTGTGCATGAAGGTTATTGCAGTGTGCTGGCTGCACTCTTTCTCCTCTTTAATTCAGTAAAATTCTTCATTAAAATAACACCCACGGCTGACAGAGTGTACTGCCTGTGCTACCAGAGCACGCTGTGAGCTGCAGAATTTAGATCCACACTGCCACAATAGGATTTGGCACTTTCCTTGTGGTTTGTATTTCCTTGTATTTGTGAACCTGGCGTTCCCTTGTGTGGATTTATAGAAACAGACCTAGAAAGATTGGTCATCTTTAAGAGGTTGAGGACAGCGTAGGAAGTGGTGTGGGTTTTTTTCCTTTTTTTAATTGCACTATTTTTTATCACTAAACTCTTTTTGTATTTGTTACAACAATGTCCAGAGGAAGAACTAGAAAAAATAACAGGAAGATGCATTTGAGGAGTGTCACTTCAGCTGGGAAAACCTAAGGAAGTCAACTTAAAGGAGCAAGCCTGATTTAGAAGAGGATAATACCACTTTGCAAAAGTTTTGCACAGTCCTTCCTGCAGCCAATCTGAGTGGAAAGGAGAGGAGGGGTGGACAGACACACAAGTAATCACCGTGTTTGGGAATCGTGAGTTATACAAATGATGTCTTTTGATTAGATGAAGACTGGTATAACACTTGCATCTAATTATACCTCAGAACCGCAGGCAATTCATAACATCTGTGATAATCCCAGCCTTCACAGTTAGTGCTGGTAGCAAGATATCTCATCCTGGCTACAAGATACTTAGCTGATTGTGTGCTTGCTAATAACACATTACTGTGATTTTAAAATGAGTATGACATCATCTGCCCTTGATGAGATAATTTTTGTATTATGTTAGCATTTACAAGCTGTGGGCAAGATAAGGACTTGCTGTGCCAGGTGCTGTGTGACACAGTAGGTGACAATCATGGCCTCAAAGGCTTTAATTTTTAAATTAGGACTGGCAGAGCAATGGGGCCTGGCAAAGGGAGGAGAGCAGTCATGGTGGGATTGTGTGGTTATGGCAAAGATTAGCTCATGCACAGTTTAAGAGTTTTAATTTAGCAACAAGGCTGCAAAGGAAGATGGGAAAAAAGCCATCAGAACCGCTCAGGGACCCTCAGGCAGATCTTCTGCTGCTGAAAAGCTCTGAGGCTCCGACGAATGCAGAGGAGCAATGGAGATGTGAAAGGGCCAAGGATCTAGCATCCTACCCTAAGATATGTGGGAGATAAATAATAAAGGACTTTTTAGAGCAAAACTCTAATGTCCTCTGAAGTTAACTGAAAAGCCAGTGTTGTGCCCGGCTCACCGGTGGGGCAGGCTTTGATGACGTACAGCCAAAATGCAGAGGTTGGTATGCCAGAGCCCTTACAGTCTGCCACTGCTAGGCTTGAATAACACATAAAGCACAACAGAACTTTCAAGGAGTTCAGGAGCATTTGAGCAGCACTGAAGCCAGTTCAGGGGCGAGAAAAGGAGATTCCTTCCCTGCCTGGCTCAGCACTGGTGCTTGCACCTCCCTGCACCGACAGTGGGCATTCACAGTGCTAAGTGGAAGTGATCCCAGTCCCTTGAGACCGCCTCTGGTTAACACGTTTAGCACTCATTCTGCTTGTTTGTTTGCAGGAACATCATGGTTTGTCCTTTCAAGTCATCCTTCCTGATATCTCAGAGAAGCTTTACATATATTTTTGACATATTTCCTTGGCTGATACACCTCTGTGCAGCAAACATAAGGGCAATAAAACACACTGTGCTGGACAGGGCAGAAAATGTCTTTCCCGTCTAGGCCTGAATTTTGGGAAGTTTTGTTTTGTCTTTGAAACATCCAGCTAGGTATCGTGTCCTCTACTTTCCATGTAGACTTCTGAGTTGTTCTAAACATTAATGGAATAGCAATCACATTATAAGACACTTTGCTGTTGAATTTCAGTTTCAGAAATGATTTGTTTCTCTTTGGATCCTCTGTCTGGAACCAGAAGCACATTCTGCAGTGTTATGGTTATTTATAGGTTGGGATGAAGCTGCACTAAAAGCATTAGAGGCCAACAGAGAAAACTCCTAAAGCCAGGCTCAAGGGAGACCAAAGAGTTGTTCTTCATGCAACAGGCCGCAGACCTGTGAAACACCTTATCAGAATATGAGGATGGAAGGACTTGGCAGGGGCCTGAGGAAGGCTAGACAAGCAGAGAGGTGGATTGAGGCTGCACAGACACATCAGGAAACCCACAGAGCTGGAAGGGGACCGAAGGAGGAATTAACGGCATAATCACAACAGGTTGTCCTGCTCCTGCTCTTCCCAAAGTGTCTGCTTACAGCTTTTGCTATGTGGGGGGCGATGGGTGGCTGTGGCTGTGCATCAGTTGAGCTGCTCATGGTGACAAACCAGAGTCTGTTCCAGGGTGGGCGGCGTGTAAACGGTGGGAATGACTCCTGCAAAGATGCAGGCAGGATGGTATGTGGCTAGTAAGTACTCTTACCGCACAGGAGTGAAACAAAAGTGAGAAAAGCAGAAAAACAAAGAGGTGAATTTGCAAAAAACTGCCTTTATTTTTTTTTGCACACGCCAAAAATTTTTTTAAAATCTTTTGCAAAAAATCGCAAAATCTTGCAAAGGCCAAAACCTGCAAATCCTGCAAAAGAAGACCCAAAAGCTCCCTCACCGACCAAGCAGAGCCCTCCTCTGCTCAGGTACGGCCACCTCCGAGCCGGGGTCAGTCAGCGGGAGGGGACCAGGGCGCTGCCCCGCAGCCTGCGGGCGGGCGCTCCCGCACCTCTCCACCCACAGGTGACACCCCGGACCGCCCTTAGTTAGGCGGGACAACTAGCTAACTAACTAACACCTAACTAACAACCGGAGGCGTGTGCTTCCCCCCCCGCCCCCGTGAGGCCTGTGACCTCCGCGGGGACCCGCCCGCCGTTGCCGTGGTGACGGGGCGGGAGGGGGCGGTGGCGCCCCCTGTCGGCCGACGCGGGGTGCGTGCGTGCACAGCCCCGCCCCTCCCCTCAGCGGGGCGGCCCCGCTGCCCGCCCTGCCCGTCCGCCCTCCCCGTGCTATCGGGGCGGCATGAGGAGAGCTGGGGGCGGCCGGAGGGGCCGCAGCTGAGGCGCGGCCACCGCCGCCATGTCGCTGCTGTGCGTGAGAGGTGAGTGGGGGGGCGGGAGGCGGCGGGGAGCGGGGCGGGGGGCGGCCGGTCGGTGCCGGCCGCCCGCACCCTCCCGCCCCGGGGGTCTCCCCGCCTCGCCACCCGTGGGGAGAGGCGTGGGGGGCAAACCCGCCGGTCGCCCAAGGGAAGGGCCGCGCCCCACGCAGCCGCCTCCGGAGGTAGCTGTCAGCCGGCACCCCGCGTCCCGAGTGAGGGGAGCACAGCTGGCGGGCTGCGCGGCGGTGTGGAGCGTGGGCCCGTCTCGTTTTAAACTCTCGGATCGAGTCCGTCGGAAGCGGGGACGGACGTCCCGGTGACCTCCTGGCTGAGCCCGCGCTCCGGCCAGGGCGGGCGAGCCGCCGTGCCCCACAGCGGCAACATGGGTGGGGGCCACAGCTGGCCTCGGGTGGGGGCATCCACCTGCACCCCAAGCCCAGGCCGTGCAATGTCCGCCCCGGCGCTGCCGGGGGTCGCGGGCGGCGTTGGGAGCGAGGGGAGGCGCGGTCCCACCCGGCGCCCAAACTCCCGTAGCGAGGAGGAGCCGTCTTTGAGCTTCGTAGTTTGTTTGGACACGAGTTGAAACGCTGTCGCTGAGTGAAGCGGCGCTCGCAGGAAGCCGGTTGCTGTGGCTGGCTTTACTGTCAGTTTCACTCTCCGTATACTCGCCTATAACATACATGATTCCTTCAGATACATCACCAATTATCTTCTCATCCGGCCAGCAAGCCTTGTTCCCTTGCTGAACAAGTTACCAAAAGGCAGCACTTTTTCATGCAGCCAGGATTATAATGCTGGTGGCTTGCTCTCAATCTCTACTTTTCATTTCCTTGCTCTTTCATGCCAAAAAAAAAAAAAAAAAAGAATCCCTGGAGAAAGCCATCTGCCAGGACTCATGCTACTGGGACGTGTCTCACGTCAGCATTCTGCACTGAGCACTGTGATCACAGGGTGTCCCCGGACGCCAGCTGTGCCCTGCAGCTTAAAAGTGTAGTTTTAATGCTCTCAACTCCTTTGCCAGGTATGATAAAAAAACTGGCATGACTGTGGTGGTGATAGCTCAGCTCTTCTCTCACTCACATCGGTCGACTTGGTAACAGCTCTTCATCTAGCTGTTCACCACCTTTTTGAATCAAAATCCGTGTTTTGATGATGGTGTTAATAAAAAGATGCCAGCAGAGTATCTCAAGTGTGCATTATTTTGGGGAGAGGGCTGTTTTTGCAGGAGAGCATTTTTAAACGCAGTTTCAACCCTTTTATTAAACATAATTGTGTTTACAACATTTACAAGTACAAAGTTTATCTTAAAAATGTTTTTGTTGCAGTTCTGTGTAAACTCTGAAGTGCATGTAGTACCTCTGTTAGACTTGTCCATTTTCAAGGCTTTGCCAGAATGTCATAATTGAAGCTGATTCTTGTAAGCTCAAGGATGCTTACAGGTTATAGGTGCTTTTTCATATTTTTGGTGGTTCACCCTCAAAATGTTCTCAGGCTGTCCAGTAAAGAAAAGTGGGTTTGATGCCGCTTGGAGCTGACTGGGTATTTATGATGTATTTACACCCCATGTAGAAGAGTAGTGAAAGCTCATGAACTGGATGATTGAGTTACTGAAACTGTCTGCCTTTTCAGGGTGTTAAGTCTTGGTCTGTATAGTCTTTGGGACAAAAGCATTTCAGCAACCTGGAAGAAGCCTGCTGTTTTGTTTGGCTTATTCTTTAGTTATGTGTTAAAGAGCTAAAGAAGAAACTTGAGGTGGCTGGTGACTGTGTGTGATGGAGAATTATTGTGAAAATTATCTTTCATTTCCATCTGCTGTGCTAACACTGTAGAAAATACCAGCAGTAGTTTAGATAGGGGATACTGAGAAACTTTATTATAAGAATGCAGAATATAGTCAATTTACTAAACTTGAAGCAACATGTTTTGTGAAGTAGCCATGATGGGAAAAACGAGCTGGTGAGATCTCACAAGTATGAACCATGAAACATAAAAGGGAAGCGTGCTGAGGTAGAGCAGTCTGCAAAACAAAATGGATACCAGGAGCTGAGATAAAAGAATAACTTTTGGGGCAAGGAGAAGAAAGCTCTATTAACTGTTACTTATTTAAAAAAAAAAAAATTAACACTTTTCTTGCATTTTCCCTTTCCACTGAAATGAACTAATCTTGCTGAGAAAGCAGTGTAGCTGTTAATAAGAAACTTGGAAAAGCTGCTCTTTTTTTTCCCCCATTAAAAATGCTGCACATGTAAGACTGCATAGTAACATGGGGTTGGATGTTGTAGACCTGAGATTAAAAAAAGCAAGACAATAAAAAAACCCTGTGAAATAAATGTAGGCGACTGGGACACTGTTAATAGCCTCTGAATTGCAGTTTAACAGATAAAGGGAAATGTGGAAAAAACCCTAAGTGGCAGTATAACAAGAAGCCTGGCAGCCAGAAAGATAGTGTTGTAATTCATAGATTTATTTTTTTCCTCCTTGAATTACGCACATTAATAGTATTTTAATGAACGGCTAATCTAAAACAGTGCACGCCAAACATGTCTGAGTGTTGCCTTTGTTCCTGAAAGAACAGCCAACATACATGGCTTCTTGATCTCATGTTTGGCGGTATGTTTCTTTTACCTTTTCATCTCACAAAACAAATCAGGGTTTGGGTTTGGGGTTTTTTTTCAGCATCATTGAGCTGTATGTGCCATAGGAGTACCTGACAGAAAATCTGAGCTCAGAGGAATTGTGAGCCTGGGCTCACCCGCAAGTGTTGAGAGGATACGTGAAGTGAGCCAGTGCTAACAGGCGGTTGCAGGAGCAAATTAAGGGATCCTTTGGGAGCAGGGAGGTATGCAGAGGGTGTAAGTGAAGTGAAGGAGAAAACAAATCCTGAATATTACATGACTGAGGCTTTTAGAGGAGACTTCTTTGTGTTTTGATTCTACTGCTTAAGTGCAAAAGAGATTGCATGGACCTCTGTTCAGGGCAGCTGTGTCTGGATTATGTCTGATAATCTTCACTTGGCATAGTTTGCTTTCTTAGTTTGCATTTGGTGTTGTATTTGTAAAAATAGCACATATTAAAACTAATCACAGTGAAGCAGTCCAGTTTTTCACATCAGTCTTGCATCATTTAATTTCTTGGCCTTTTCTTTGAAGTCTTGATTTTTACCTCAGATCTCAATTAAATTTCTTCTTCTAACCTTTCTCTCTTCTCAAGATAGAAATAACTGCTATCCCAGCAGGGCTGGCAAGGGTCAGAGCAAAGGAGGGCCCTACTGAGACTGGATCACCCGGTCACAGGTGCTCTGTCATCGGTTCCTTTGCTCTGTTTGCATCATTGTCCTGAGATGTACTTCAGGCCTTTTCACTTGCTCACTTTTACTGCATCTTACTGTGTCCCCAGCTCTTGCTGTCTCTAGATAATGATGATTCTCTTCTAGTTTTCTTCCTCCCTGCTTTATACCAGCTAATGCTGTGTCTTCACAGACAGCTTAACAGTGTAAAGGCTGGGAGACCTGGGTTTGTCCAGCCTGGAGAAGACTGGGGGGGATCTTGTCAATGCTTATAAATATCTGAAAGGTGGGTGTCAAGAGAATGGGGCTGGAGTCTTTTCAGTGGTGCCCAGCGACAGGCCATGGGGCAATGGGCACAAGTTGGAACACAGGAAGTTCCACTTAAACATGAGGAAAAACTTCTTTCCTGTGCGGGTGACAGAGCAGTGGCACAGGCTGCCCAGGGAGGTTGTGGGGTCCCTTCCCTGGAGACATTCAAACCCCGCCTGGACACAGTCCTGTGCCCCCTGCTCTGGGTGTGCCTGCTCAAGCAGGGGGATTGGATGAGGTGATTTCCACAGGTCCCTTCCAATCCCTGCTGTTCTGTGACTCAGTGTCTGTGTGAGATTTGGCTGCCTGAGGTATATAGGAGATTGAATTAGGTGATCTCTTCTGGTCTTGCACTCTAAAATTTTAAGTTGCTGGCTGCTGTGTGAAATGACACTGTCTGGAAGTTAGGGATGTTGTTTTTTTGCCTACTGTTTGTCTTGCTGCTGCTCTGAAGAGTGAGAAAGCTTGCTTATTTTGTGACATTTTTGGTTTGTTAGAATAACGGGAGCGCTGGAATACTGCTCAGTGAACTTAACTGCACATCCCTGTGTTGCCAGCACAATTCAGCTTCTAGTATCTGCCCACCGAATTAAACTCCGTTGATATCCAAGTGAAAGAATCAAACAGGGAAAAAAGAAATAGATATTAATGGTGGCAGAAAGGAATATATGTTCACCTTGTGGAGTACTTGGAAATACTCATAACTAGAAGTCCTATAGTCAAATGTCAGGGCTTTTTCTTTGTGTTTAAAGGATTTTTTTTTCCCTGATGCAATAGCCTCAACTTACCTCGGTGTTTTCTGTAAGGCTGAATGCAGTGTCTCCAGCATTTGGTCTCAAAGGTGGAGGTCTTGAGCTGGAGCTCCCTACATTGCACGCTTGTAAACAGGACTCTTAGCAATAGGGTGGTTGTATTGCTCTGTTGTGACAGTATTCTGAAATGGTTGCAGAATTGAAAAAAATACTCTGCCTGTCTTTGTGTAGATCAAAGTGGAAAAGAACAGAATTGGACTCTAAAAGCAGCAGCAGAAGTACAGGTTATAAAGGTAGAGTATTAATAAAAATATAATGCTTCATGAAGAATTTCCTGCAAATGTGTTATAAACTCCTTTTCTCTAGCTGCAGTTAGTCAGGAAGCTGCCAATAGTGTTGGAACAAAATAAAATGCATTAGAAACTTGGATAAAAACACTAAGATAATAGTCTTTGCTTCTAATGGAGCTTCTTTGCACTGAGTCTTAAGTTTGGGGTTTGTAAAGCTGTAATTAGCGGCTTAACGGGAGAAAAAACTTGAACTTTCAAGCTTCAGTTGTTAAGTAATAGGAATGTTTAAAACATACAAACTGCATTTGGCTTGTGAGGCTTGGGGGGGTCATTAATTTTCCTGCTTCAAACCCTCACTCCTGTGGCTTTCGACTCTGTTACTGCAGAAGTTTCAACAAACAACGTGGAGCCTTTTTTTTCATTATTTAGGGACTGAAAGCTACTTGAACACCGCCCCCCCCCCCCGCGTGATTTTGTAGTGGGATTGAGGAAGTGTACAATGTTGCTTGCTGAATTTGAATAGCATCTGCTTTCTTCTGGCTCACTTGGTGTCCTCTCAGTTGACGCCTTCAGTTTGGGATCTACCAGGTCAAACTTATTAAAGTTGTTATTAACATACTGTTTTAATATGCAGCAAACCGCTAGATTTAATCCAAGTGCTGAAAAGTCCTCATTTTGAACTGTAGCAGTCTGAGACCCAGTTGCACTTTACACATTCGCATATAAAATCCAAGCAAATGAAACTGCTTTTCTAAATCCAGGACCTTGCTTCAAATATTTGACTTGGAGGCATGTGAAATGCATACGTCTGATGGCAAATGGTCCTCCTATAAATTTTCTTTTAAATTTCCTTCTGCATATTTTTTTATGCCTTATGATCAAATTTTACTCCATGTTTTGAAAAATAGTTTAATCACTTGGTGAAAGCTGTTCTCGGTGCTCTTCCAGGAGAGCTTAAACCAGAGTGATGTGCCTAATAGCTTTTGCTTTTTCATCCAGACAATTCATTGTGTTGTCTTGCAAACAAATTGGGAGCCGCTGTGAGGATGTGTAGGGTCTTCCCTTACTCTGCCTCTTTGATAGGTTAAACCTTAATAGCACCTGGCATTTTCTTGGTGTGGAAATAGGTGGAAGCAACTTGTTATACGTGTCTCTTGTTCGGTAGAAGGGCTTCTGGAGCCTGTAGTTTGAATGGTTTCTCTGTAGCATTTGCATTTGCTCTTCTGACTGTACTTCTCAAATTTATGCAGAAATGAAAGTTGGATTTAATATTCTTGTGTTGATCTCGTCATCATTAAATGGAGAACAAAAATCTGCTTTGTTCCTACTGCCAGCTCGTGCTTATCTGTGCATGCATTAGCCATCTTTGCCAAGGACTTTGCTGAAGTAATGTTTGCTTGTCTACTGTGACCTGTAGCATTTGGCAGAGGCTTTCTGTGGTACGGATTCCTATTCTGTAGGTATATCGTGGCTGTTTGGATCAGATCTCTCTGCATTTAGCAGGATTTCAGATGGATTTTCTTTTCTCTTAGGCTCTCCTTCTACCTGACTAGGCTGCTGTGCATAATGCTTCTTTGATTATCTGCCTCTTCACTGACTTTTGTGTCCTGCTTGGTTTTGTATAAAGGACAAATGCCTAGTCCAGGAGTGAAAATGTTGAAACATGGCAGGCGTTAATTTGATCATGACTGATCTCTCAAGTGGCTAACTCTGTTTCACTGGCTTTCCACCATACAATGTCATTTTACACTTTAATGAGAACATCTTGTGCTAGTAAGTCATATGTCTCCATTCTGCCTGTTATCTGTGCAGTTTAGAGAAGACTTTCCAAACAAGTGTTGAGTAATAGGCATCGTTTTTTCTGAACTTCAACTCCTAACACATTGGTTGCTCTATTAGTTTTTCCAGACATTTGTCTGGTGTGCTCCGTGATCTGTAGGTACCTGTCTTCTACAAGAGTGCCCTAAGGGTCACCTCAGGTGTCGTACTCTGCTCGCCTTGGAGCCTGTTTTCTAATCTGTCAGGATGCATTTAAAGCAGACGTCACTGGGCTACAGACTTCTTCACTGACGTCTGAGTGGCTGTTATCTAGACCTTCTGACTTTTATTATTTGCATCTTGGATGTTTAACGTCACCTTCACTTATTGATGGGCTGGAAAGTACCCGGTCTCACTGGTACTTGCCTCTCCCCAAGCATGGAGCAAACATTTATTAGATGCCTCTTGCTTTTTTACCATTAGCAGTTAAGTCAATTATGGGATGGGAGGGCAATGTCCTTGTTGGTGTTTTTTCTCTAATTTAATTAAGATTTTTTTTATATTTATCTGTCTTCCTTTCCCCTGCATCTAACTTCCTACACCTAGGGCCACCCAACCTGCGTTGTTACTGTTTATTTCTTCTCAATTTTATCATGGCCTGTAGCTCTTTGGGATAGAATGGGCCTCAGCTGTCCTTCTTGCTTGAGGAGCAATGGCATTTTGACCTCTTAGAAAACTCTTAATACATGATTCCTGTATCTGAGATCACAGTTTTGGTTCAAATTTATTCTCCTCAGTCAATTTTGTAATAATTATCCTCAGCCTTATGAAATTAACCCTCTCTGAAATGTCCCTCATGTATTTTGAGGGCTTGTCTTTGGACAGTCCATGTTGTATTTGATTTGATCACAACTACTGCAGCTAACTTTAAAAAAATTATTTTGTAGAAGTAAATTTTAGTGGGGATCCGAAATAGTTGTCCTGCTGTTTAACAGTTTTTGAGTTGGAACGCCATTTACAAGTTCTAGAAGAACTGAAGAGTACTGGTAGGCATATGAACTCTCCAGCACTTTTATGTTTAACTGTCGATGTGACTAATACTGCCTTCTGTGGCGAGTTCGCAGATTTCAGTTAAATACATTATGAGATATACTATAAGCATCTGTATTTCTAGTTCAGCTAGGAAGAAAACTTCATGTTTAATCCAGATTTAAAAAAAAATAGTTAAACCAAGAAACCTCTGGTCGATAGTTTAATGAAAAGCTGCAAGTGAGGTTTACTTGGCATATTGCAAAAAGTTGAGATGTTCACCTCCTTCACCAGGCTTTCAAAATAGATCCCCTGATGTCCTTTTAAGGTATTTTTCCCATTATTGACTTTGAATAATAGAATAATTACACTTCTAACTAACAAATAATGTACTGAGTACCTACAGATTTTAGTGACCTTTTCCTTCTTGTGCAGCGTGGCGTGCAAGAGACCAGCTGTGGCTATGGGATCAAGATAGATGATAAATCCTCAGCTGAGGAATTCTTTTGACTAATGTTGGTTGAACTTCATAAGCGCTGTGTTATGGCATGGGTTCATGTCCTGCTGTTGTGGAAAGTGGCAAGGGACTGGAGCATGGTACTGGCAGGTACGCTGCCTCTCTGACAGCCAGGTGAGGCATCTTGAAAATGAAAGGAAACGCTGCCAGCTAATGTTGTGTCTCAGTTTGTGTTCCCTCTGGAACATGGCTCTCGAGTGTTGATATGTTCATCCTTTTGTCAGATGATTTGGGTGGGATTTGGAAAGAACGGTAAAGGAGTTGGGTACCTGCATTCAACATGGAAGCATGTGTTTAGAGACCCTCAATTTACAGAAATCCTATGCTTGAGAGATGGTGAAATTGAGGTGTTGTCTGGTATGTATAAACTTCACCTGCTTTGTTCACAGGGTTTACTTTTTGCTGGCCAAGCTTAAATTTGTCAAGGTCTTAACATTGCTGGGCAGGGTGCATGAGTTAGAAACTATGTTAAAGGGATTAAAAAACTTTGTTCCCTTTTTGCTTGCCTGTATTTGGGGAGCTGGGTGATTTAGAAATGTAAAGGTATGATCTTTCAACAACTTTGTGCTGACCTGAGACTCTTGATGCTCTTCCTTGCAGTTGAACATCGTGTATGAATGGAAAGTGAATTGGACTGGAATGGCATGTCTGGTGATGGATAAGAGGAGGTGTCTTGCTGGGGATCATCTCTAGCCTAAAGCTGTTGGCGAGTTTTAAAAGAAGTTTGGCTTCCAGCCTTGACCATGTCCCTTTAAGGAATACTGGTTTTAACCCTATTACTTAAAGCTCCTGTGACTTAATTCTCTTAATTCTTTACAGCTAAATGCTCTGCTAAACAGACTCCAGCATTTCCACCGTGGAGACATAATTATTAGTTACAAAATAACTGCAGAATTAGACTTTGGAGTATTGGTATGCTCAGTATTTATTTTCTCAGCTCAGGCCAACATAGTAATACTCAGTTTAAGAAACATAAAACAAAATTACACATTAAAGGACTCCTTGGGTCTGTCCAGGTAAAGACTGCAACATATAATCAACTTGCTGTTGTCTTTGTTGGCCTCTCCTGAGGAGAGGAGTTTGCATCTGGAGCTAAGAATGGTTGCCCATTAAGCCCTTCACTCTTGTAAGCTTTTGTGCCAGCATGGTGGTGCAGGCCCTGTGGCAGGGGTGCAGACACGCTTGAATAAGGCTGAGTGAACTGATGAAGGGACCACATCCCCTGAAACCTGTTCTGGAGGATGATTTAGGGCTGTTGTCCAAGGCCTGGGCTGGGAGATGGCTGGTGGCTTGGCAACAGACAAGGGCTGTTGCTTGAACAACTTCTGTGATGTAGCAAATCTGTCCTGTGTTGTCCTGCTGCCTGGCGTTTTTGTGACTTTGTGCCACCAGATGTTACCTCTGCTCAGCTGTACCCTACTGGGGAGCGCAGTGGGTAGTGGTGCTGTGGGCAGATGGCAAATTTCCTCGTCAGTCACTGATTTGGAGCCTCATGTGCTGATGAAGGTGCACTGTGCTTCTAAACCTCCACGAGACTTCTACCTGGCCACTTCTTTTGGCTTGCCATAATTTTTGGAGATGTTGTAGATTTATCTTATTTTTTTGTGCCGCTGGATATCTGATCAAGGCCAGACAACTTTATAATCTTCAAGCATGGGGAGCTGTGTGCTTTATTCTGCTGATTGTTGGCATCCTGCGTATCACAAGAAGGTTACTTACTGTAAGGCATTTTTTTTCCCCCAGCAAATCCTTGACCAAATTGTTCAAAGACTGCTGTGCAAACTGAATTCTTTCAGAGTCTTGTGGGTTTTTTTAATTGCCCTAAAATATGTTCTAAGGGTATTTCAAAACCATTCCATATAGTCAGGTAGTGATGGAAATAGTAGGCATGAAGAAACTCAGGGTCAAATTTCACTTAAGCTATGTTGTAAACTGAAAATTCCTGCTTAGCAAACATAGTAGGTTCCAAGGAATAAATAAATATGTGTGTGTGTATATCTATATATGTATATGAATATGTAGGTATTTAAATTTTTAGAGAGAAGCTCTTTAGAGACGTTTCCTTTCCTGAGGGCTTGTATAATCCTCAGAATGTGTTCTTAGGATATGTCCAGGGACTTCAGACTTTCAGTACCTGTGATGATTCACATTTAGCTGTCACACAGTCTTCTCTTGCAACAACCACAGTCCTTTGCAAATGAAGTCCCTGTGCAGTGTTATGGCTGCAGTTATACACTGGAGATCTACAAACTGTTATACTGGAAATCTTTAATAACTGTTTTTTACTATAGGGCCAGGAGTTCCAGACACTAATTGAGATGATGCCAAGGTAGCTTATCAGCTTTGGGTGAGGAAGGAGTTTGATAAACTACTATACACATGTTAGAAAATTATGTGTCATTCCTAGTTTGTTCACCTTCCTGATTTCATGACTTGTTCTTCGTCATGAGACTTCTTTAAAGGCAAGCAGGTGGTGTTCCTCTGAGGATTGTTTGGCCTCTGTGGATGGCATGCTTCACATGACTCCTTTTTGAGAGTTTGAGGGGCCATAAATTACTAGAAAGGTGATATTGCCTTCATTTCTGGATTTGGGAGTTCTAATGCCACCATATTCATAATGCCATTTAATTGAGTAATAAAGCCTTCGTTTTTAATGAAATAAATTATTGCTGTTCTCTGGTTCAAACATGCCCCAGTCTTGAACTCCTGATCTGAACCTAAACTTGTACTATGTGACTTGAGTTTGGCACGCAACGTGGACATGGATTTTTAGGGAGAGGAAAAATGGATGTGAAATAATATTTTTATTTCAGCCTTTCCTATGTGGTATAACTTGCTGCATGTGCAAAATATTATTTGATTTTGACATATCAAATTAGGTAAGTGGAGTCTGTGTATGGTCCATTTCAGTAAGAGGTTTTTTGGAGAGATTAACTGCTTAGAAACTCTGTAGTTATAAGGCCAGAATGGATTGTTGTAATCATCTAATATGACCCTCTGTAGGACATAGTATTTTTTAGTATAACAATCTACAGTTTTCTAGAAAAAGAATAGTTTCTGCATTAAAACTAATGAAGGATTTTCGGCAGTTCTTGGCAGCTTCATGTTGATTATCATCATATGTGACAAATTCATGCTTTTTAGACTGAACTGGTTTTCTAGCTTCAGCATCACAACAGCAGAAGTTGGCGTGCCTTTTGTTGGATTTGAGAACCTTTTACGAAGTTTGTACACCTTGCCCTTCCCGTACTTAAGGATTGGGAAAATTGGAGTTTGGTAATGTCTTACTTGTGTAGAAGTACATGGCTGTTGTATTATGACTAATCTGACTGTAATGAGAAGTGTTTACATATTTTTCCCATGCTTAAAAAGAGATTGAGACATGCCATGACCTATTGGATCACTGTGTTAAATCGGTATTTTGTTACACTTTGGTGAGGTGGGAGGAGGGTGATTTAACAGAGCTCTACCAACAAACCTTTTATTTCTATTGTAAACTTGAGTTTGAAGTTACCATTCTGTATACATCTGACACTTTGACCAAAGATACAGAAATGTGTTCAGGCTTTATTAGGGCAGAGCAGCACGTGACAGAAGTCTGAATACGTGGGAGTTAACCCTGTGCATGCTTGCTGGGGGCCTGCATTGTATTTTTTTTATTTCTCATAGAGCATCAGGAAAGAGCTGGTGTTGGAGGTGAAACAGGGATTACATGATCCTGAAATGACGAGTGATATCAAGTTATATGAAGTAAACAGTGAAAAACATTTAAATTAATAGTTTCAAGTTTGTTTCCAAGAGGGTGCAGACATGTTAGTGTTATAAAGGAAAGCAGGGAGCTTGTGACTAAAGTGGTGGTGGGAAGGGGTCAGTTGGGGTAGGACTCGGAACTAGCCCTCATAAGGTTACCAGGAGCCATGAGGAGAGTGGGTTATGAGGGAAACAGAGATGTTGGAGGGCATGCCCTGCTCTGGAAAGAGAGGAATAAAGGTGACTGGGAAAATTCCACTGTGTGTTAGTGATACAAAATGTAAAGCAGCATTAGCGTGGATAAAAGAGAACCAGCTGGGCTGAAATTGCTTTGGGAAGAGCTGATAAGAGATTTTGCTGTGGTAGCGCAAGAGATCTACTGCACGTAGTCCAGGATTTAAATGTGGGTAGAGATCTCATAATATGGTTAGAGAGAAGTATTTCTGGGTATTGTCACTGTGAGAAGCTGACTCCCCACACCAGAGGGTAAATGCTGTTGGTAATGGCTGGGTACAGAGAGCTGCGTTATCTGGCAGTTTCATCATCAGATAGTGACCAAAGGCATAAAATCAATGGAGTTAGCTGCAGACATGGCTTTAAGAAGCACAAAAGATGCTTCAGGGAAGATGGACATAGAAGTGAACTTGGTTTCAATGATCACGACTTGAACTAGTTTAAGTTAAACAGAAAAACATGTAGACCAGCAACTGTCAGGCCCCTAGAGAAAATGGAGAATCACAAAATCAGAGGTTGGAAAGGACCTCAGGGATCATCTAGAAGCTTTGTGATGAAGCGAGGAGCTTAGATATGGAGGA
This sequence comes from Phalacrocorax aristotelis, assembly GCF_949628215.1. NCBI lineage: Eukaryota > Metazoa > Chordata > Aves > Suliformes > Phalacrocoracidae > Phalacrocorax > Phalacrocorax aristotelis. Next base: position 71,397,820 of record NC_134311.1, on the reverse strand, counting down.
GAGCATGAAATTCAGTGAAGCTACAGGGGTAAATATTAGCATCTCAAATAACAAGAAAAGGCTCCACCTAGGAAATGACCCCAGAGCTGATGATTCACCTGATCATTGCGTCAGGATATGGTGAGCAAACACAGAACCTCTGAGGTGTGGGCAAAAAATCTGTTTGTAAAGGAAGGTGTATCTTGAGGATCAGGAAGTCCAGGGCTAAGACAGGGGCTTCCACCTGAGCAGACAAGGTGATGTCTTGCAAAGAGTATTAAAGCAGATAACAGAAGGTGCTTTGGTCACATGAAAAGGAGAAACAGTCTCACAAAGGAAAGACCCAGACTGCTGTGCACAGGGACAGGGAGTGGAGTAAAGATGATCTGGGTATGATCCCTGAACTGTAGGAACTGTTTCTTACGAGGATGACACTGAAAACAATGCACAGATACACAGGGTGGGAGCAAAACTTCTAATGCCTTGAATTTGAGACTGGTAATCTATAGCCCAGAGTGCTGAAACACACAACATTTGAAATCTAAACTCTGTTAGCAGAATTTTGACTGCTGCAGTGGCAGCAGTAATCAAGCAGTGGCATCACCTAAGTGGAGAACAAGAAAGGTGGTTTCTGTGGGTTGGCAGGAAGATAAAGTGATGGCTGATAAATGTTGGTAAGTATGGGTCTTGACTTCAAAGGCAGGCAAGACTGATATATGCAAGGTTTAAAATAAACTTTAAAAAGAGAATAATAAAAACTGTATAGACAGGTGGAAGCAGTGTAGAAGGTCATCAGGTGTAAAATGTGGTGTGTTTTGCAAGAGGAAGATTGTGCTGGGCTAACCTCTTGTTTCTAGATGAAAGCATGCATCTGTTTGGACTTTTGTAATATCTCACAAGTCACCATAGCAGACATTTCTCTTTGAAGAAAATTGGAATTAGCAAAAGAAATGTAGAGTGCATAACGAACTGGCTGTAGCAGAAGCTTGTAATGTTGCAGAGGCTGGTGGGAGAAGCAGGTGGATGTCTTCCACTTGTCTTGTGGCAAGAAAAGTAGGAATGTGTGTGTCAAAGTTGATTTTAAGACAAGTCCTAATGACATAATCAACTTGGAAGTAGATAAATATAGCACGTGAAGGATTCAATGACCCTGAGGATAGCGATAATGAAAATGAGTTGATATTATGTAGAAGAGCTATGCACTAAAAAGTCAAATAAAAAGAATTTCTGAAAAATGCAAAGCTTGGTGAAAGGAGAGGTATTGGAGAGTCCTCGTGACTCAGCACCAGTACAAAATAATTGTGGAGAGAGAATGTGACACCAGTATGTGCTGGGGAAAGTATTCCTGTGAGAGAGGGAAGGACAAAGGCATCTGTAATTGGTCCTTGCATACTGTGGCCAGCACTGGCTGACCTTGTTCAGGAAGGATGAGCTTAGGTGGGACTACAGGGAGAGGGTGAAAGAAAACCTTGACTGGCTCTTTCTTCCTTTCAGTCTCTATGGTGTGAAGATTAGGAGGCTGCGGCTCCTTCGATCTGGATAAACGCAAACATAGGATCTATGAATTCTGTCCATTAAAAACATCAGGAAATTAAACACAGGGTGAGAAAAAACATTAAGGTGGAGGATAGTGTTGACATAAGATACAGAAGGTATAAGCGTGCCATTAATTAAAGCGTAGGTGGGAAGTCAGGCATGATTTCGAATGGCTTAAGTGATACAGGTGCTTCGAGAACCAGCACTAGAGTTCCTGACCTCAAAGGGCCCTTCCAGTCTTATGATCCTCCCAGCACTAACTTCATTATGATGTGAATTATTGCTCTGACAACTACTTGCTAAAGACAAATTATACTAAGGTAAAATTCTGATGTAGCATCTTGCTTAGTTATAAATTTTAACAATAAAAAAACCAAACTACATGTGAGGGAACTTGCTCATACTTGATTGTTACCTAAGGCTGTTTATCGTAGTTAATGATTTTGATTACAATGGCATTTAGTCTGATGGAATTTCACTTTAATTTTTATGGAGGCTCAAATGCAAGCAAATAGCATGGGTTTCAGGAGAACAATCTTGGGCATAATCGTTGTCATTAGTAAGACATGGTTGTTGTTCAGGTCTTTGTGTACATGCTGTATCAAAACAAAAGTACTGAATTTTATGAAACACATTCCATCTTTACAATCTTAAAAACCAAACATCCCCAAACCATCCTTTTCAGCTTCCTTCTGGGGCAATAGTTTTAGTGACCGATGTCCCAAGACCTTAATACAATCCCCCCACCCCCAACCCCCCCCTCAAAAAAAGCAAATCCAAAAGCCTGTAAAAAAGTTGCTGCCAATCTAACTGTCCTGTTTCTGCAATTTGTGTGTGTCCTCCAGGGACCAGTGTTGCCTGAGCAGTTTGTGAATGCTAAGGGTAAAGTCAGGTTGCCAAAGAATTCAACTGCAAACAGTGTGCTGTTACATCTCCTCTATACAAAAAGGATGTGGACAGGCTGGAAGGGGTCCAGAGAAGGGCCACCAAGATGATCAGAGGACTGGGAAGCTGCCATACGAGGATAGGCTGGGAGAGCTGGGTTCATTCAGCCTTGAGAAAAGGAGGCTCAGAGGGGATCTCATCACCATGTACCAGTACTTAAGGGGCAGCTACAAAGAAGATGGAGACTCCTTTTTTACATGGAGTCCCATGGAGAGGACAAGGGGGGATGGACACAAGTTGCTCTTGGGGAGATTCCAATTGGACACCAGAGGGAAATTTTTCACAGTGAGGACAGTCACCATTGGAATAATCTCCCCAGGGAAGTGGTTGACTCAGCCACGTTGGACACCTTCAAGAGTCGTCTGGACAGGGTGCTGGGCCATCTTGTTTAGACTGTGCTGTTCCTAGAAAGGTTGGACTAGATGATCCCTGAGGTCCCTTCCAACCTGGGATTCTGTGATTCTCTGATTCTGTGATCTCCCTTTCCTGCCTAGGAATCTCATTCAGGTATCCTAAACAGTTCATATCCTAAACAGTTCTTTCACTCTTTCTAATGCTCACAGTCAGCTTATTTCTATCTCCTAGATAGTAATCTTTTCTCTGGTTTGTGAACTCAAGCAAGTAAATATGTAAGTAACACAATATGACTATTTTCATTAAAACTATTTTTCAAACTAGACCAATCCTGCTTCATTATTTGGTGCAGGAAAACACAGGTACTGTTTTTCCTGTGAGCTTTTGCTGTAGTACGTTGGGATGTTTTTGCTTTAAAAACAAAAAAGAAGTTACTGAATCCACCACATGTGTTCTTGCTTTATTTTTGAGTTTCTCTTTTGGTGAATATGCTAGACTTCTGGAGTTGAACAACGATACTTGTGAGTATCAGTTTTTTGCTTGATGCCTTTCAGGCCTGTGCTCAGTCCTGCTTGACAAATAGCCGTGTTCCAGTTGGTTGAGTGCTTGCAATCCTGTAACTGAGATCGAAATTACCAGAAAACATACCAAGGCTGTGATTAGGTAGCAATCACTTTTGGTGTGGTTAGTCAGCAACTCTTGTTCCAGAGTGCATCTTGTTTAAACTAAATCTGAACAGGGACTGCAGAAACCTGAGTCATTTGGTAGACTGTAGCAGGTGACTTCAGTGCTTTTGTTGACTGAGGAGAGAAGCACACACCAGCCAAAGGAAAAGCATACAAGGTCTTTTACTCTATCTGTAATTCCTGCTTTTTCTTTTGTTTGGTACCAGAGTACTTGTGTCTTCTAGCAGCTGTTACCTCACTGTGACCAGGCTGTGTGATTTGACCTAGTAACTCTGGCAGGGTTCTAGTCATTTATGTGACCTTTACCTGTACACACAATGTGTGAGCAACAGCTACATGTGCTTTGTGTCTTGGAAGAAGCTATTCTGTAAAGAGGTGTATCTTATTTCAAAAATAAAAATAAAAAAACCTCAGATTGTCCTGGTTTCTAAATTAGTTTGAAGTTTATGAGGGTTTGGTGGGTTTTTTTGTTTTGTTTTTAAAATTTTTGTTCTTTAGCTTTTGTTGTGTGCTGAAGCTTTTCTTATAAACTAGTTGAACTACTGGTTTGTTAGCAAAGTCCGTTTACCAACTCAGACTGGCTGCTAGCAGACTTAATTCATTATCAGTCTGTTTATTTTCCTGCCTTTTGGTGCAAGGATGTGGCTTTCATTATGTATATTTCCTTAGTCTTTGGCAGTTGGGGCATATATGAGTTGAAGTCTCTTTTGTGTAAAATTAAGCAGCATGGGTTTTGTTCCATTATTGAATTAAGGCATTTCCACTAATTTAAAATAACATACTTCTGAACCTTACAGAACTGGAAAGAAGGGTAATTTATGCCACTGGAAATTGGAAGCCTCCTTTATTCTCTGGCCAGTGGTATTTATCTTCTATATCTAAAAATTCTGAAAGATTTTATAGATTTCCTCCCTCTCCCACCCCCCATAATCAGGCCAAATGCCTGATTGTGCCATAATTTGTGCCATAATCAGGCACAAATTCAGGAGTAGGGATGCTGTCTCTTCTGATCGTAAAACAGTTAAAAGTCCAGGAGAAATCTGTAACCTGTAGGGAACTCCTTAAAGCAAAGTGACCAAAGCATGATCTTAACAGAAATCATCCTCTGAGGGTCACAAACACAGTAACTCATTCTAATATGTTGCACCCAAGCTGCTTTTTTTACCAATAAAATAAAACAAAAGCTGCAACAAAATACTGGAGGCAGCTGGGATTACTGTTCGGTTCACCTCTTGGTTGGGGAAGCAGGTCACCTGACAGAGTCGTCTGTGTTGCCAGCGTCAGGAGGATTAACCTCTCATAATCTCTGTGATTTGAATAAGAGATTTTGTTCCTGTCCTCACTGCTCAGTTCAAAGCAGCTACTGAGAAGAAACTTCAGTGAATCTTCAGCAACATTTCTGTGTTGGTCAGCCAAAAAAGAAAGAAATAGATGTTACAGGATTTCTCCCAGCTGTGGTTTTTAGCAACTGCTTTTAGTGTTTGTAGGGTGAGTATATATAGGTGGAGCTGTTCTAGCGAATCAGGGAAGTTGGCTACAACCTCAGTTTCCTTTTGGTTTAAAAGGGGTTCTGTTACACAAGTGGTATCAAATCCATTTCTCCATCACCACACTCTGCTTCCCCCTTCCCCTTGGAAAGCAAACTTTGGACAAAGGCGTCATCTCTCAGTTTGTAAGCACAACATAATAAAACTTCAGTGTGCATTTGTTTTCCCACTTCTCAAGGAAAATGTAACTGATCCAGACCAATCAGTCAGAGTTGATGGTTGCCTGCCTGTGCTAGGTCAAGCTAAAGCTGGGAGGGATTGCTCGCTCGACTAACGTATATTTATTCACCCTTGAGAAATGGTGGTGTTAGTAATAAGGGACTTGGCTCTACTTATAGCCCCACAAAATTTGAAAAAGGATTTTCTTTTGTGTATTGTGGTTGTGGGGAGGCTATTTATTTTAAACTTTAAAAAAAACCCAAAAGGCCAAAAACCAAAAAACCCCGCCAAACCCAAATAACCCCAGACTGTATTTGCTATGTCATACAGGCAGCAAAGCATCTTGCCTGTCTTTGAGAGATAGTCCCTTTCTTCTCAATGGATAGTGATGTGGGTTTCCTTGTGTTGTCTGCCTACTTCAAAACACCTGTCAAGTGACTGCAAAGATGTGTAGCAAAAAGGCTAAATGGTGAAGTGAGGTCTCTGAAGTGTGTGTTCCCCCTTGTTATTGAAGAAATACCAAAGTGCAATTCACCTGAAGTTGCCTGTTGGCACCCTGAAGTCTTCGTTATATTGGGGATGGTGGAGACTTGGTGGTAGAACAGACCTTATGAAACTGCTTCCCACAGTGTCACCTCTGGGTCCTAAGCCTAGAAGGTGGGGGCGTGTTAATATATAGAGTAGGTACTGCTGTGTCATTGTGTCATGCTCTTTCCTAGGAATCATCTAGGTGTTTTTATGGACCAGGCTAAACAGTCTTGTTCTGCAGCCCTTCCTATCGTGAAATGGCTTCTCATAGTGCAAACTGCTGCTGAAGGCGTGCAGGGAGCCCCTTGGTCTGCACAGTGGGAGACATCTGCTTTAGGACCCAAGTGCGAGGTGCCATTGATGTCATAGTGGCTCTTAGGGAATTCCAGCATCCGGTCTGAGCAGTGGGACTGTGAGACTTGTCCAAACAACCAACATTTTGGGAACAGTAAATCACAAATCTGACTGGCATTGTCATGGTCCTGGTGTGGGGAGAGGCAGTAACCACAAGTTAACCACAAACATCTGTGAGATGGCAAAAAGGTCTCTGTGGAGTATTATTTGTGAATACTCTTGTGTGACTTGGTTGCAGTTCTCAGTGGAGAAAGAGTGGGAGAACTGGCACTTCAGAGTCTTTCCTTGGTGAAGAAAACCCTCTGAAGACAGCCTGCATGCTGCACTAACTGTGTTTCAGAGCCTGGGCCTTTGGCCTTGAGTAGCAAACGGATGTAGAGGTGGCAACTAGGTGTGAAATTAGATTTCAGGTAGTTGTTAATGTGTCTGTGGAATGGTTATGAAGAAGCAAAGCACAATTCTAAATAACCATCTGAGTATGCTGGCTCTCACCCCGCTAGAATTAACTTGTCGGTTTGCATTGAGATCGTGATTGTTGTCAAGTAAGTTGAAAAGGTGAGTAGTGTGAGGTAAAGGGCTCTCTGGAGAGTAGCACGCAGACTTGGCCTAAATTTGAGGCACCTTGTATTCCAGTACAGGCTGTGGGCCTCTTGAAAGCTGGAGCTAATACTTTCTGTGCGGCCTTTAAGGACAACAGCGAGATGTGTTGCTAGAGGAAAGGTTTTTGTCTGGGCACCAGCAGACTGTCATTCTAGCAAGTCCCAAAGTGGGCAGAAGATGGCTTATGATTCTCAATTTGTTCTAGTTACCTGAAAGGTGATTTGAGCTCAATGGGTTTGTCTGCTTTTGTTGGCTGGGGAAGTGTCCTGAGGCTGCCTGCCTGCCAGCTGAACTGTGGGACCATGCAGGCAGGAGAAAGGCGGATGGATAGCCCTGTAGCCTGGCAGAGAGTCTGCAGTTATGTGTCTCACCTGGTGTTGAGAATTCCAGCATGAGGTGTTCCACTCCTCTCCTCAAACTGCTGCTTCCTCCTCTCTCCTGCACTAGATTTAGCCACACAAGCTGCCTGGAAGTAGAATGTTCTGCACTTCTTCTGTTTCCAAGTATATTTCATGTAAAAACTGGAAAATGTGTTATGGGCTGTTGGCACTCTGGATTCACTGGTAGTGCTAATCTGTTTCAGGAGGTTGTAAAGTTCAAGGCTTGCATGTTCTTACTTTCTTAACTGATTCCCAGCATCTGCTTCCAGCTTTTTTGGCTGTGGCATTCATGAATATACTTTTTTTTTCCCAGACAGAAGAAACAATATTGTCAAGCTTATTTCAGCTGCTGCTTGTATGAAATCAGTGGAATGCTTCCTACTGCCTTTCAGGAAGCTTTTTCTGGGATCAGCTGTAAGTAAACTTGCAGCTTCCTTACTGCAAAGCAGAAGTTTCACTAAGTGCTACTGCTTAATGTAATAATGATTTGAGCTGTGGTTTACAAAATAACTTGTCAATGTTTTAAGCATTTTATTGGTAAGATCTCTTGAGGCTTTTTGGATAAAATGATCTGCATGTTTTAAAATTCTGGAATCCTTTTGCAATACCTAATGGTCATGGTATATTAATTGTATTTTGCCAGTGTAGATCCTGTTCTGTGCTAGTTTTTTAGTAAAATCACCATATCCACATACAAGTTCAGAGATAAGGGCACTTCTGGGTTTTGGGACCTGCTGTTTTGTGAGTCTCCTCCCTTGCTTTCTCTCTGCAAACCTATCCTGTCCTATCACTCTTTTTCAAATTTTGTTTTCAAACCAACAAATAACAGCTGCCTGATAGTGTTTTCCAGAGAAGCGCTGATGTAAGGATCCTGGAAGAGCAATCTGATGGCTGCTCTGTCTTCAGGGAAGGAACTTGTTGCGGACATCTTTAGTTTTCCTCTTGCATTTTGTTCCCTGTCACAGTTGCTTTCTACAAGTTACATCCATAGTTTCAGTTCCTTTTTTCCTGTCCTGTATTCTGCTAGTAAGATGCTATGTTTTCAGTTTGCGTTTCTTTGAGATACAGGTTTTATTTCCCCCCACCCAAAACCTCTGTTCACAACTGCAGTCCCTGTGGCATATCTTCTGCAGCACTATTTATAATTTTTTTTAAATTGCTGTAGCATTTTCTTCACCTGTGAATTTCTGTTGATGAAATAGTTCAAGAGTATTTTGAGTAGGTGAGTTCTTGAGCTAAGAAACAAGTAAGAATGCATGTGAAACTCTTCAGGAGGCTGAAAATCAGTGTGCTGTTAAGTCAGTGTGTCAAATCAAATCTGGTAACAGATTAACCTGTAAGCAAGACCCAGATGTCTCTAACTGTCTGAATCTATTTTGTCACTGAAAGTGTTTAGAAGCCTACTTACATTTCCTGCCTCTACATTAAACCATCATAGAAGGTAAATTGAATTGTCACTTTTCTGTCACATGAAATACCTTTTAGAGAAGTAGGGTCTTTTAAGAGAATGCTTCTTTTGCTGACAAGGACTGAGTTTTATTTAAAAAAAAACAACCAACAATTAGACAACCCTTGCCAAAGGGTCTGCAGAGTTAGTCCTCTGCTCCAGGTATACCTTGAGAACGTGGTTTTGACTGGAGTGTTTGCAACTGCCAGAAGGGGTTTCCTACAGAGTTTCTTAATTTGTTCTGTTTAAGTTATCTGGTAACTTTGGAAAGGATGGAAGAAGTGGAGCACTACAAAGCTCTGGTGCAAGCTGAGATGTGCTGTGTACGCTTACCAAGTTTTAGGCAGAAGCTGAGCTGAAAAGTGACGTTTTCTTCAGGAGCTGTGAAGTTACCTAGTTCACTAAGGTGATCAAACAGTGTGATTGAGCAAAATAGTCAGACATATCTTTCATTTGCTAACTAGTTCAGCACAGAATATTAATTTCGGATTTGCTCAGTTTTGTGTAGATTGGCCATTGCGTTGACCTGCTAGCTCTCCCAGGTTTGTGTGAATGAAAGAGTGGGGACTAATCCAGGTCGCCTGCCACTGTGCTATGTCCACTCTGATGCCCATGGCTATGGCACTAACAGAGATTTAGACAAGACAATGATATATAGCTTTTATATACAAAAAGCTAGGGTTATTTTTTCCTGGGTAGATTTCAGTTATGTTGCTCACCAAAGTTCGGCCCATACAGGTGATGGGGTGTGAGCCTGGGGGTGTGAAAATTCTGGCAAGAATCAGATGTTGGGGTGAAGCTTAGTAAGTGGAACCAGGAGGCAGCTACAGAGTCCCATTGGGACTGGAAACATCTGTCAGCCCCAGGGTATGGGGTGTCTGGGCTGTGGAGGGAAATAAGGGGGGTGCTGTCCTCTTGCAGGTTGTGACAGTGTGTGCGTGCAAGCCCTGGATCTTAACTGACCAGAGAATCCACTGATGAACAGGGGAGCATCTCGTCAGGTTTGGCAGTGTGGAGGGTTACTGGGATGGGCACTTTATGTAGTGCTTTCCTGGAAATGGTGCTGAAGTTAAATGGGGTTAGTGTTGAGTGTGTCTCCTTTTAGCACAGGAATCTGGAAAACCCTTCCAAGCAGTGACACGTGTCCCAGCTGCTATCAGTCACTGCGCAGTGGGCGGAAAGGGTGGAGTGACTGTTAGAAAGCTGTTTGTTGGAAATGTATTGTAAATCAAATGAACTTGGTAGTTTTGTGTGTCTCTGGACAGGGTAATGAATTTGCAGATCATCTGAGCAGGAGGATGCTAATTCATGTGAATTAGGAGGGATTCTAATTAATTCTGAAGACATCTGGCAAAATGGAAATCCCTTGGGTAGGTCAATTTGCTGTCACAGGCAACAGAATAGAATGTCTTTTTTTTTTTTCCTGTCCTTCCTGAGAAAAATCCAAGGATGCCAGTAGTTGCTTTTTAGATGTGGTTGGTTGCTGAAGTGAGCACACCTTCCCTTTGTTTGACATGATTCCCAAGGCCTTGAGAAAGGAGAGTCAAGTTGTCCTGTGCTCATTTAGAGTGGTCAAATTGAAGAAAGCTCTTTGCTACATGAACGGGAACTGCAATGTAAAAGTGTTTGGTTTTTTTTTTCATTTTGTTGAGCTATTAAAAATTAATAAACTTGTATTGTGTCCATTTAGTCTGGCCTACTTATTAAGCAGATCTGTTCAGCTGAGGTAAATTTAGTGCTATTGATGGCTTGCTTTGGAGGCTGTATAGATTCTTCCACTGTTGTCTCAGTCAAACAGGTGATGAATTTTTTGAAGGACTATTTCAGGTATTAAGTGAGAAAAATTCAGCCCCTAGTAATTCTTCAAGTACTGATAGAAATCTGTGCTATGTTCCTGCTCTCTGCCAGTTACTGAGGAAAATGGCCTTTTTCAGTGACTCTTCTTTCTGGCAGCAGAGCAGTTTTCTGGTCAGCTGAGCCCTCCATTCACATTATAACAAAATATTATCCTCTGCTTTCTGGGAATGTGGTCTCAGCTATTATGTATGTTGGTACACGAAGGTACCCACTGTGTTTCTGTCATGTCCTTCTTGAAGGGAATACGCTGGTGCATAAAGTGCTCTGTTCCCTGCTCGAGTGGAACAGTGTTTACATATCAACCAGCAGTTTGTTTTCCCTGGCAGAAAGGCAAAGCATAAAGTAATAAATGTGACTTAAGTCTCTTGTCTTTCAGTGGCCCGTGAGGCTGAAGGAGTCTCTTGGCTGCGATAACCACGCCAGCTGAGCCGGGCTCTGCTGTGAGGAGATGGAGCGCAGGCGGACCCTGCTCTGGGCTCTCTGCAGTTAGAGCAGAGGCTGTCAAGGTGCTGCTGAGTGCCGGTGGGTCCCTGGGACCTGCTGTGCCGTTATTCTTCGTCTGAGCTAGTTCAGGAAAATCTTTTCCTTCTGAACATAACTTAGCTCTGAATATATGTGAATGTAGTGGACCCTCCTTTTTAAACCTGTCCCAGGCTGGGAATACCAAGGTGGCTGTGACATGCTGAATCCTCATAATGGGCTCAGAAAACCATTAAACTGCTGTTTTATCCAGCTCTTACGAGTTACGAAGGGATGAGAAGAGTTTCATGGCACAGTCAGTACTGCTGCTCAGCTGTGGCAAGTGCCATTGCTTTTAACAGCATACTTCTGATGCTGCTGGTCTTTTATAGGGATCATGGGAAAGAAAACAGTGATAGTTAAAATCATACGTGAGGTCACTGCATGGCCTCTGCTTCTTCCAGCCTGGAGGGTTCCTTGCCCTTGGGTAGGAGGTGAGGTGGTGCAGGGGCTTTACATGTAAAGTGCTTTGATTTCCAGGAGAGGGGATGGTACCTGTGTGTCAGGGTGGGATCCACAGGGACAGGACAGTCCTTGTTAGATGTGCCAGTCTTGCGCCACTTGCCAGTTTCTCAAGGATTTGTATATATATAGCTTTCAAGAAGTGAGTAGGTGGTGTTGAGTTTCTGACTCTGCAATGAGTACATGTGCTATACCTGTTGGTGGAGGGACAGCAAAATCATTACCAAAGGCTCAGTTTAGAAAATGTTACAGACCTGAAGGGCTTAGAGGACTGCCCTAGCCAGCGCTCCCTTCCCAGAGGGATTCCTTGCCTTCTGTGCGTGTGCTGCAGGGTGCACACCGTGAATTTGGTGTCTTGGGTAGTATGAGCATTTTGCTGCAGTCTCTTATTTCAGTTGCTTAAGCAACCTTTGCACCTAGAGCTGCGTATCACTGTGCACTGAAGTCTGAGCACCTGGAAGAGGTGAGAAAAACAGAGTGAAATGGAAATATGTATCGATTCTGCTGTTCAACTGGGGATGGTTACTGTAGAAGTTAGAGTGCTTTTGAAAACACGTTAATACTGCATTCGAGTTTCACAGGGAAGAGGAAGCCATTTGTCAAACCGCTGATCATGAAAATGCTTTTTGAATGCTCTGCTTTCAGCGTTGCATTCTTTTTAAGAGCACTAATTAAACTGCATCCTTTCCTCCTTCTGATTTCTCCCACAGCCCCTCTATGGCACTTTCTTGGCCTCCAAGTAAGGATGTAGATTTTGTTGTAGCGTGGTGAGTGACCGGCTCATAAGTCATGCTGGATTTAGTTAGGATGTAATCTTTTGGCCATCTGCTCAGGCACTCCCTGTGTCTGCATCCTTCTGATTTGCAAGCAAATGTTAAAGGTGATCTCGAATCTACAGATGTTCAGAACACCCAGGTCCCCTTTAACTGAATATGGTTGTGTTCCTGCTTAAGAGATTTGAGCAATGTGTTGTCTGAACCTCGCAGTAATTTGGCATGCTTGATTTTAATTCTTTGGCTGGTGTATGGGGCACCTAGTCAGGAAAAAATTAGCCTTCAGATTGATTGAAAAATAAGTGGATAGCAAGATTTTATCTGTAGAATTGAGTTTAAAAATACTCTGAGAGAAGTTCTGCTGTTCTTTTTCCACCCTGCCATAATGATTCTGGATCTTTTTTGCAATCTCTGGCCTGTATTTTACTTTCGTAGCCTTTAGGCGTCTCTCTGACTCTCCAGCCTTTTGTAACTGGCAGCTCTAAAGCATCTGAAATCCTGTTGTGGCTTTTTTTTTTTTTTTTAAGTTGCAGGCAAGACTTCAACTTAATATTTTTCTTGTCTGTCTATTTAGAGTAACACCAAAATGGTGAGAGATTCCCAGAGGAAAAAAATCTCTGGATGAATGCTTACATCAGTTTTCACTGGTTTTGTATCTGTCTGTCTAATTTGCATCTGGTTATTTCAGTGCAACCTTTCTGCTTTCTAATACCTCCTTGAATTGAGGTGCAATAGCTGTGTCTCTGATAAGCCCAAGTCATTTTTAGTGATTAAATTAGTATTTGCTTGCATGGTGAGAGCAGGTGCATCTCTGTGCATCTGTATCGTGCAGTGCTCACACATGGCAGTGCAAAGCACTAGGTCTCGCTTTCCTTTCTGATTTTCTACTGTTTTCATTCCCTCCCTGGTGTCGTTCCCATAGTGTTGAAGTGGCATTGAAGAAGGATTGCAGTTCAGCATAGTTCAATGTTTGCCTCTGAATGGCTGGGCTTTGTGCACTGCCCAGTTTGCTGAGAGAAGCCGTTTGAAACGGCATGAAATTTAACGTTTCCAGATTCTTTAAAAATGCGGCTTCCCCAGAGCCCAGAAGTGCCTGTGAGATAAATGGGAGTGAGTCAGGAAATCTCTGATCCAGACCTCTGGTTTACTCTGTCTCTGGGATTTTACTTCCCAGCAGCACAGAAGCAACTGTATCTGTGAAACTTGGTGTTGCTCAGTGCTTTGGAGAACGGTTTCCTTTTGTGATACAGATTTTATTTTCTAAAATGTACATGTTTTACACGGCTTGATTTCAGCCTGCTGTCCTCCTGTACCTGGATAGCAATGAGTTTTCAGGCTTTGTTTCAACAGTGAGTAATTAACTGTTAATGCATCAGGCTTCTTCACGACTTCATTACTCCTTTGTGTCCTTTCTTGAGTGGCGTAGAGAGCTCTAAGGCGACAGAAGGAGCAGGTGCAGGTACAAAAGTTTCCTCAGGGAAGTTAACTTTATTGTGCTTTTCCAAAGCTGTGGTCCTTCAGCAGAGTCATGGTCATGCTGTTCTGCGCATTGCACCTGACCCGTGAATTCCCCAGGCTGACAAATAGGCTGGGTCTTGGCAGTGTCGAACAGCTCTTTCCAGCTCTGAGCTCCCTGACACTCGCCCTGTTGTACGGGGAATCCTGCAGTCTCACAGCCAGCCTTGATCCCGAGTTATTGTGGGAGCTGTACCTTTGCAATGATTTTCACACACCCCTAGGAAGTGCTTTCCATTGTGTTAACAAAATCAACATATTTCCAAGTTGCTTTTCATGGGAACTTTTTTGTGTTCATGGGAACATGCTGGGTAAACTTGCAGATAGAGGAAGAGTTACTGGTGAGATAAGACTCCCATGTTTGTGATCCAGCTCTTATTTATAAGCCCTGCTTCTGCAACTAAAGGTGTAATTTATTACGAGTGGGTTGTCTACTGGCATGGATTTCATTCCCGGTAGATACTAAATATGCAAGACTCTATTCTTGTCCATTTTTGGTGGGCCCATGTTAGGCTTGTGATCTTTATTTAGCCTTGCTGCTGCCCCAGGATATCCCTGTTGCTGCAAGCCCTGGAACAGCTCTTGCTGTAGCCCCACATGGGCACTCCTTTCAGCAGGGTTTGCTGCCTTTCCACAGATGAACCTCTTAATATTTAGAGGTTGAGACCACGATGTACAGACAGCATCTGTCGCTTTGCATATCACTTGCTACAGAGACGGTGTCTCGTCTCTGTGTCTAGGAGCCATTGACCCACTCTGGCTGCTTTTTTGACAAATAATACCAAATTTCTACACTGGGGTTGCCTCTGCTTCTCTGCTAATGACAGTGAAGCTTGTTACAACAGGCAGAGAGACCAGCTGAGGCTTGCTGTGCATCCCCTGCCCTCTTTCTCCTTTTTTCAGTCCCTCAAGCATGTGTGCTTGCTTCTTTGTCTCCCACCTCTTACGAAGGGTGGGCGGAGAGGGGAGGATCAGAGATAAGCTGGTGTCTGCCCACTCCAGGACAGTATTTCATTAAAAGCCTGCTTTTGTGTGGTATCCAAAGGCACCTAGTAAATTGGTAAATTGCCATACCTGTTTCTCAGTGGTTAAACAGACTGATTGATTTGGAGATTAAAAAGGAATCTGCATCTTCAGTCAGCAGGAACACTGGCCCCCACCATTGTATGTTTGCTTGCACCATTAGGTTTACCACCAGGAATGCTTCAGGCCCTGAATCTGGGAAAAATGTACCTGTTTATTTTGGACTTAAAGGCTCATGGACCTTGGCAGTCTAGGTAAAAGCTATAGCTCTTCTGACTTCGATTTGAGATGACTCAGGCTCGTATTATAACTGGTGCAGCATTTCCTTCATGCAGACACCTACCTGGACTGCAAATGCTTGCAAAGCAGATTTTCTCAAACAGCGAGGATGTTCTCCAACATTACATGCCATTGTAGCACTGTGTACGTAACTGTGCAAGGGCTGTTATTTTATTTTATTTTTTACTGTTCCTTTCTAGAACATTTATCTTGGAGCTTAGACTCTGTAAGCTTTTTGTAAGTGTTGGGTGCTCTTTTCTGGAGGGAACTTCACTACAGCAGTTGTTAAATATTTTTGCTCTCAGGTGTATCTTGCTTCCTAGCTTGTTAAATATGTTTTCGTCTCAGTGTTGTTTTTCCACAGGGAAAACTAGCTGGAACCTAGAGATGTCTTCTCTTAGTGCCTACACTTAGCAATACCAGTGAGGATATGAGCTTGCAAAAGAGAACTGTAAACAAAATCTCCCCTAGGTCGACATGGACCTTCTCCATCCGCTGAGATAAGAGCCAGTGCTGTTTTATGTTCTAACCATTGTTTTTGATACATACTGTCCTATAGAGGAGAGCTTAGAAAAGTGACATTTGATTTTAGACTGCTGCTTGTTTGGCATAGCAAGTTAATTTGATTTATGGATGTCATACTGTAGTGCTACTATTCAGGCTTGATTATTTTCAAGTTGTGGTTGAAAGTCTGCTCTGCACTGCTGAGGAGAGATTCTTTATTTTTAGAGAAGTGTTTATTTCTTCTAGAGTGTCTGTAACTTTGTAAATTAGGCGGTATGAAATGACATCTTGCTAAGCAGCAATAACTTCTGGTTGCAAAGGACTGGTTTTGAAACTGCTTTGCATTAGTCACATTACATTGCTTTCCACGTGTTAATCCTATGATTATTTTTTAAATGCATTGATTTAAAGAGGTGAGGTGGAGTACAGAAGATGTTTTGCCTCCAGATCTGTTAGGCTGTTAAAATGAGTGAGGATTTCCAGCTATCAGTCCTCTTCTGGGGGATGTTGTCTGATTACTGCGGTGCCCTGTGACTCACTCACTCAAATGAAACTGTAGCAGAAAATCACTAAGAGTCTCCTTTTTTTTTTTTTCTTTTTACAGTAAAAAAAGCGAAACTCCAAGGACCACCAGGTAAGCCATGCTCTATTACTTGTTTGCAGCAATAGTGACACCTGCTCTCTCGCTCCTGCTCATGCTGCTCCCTCCAGTTTTCATCTACCTCCTCTCTGCTCCTCCACGTTCTCCTTAGCAGTGACAGAACCTACCCTGAGAGTCCAGGCAGCCTAAGTTAGTATAAAGCTTGAGGATGTGACCTGGTGTCACAGTACTGTGAAACCTCTACCTGCTCACCTCACTTGAACAGGTGATGGATGAGGAAGGATGTTCCTTTACTCTCACTAATTCCCACCCCACACTGCCCTTTCCTCTTATCCTTCCTTTGTCCCTGTCAAAAACAAGATCTGAAAATGTCCGCTGAGCAGAACTGCTGTGTGCCTGTCTGGATTCACTGGCTCCTTTATCCTAATCGGGGTTGCTGGATTGTACCACAGAGTAATTCATGGTCTTCATGTGGCAGTCCATAATCCAGGGCTGTGTTTGGGATTGAAATCCCACCTGCCAGGTTTTGTGTCCACAAAATAAAATCAAAGCGCTGGTGACACCCAGCATTTACCGTCGACATAACAGACGTTTCACTGTGGTTCATAGCTAGCAAGGAAATCCTTAGCAGGTAAATATGTTTATGGAATGAAATTTGATGTACAGTTCACAAAAGAATAAGCAGTTTGCTTCTGGAATAACACCTATTTACGTGTTTAGATCTGAAGCAATTGCACAGCTGTATTCATGACTGACTTGTTCAGCTTTATTCTCATGATATAGCCATCCTCAGGTTATAGCTGAAAGCTTCCCTGGTCTCCATACCCCATGTCAGGTCAAGATTTGCGTGTGCACTGACCTTGAATTTCCTGGGAAGGAAAGCTGAGTGCCCAGAATGGAAGAGAGACTATGTGTATTTTATCTTTTCTCTAATCAAGAAACCTGCTCACAGCTGCAAAATATTTGTCCTGTAGTCTAGATTTAACTCAGCTGAAGCATACAGTTTCACTGACAAGCCCATTGTCCTAGGAGGATGCAAGTGGTGTTGCTAGATATGAGGGAATCTGACTTTCAGTGACTCCTACTTCTTCCTGAGCTTCTGGATCGTGTCTCCCTTTCCTCCCTTTCTGTTAGGATATTGGAAGCTAGATGCTGGGACATGCTATAGTAGCCCACAACAATGATGTATGTGAATTTTGGTGATATTAAAGTGGGCTGTGATCTAACTTATGCTGGGAATAGTTGCAACAGAACATTGAAGTAATAAAATGAGTACACTGCTTTCTAGCTACTTAGCATATGTCTTGTTCCAGGCTTGATGAAACTGATAGGTCTGAGGTAGTAACTCCCCTTAAAAGTGTATTTGTTTGTTCTCAGAAGCTGATGTTCAAACTTTGTATGTGTCTGTCCTTGGCTGCTTTTGGTTTTATTAGCAAATAGCAGCAACTAGGAAAAAAAAAGTTGTTCCATACTTTTTCTTCAGATTGAAAATAAAAACCAAAACACCTAAACACAGCCCGTTTTGTCAAAATGTGAGTTTAACATGGTGGTTCTAGGTCAGCAGGTTTAAGCAATTTTAGCACATTTAGCATAAATCATGGTATTTTACTTCTGCGCCTGACTGGTCTGTAAAGTTATTTGTGGACTCATGGGTGGGAAGCCAGGCTGGAACTGGGAGAGCATTTGGTCAGAAGGGAAGAGATGATCCTATCAGCCCAAATGCTTCTTGCTTGTATGCTTTGCAAGTTTGTTTTTTGCTCTGCATAGTCTGCATGACGTGCCCTATTCCTTCAGACTGTCTCTTCTTCCTCTCATGTGCATTTCAGTAAGCAACATCTTACCCACAAAGTGTCTGTTCTTCAGGATTTTACAGTGTTTCTTTGACCCTGACTTACTGCAAGTGCTTAGTTGCGTTTGTTTGTTTGCTTGTGCATGAATTCTTAAGAACCTGTGATTGAAGATTTGATGGCAGGTGAAAAAATCTTGAACATTTGGCCCCTTAATTCAGTGATGTCTTCCCATATGGGCTTTTTGTTTTGCGCCTCCCTGGGATGTAATGTATGTACTGAAAACCTTGAAGTGTTGTGCTTATGTGATGAAAGGGTACAGTGGAGGAGACAATTTTTGCCTCTTGTTCCCCAGATAAATTCAATACGTATGTGACCCTGAAAGTACAAAATGTGAAGAGTACGACGGTAGCTGTGCGAGGTGACCAACCCTGCTGGGAACAGGACTTCATGTTGTAAGTACAGCATTGTGCAGCGATGACATGCTTGTGGTTGAGTCCTTTCACAGTGCTGACGTTTATATGGAGCTGCTGTTGTGTTGTATAAATTGGGGTACTTAAGTAAGTAGAATGCACAAACCTGGTGACAACCTAAAGCACTTGCTTTTCTGCTGTACACAATGACCTGTGCTGAAGATGTGTGTTGGAAGATTGTCTTTGCTGGTGCCACAGACTGTCTGGAGTAGCCTGTGTCCTTTAATTGTACCGGGTTGTCCGGATTCTTGTCCTTAGACCTGTGTGTCAGGGTGCAGCAACGGCTGGGTGCTCCAGCAGGGATGAGGAGCCGGAAGCAGAGTGTGGTAGGATGGCTGGTAGGGCAGGGTCCTTTCCAGCCAGGCAGGCCTAAGGACCAGACCACTGTCTGATGAGAGGTCAGGTCATCGGAGAAGTTAGTAGCAATGAGACAGGTCTGAGGTCAATTTGGGTGTGCAAGTTAGTAACTCAGGCTCAAGGTTGTGTCCGGTATGATAAATCAGGGTCAGACGTAGTCCAAGCAATTGCCAGTCAGGACGATAGTGATGAGGCAAGTCTGAGGCTGAGTTGGGAAGTCAGTCTGTGGGTTGGGTCTGGATTGGTCTAGCTTTAAACTAGATGCGAAGGGTGAAGGGGATAAAACCAGGCTTGCTAGGGATGAGCCTGGGGGTGGCATGCCTGTGTTGGAGAAGAGATCAATAGATCAACTGAAGTGCAATTACATCAATGCACGCAGCATGGGCAATAAACAGGAGGAGCTGGAAGCCATTGCACGCCAGGGAAACTATGATGTGGTTGCCATCACAGAAACAATTGTGTGGGATGACTCACACAACTGGAGCGCTGCAATGGATGGCTACAAGCTCTTTAGAAGGGACAGGCAAGGAGGGAGAGGTGGAGCGGTAGCCTTGTATGTTAGAGAGTGTTTTGACTGTCTAGAACTCAACGACGGTAATGATAAGGTTGAGTGCTTATGGGTAAGGATCAGGGGGAAGGCCAATAAGGCAGACATCCTGGTGGGAGTCTGTTGTGGACCACCCAACCAGGATGAAGAGACAGATGAAGTACTCAAGAAGCAGTTGGCTGAAGTGTCAGAATCTCTAGCCCTTGATCTCGTGGGAGACTTCAACTTACCAGATATCTTCTGGAAATACAACGCAGCACAGAGAAGGCAGTCTGGGAGGTTCCTGGAGTGTGTGGGAGATAACTTCCTGACGCAGCTGGTAAGCGAGCCAAGCAGGGGAGGTGCCCCGCTGGACCTGCTGTTTACGAACAGAGAAGGCCTGGTGGGTGATGTGGTGGTTGAGGCTGTCTTGGGCTCAGGGACCATGACATGATAGAGTTTTCAATTCCTGGAGAAGTAAGGAAGGGAGTCAGCAAAACCACTACCCTGAACTTCAGAAGGGCAGACTTTGGATTGTTAAGGCGTCTGGTTAACAGAGTCCCTTGGGAGGCAGTCCTGAAGGGCAAAGGAGTCCAGGAAGGCTGGGTGTTATTAAAGAAGGAAGTCTCAAAGGCGCAGGAGCAGGCCGTCCCCATGTGCCGTAAGTCGAGCAGGCAGGGGAGAAGACTGGCGTGGCTGAATAGGGAGCTTTGGCTGGAACTCAGGAAAAAAAGGAGAGCTTACCACCTTTGAAAGAAGGGGCAGGTGTCTCAGGAGGACTACAAGGATGTTGTGAGGTTATGCAGGGAAAAGATTAGGAAGGCAAAGGCCCAGTTGGAAATTAAACTGGCTGCCACCGTTAAAGATAACAAAAAATGTTTTTATAAATAACATCAGTGACAAAAGGAGGGCCAGGGAGAACCTCCCTCCTCTGTTGGATGCGGAAGGTAACCTTGCCAGGAAAGATGAGGAGAAGGCTGAGGTACTTAATGCTTTCTTTGCCTCAGTCTTTAAGAGTCGGACTGGTCATTCTCAGGGCTGTCAGGCCCCTGTGCTGGGAGATGGAGATAGTATGCAGAATAAAGTCCCAGTTGTTGAAGACGTGGCAGTCACCGACCTGCTCTTTCACCTGGATGTTCACAAGTCCATGGGGCCGGATGGGATCCACCTGAGGATACTGAGGGAGCTGGCAGAGGAGCTCGCCAAGCCACTCTCCATCATTTATCAGCAGTCCTGGTCAACCGGGGAGGTCCCAGATTACTGGAAGCCAGCGAATGTGATGCCCCTGTACAAGAAGGGTTGGAAGGAGGATCCAGGGAAATACTAAGTTGGAGATAAGCATACTGTATTGGGTTTATGTGGCCTGGTTTTAGTAGTGGGGTGGGGCTACATGGGTGGTTTCTGTGAGAAGCCACTGGAAGCTTCCCCCATGTCTGACAGTCAGTGCCAGCCAGCTCTAAGATGGACCTGCTGCTGGCCAAGGCTGAGCCCATCAGCAATGGTGTTGGCACCTCTGGGATAACATGTTCGAGAAGGGGGGGGAAAAAAAACCCTGTGCAGCTGCAGCCAGAGAGAGGAGTGAGAATATGTGAGAGGAACATCTCTGCAGAAACCCAGGTCAGTGAAGAAGTGGGAGGAGGTGCTCCAGGTGCCAGAGCAGAGATTCCCCTGCAACCCGTGGTGAAGACCATGGTGAGGCAGGCTGTCCCCCTGCAGCCCACAGAGGTTAGCAGTGGAGCAGATATCCACCTGCAGCCCATGGGGGACCCCACACCGGAGCAGGTGGATGCCCAAAGGAGGCTGTGACACTGTGGGAAGCCCATGCTGGAGCAGGCTCCTGGCAGGACCTGTGGCCCCTGGAGAGAAGAGCCCATGCTGGAGCAGGTTTGCTGGCAGGACATGTGACCCTGCAGGTGACCCACGCTGGAGCAGTCTGTTCCTGAGGGACTGCACCCCGTGGGAGGGACCCATGCTGGAGCAGGGGAAGAGTGTGAGGAGTTGTCCCCTGAGGAGGAAGGAGTGGCAGAGACGCTGTGTGATGAACTGACCACAACCCCCATTCCCTGTCCCCCTGTGCTGCTCGGGGGGAGGAGGGGGGGAAGATCAGGAGTGAAGTTGAGCCTGGGAAGAAGGGAGGGGTGGGGGGAAGCTGTTTTTAAGACTTTTTTTTTTTTTCTTCATTTTCTTACTCTGATTTTGATTGGTAATAAAATTAAACCAATTTCCCCAAGTTGAGTCTGTTTTGCCTGTGACAGTAACTGGTGAGTGATCTCTCCCTGTCTTTATCTTGACCCATGAGACTTTCATTATATTTTGTCTCCCCTGTCCAGCTGATGAGGGGAGCGAAAAAGTGGCTTTGGTAGGCACCTGGCATCCAGCTAGAGTCAACCCATGTTAGGCACCTACAACATTGCTTAGGCCTGTAGCTGAGCTTAAATGCAACTCCTGGGCCACAGGGGGAGGGTGTGGGTGAGGACACTGTTGAGGCTGGCCAGGGCCTCAACATGGTGATCCTGGTTAGCTCAGTGTGAGAGCTGCTCTTATGTGTTGATGCTTTCTGCCATTGGCCTGGTGCCCATGCATGAGTTTTCCAGCTCTCCCGGTGTAGCTTGAGGGGCTGCCAGTCCCTGCCATGAGCAGCAGAGCCAGTTCCAGCTCTCCCAGGTTTTCTGGTGCAGTTGGCACCTCTGATTTGCTCTGGTTCTCATAGTCCTGACATGTAGCTAGGGATTTCCCAGTATCTTTTAGGATGGTGGTTTTCTTGCTGGTAGATGAATGACTTATTGATATATTGCATCTGCTTATGTTTCTATAGCTTTGTAAGACAAAGTGAATTAAATTTACTAAATCCTGGACTCCAAGTGTTTTTCTCTGAACCTTCCATGGACACTGCTGTTGCGGGGGAAATGATGTTGTGCTCATCTTGTGGAGTCAAAGCTCATGCTGCTGTTTTTGACTGGATCTGAGGTGTTTGCGTAGTATCTCTAGCAAGAGACCCACATGGGATTTTTTGTGTATGTTTCCCGATCCAGCAGCAGTTGGTTCTCCTCTGCCAAAAGTGGGAAGCTTTTGCCTCTGGGTGAGGAACTCACCTAGGTCAGTACAGTGTTGCCGTCATAGCTGTGCTCCCATCTCCCTTGTTTTGTGACGTCCTGCTTTCGGAGCAGCACGTGAGGTGTGTGCTGCTTCACAGAGAGTCTGGAGTCTATCCTTGGGCATGTGGTGAAAAACTCGTGCTCCTGAATGCCACCGTCTCTTCAGCTCTGCAGTTCCTGGTCACGCAGAGGCAGTGCCTATCACTGACGTAAACCATGCAGGACTGGGGTAAGGCTGAGGCAGGGAATTGTACCTGTCTGCCAGATCACATGCCCATACCCAAACTACTAACTCATTCTTTCTGTGGTTTGTGTTCAACCTGTGGGCAGGAACTAGCTTTAAACATGGCCAGCTACAGAGGAGGCTGCTCACCAGTGATTTAAGGAAGGCAGTTCTTTGTGTTGGATGATGGCCCTCACGGTCGCTCCTCCTCCTTCCTCTCAAACAGCTCCTGCAGCTGCTTTCCGATATCAGCTGGGAGCTTAGTTAGCATGCTGTACGGTCACTGTGCTGCTCCGTAATTAGTTGCTAGGGGATATGAAAGCAGAATATTAGCTGAACTCCCTTGCTGTTATTGTCCCTGCTTTAGCCAAGCAACAGCACAGTTCTGATGTTTCTTTTTAAAAAAAGTTACGCGTAGCAGGGAACGTGTTTTGCATGATCCTGTACGTTAAGTTGTCCCAGGAGAAATGATGCTGATATTCCAATACTGCTGTTCACTGGTTTGCTCTTTTTGTTTCTGAAGTTGGAAAAGCCTTTTGAACAGAGCAGTTTTTCCATGAGGAAAGATGCTTTTAGTGTCTGTTTGTGTTTACCTTTTTTATGAGGCGTAGTAGAAGAACAGACTGCAACCAAGAAAACACTTTCAATCTATGTTTGTTGTTTTTGCTTCCAAGCTCCTTGTGAGACATAACACTTCAGAATTTGGGGCTCTGGGGATGTTTGAGGTATGCTTATTTACCAGACCAATAAAGCACTTTAATGTCTTTTTTGAGAACATCTTCTAATTTTGAAACAGCTTAAAAGCATATTTGCAGCAAGCACCTATTGAGTGAAGGTGCAAACTGATGTTTAGAACATGATGATTGAATCGGTGTGGAAGTTGTTAGAAATGTCTTTCACTTGAATTCTGTGTGGAAAGGGAGAGACGCCAAATTCCAATGTCAGCTCTTTTGTTCTTTGAAGCTGTTCTATATCTAACCGGGAGGTGGAGAAAGGGAGACACAAAGGCAATCAGAGCCACTGTAGAGAAAATCTTTTTATGTTTTGCTCTTATCTGGTGACCTGTGCTGTGGAGTTCTGTACGGAGAATGTTGGGTCTTTTACAATCAATGTCTTGCTCTGTCAATGTATGTTGAAGCAAAGAATGTGGTTTTACAGTGTGCCTGAAAATATAGTATTTCTTCCTTCCCTTCTCTTTTTGGCCTCACACTAGGCCAGCCAGCAGAAAATCAGTCGTTTCTGTTACTGCAAGTTTTTGCAATCAGGTGTGTATCATCTTCTAAGAGGCAAGCAGTGGGAGGGCAGAGCAGTGATGGTGCTGGTGGCTAGTTGTTAGCTTGGCTGTACTGAGTAGCCATATCCAAACAAAGGGAGCTGGAGACTCAATTTCAGGATGCTAGCAGTAAACTCATAATAAGCCTATGAAGTACCTTGATTTTGAACTATGTAGACCAAGTCACCCAAGTACCGGGTGCTCCTGACCTCAATTCCTGTGTCCTTAAGTAAAAGCAGGAGCACTTGGATTTAAAATAGATATTAACGTGCTTTGCTGTATCTGTAGGGTTTGTCTTGAACCTTGTAGATATTCTCTTTTAAAGTCGTAAGAAGGCTCTGGGACAAAGCTCAAATAGATGCTAGGATTTGCAGCAGCTGGTATTTTTGGCCATGATGGCAGTCCATAGAAATTAGTGACTAATGTGCTTTTAAATCCCCTTGATAAACTTCAAGTGGATACATTTGGACAGAGGACAGCGGGCAGCAGCACTGTGTGTCCAAGACACCTACTTCTGCTGATCAGTGGTTGCACTAGGTGGAAGTCCTGAGCTCAAAGTAGTGGGAACAATAGCTTTTCTTCATGAGCTAGAGCGGAATTAGTCTGTATTCTGCTTTTTCCTCACCTGCGCTGCCTTTTCTTTTCTTGCAGTGAGATCAGTCGGCTGGACCTGGGCCTAATTGTTGAAGTATGGAACAAAGGCCTGATCTGGGACACACTGGTTGGGACCGTGTGGATTGCTCTGAAGGCCATTCACCAATCTGATGAGGTTAAGCTGACACAGAAGCTTTATCTTGACAGCTCCAATGTTGATGGTTAACATGTTACAAATCTAGCCTGGTGCAGCCCAGGACTGGGCTCCTCTGCAAAACTTCCACCTGCAAAGCCAAGAAGGCTGGGTGGGAGAAGAGGGCTTTTGGCATTATGTTGGTTTGGTTTTGGGTTGTGTTGTGTGTGGTCTTTTTTTTTTTTTTCATTTGAAGGGTGCTGCCAACAGTGAGACCAAAACTGAGCTTAAGTAGGTATCTCTGGTCTCATTTCACTCGTGTGGACTCAAAAAATAGGGCTTAATCTGCTAAGGAATGCATATAGTTGACAAGCATCTGAAGTGTTAAGGACTGACTCCTTAGTCTGATGCTCAAATTTCTGTAAGTTCCTGCCAAAGACAGAGAGTGCCTTGGTAACAGACAACCTGACCTTTCAGGTAGGCCCAGAGCGTGTCTACATAATCCTGTTAAATTTTCTGATTGCAGTGTTAGAGGGTGTCTAGTGGTGATAATATGAATTGAAAAAAGTAGGAAATGGGATGTACCAATGTCTGTAACTGCCCTAAGTACTGAATTTGGTGGTTCTTGCAGGAACATGTTTGTTTCTTTACCTCAATTTCAGGGCAATTATTTAAAAGATTGCTAAATTTGAGCTGGGAAAGTAAGCTTATATTTTCCATAAAAGGAAAACTGTGGGGACACCCAACAGTGTGGCCATAGGTCTAGGTGGTGCTTAGCTTCTCTGGCTGCCCAGGCACTTCTTGGCATTTGCCTCTGAGGACTTACCTTTGCAGTTCCACTGAGAAGGCAGTAGTTCTGCTAGGAGGTGGTTGCTGCTTGTCTTGGTAAAGGCCTTTGAGATTTGGAAGAAAAGCTGCCAGCATATGCTGAATGGATGTCATTTGATGTTAAAATCAGGTACCAGGTCTTGATAATACTGTAAGGCTCTTCCTGGAGTCTTTTATCTTAGCAAATGTGTGAGAGTTGCTGCATAAGGACCTGCCAGACTGGAAGCTTCATCTGTGCCTTGTGATTCACAGGAAGGTCCTGGGGAGTGGTCTACGCTGGAGGCAGAAGTTGTAATGAAACATGATGAAATCTGTGGAACCAAAAACCCGACTCCTCATAAAATTTTGCTGGACACAAGATTTGAATTACCGTTTGGTGAGTGCATTTCAATAACTTAGGGTGCTGACAGTGGAGAGAAAGTGTTTGGGAGCAACTTGAGTTTTATAAACTAGTTTTGCTCATTCACAGTTCAGCCAAAATAGTTCAGTGCAAATTAAATTGCTGGTGTTCAGTGCAAATTAAATTGCTGGTGTTCATTTGTTGTTTGGCTTCTTTCTAACAAGATCAGAATAAATATGGAAGATTTGATGGTGTCAGAGTGATGGAATGTTTAGACTAGCAGCAGTTTAAGAAACTATTAATACTATTTCAGGATTGTGCAGTCAGACAGTTTGTTCCTGAGCAGGGAACATTCACTTCTTTGTATCTAGACAAGTTTGGCTCTAGAAGAGGTCAAGTGCGTTGTTAGAGCTGTTTTGTGGTAGGTGCACTTAAAGTCAGTTAGAAGCATGCAGTTCAGGTAGTGAAACGTTAATGCTCAGTGCTCCTGAACATTATTATTAGCCGAGTATATAAATAACTTGGTGGTACAAGAACAACTGCCTTTTCAGCAATTACTTTTGGTTGAAAAGTACAGAACGTGGAAAAGTAGCTAATTGGAACAAACCCAACTCAAGTGAAGTTGTGTGTGGTTTTTTTTAAATTTTATTTTACTTAAATCCAAACAAAAAAAACCCCAACAAAACAAACCAACCCCCAGAGGAAGGGCTTAACCAGAATGCATCCAAGGCTTACATAGCTTCTCTTTCCAGCTCTTAGCCGACTCTTCAGACCAAGAACAAAGGCTCATGGTGTTTTTTTTTTCTGCAGTGGGCATTTAAGTGCTTCAAAGTTGTCTGTCATTACAAGGCTCATCTCCCCTCTTTCGCCTGTTGCTTGTTTTTCTTTGTTCAGCTGAGGTCCTGGCAGCATGAGCAATTTGGAACATGCTCTAAGCACTGGTGGAGCATTTGTGCACCCACTGGCATTTGGCCAGCAACTGTCAGGATTGGCCATCTGTTGTGGGAAAAAGTTAGGTCATCTCTTAGTCTCATACCCCGCTTCCTTGTGCAAGGGAGAATGCAGGCTTTGGCCGTGCTGCACTAAAATGGATATAAATCGTATCTTGTGCTCTGGGAGCTAAGCTGGGTGTACTGTTTCAAGTGCACAGTTTGCTGGATGGTGCAATTCAGGGTGAGCAGAGTGTTTTATAGATTTAACAGGCACTGCTTTTTAACTACAGTCCAGTGTGTAAAGGGGAAAAGGTATCTGACATCACAGCTGCCTTGACAACTAAGCTGTCTAACGTTGGTCTAGAGCATCCCTCTTCCTCATGAAAACATCCTGGTGATTCACTGCTGTCACCCTGTCAGTGACTTTATTACTGAAATTGCTTGTTATCTAAGAAGAGGAACTACTCACTTGATTTCCTTGTGAGGTGAAACATTGGTTCTTTGGGGCAAGCATGTAGGCTTCTGGGTGGGAGAGAACACAGCGCACATAGCTGAAGACTAGGTTTGTAGCCACTGCCTTCTCATCTAGGTTCATTCTGACTTAGTTGCTTGTAAACTGTCTCTGCTTCAAAAGAAAATGAGGTTCTGATCTCTCCCTATGTATTCAAAGAGTATGCAAAAGCAAATCTGCTTTGTTCTGCAATTCATGTTTTGGATTGCAGTATGTTTTGTGATTATTTTTTTTTTTTTAAGTCTAGGAAAACAGACTGCCAGTAAACCATTATGTATTAGAGCATCTGGATTTAAAAAATAAAAAACATTTCAGGTAATAGTGTATTTTCTCCCTACTAGTATACTCAAAACACAGGACTCTTGGGTTTTTTTTAATTACTATTTTAAAATGTATGATGTTCTATAGAACATAGAACTCTGAGAACTAGGATTTCGTGCTGAAAACTGAAAACATTAAGTAAATAACAAGCTTTTTGTGACTCTCCTGTTTTTAAATTGATCATTTAAAGCAAATCTATTAATTATTCCTTCACTTACTATGCCAAATACTGAAATAACAGGAAGTCCACATTGCTGTATCAAAGGGATTTTATTTTAGAATGTGAAGTTGTCTGCCTGTCTAGTTTTTCATAATGTCCAGGAAAAATAGGCGTATCAGCTCTTTCAAGGAAACTGTAGCACTCCAAGTGAAGAGCGGCAGAATTTCTTGGATCTTCTCCATTTCGTCTGTCCTGGCATGACAATGTCGGAAGTAGGTTGAAAAGCAGGAGGCACCAACTAGTGTGGGATATTCTTCCAGAAAAGATACCCATAACCCCTTCTCCAGTGGTGCTTCTCTTCACACCATGACTAAATGTCTTCTGCCATCACCTCTAGGATAGAAAAGGACCCCACAAGATGAATTAGGCTCTGTCTCCCTGCCCTTGCAGGACTGTGGGACATGGAGGGATGCATGGAGGTAGCTCAGCTCACAGCAGTGCCTCTGTATTGCTCCTGATGGATTTACAGGTCAGTTTCCCTCTAAGTGGAGCATAGCAGTGTGGACTCAGAGTGCCCCAGGTGTTGAAACTCTGTTGTCATATGAGCTGGGAACTGCTGCTTTAAACCTACACAGAGAACTAAATGGATCATTGATCTGCTGTGGAAATTAAGTCAGCAGATCTGTTGCTGTAGAGGTAACATTTTAATAACGGCACGTTTGCAGTGACACTTAGGAACATTGCATATCACATTTTGTTTCGCAGGTGAAGATCTCCTGGCTGTTGTAGATACACAAGAACTGGAGCGATATGTGTGCACACATACAGCTTGTGCTGCTTTCCAAGTCTGGTAAAATAACAGCTGTCTGGAATAGCAGCTTTAACAAGAAAGTGTGTTCTTCTGTTTGGCTGTGCTTCTGTGCTTTTTCTATCACTTCTGGCTGCCCTGTTTCATTTAGGTTAGATAATGCACATGGATGCAGTACCCCAGGTTACTCAGTCTGTGTATTGTAAATGTTCCATTGTATTTAGGTGGAGATTGAGAAGTTTTTAAGGAATTTTAAGGGAGAATAAACAAATCTAAAAACCAGAAAAGCTGAAGTCCTTGGTGTAAAACATGATTGCATATGCAAAGAGGTTTAGAAACTGGTTTGTTTTTTGCACTATATTTATCCTGGATTAGTTTGCTACTTCTGCTTCCACCTGATATGTTCAGGATTCTTCCTCCGTGGTATATCTTCTCCTGATACTCTGGAGACTTGCAACAGCTGAAGTAAATGCAGTGGTAATATATGGTGAAGGCAACTTAGAGATTGCTTGGGTTTTTTGTTTTTTTTTTCCCCTTTTTCATATGAAGTTGTTTTTAAGTGTTTACCAGGCTTGGGGTTGGGAAGCATTTTCCTAACAGAGGCTGGTGAGAGTTGTAGTCTCTGTTCCTGGTGATATAAAATAACCTTTCCTGAGGTCATCCAGGAGTTAAACCTTTTTAATGCCCAGATCTCTAATGGGACAAAGAACATCTTCGATGGCCTTGGAAGATATTCCATGTGTCCATGTATTCCAGATGCAGCTCTTGTTTTGTGTTCAGTAGTGTTGTTCATGTGACATTAGCTTATGGTGAATAAGGGAGAGAGCAGATCTCTGGGCCCTTCTGTGGTGAGTATCTGTGTGTGATAGACTGTGGTGCTGGGGACCAGACTGTCACCTAACATTCTCTGCCAGCCCGATGTTCTTAAATGTTCAATCTCGCAGGCAGAGAATGATTGAAAATCCTCTTCTGTGGAAGTGCAGCAAAGCGTGAGGATCTGAGATGTGAACCGTTAGTGAGAGTTGATATTAACCCCTGGGGTGTAAAGCATTTTTATGCTTAGTAGTCTTCTAAAAACAGCCATAAACTGCCTTCGTGATGGGAGGAAGTGGTTGTTAGCAAAGACAGGGTGGAGCAGCTTTCTCTACTGATCATGTCTGTTTCTTTTCAGGAACAAGACAGACATATCAAGGAAGGGAGACAGCTTTTCTTCTTGGTTGGTTTAGAAAATTTGCTGGTAGGGAGAAGACAGTCTTGCTATTATTGTCTTGATGTAGTGAATGTGTGCTGGCACAGACTTTCCAAGACGCTGCTTTTAAAGTGTAAAATTGTGCTGTTTAAAAGCAATTTTACTCTCTCCCCTTTTTTTTAGAAGTGACATGGCTATGTGCAAGCCCCTCACAGGATGGAGTGCTCAAAAATCCTTTTGTCTCCCAAAATATAGCAGTTTGGGTCTATGCCAGGCTGTTTCTAGTAGATAATTGGAGTGAAAATGCTTTCAGTGTTCTCACCACTCCCGAGTCCAGCCATCAGGTGGAGTAAATGTGCTGTGTTGTTTTATTGTCTTGGGAGCTGTACAGAAAGAGTAATACTCCGCTCTGCAAAGTTATTTCGGTGAGAGCTTGTAAAGGTTCCTGTACCTCTGGAAAGGGAAGAAATTGGGACTGGCAAGAGAGGAAGCGAAGTGAAGGCTTGTAGGAAAGTGAGGAGAGGGGGGGTGTCACTTTTACTTCCAGCACTTGTTCTCACTCATGCCTACCTGGGATGTGCCCCAGCCCAGGACGTGCTACTGGGGAATAACTCAGGTGGCACAAGGTGATGTGCAAGTAGTAGAGAAAGGACCACCAAGCCTGAGCTGAAGAAAAGCCTTAGGGCTGAACCTCCTGGTCATTGCCAAGTTAGAGATTTCTAAGTGGGAATACTGTCATGTTTAGGTACCTGAGGGGATCTCACTATGAGTGAAGTGGTCTGTATAGATGCAGCAAATTCTACTCTAATTCCTTCCTCAGTCTGATAAGTCTCTGTACTGCTGTGTCCCTATTTCTGTGGTGGTGCAGTGTATCCAGGTGTCAGGGCCCTGGATGCACTGGTGAGTCTTCATTACTGTCAGCAGCCTCACCTGGGACCTCCACCTGCATCCTCTGCTCATGGGCCCAGGAGTCCTGCTTCAGCTCTGCTCTGAGCCTTCACTCCTGAGTGATCCAGTGGGAGCTACTGATCCCCCACCTCAGCCATAGCCATGTCTGTACCTGCTTACAGACCCCATAGATCCGGGCCCAGATGTGGACTGACTTCCTGGCTTGACCTCAGGCCTGCCTTGTCACCATGGACTTGCCTGTTGATCTGGGCTCCTGGTTGAACCTGGCCATGATCACTGGGCCTGCTGCTCATCTTGCTTGGGTGCTATAGGATGAGGCCCTGGCTGCCAAGTCCCCTGCCCTGCCAACCATGGGATCCTTCCCTTAGGGAGCAACCAGACCTCACTGCTTTCTGACACCAGGAGCCCAGAGAAGGCAGGGTGTTCAGCTTCTGGCTGAAGACAGCTGTAGGAGCAAGGACAGTAAAGTTTGTAACCTTTCCATGTTGGTATCAAATGGAGAAACCCCAAAAGCTGATGAACAGATCTCCCCATCTCCTCTCTGTTCTTGTTGAGCGGTTTTGTTTTACTGACATATGGCCTTGCTCCTCTTGTTTACCAAGTGTGATGTCAGCAGAGTCCTGAGATGGCATCATGTGGCCCCTGTTTGAACTAGTTCAGCTTCTTATCTTGTACGCAAAAGTTAATGTAGTGAAGTAACTTGGGCTTTTAATCAAAGCTGAGCAGTGACGTAGGAGATGGCCAGTGGATGTGGCCTTACAAGCAGTCAGTCTGTGATCTTTGCACTAGGGATTTATATTCTGTGTTCCAAAGAACTAGCTTCAACAGAACAGCTGAATGAGGTGAAACAGCAGAATGGATGGTGAAACTAAAAAATAGTTATAAACTGCTTCCAAAAAATAAAGATTTCTCTCTAACTGGGCATTCATTCTTCTGAGCAGGTAACTTGACTCAAGTTCGTAGGCAGGTTGCTTCATGTTTAAGGTTTGCTGTGCAATTGGCTATACTGCTGTTAGTATTGATGACAAGAATCTCTCTAAGATCAATAAGATGTTCTTAAAGCAGACAGTATCTAGACAGTAGCAGATTTTTATCTCTGATTTGCATAAGAAGCTGTTTCAATAGACTAGCAGCAATCCTACACTAAAAATCTGATAACTCAGTTTATGAAATGGGCACCTTGAATACAAGACAGGAACAACAGATCCAAGAGACACACAGTGCTCCTTGATGCCTGGGCATGCCACTAAACCATTGTCCATGGGAAAGCATTGGAGCCTGCTCTGAGACAACTGCAGTTCCTGCAGTGTTGATGGCAGTGCAGAGCTCATCTAATAAATCTGTGCAGCTGTGATCCACAGCCCTGATGATCAAAAACATGTATGTTTTTCCTCAGCTCCTGTAAATATGGAAGACACTCTAATGTTTCTCTTACCTTGTTTTCTAATAGCATATAACAATAAAGCAATGCACTGTACATCAGAAAGAGCAACAGGCTCTGGGTATTATGGTTAAAATAAATTACTTTGGTGGTCTCCCTTCAAGCAAGGAGAAATAGGTTGTCTTTTCTCTACTTAATGCAGGTTTTCTAGAGCCAGGTACTAAGTTTCCAGTTACCTAAAACTTTCTCAGGCAGGGCCTGTTTTATCCCTCTTCTCTGTGTGAGGCTAGTTGCATAAAAATACAGTGGTGTTTCTGTTACAAAGGTGTAGACATTCATTTGTAGTCTGAGGAAATACTTCTGAAACGTCAAATTTCATTAAACCTGCCATTTTCCTTGTTCTCGCTGAAAGCGATTCATGATACATGCAATTTGCCTGGTTAATAAGATGGTGTGATTTATTCTTTTGGTTTAGATATCCCAGAAGAAGAGGCCAGATACTGGACCAGAAAATTAGAACAAATAAATTCACTGGGAAATGATGAGGTAAATATCTAATTTGAAAAATTAATGTAGCCCTGAATGCCTTATAACTTGTTTTTATTCTTAGTATTGAATCCCAGTGATTAAGGTAAATACTAAATGTTAGTAATTTACAAGTCTTCCATGAACTGTTTACAGAACTGTTTTCTCAAGTGTACTGTTAGTGTTAAGGAGAGGAACATTTTTCCGCGTGCTGAAATTGCTCGATTAGTGAGAACTGTTTTGCTGCTGTGCATACACTCAAAGAAAGAGTAGTGTCATGTTTTAACTCAAGAGAGTGAAACTTTTGGCAAGATGTAGTAGATTCTCTTCACTTCTGAAATCAAGTCAAAAAGGACATTTTTGCAGTTAGTGGGTTAGTGGGAAGAAGACAAAGCAAGACACTGAATCTTTCTTGGAACTGAGGGATGTTGGAGGTGTTAACTTTTTTCCTAATCCCCTTTTTAGTGGCTCAGTTTATGAATCTTGTATTGTAATACCTGCTAGCTATGGCATTGGTTTCCTGTTTTTTCTAGTGTATACTTGGCTAAACATCTATGAACTAAAAGTTGCACTTTCTTTTATTATTAAAACTTTTCTTTACAGTTTATACAGTTTGCAAAATAAGAGTTGACATACTAAAGCCTGTTCCAGAAGTGTAGCATTTTTAAAAACAATCCTCGTGTCAATGTCAATGTCACTGAGCAGGAATGTGGTGCTTGCGCAAACTCTTAATAGGTCTCCTTCTGTAACAAGTTAACTTGCAAAATGTTCTGTCAGAGACTTTAGTAGGGTTTTGTTCTGGGACCGTTCATGTATTGTTTTCCACTCATTATCTAAGTCACTGGGTTTACTCTGCAGTTGAAGAAAAATATGCTGGGTTTTCTTTTTGACTGCGGACAGACCAGTATTTGGGTGGATAAAAACATAAGTGCTTGAGGGCAACGTCTCTTGCCTTCCTAGAAGTCTGAGAACCTCTTGGAGTTGATAATAAGCCCCACCTGCGATTTGGCCTGTCAGTCATACTGCTGTGGTGCCTCCCTGCTCCTGTGCACTGCAGCAGCCGTCTGTGCCAGGTACTTCAGCGAGGCATAGGTGCCCTCTAGTGCTCTACTGAACTGGTAGTTGCTGAAAGATAGCCTGAGCTTTGTGAGACTCCTCTTTCCCTGGAGTGTCATCCCTATGTGTGCAAAGTGCATGCTGTTACCAAATACCGTAACAAAATCGTGTGTCTGTATTTGTGACCTCAGATTTATTATGGATGTTCCCTGTCACCAGGGGGAAAATGAAAAAGAACACCTGTGCAGGGCCTTACCTAAGGTTCATCTTGTCCCATGCTGACAGCAGCCCAGAGTGGGGATGATATATTCCTTGTGTATTCCCATAACTTGCAGTGACTTGTAGCTCAGGAACTTCCAGCGCCAGAGGCAGTATCGCTGAGTTTAACAATGCTCGGATTTTTCTTCTGTGGATGTCAGTTGCCTTTTGAATGCACCCAGGTCAGTTATATTGTGGCAAAGGAATTCAGCACCTTAATTGTGCACTGCCTGAAGAAATACCTTATTTGCTCTGAGCAAACAAACCTTATGTTGTGAAACCAGCTGGAGACAGGTTTATTTGGAGAGATTGAATGACTGATCCTCATTCATCCAGTCTGTGCCACTCAGCTTTACAGACCTCACCTTCTTGCAGGTCTTTTGGGCTGCAGGGTTCTAGTCTGCGTAGTGGTATTTAGTACAGTACAACTTTGTGCCTTCATCTTCTTTTCTATGCGGTAAGCACAGCTGTCTTCATTTGACGCAATGGATGAACAGACTGAAGGTGCACAGCAGTATTTATTCAAGAAGCAGGTTAATTTGGGGTTTATGTGTTGTCATAAAAATACTTTCCAGTCCCTATTCTTACAAACACTTAATATTCAGGTTTCTTTTTGGGACTGCTGATAGCTGTTAGGCTGATGTCTTAAAGAAAATAAGCTACAGCCATTTTTTGGGTCTCTGAGTATAATAATTCAGAACCTATTGCTTTGGACATTGCTCATCACTAGACTTCCTTTCACCACTTTGTCAAACAGTTAGTGCTGTGAGATCCAGCAGTTCTTGTTTTTGCAGTACTGATTAACACACTGAGTTGGCAGTTGCTGATAATAAGACTAAGCACCCTTCAGGATCACTTGTGCATGTTACATAGCACAGATTGGAAGACAGCCACAGTGGAAGTTTGCAGGTTGTCGCCTTCCATGTAATGAACTGGTCATTAATCCTTACAAAATTGAAGGAGATACTGTCTGGTGGCCCTGTTTTGCACAAGTTGCATCACCAGCATGCTAAGGTCTCTGCTTCCTTTGTTGTTGGACCTTTTTTTCCTAGCAAAAACTGTTCTCATTATCTCACTAAATTGTCCTGATTTTCTCATCTTTCTATGTAATATGAGGCAGAGGAGAATAACAAAATAAAACCACTGGTATTCCCCTAGGGAACACTTTGATGCTGTAACAAACAGCTATGTAAAAAGTCAAAGCTGGCTAATTGAAATATCTCTATGTCCTCTAAATTAGTATTAAATAAGATGAAAAATTCTTCACTTTTGGTGTACAGTGGATCACAGGAGACTTTTTAAGTGTTGGCTGGGCAGACACTGTGTGACTGCTCTGCCAGGCACGCTAATTATCTAACTGCTTCAGTCTCGTACTGCAGTGTTGCTGTTAGGCCACATGAGTTTTGCACTGTTGAAGCTGTGCTTGAGTGTGTAACCATAAACAGGCTTAGCCGTTCTGAGCGCTGTGTCACAGTAACGTTGTGGTGCGGAGAATCAGGTATTTTAGATGGCTAATTTGAGGTCTCAAAATGGAGAATGGGGCCTGTGCTTGTAGTGAAGCAGACTTCACCTTAACCAGATGTGTACTTCTAAACACCTGGTTTTAGCATGGAAAAAGAGGACGCTTATTGGAGTGTGTTTGAATATGGATATTAAGAAGAACATTTAATGCTTTGACGCTACCAGGGATGTTATTGCTTACCTGTGGCATGCTGTACTCTGAAAGCTGTTTCTTACCGGTCTGCGTTCCTTCTTTTTTTTTCTTCTCCTTTAGTATTCCTTTCAGGAGGAAGCCCAGAAGAAAGCATTGCCCAGTGCTGCCTCCCAGTGTTGTAAGTTAGACTTTATTTCTTCTCAGTATTTTTTTACTCTTTCAGTGTACTTTATTTCCTTCTCTGGTTAGATATTGAATGATGGTACATCTGAACAATATTTTCTTGTTAGAAGTACTTAAATCTCTGTGAAGCCAATAACTCCTGTCAGTTATGAGACATTGTGCCCCTCAAAACGTTGGTCTAAAGCTTCTGATACTAGAAGGTGAAATCAAGCATTGAGTCTAATCTGTTTGTGTGTTCAAAGTCATCTAGATTATCAGAACCTTGTAATAGTGATGCAAGTAAGGAAATGTTGAGCTTTTTCATATAACTAATTCAGGCTAGGTCCTCTTTAAGTATCTTGTGTCCAATATTATTTTTATGACTTTTTAATGAGATTTTAAGAGGAGGAGAACAGATGGAGACAGGTGCTGTTGGTAGCCTTTTGAAATATGCACCAGAGGTTACTTGACGCCTAATTTCTTTGATACCACTTTTCAGTGCTGTGTTGATGGATGAAAAATTTTTTTACTAATTTCTACTTATCTTAACTTGCATTTTTTTAAGCTTCTGAAAACATGGATGGAAAAATAACCTAGGACATACTGTATCTGTTGGTCTGCAAAATTACATTTCTGAAATGCTGCTTTTAGTGGACAATAGATGAAAGCTCAGTGATATCTCTTATAAATGTCTTATCTCCGTTTGGCAACAACATTAATAGAATTCACATCTCGTAATTTAAATAAATTTTTTATCCTCTACTTCAAATCCTATAAGATGTGTATATTACACTTTTCAGGCTGTTTATCGATTAGACTAATGATAGGATCTCTACAAAACTGTTAGCATTAGGAAATGGTAATTACTCTTTAACCTTATTTGAGTAGAATTAACTTATCTGCATACTGTTACTATGTTATCTTAAAACTATCTTCAACAAAACACGGATGTTAACCAAGCGCCTAGGAAATCTGGATGTGTTGTTTAGTTGGAACATGTACAAAGCTATGTGAAAGTATTCTGTCACTACCCAAATGTGTCGTCCCTTTTCTTAAAAAGAGTGTGTATGTAAAGAATAAAGCATTTTTTGTTTGTTTTCTTTTAAATGGTCAGAAGGGTACAATTGCTGT
This sequence comes from Phalacrocorax aristotelis, assembly GCF_949628215.1. Lineage (NCBI taxonomy): Eukaryota > Metazoa > Chordata > Aves > Suliformes > Phalacrocoracidae > Phalacrocorax > Phalacrocorax aristotelis. The sequence continues at coordinate 71,361,146 of NC_134311.1, read as the reverse complement.
GTAAAGCCTACAAATAAGAAATGTTGGAGAAACTAATATTTATCTTACTAGCATCATATGCAGAACCCCTAATGTCAAAAGATCAGTCTGATATGAAGTGTCCGAGAAATGAATGTGTTACTTGCCGAAATGACTTTCCTGGCTATGTGCCCTGGACTTTGCTTTTGTTCAAGAGAGGCTGGTTTGATTGATTCTTCTCGGTATGGAGATGAATGGGTAAGTTAGGGAGGAATGCTTCTGTGTAGGTGAAGTAGCAGCACCTGTTTCCCCAGCATGGTGCTTTTACATCATGCTCAAGCTCTTGTAGCTGGTTTCGTCCCTGGAGGGGACTAAGCTCAACTGTTGCAAATAGACACAGTGAAGAGTAGAACTGTAGCCACTCTTTTTGTGTTGCTTCTTAACAGCCTGCTTCTTGCTGGAAAGTGACCTTTTACAATAATTAATTGAAGGCCTCTGGTTTGAACAATTAATATCGCATAACAATTAATCATTCATGGGATTAAACCAGTCATTAGAATTTATGTTAAATATTTAACAGCAGTATGTGGATAATGTGTTTAAGAAGTACTTAAGAATTTTCTAGTAATTCAGTAAAGCTTGTGGCACTGTACGTACTTTAGCTTATCTACTGCCTGCAAGTATCCAACATCAGAGTATCTAATTGTTTACATGGACAAATATAAAATAGACATTTAATGTAGAAGAACTTTTGGAAAATGAACTCTGCCTGCATCAATCTGTGCATAAGAATTGTAAACTTGCCTGAATGTAGCATAGTCCTTTGGAATTTGAGAATTCAACATGGAAGGTGCATTGATTATGTTTCTATTGAAGGCTGATCTGACCTTTGTGTATGATACAGGAGCTCAACCCTCTGTTATACAGGAGCAGGGTGGGTGTCCTTCCTGAACCTAAACACGTTAAGTATGAAGTGTTCTTACTTACCATGTGGGTAAATAATTGATAGATATATTTTTAGATATAATAAAAATATCCTCAAGAACATTTGTAAAACTCATCCAATTTTACATCACAATGTGCTAGATGAGATGTGATTGCTGCTGGGAGCAGGACACAATCAGCTGGACAACAGAGTAGATATCTAGGAGGAGCAAAAAACCTCCTGAGTGTGAGTGGGCTTTGCCCCATGATAATATCTTCCCAAATCCTAAAAAATACCAAGTTATCTTAACACTTGAGGCACTAAGCGCAGCACAACACTCCATATAGCTTGCATTTCAAGAAATAATGATATAGCGGCACATGCTGCTGGCGTCCTGCTTAGCCCTCTTGCAGCTCTCAGAAGACTCTTCTGGCTTCTTTGTTCTTGCTAGAGAAAACCAGGGTCAGGCTCATTAAATGGGGAACTAGGCATCCTTACTTGTTAGAATTAGATTTCATTTCTGCCCTGTTCTGCTTCTGTTTTTTTTTTATACATGTACGGTCCCTTTCTCAAACCTCTTTTTCTCATGCTTATTTCCCCATCTCCTGCATGGGTGCAACTTGTTCTGTTATCTCCCCTGAGTAGGGAGGGGGAGAAGGTTGGAGCTGGGTGTGAGAGAAGAAAGCTGGGCCATGTCTGAAAGCCAGCAGCTGATCTGTGAGGGTGGGTTTTCATCTCTGGTCATGTGTGGGCTGCTGTCTTGGCATACTGCCATGGGAAATCTCAGCCCAGAGTAGATGCTCTGATATTTCCAGAGATTATGAGGCTTTCAGGCCCCCTTTCACAGTGTGAAGTGCTGCTTCGTTCTTAGAAGAGTCTGACCCATGATTTCGGAGGAAATGCAGGGTTCAGACTTCCTACCTATTCTTAAATGAAGCAGGTGGGTCTCTTCTTGTACATTCAGTCTCTTCTAAACCCTACTTGATTTTGGCACTTCCTGGCTCTTCCTTCATCATACTTAGCCGTTTCATTTTTACCTCCTGACTTCTGTGCTTTCCTATGTATTTTTTCCTGCCCCAGAAAGATCACATGCTTCCAATTGATTTACCTTTCAGTGATCCCAAGCAATAAGCAAAGTACTATAGTGCCCATAGATCCAGTTTTGTTTGCATTTCTATTAAATGTAATACTAATTCTTAATTTCCTGATACCTTGTTGTTGGATAACTGTAGCATCCTCATATTGACTTTTACCTGCAACCTGAAACTGAATGTAAATTAAAAAGAAAGCAAGCTTTTATTGCCTGGAAATTCACTTTAAATGAAGCAGACTGAAACAAATGTCATTTGATTACTTTGGCATTCATTGAGTCAAATAGCTCTGAGTTATTTATTGTGGTAGGTACAGATTTATTTTCCTTGTATGCTCAAGATCATTTCTGGCAACACAAAAGTCCATCATAATTCCCAAGTGAGTCACTCTGTCAGTATTTTAAATGCAGCTCTGACTTGGAGTAGACGCCATGCAATGAGAAAGGTATTCTGTATCTTTGCAGAAAAGATTTGGCAGTCTTAGTTAATATCAGCTACTATAAATACTGCCCTATACCTTTTGTCAGGGAGTTTACAAATCTGGAAAAGAGCAGGTTTGTTCAGTATGATTCTCAGAAAAGATAACCTAAGTGCCACTGAGTCAACCATTCATGGCTTTCCTCTTATCTTTGACTGATAATCTTTCTGAGAATGCTTTATTGTCCCTTCTCTGCATATATTCTTTTCTTCCACTTCCTTGAGTCTGTTGTGTTGCAGTGCACACGCAAGATGTCTTGCACATCTTCTGCTCTGTAAAATCCCTGTCTACCAGTCTTGTGTGTTTGGTTTTGTTTTATGGGTTTTGTTGTGCCTTTTTTTTTTTTTTTCAGAAGGTAAATTTCTGGATTGGCTCTGATTGTGAGTTGGTGCAACAAGGAAAGAAATAACTTTTCTGATACACTATTATTCCAGCAAAAAGAACCAAAGCTAGCCTCTGCTTGGTCTGCCGGCAGATCAGAGAGAAAGGAGCAAGACAACAGCCCCTCCAGGAGGATAAGGAACTCTAAACACTATCTGGAATGTTTGAGAGTGTGAGTGTGTGTGTGTGCGCTACAGCTCTGTTGTAGATATATATGGAGCCTCTTAACTACTTAAAAGCTGGCAAAATGTTTTATACATGTTATAGGAATGGGTGTCATTCAATGCCAGATCGATTTGTTGTGTTGACCCTTCTTTCCTACTAATATTTGAAGAAATCTATATCTGCAAAATGTGTAAGGCAAAATTCTGTTAATGTCTACACATTAACTACTATTTCAAAAGCAGCAAAGGCTGACTTTGAGAGATTTCATTCCTGATGCCCATTAGTTCTCTTTTTAGGAGCTCAAACTCCACTGATGCATCAGGAAGGTTTGTACATTCCTCTGCATAGACTGACTCTAATGCTGAGATTACGGTGCTTTCCATGGCACTAATGGGGAGCTTTGTCTGTTAAAAAGCCAGATGATTGTCTTCCCTGGCCCTGACTCCCCAGCAAGCCCTGATAACATCCATGCTGATTTTGTGTTCAGGCTGCTGCCATTAAAGTGCCATTAGGGTGGGGATATCAAAACCCTGCTGCTAGGGTTTCCACGACGCAGGTGGTATGGTTCTAGCAGAAGCAGTGGCACTGAGTGCACAGATCTGGGTAGGCTGTGGGTCCGAGGCAGCTGGATAAAGGATACGCATTGCAGCCTGTTTTCATGGAATGAAGTCATAGCCATACAAGGTTACATGTGCACTCGTTTGAGCATGCCATCTTGTGCTGTTGTTGAATCCTGTGGTTTATTCTAGTCAAAGATGATGTTGGCTGCCATCCTCCAGTGCTCGGCTGGGTTACTGACCCTATGGCAGCAAATGTGCTGAAATTACATCCTATTAAGAGATTTTTTTTTTCTTTTCACTAACAGTATATAACAAAATGATTTGCTATACCAGACTCTCAAAAACATTTTGATGCTGCCTAGACTTAAGCAGGCCACAACTTGACCATCTTAATTGTTCATAGAGATGTATGATCTGCAATAGCGCAGTGGCAGGCAGCATAGTTGCTGCGATTGCTGGGGGTGATACTGCCCTCCTTGCTGTAGAGATGTATGCTATACGTCTAGATTATTGCTGTTTTTTTTTTTTTCTAGTTACCAGCCTGCTTCTGCACTTAGAAATAACAAGAGATCAGCAGCTACCTATGGCATCTCTAGACCAGGCTGATTTGGGAAGAGTAAGGAAGAGGTCAATGATTATTTTACCTTTCTCAAGGGTAGGTGACACTAAAGGTCCTGCTGCACTCATTGAAAAGCTGTAAAACTACTGGCCACAGTGCAAACAGCCTTACAACAGTCCTCAAAAAATGTTCATTTTAAGTGTAATTCAAAACAAGACACATAGATGACTTTTTTTTCATTAAGCTAGGCAGAGGAAAAACTACTCTTGTCTGTACAAGTGAAACTATTGTATGAGCTGTTTTGTGGTAGTTTGACGGGCTGGGAAAGCAAGTTCCTTGGCCTCTCTGCTCCTGAGTGGCTGGCAGCTCCTGTTCCTCTTTGTTTAGGATAAATCCCATCTGGGAGACTTGTTTGTTTGTGGCTTTGTGTTACTCAGTGCCTGGGCTGGCTGAAGGCATGATAGGTGTGCTCAAAGGAATTCAAGGTCTTGTTCTAAAATGTCTGCCCACATTTTCAGGGTAAATCTGCTACCTCAGGACTGGATTTGTCTGAGGAAAAGTACTCAGCAAATGGAAGGTAAAAATAAAAACATTAGCTACATTAGAAGATTATACAGTAACAAAGTTTGACTTCCTGCTGAACACAAGAGGAGAGCCGATCTCTGTTTTTGCTGCTGATCCTCTAAATGTACTTTGTTAGTTGTTGTTTTCCTAGAGTATATGCTGTATTCTGAAAGGTGTTGACAAGGAAATAAAGCTTTGACTTTTAAATAGGTCCTGAACCTAAAGCTCTTCCTGAAAGCTGAACGCTGCTAATACTGACATGTGTTTCTATAAGCAGGGGTCAAAAAAAAAAAAAAAAAAAAAAGCATGGTTGATCATTCTAGGTTCCATCATTTTAGTGCTCTTCATGAATGCTGCCTTATTTTTTTTCCTGGTGGGAATTTTTTTTAAGGACTCTGAAGCTTTATTAATCATCTGTTAATGTCATAGTAATAACAGAAAACTAATTTGGATTTTCTTACCACAGTGGAATATAAGCTTTTTAACAATTAGATTAAAGATTTTAAACGGATAGAAAAATTTTTACTCAGTTTGATACACAAGCCATAAATATGTGTCCTTGAGAAATAAGGCTTGTACTGACTGAAAATCAGAAGAAACAAAGGCACCAAATCTTTTATCTCAGTTGCTGTAGAACATTATATTCCTCTTTGCTATTATGCATATATGTAATGTTAGGTAATAGCTGTATCCAAAATTTTATCTCATGGGGACTATATAAAACTTCTGTTGGTTCTTGTGTTTGCATCTCTTATCCAAATGGTTTGTGTGACTTGGTAGCCCAGAAGTTTGTAAGATCATATAGCTGTGTTAGGTATTAATGCAGTGACAGAAATGTTACAGTTTTTCCAGTGTACATAAAATTAAGTGGCATTCTGCCAGATTCTTTCTACTATGGTTATTAATGAGCTGCACAAGCTTCTAATAACTTAGTGGATACTCTCGATGATTTGATGGTGATCCAAGCCCTGCTTAAATTTTCAGCTCTCAATCTGATTTTGTTTAGTTATTGTAAAGGTGGCCAGAAGGGCCACTTAATTTAGTGAAATAAAATACTCCAAAATTTCAGCATATGCTGAATGTTAAAATATGGTGAAAAAGAGGGAGGGCAAGAAGAGTACTCTAGTGTGGTACTCTAGTGCCTGTCCTTGAGCCTTTCAGCTCCTTTTAGCTTGTTTCCCTCCTGTGCTTTCTCATGCCCTTTTGTGCAGAGATCTTAGCCCTCATCTGTGGAGTTCCAAAACTGAGCTGGTAGTAGTGGTACTTGTTATGAAACCCTCTTGGGCATCCTTCTTACTGAAAACTTGACTTTTTTCTAAAAAGCTATTAGTGTTTGTTTTGTATTTTAGAAGTTTATTCCACTAAAATACTCTGTTTAATTTTGGGAAGTATATTGAATACTGGAAGAATGTACATTTTTATGGAATCTGAGGTTTGTGTGCACTGTGGTGAAAGTCTTAGGGGGAAAGGAGGTTTATTAAACCTAGAAGGAAGAACTAACCAGGACCTTCCCAGCTTTGTTTGTATTCTATAAGCAGTATTTTATCAGCACCAATTATGGTGTAATTTCCTGAGCTCAGTTTAATTTTATAGACTTGTTTAGATGGTCTCTGTCTTCCCTCAGCATGGGATATAATAGGAGGATTAAATAGTTTATCAGCGTGACTGTAAGCAGTGGACAGCACTAAATGACAATGTTCTGATGGGCATAGTACGTTCGAGCCACTCTGAGACTTCTAAGCTGAAATGCAACAAAATGGCATGCAGGCAATCAAATTAGACTGCATTAAAAACTTGGAATATTCTGCTTTTCTGCAGTGTCCCTGCTGACCCAGGCTTGACAGTGTGAAGCGGGGAGGAGGAGTTCTTCCCTGAATAGTTGCGTAATTGAGACACAGAACGAGCATATGTTATGTTTGGCTAACTGTGGGAGCTTAGATGTGCTTTATAAAATGTGTTAATGACAAGAATGTTGTAGCTTCCAAGGCACCAGGCTGCTGGCATCACTTAGTCTTTAATTGGAGGTTTATATGAAACCTTATTTTGTGCGTACTGAAACTTATGAATACAAAATAATGTGATACCCAAGACACACACTGTTGGTATTTAAGAGTATTCGGAGTAACTAGTCTGACTTGTCTGTATTATCTATTCCAGTGTTAATGTATGTTGTTGTATGTTTTCAGAATTACAACTTTCCCTTTTCTATCTGTCTGGACTTCTTGGTGATTTCAGTTCAAGTTTGTACAGGCTTAAGTTTATTCCCAAAGGTGATCTGGAAGGGATTTTTTTCCTAATAAATTGAGGTTATTTTTATGAAGCAGAAAAACAGCTTGAAAAGGCTAAAAAGAAATTCTGTTTTCATTAACCTTCAAAATATCAAGACTGTCAGCCCAGGTCTTCTGCGATTATTCTGAAGGACCGAGATATATACTGTTAGCTCCTGAATCTTAAATGAAGCAGCACATGTGTTGAATCTTTAATAAATTCATCTTTTAACCAAAATGTTAGATACTGGAGTGGGTGTTAGTAAAAACAAACAAAAGTGGAGTTTTGAGATTCTGGCTGAAAATCCCTTACTCTCTGTTATTGCATCCCTTTCTGTTTGCTCCTGCAGCATTGCCTTCCCAGTTAGTCTCTAGTTGTAGCGTGCCCTGGTTAGCCAAGACCCAACTTTTCAGTGTGAGAAAACTTGCAGGGTAAGGAGCTGGTGTCTAAAGGCAGCTGCTCTTCTCTCCACCCTGCCCTGCTTGGCATCAAATGCTATTTGTCTTAGGCATGGAAACAGTAGTCTCTGATCTGCTTTGGGAAGTTTGTGGAATTTTCCTGCTGTTCATAAGGAACTTGGTAGCGGTAAGGTAGGCAGGTAAGTGGCTGGCTTGGGCATATCACTGTCAGTTTGAGGACTCTTGTCTATGGGAGGTGGTAACGTTTCTCCTCCAAGGACAGACCTTATATCTGTGAGGCTTGTTTTTAGCACTTGGTCGTTTTCTCCTTGTTGCAACTTGAAACTGTGAGTAGTGTTTTGTCAACCATTGGACCATTTGCTGTCAAGGAAGCAAGGTTTGGGAACAGTCTGAGCTGGTTTCAGGGGTCAGGCTTCCTGTTTTCCCTTGAGAAGCCACTCATTCCCCCTGTGCAGATTACAGTACTGAGGTTTGTGCAGAGGCTGCCAGTCAGGGAGTTTTATCTCTGGGAGAAGGTGCAGGACAGGTAAGCTCCATTTCCTCTGTAGTTTTTCTGATCTGCATACTGGTTTGGGGAATTTTTAGTATCTTCTGATATTTCTTCCACAGTTACTTTTGGGATGTTACATGTGTGTGTGTTTGAATAATGGCATGGGTTTAATGAGCAGGTAGTCTGAGTGCAATAACGCTGTTCCGCTACAGAGTTTTTCTGGATCTTTAGAATTGCAGGACGTCCTGAGTTAGAAGGGACCCACAGGGATCATTCAGTCCAACTCCTGTCCCTGCACAGGACAACCCCAAATTCACACCATGTCTCTGAGGGCATTGTCTAAGTGCTTCTTGAATAGCGTCAGGCTTGGAGCTGTGACTGCCTCCCTGGGCAGCCTGTTCCAGTGCTCCACCACCCTCTGGGTGAAGAACTTTTTCCTAATATCCAACCTAACCCTCCCCTGGCACGTCTTCCTGCCATTCCCTCGGGTCCTGACATTGGTCACCAGAGAGGAGAGATCAGCACCTGCCCCTCCTCCTGCCCTCGTGAGGAAGCTGCAGTCCGTGATGAGGGCTGCCCTCAGCCTCCTCTTCTCCAGGCTGAACAAACCAAGGGACTTGAGCCGCTCCTTTTATAGCTTCCGCTCTAAACCCTTCCTCAACTTCGTGGCCCTCCTCTGGCCACTCTCTAGTAGCTTTGTATCCTTCATGTACTGTGGTGCCCAAAACTGCACCCAGCACTCGAGTTGAGGCCGCACCAGTGCAGAGCAGAGCGGGACAATCACCTCCCTCGACTAGTTAGTGATACACTAATAGTAATCTAGGCTGCAAATGCCTGAATGTTGGCTTCCTTTCCTCTTACTGATTACCCGAGATGGCAGCCCCAGCACTTCCTTCCATCAAAAGGTTCCTATCCCATGTGTTAGCTTTAGATTTAGTGGCTTTAGATTTTCAGGAATAAGATATGCATAAGCTATTGTTTGACTTGTACATGAATAGGAAATTGTCTTCTTTTTAACATGAGCTATTTATTACAGCAAATTAAAGCTCAGTGCAGAGTTCTATCAACTTCTTGCTCTTTTGCCTCAGCCCTCTTCCCATGTCCCTCTCTGATGCTTCTGCTCTCCCTGCCTCTTTTTTCTCTACCCTTTCTTCTGGTTGTCTCCCCTTCTCATCTCTCTTTGCTGCACACATTTTTCTTCTGTTTGCTTTGCCAGCTTGATTGTGTCTTCGTCTTTCTCCTCTCCTTTTCCCCAGAAAAAACACTTAGACCTCTGTCAAAGCTGATCATTAGGCAATCCGTGGATTTTTGTAGTTGTAAAAACCAAACCGTATGGTCAGGGTTGTGTAAACGGTGACTGGTGGGTCCTGGCAGGCTTCTGATACATGTGGGTACATCTTCAAATTGCCAGCACGGATTGCTCCATGTGGTGGCTTGTCACACTTGCTGCTGTGGACCCGAGAAGCAGCATTTGTCATGTCTCAGACTGTAGTCTGCTGGTGCTCGATTCTATGGACTTCAGCCTTTCTCACTTGTTAAGTTCTGTAAACAAGAAGAAAGTTTTTATGTATTATTCCTATAGACAGGAGGGGAATAACCCTTTTACACTCCATGGAAACTGCATATACTCAGCATTATACCAGTTTAATATGTGGTTCTTTCTAAATCAACCTGGTAAACAGTATCATGAATTTGTTCCAGGCACATACTTGGCCGGAGCTGCTTCATTTAGTGACCAAAGCAAACACACGTGTTATTTTTTTTCTTTAACTACTCCTGTAGGAGTCTGAGGGGAATGACCTACCTTTGAAGCTCTACTATGTAATAGAAGTGCCACTTCAACCTGAGCTATGGCTGTGCCTTTGCAAAGCACCACACGTGTGTGTGAGAGCCTAAAGTCCAGGGACCCTGAAGTACTGAGGTGTATCTGAGGAACTGCATCGCTTTGTAAACTGTTTGTATCTGAGAAGAAAGGAGTAGCCTGGTTGTAACTCTGATGTACCATTATTTCCCAGATAAGAAGGGAGAGTTAAACCCTGATTTGCCTTTTTTTTTTTTCCTTGGGGTACTCCACATCTTTGCCTATTTTTATTTTTCCTACCCACCTTTTCTTACCCCATAGAATTGAAATGCCAACAAAGCCCCTCTGTAGTACATGTGCATAGGGACTAAACCCTTGGGAAGCCAAGTTACTCACCAGTACCAGTTATTTCTTATTTAAATAGTGGTCTGGTAGTGACTTCTTAAAACAAAGATATCTTTATTTCGGAACTGTTTTTTGCAATTCTAGCTAAAAACAAGAACTAGCCCATTCTAACTTTGTGAGTCTTGTTAATGAGGGTGGGGGAGGGATCTGTTGAATCCTCTGAGCAATCTCCCTCCTGGAAATATGTGCCTGGTTCATAGCTAGAGATGAGGCTGGTAACCAGGACAGAAAGCTCTCGCTTGTTCTCTGCCTGCATGTAAAGGATTTGTTTATTGCCTGCTGCACTTAATGCATCAACTTTCCTGTAAACTTCACATTTTAAAGCAATTTTTTTACACACCATCTTCTAGAAATGGTGGTTCTGAAAGCTTTTCTTGGAGTTCCAAGTTGTGCGCATACTGCTAAGGTACTTTCAGGTTTGTATGTAGCAGTTTTTTGCCTCCATCATACTGAGTGTGGCCTTGGGGTGACAACATGGATATTGATAATAACAACTTGGCTGTCTTACTGACTTGCAGTTTAGCTTTAGCATGAATTTGGTGTCACCTTTATTTTTAACATGGAGAGATTTGCTAACTGTTGTAGAATTAACTTATGACTATTTGCGTCCTCAGGATGCCATGAAGAGCCCTTACATTTTTTACCACTGTGTATATCTAGCTAAGAAAGTGCTCTTCACTTAATGCTAGTTTTTATACATAGTTTTTCACACTGTTGTTACTGGTGTGATGCTTTCACCACTGGGTTAACTTTGTTCTGGAGAGGGGGCAGAATTGGAAGCATGAAGCAACTTTTGCCACTTGACTTGCATAGTTTAGCCTAGAATCAGATACTGCTCTTACCTGGACTTTGGTGTCTAGAACATTCTGTCTGTAATCCTGATCACATGTGTGCTAGGAAATAAGTTTTTAACAGCTCTCGGTAAGTAGTGTGTTGATAAGTATTTTGTCTACTTGTGTTAGGAAATGCACAATTGTTTAAGATCACTATAAACTCTAGGAATTATTAATCTTCAGAATGTCTTATAAACAAACAGGACAGTGAAGAGTAAGCCCAAAAATAAATTTAATATTGTATTTATAAAGAAAATAATCTCTTATGCTTTCAAGCTCACAATCTATAAGGCATTTTAAATACATGAAAAGTATGTTTCTGGTTTGTTTTTCTAAGCTTTTTTTTCCCATTCCTATTCTTTGCTGCCATTTGTGTTACATGCAGGCAACTGGAGTTATTTCGGATGGGGAGAGCAGCTGAGTACGTAACAGTTTGATTTCTTGCAAGTTTTCTGATCCTATAGTGATGCAGCATGCTCCAGTATGAGGAAAGTGAAAATATTCATGCATATAGAAAATCTGTTCCATTGTATTTTCTTTTACTTTCATTGAATCTTCATATTTGCTTGGATGGATGGCTGTTCATTTTTTTCACTATTTTGCTTTGTTTTGACCAAGTTTTATATGAATTACTTGTGCCTTCTACTGGAATCTGAGGATCAGATGGCAGAATTGGACAATTATTATTCTCCTATAAAGGTGATTCTGGTTTGCTGCATCTTTTGTGTTGGTCTTTATACCGATGTAAGCCCAAACCAATGTTTGGAGTAACTGAAAAGCACAAGGGAATCTGTAGTGATTGTTCTGCTAAGATGCAATGATAAGCTGGAAGTGATCACAGAAATTCCAAATGCTACAACTAGGAGCAAATCTGAAAGCAGAAATGTCTGATGCACACCAGTGTGACAGAAGGGTTGTAGGTAATGTGGCATATTCAAGCTCAGTGAGACAGCATCGTGGCAAGAGTGGTAGGGCTTTGCCTTAGTGCTTGCCAGTCTTGGAAAGATAAAACTCAGATACCACAGCTGCCTGTGATCTGTAGGGCTAATGCCTGCACCTGAAGGCTGGTGTGATAACTTTTGCAGAGGCCACAAGGTTTTTGTTAATCTTTCCAGAAAATATGCATGAAGCATCTTCACTTTCTGAAAGTCCTATGGGTTCCAACAGGCAAGGCTTCTGCTCAAGATGCAGTGCATGGCTTCTGCTGCCCGTAGGAACTGCAAAGATCAATCCATTGGTCTTGAAACGATGGTGTCTATTCCCTGTGTGAAAACCAAGCCTGTTCCTGAGGGGAGCATGTAAAGAAAGATCACTGTGACTGCTGCCAGCAGGGGGCTGCTTCTCCATTTTTGACACGATGGAATTCAGAGAGGCCACTGTTACTGTAGCCAAGTAACTTAAGTCTCTTGTCCAGCTAATGTTACAGTGCATTTCACACAGGGACCTGTTCTGCGTTTTAGAAGTGTTCCACCAGTGACTTCCCAGTTTCTCCTCCCACAACATGTTTTGTCATCCGTGTTCCCTGTCTTTGATCAAACCATAAGTTCTTTGGATTGATCAACTTCCTCACACTGTCAGTGTTGGCTGTCTCAATTGTTTGGGGTTATTCTCAGAGGTATGATAGGATAACTGAGAATTAATTTAACTTTTGTACACTACTAAATCAAAGATTAGTGTCCTAAATAGCTTTCTTTTATTCCCCATGTTTGAGTGTTTGGGAAGGAAATAGGGTGCTTAGCCGTTGGTCAGTCAGAGATTTAGGAGGGTTGTGCAGAGAGTATTTCCTCTGTTTATGTGGAGTGTTGGTGTGTGTGTGGTTTTTGGTGGTGGTGGTGTGTGGTTTTTTGTTTCATGTGTTGGTTTTTTTTCTAAAAAAAGTACTTGTATTAATGGATGTCCCTCCCTCCCTCTGCTTCATCCTTCCTGTGCCGTCCTCTTTGAAATCATGTTAGCATCCTTCTAGGCAGGTTTGGGCCAGTGTTGATGATGTTTGCAAGTGAACTCCTTTAGCATGATGATGTAATGAAAAATATTTGTAAACTTAGAACAGCAACTGAGAAGGAAGTGGCAGAAACAGCATGTTGGTAGCTGGAAGACTTTTTCCTGGGGAGAGCTTCTTGCAAGAAGAGCACTGTAGCCCAGACCCTTGCTAGTGGGGCAGAGGGCGCTCTAGATAAAGGACATCTCGTGCTGCTGACCTAGGTCTGTTTTAGGAAAGACTTAAAGAAGTAGGGTAGATGTTCGAGGCAGTCTTTACACTTCAGGCTGTCGGTCCAGTTCTTGACTGTTGAGTGTTTCAGCAACAGAAGGTATTTTCAAGTAGGAAAACAAGGCTATGAAAGCTCTCAAACTGAAGACTGAATATTGCTAACTTGTTTTCTTAAAATTACGCAATTTTCTAATGTATTTTAAAGTGGTGAGGGCAATAGAATGGACTACTAATGACCTGCAAAGTTAAACTTAAATCATTGCTCAAGCTTTTCAGTTTTTAGCCTCCAAAGCTATAGAAGAGCCTCAAAAATGCCCTCCTGTCCTTTTGAGATATTTTTTCCTTACTGTTACTTCAATTGTCCTCTTCAAACTTCTCTGCATTTTAATTATAAGAGTTCAGAAAACATATGTGATGGTCAGAAGTGACCAGTGGTTCAATAGATGATGGAGTATTGGGGTTTGAGACTTCAGGAAAGCAGTTGGCAGCTATTGTGAAAAGCAATTTAAGTGGATGAAGGGCATGGAAGGTGAGTTGCAAAGGCCCTGGTGTGGAGCTGGCAGTGATGTCTTCTGGACTTGGACTGGAAGTCATTCCTTCAGTTAGCACACTTTCTTCCCTTTGACAGTTACAAAAATAGACAAAAGCTGTGAAAAGCTTGGTGGATTATTTTGGAGAAGTAGTGGGGATCTTGGGATACAGAATCTTACACAAACCTCCTTCTTCCCAAGTGTCTGAATGTGCTGCACTTACTCCTTTTGTCCAAGTCTTTGCTGAAATTTGTGGAGAATAACTGGACCTCAGCACGCAGTGGCTTGATGACACATCACTGCTAGAAAAGTAGGAGTCAATTTCAACTGAATGCAGCCTATTGAGAGGAGCTCCTGCTGTGCATTGGCACCTTAAAACAACAAAAACACTCTGAAAGTGCATTCGTCCAGCCACCTGTAATAATTTTGCTGTTAGCTTTCCTTCCTGTCCTGAAGCTTGATATAAATAAAGTTGCCGGAGGTTAAATATTGCTAGTAGAGCTGGAATGACAGGACTGTGCAAAGTGGTTTTGAGGTCAGTATATTAGGAGCTGTACGTGTTCTGCCCTGCAGCAGTAGTGTAATAACTTCTGGAGGCAGGAGTGGGGAGGAATAACAGGGTTTCCAGGAGGCAGTTTGTTTCGGAGAAGCTATCTCCGTGATTAATTTTCCCCCACTTTTTGTAAATCCTATTGTGTGATTGACTGTCCAATGGGTTTTCTTCTTATTCTGTCTATATGCATGAATATTCGATTATTAAACATGAACAGCATGCTTCTTCCCTGCCCCTGCAGCCCTACCCCCCACTCCCTACACAGTGGGTCTGGTGACAAAGAAACAGTTTTCATCCCTTGAGAGGTCTTTGGTACATGTGAATTTTCTCAAACTGGGATAAAACAGTTACTGACTTTTTGTATTTATTGTTATGTATCTTGTTATTAACTAATCGTTTTTCAGAGGCAGGGGCTAAACTAAAACTTACCATGTGGAAGACTTCATGTATCATCTGTTTGAAGAAGATAATGCTTGAATTTATGACACCATGTGTGTTGTGAGGGATATTTTGCTGAAACATGGGCTGTAATGCCTGACCCCTCCTTTTGAAGGGATGCTGCATCCCCAAAGCTGCTCCTGCAAGTTCTCGTCAGTCTCTTCCTTAAATAAAATTAAAGTGTCAAGTATGTTAATGAATTGGATTATTGTTGTGTGCAAGCATTTCACAGTATACTTTCTTGCAAAGGTAACGTGTGCTGTAAGCCACATATGGGCCAGGTTTTGGTACTTTTAATCAGGCTGAGCAATGTCTTCATTTATGAACACTTCTGTTAAATGAAGTGAGATTGCTCATAGGGTAGGTGCAATTCAGCATGAATAAGAGTCTCTGGAGTTGGCCCTTATTTATGAGTCAGTTGAGGATTTCTGCCTGGTATTAACATCTATGGATGCTGTAGGTACATGGTGCATACATCAGAGAATTAATGTGTTCCTACCTCATCGATTTCTGTGGAGGCTGGAGCCTTGCATCCTTTAAACATGTCATCAAGGAGGCATTTTGTGTCATGACCTCTAAGACGCTTCCTCATGTGAAACACCAGTGACAACTGGGAGAAACTCTGGTGCCACCTTTTATAAACATACAAGCTGTAAATGTTTGATTAACATTTAAGCTAATCAGCTATTTTTAGGTGTTGCTTAGAGATACTGTAGTTCATATGAGAAATCTTCGTTTGATACTGCAGAGGTAAGGTACAATGACTGGTTAAGAAATCCAGATAGTGCTTCTGCAACAGTCCTATTGGTGAACTCTGAAATCACTGAGCCCATCAGCAGGGCAGTCACTGACCTGGAGAAGCTGTATCCTGCTTTCTGCTGCCTGATAACCGTAATTGTGTAAGTCTTTGCACACCCTGATATTAAGTTGAGCCCAGTATTAGTGAGTTACTGGATTCACTATTGTTTTGACCCAGATACTTGTACCACTGATTTCTATTTGTTATTATACTGTGTGGTGAGATAAATTGTTTATCCCTAATAATGTTGGTCTGGTATCTTTTACCAGATCCTGAATCTGGGCTGCCTTAAGCCCCTAAAAGTGCCTATAATGATTTTGCAGCCACAGCTGGAAGAATTTTGCATCACACCAGAGTTATTTAGGCTTTACCTTAGATGGGAGTTACATCTGATTGGAAGAAGAAATTGGTTGAGCAACAAAGTGAGGCATTAGAAAGCTCTTCAAAACTGTTTTTGTCCCAATAAAAGTAATTATTGTGCATTAGATGGTAATGGCTCAAGTGTTCGGCAATGACTTTGATCAGCTGAGTAATAGCTCATTATCCTTCTAAGGATGGTGTGTGTCTTGTGATCTACAAATAGATCAGCCCTTGCTCCACAGACTGGAAGCCTGGTGCTTCTCAAAGGGGTTTGGCACTTTGGCATATCAAATCATTTTTGTGCAGCACATTTTGAATGTTTCCCCTAAGCAGTGAACTGTACTAAAATTGTTGGACATTGTGCTTTTAATAAGGCTGAATAAAGCAGTATATGATTGCCATTCATTTCTATGCAATTGACTAGAAACTGACAAGAACTGTGCAGCATTTAAACTACTAAAATGTAGGAGGCTTATCTCCATTTTTGGTGTGGACAATCTAATTGAATTGATTGTACTTAAGAGAGTAGATCTGGGCACTTTCAAGTGGTTTGCATTTTGCAGACGTTTTCTGCTGGGGTTGTTTTCTTCTCTTCCATCCACTTTAGGGAACTGATATAATCTTACTCATTTGGAAAGGAACTGAAAAGATCACCAAGAACAAACTTTACCTTGGATTAAAAAACCGGAAGTTGAATTGGAGGTGTGGGAAACACCAGTGGAACAAAAAGATGTTCCCTGATGCTGCATTCCATCTCAGCAATTAAAGTCAGGGTTTTTTTAAGGACCTGGCATGAAATCAGTACTCTTCCTTTAATGTTCAGCCTCATGGTGAATGGCTGTGTGGGGCACATACCATTGAATAACACCAGAGGGGCTTTAATTTGATTGTCCTTTTTAGACAGGCTTTTGGTGGCAGAGGGACTGAATAATGGCTGATCTTTATTTTCCTTTGTTGCAAGCACGTTAGTGGTGCACTCCACTGCCATATGGTGTGTGTATTTCACTTCAAGCTTGCAAAGATAACCCTGCATTCTGCACAACCAAACACAGCCGTACATCAATATTGTATTTTTGATGCCTTTCCTTACTATAACTTTGTGTTCTCTTTTTCTGAAGGGTTAGCAAGCAGAAGTGTTTCTGCAGGAGAGGGACTCATTGGAAAGGAGCTTTTTCCTTTGTGAAGGCTATCATTAGTGTTGACTACTAAACTTAAGCTAATGTACCTGTATGGGTTAAATGTAGCAATTTTCCCCTTACAAGAGGTAGTATAATTGTCTATAAGCAGAGCTGCTCTCCCAGTTTTTCTGATTTTCCTACTGAGTGCTTTCCATTAGTTTCTCTTAATTTAAACTAATGGTCTTAAAAAAAAAAAAAAAAAAAAGGCACTTAAAAAAAAAATCCAGAACTCTAAAGTACTGCTAAGGATGCTGAGAGGAAGAGATAGTATTAGAGCTTAAAGGTTGAGAAGTTTCCCAGAAAGAGCTCCTTTCCATAAAGGAATCTTTACGTTTTGTTTTGTTTTTTTCCCCAACATCTAAATATTCCTTTTGTCCACAGGAAAGAAATTTAAATTCTGGGTATTAGGGTGAGGGTTTTTTTGTTTGTTTTAAATAAAAATATCTTAATCTGCTTATTAGGAATGACTAAAGAGAAATAAACTTCTATAATAAGAAGTGTGAAAGGAGGATATGGAGGAGATTGCAGCAATTTCTTTGTACATACTTGAGAGAACTGGGGGTTATAACCAGCTACCAGGTGGAAGAGATACACCCATAGCAGAAATAGCCTTTTTTGGTCATTCTTTACAAACTAAATGGGCTTCACTGTCCCAGCAAGGCACCTTGAGAGAGCTCTGCCCTTAACTGCTTTTGTTTCTTAGCCTTTGAAGATGCCGACAGTGCTGTGGATGATCGAGATAGTGACTATCGCAGTGAGACAAGTAACAGCATTCCTCCTCAGTACCACACGACTGCGCAGCCCAATGCCTCTGTGCACCAGTTCACTGTGCCGTCACGCCTGCAGCAGCAAGGGGTCTCGCGGGAATCCTGTGCTGACTCCCTGCAAAATTATGATCTGGATTATCGGGAACATGTGGCCATCAGGTGGGTGCTGTTTCTCCCATTCATTTTCCATAGTGGACCCTGAAGATGCCTTGCTAGCAGAGGAGGGCAGCTTAAGGGCTCCAGAAGACTTCTAGTAGGAAGGTGTTACATGTTTTTTTTCTAACACTGGGACTCTGCTTGAACCAGGAAAAATAAAGCTATGTGTTACACCAGATCCAGCAGTTTAGTGAATTACCTTTTAAGGAGGTGCTCAACTCTGAGGTCCTTTATTCTTGGTTCTACTTTCACCTTACCTTTTGAAAGCCAGAGCACTGGTTAACTGGTTGTTCTGGGACTATTGCATGGGTGTGCCTCCCAAGCCAATGAAGCACAGTCTAGCAGAGTTACCCTATGAGGGGTTTCTTGGGGCAAATTTATTTTCTGTTTTAGATTAGCTCCTTTTCTTTCATTAGCTCTGCCAAAACAGCATATTCAAGAAGAAAGTCTGTAACCAATTAAGTTGTTTGAGTTTGGTTTTTTTTTCCCAGTTACCATGTAGCACTGTTGAATAGTGTTTTTTCTTTTTTGGTCTCCCTTTGAGCTGAATGAAAGATAGTTTACTTTCTCTAAATTAGCTTTTTGACCATAAATCACTAGTTTCACAACTGCTTTTATATTTTTTAAAGTATCAAGCATTACCGCATTAAATTACCAGGATCAGTGGCTATAAACTAGAGACGGTTGTGCTGGGAACTGTAGAAGCTTTACAAAATGACTGTTCCAAATAAAGGATAAGTTAAATGTAAGGGGAAAGCAGGACAACTTGGTCAGTGCTGGTCAGCTTGGTAAGAGCAGGTCTGTAGGACAGGCCATGCTGCTGCTTCTGCCTTCAGTGTGGAAGGAAGAGGCAGTTGCTTAAACCTGTCACAGTTAGAAGTGCAGGGTTTTTATTTTTATTATAACTGATTTGTTCTAT